>NC_037642.1:342500-1059076 GCF_003254395.2 Apis mellifera | reverse complement strand
AATTTATTTATATATCTATATAATTTTAAATAAATTTTTCTCTTTTTCTAGTAATAATCTAGTAATAATCTAATAATCTAGTAATAATTGAAAAAAAAAATTTAATAAATATTACCTATTTTATCATTAATTTTCACATTTCTACGCTTCAATAAAATCCACATATTATCACTATAAACTAATAAACAATACGTCCACGTAATATATTTGTTTCGAATTCCAAAGACAAGAATGCTTAATATGCATCTCCTAATCTTTGAAGGTTATCCAAAAAAAAATGGAAAATTTTGAACGATCCCAATTCAATAAAATAAAAGCTATACTTCAAGGCAATTGCCTTTGATTTAATTACACTGTGCTATAATTTATATCCAACATTATCGCAGCTTCGAAACAAATTATCTTTGAAATAAATCGAACGTAGGGCGATCGTGTGAGGTAGATGAACTGCAAAGAGTTAATGTATCGAAACGACTGCATGAATAAGTGTATGGAACACGGTTTGTTAAACGCATTAATATATTTTCACGGTGAAACGGTATTATTATCGCTCAGTCTATGATTACATCTCCTTCTGCCGGTATTAAAATTAAAATTAAAAAAAAAAAAAAAAAAAAAAAAAATGTTTGTCCGTAACAAAATGACACGACATCGATATAAACGCGTTTTGTAACAGACCTGATAATGCAATTAAATTCGAGCCAGAGGAGATGATAACTGGCCAGAAATTACAGAATATTCGCATTTGCATTTACATAGGTTCGTGCAAATATAAACTCTCCTAGGTACGTACAATCGGACCCGGTCCGGCTTTCGGTTTGCCTATTCAATATAGTTGTCACACCGTTGGACCACCCCGTTGAAATCGCTTATAGAAACTTCATGAAGTGAAATCAAACGAGCGATCCCTCTTGTAAAAAGTTTTCATGTCCGTTTTGAAATAATGCTAATTAAACAGGTATTTAGCGAATATTATCGATCTCTAAAATTCGTTCTTTTGATATTATTTATATATATATTATCAAATACAAAACAATAAACTTAATATTTCATAAGGTTATAGAAACTCATTTTAATTCTAAATAAAATTGGCTAATTGATTAAAATATAACTGGATACATTGGTCATAAGATACTGTACATATGTATGACGTTATTAATCCATTTTATGAATATTGCAAAATATTCTTAAACGTTGTAGTTACTATTTATCGAACGAGAAATAGGTTACAATTTATGATGAAACGTGAATCAACAGTTCAAGAATACCTAATTTTATATGTATATTATATAACTATCTACGTATTTGAAGGTAATCAAATGTCGATAAATAAGAAAAAGGGGATTGATTACATAAAAATAAATAAAATGTATGTTATTTAATTAAGACGTACAATAATTGACTTTCGATTAATCACAATATAAATTTACACATATGTAGACTGATGTAATTATATATATATGTGATTTAATTATATATATATATCGAATATAAAAGTCTTATAAAATCTACTTATGTAAGATTCATTACATATAATAATATATCATTACTTTAATATTTTATTATTATCATGTATAATTAAACTTCGTGACACCAATTATATTTATCTAATTATATTTATATGAGATATGGAATTACCGGAAAAGATAAGTTCAATTTGAAAATTTTTTACAACCATTATTATTACTAATTTTTAAAATTAATCGCATAACGGTGCGATAAATTAAAATTAAGCGCATACTTAATCGTAAATAAAAAAAAAAAAAAAAAAAAAAAGAAATAAGTGAATCCTATCATAAGAGAAAATCATCATATTGCACGCGATGTTTATTAAATT
The DNA here is from genome assembly GCF_003254395.2 of Apis mellifera. Classification (NCBI taxonomy): domain Eukaryota; kingdom Metazoa; phylum Arthropoda; class Insecta; order Hymenoptera; family Apidae; genus Apis; species Apis mellifera. The sequence continues at coordinate 1,057,239 of NC_037642.1, read as the reverse complement.
ATTCGAAATTAAATTTATTGAAAATATTTTTTTACTCAATCATAGTAATAGCATACATTAATTTTTGCATAAGATACCTAATTAATTTCGTTCTATTAAATTTTAATAACTGTTTGTTATAAAGTTATAAAGATCAAAATAAAAATCTAAAAAATTATGGTATAATAACACGGATTATCTATCCCTATTTAAATATATAAATAAACCAATTAAACCATTTTCCCCATTTCCACTTTTCAAACAATCATCCATTGATACTAACCACTTATTCCGGGCAAAACACACTTCTCAAATCAAAACATAGTTACAATTATACACGAAAAAAAGTTGGACACGCGTTGCTCTTTCCCTAGTTTCCCCGATGCTGCGTGCACGAGATATGATAATAAAATGTTGCGCAACAGAACCGGAAAGCTTGAGGAAGAAAAGGAAAAGAGAAACCGTGATGAGGGTTCGTGACTGCATACGCGCTCCCATAGGTAACACTGACACGTTGGAAAAAACTAGCGGGAGATTGATGAGCCTGTAAGTGAAAGGGCCGTGCCGTTGAAAAACGAGACACACAGCGAGAATTCCTTTTCCGAGTTTTGCAGGAAGAAAAAGAAAATCCGCCGCCGTTGCTCCCGAAAAAAACACAAAGCGTAATTAAGCGGAAAGATAATTACTGGTCGCTGATTTCGAGCTGAACCGATATTTTGCACGTCCAATTTGACCTTACCGACCGAACTTGCTGTCTTTTAAATTTATATCCGCGTTATTGTTATAAAAAAATATTGTTATAAATATCGCTACAAATCGTTCAACGATTACATTTATCGCGAATGCTTTGAAAAATTTTTACGAAAAATATTTATTTGCAAATTGTTTTTTAAGAATTATTATTGATGTAAATATACTTTACTGGAATTTCCCCTTACTTTAATAAGTATTCCCCTTACTTTTATAACTTTTTAATTAACAATAAATGACAAGTTATATTTTAAATTTTCAAGTTTTGTTCTATACAATTTTTATGATTTTAAAATTTTATATTAAAAAGAATTAATTATAATTTTCTTATAATTTATTAATATTTATTTAACATAATATACTCACATGTAATTTATTTAACTTTTATATAAGAAAATAAAATAATATCTATATTATAAAATCTATACCTGTTTTATTTATTTATTTTTTTTTTTTTTGGTATATAAAATAATTTTTTTAATATTTGTAACTTGTAATTTATAATGTATTTTAGCAATATTAATTCAATTGTGAGATTGATGAGATGGAACTCTTGAGATAGATTAATTTTCAAATATTTAATTTCAAATCATATTCAAATTCGATCGATAATCTTTATTGCATAAAAAAATAGAATATGAATAAAATATAAGTATAATTTGATCGAAATTTTAATGGGTCATCTAAAATCTAACGATATCAATTGAGAGTCAAACATCTAGTACGTTTTTGATACCTAATAATTATTCTAATTAATAAAATTTTATTATTTTTATTTAATAAAATGATATGTTATTTGTGTATGATGTTGAAAAAGAAACGAAAGAAATTTATTTTTTCTTTTTCATATGTCATCAAAATTAATATAATTATATATGTTATGCAATATTATGCAATTATATGAATTGTAAGAAGAAAAATTTTGAAAAATAAAGATAAAGAAAATAATAAAAGAAAATAATAAAAAGATTTAAAATCAAGTCATCTTTTTCAATGACTTTATATAATGTACAGTAAGTACTTTTTTTTGATTATTCATTTTATATACTGACATCATATGCGGAAAAATTAATTAATCGATAATTATGAAATGTCATTAATATTGTGAAACATGACATAATTTGACGTGAAAATTAAATCATTTTAAATTTCATGCTTACTCAAGCAAACATGAAGATGTAATATCAAAATATTATATATCCAATATATATATATATACACACACATATATATATAACAAAATATATGTGACAAAATATATTTATTATAAATATTATTACGAATATAATATTTTCGTAAAAAAAATTCATGTATAAATAATTGCTTTGAATAATAATATATTTTATCTCACTATTCAAGTTTATTATATTTTTCATTTTGAATAAAATTAATCCTTTAGAAATTGATTTATTCTTATTACTATTTTCAATATATTATATGTTATTATTCGTAATAAGAATAGATACTATTCTAAAATTTATCAATGAATTAAATATAAAATATCGATTATTATAAAAAAAATTCTAATAAAATTTGATAAATATATCTTATATTGCTTTAAAAATATTCGTAAATAATGTTTGATTTCTATACAATATTAATAAATAATTTACAATTAACATAAATTTAATTTAAAGATTGATATAAAGGTTAAACTTTACTAAAGACCTATTAAATTTAAAAAAAAAAATGATATCACATAACATATCGTATTATATAACATTTTATAATATCGTTTTGATGAATTAAATATGAATATCATGTCCGTATTTGTTGGAAGTGTCACATTGTCAAAAAATTTATTAAAAATAATGTGGAATTTGTTTTTAATTTATTTATACATAATTATGATTTCAATGATTTTTTGATTTAATATCATATATTTTTGATATCACATAATTTTAAATAATATATATATATATATATATATATATATATATATATATATTATATATATATATATATATATATATATATATTTATAATTATAGCTTAAATTTTTATAAGATATTTATAATAAAATATTATTATTATTCTACGAAATTTTGCCTATAAATAAAAACAATTTTGAACCGAAAAACACTTACTAAAATTATAATGATATCAATTTAAAGAATTCATGCAATGTCCAAATTCTTTTTTTTTTTTCAATAAATACAATATTGATTAATACAATAATATTAATCAATATTTTACAATTTAATTTATCAAATTTAATTCAAAATCAAATATGAAAATAATAGAAAAAAGTTTCAATACTGCTTGAAGTTTTTCGATATACAAAAAGAAATGTAAGTAAATAATAGTTTCTATTATTAAAAGCAAAGATTTTAAAAAGTAAAAGCATCAAAAATGCTTGATATTATATAAAGATATTTAATATTATATAGTTTTTTCACGCAGAAAATTGATAATTATCTGCTTTAAGCATTAAAATCTAATGGTAACGAAAAAAAGAAATAATTAAATGATTGAACTATTTGTATAGTCAAAGTGTGATTATGATAGATGATTATTTTATTATACCAAAAATTTCAAGGAAAAATTGGTGATTTCAGAAAAATTCCAAATAAATTTGATAAAAAAAAAAATATAATCGCGGACAAATTGAAGGAAAATAATTCAAAAGATTTTTGTCCAGAAAATTTACGAGATGCAGATATATTGATTACTATCGTTAAAGAACATGTTGTTGAAGATAGAAATACACATCACATACGTGAAAAGCATATAATGCCTTTTCTAAGAATAGATATACGCATAGAATAGTCAATCATTCTGATCTTACGAATCATTTAGTAGCAAAGATAAGAAATACATTCAAGGAATTGAAATTACACAGTTTTTTAAGTCATGAAATATATTTAAAAAATTTATTTAATGGAAAATCAAGAGTGTAATGAATGTAAAAAATTAAATGTAGACTTATTTAAAGATCTTATAAAATATATTAAATCTGCATTGCTCATTGTTTCATAGTTTTTTTTCTTATAATTTTTGTGACTTTATTTAATTTTCACCAAAAATAAATACAATATTCAACATTTTAGAAATAAAAACGTTTAAAAAAAAATCATAAAACGACATAAATATAAAAATTTTGATAAAGTACTGATAAAATACAAATATTATATATTATATATTATATATTAATATATATAAACAAATATTATATATTAAAATTACTCACCAAGTTAAATATGTATCACCAAAAACTCCAAACAAATCCCACATTCCGAGCCAGGCAAATTTAATAGTCCTTTGATGTTACATAATTTTTTAACCTTAAAGCATGAAAAAGCCGGCACAAAAAGCAAAAACAGCACGGAAGAAAAACAATTGAATGTCTCACCATAAATCACGATCAAACTTCACAATCACGTTCTCATAATTATGAGCAATATAGAAGCAATTACACGTTACGAATATTTGAAGTGAAATAAATTCCGTTTCGTTAAAAAGAATGAATGAAATGTGAAGGGCAGTCAAATGAAACTGAAACGATGCGAAAAAGAAATCAAGATTTGTTAAGATTTAAATGGCCCGCTAGCCGGCACACGAGAATACCGTTATGTATGTATGCGTATACATATGCAAATGTAATTGCCTTCGACCACTTTGATTTAAAGGACTTTAATATAAAAGTTTCACTCGCGTTTCAACGTATACGAAATGCAATATTACCCGCATAAATATGTTTTCGAACGTTCTTACACAAAAATAATTTCGAATTCGCGCACAATTTCAATGATTTGTTATAGGCCTATATATATATGTGTGTGTGTGTATTAACACTTTTTAGGCGGCAACAAATTCAGCGTTAAAAGAAACAAAAACAAAGTTGACAGGCTGAATATGCAGCTGGCACACAGCTGATATACGACACTTGGCAAAAGGCTCATGACATTTGACGTCACGACGACAATGCATGGGCACATTCCACGCGTGTTAACCAGCTGAAAAACGCATGGGTTGATGTTCCCTTAATGACCGAAGAAATCGAACAACGCGAATCGAAAGGCACAATGTTGCGCTACTATTTCGCGCTGGAACGATATGGTAATGTTTCGTTTCCCTCCTTTCCTCTCTCCTCCCTCTCGGCCGCCGTTGTGTCATTTGTTTACTAGCCCGTGCTCGACCACTGTACGCTGGTTGGCGCGTAATTGTCAATGTGCACGTACGTTCTGTCAAGCAACATTATCAGACGAAACAGCTGCCAGCTTATAAGGACGATTCGCTTGACAGGTCTGGACGCTTTATCACTGATGAAACGAATCTGAATTCACGTACGAAACAAACCACCGCGCACAGCATCCACATTCCACCATAGGGAATCTGCGACCGCGCAACCGCCGGGATCAAATCACATCCACCGGCGAAAGTAGTGCCGCGCTTCGCCGAAACCGCGAATCAGATGGATAAAGGACGGCTACGCGTCTTGAAACTAGTAAATACAAAGTTTAACATTCATTTTTAACATATATATTTTTTTCGTTGTTTTTTTTTTTTTTTTATTATTTTATTTCATAGAAAATTGAATAAGTAAGTCTTTTCTTGGGAGAATTATTCCTAATTTTTTTCAGAAAAAATTTAATGAAATATTCTTTATATTGTAAAAAGTAAGTAAAAAATTAAAATGTTATTAAATTACAAATTATTATAATTATATGTAGTTTTATTTTATATTATCATTTATAAGTAATTATTTTAAATATTGCAAAAATAAAATTCATCTCCAAATATTTCATTTTGAAAATTTAATATCTTTTAATTTTTATACGTGATTGATTTGGTTTTCAAATTTAATTTGAATATCTAAATTTCAACAATCGACTGTTTTTAATTAATAAAAATTGAAATAGAAATACAAAATTTCTTATAAAAATAAAAATATCGATTGTTTATATCATAATAAATTTCAATAAAGAAATACATTAAAAGAAAATTTATTTTTAGATATGTATCTGAACTCATTATCTATTTAAATTTTAAATTTATAATTATTATTTCACTTTAATGAGAGTAAAAGTATTCCTGGGAAAATATTACCGTTCTTTTCACAACAATCTATTCACTTTCATTAATATTATTCTTTGCATTTACATTCAATAAACGTCTCACTATCAAATATATCGCGTGATTGTCACGAGCAAGTAAAAGTTAGCAACGAAGTTCGTTTTAACCTACGTAGTGAAACAGTTGCGCGCAGTTACGGAAGTGGCGTCATCCCTATCCCAATATGGCGGATATTCAGGAGAGTAAACAGAGTGGCAATTACAGCAGTTCGTATGTGGGTAAGTACTGCTATTATTTTTTAATATTTTATATCAATATAAAAAGAAAAGCACGGGAAATAGTAACGATACTATAAAATATTCTTTATAATCACTAAAATGTGCTCAGAAGTTCATATGCCAGCTGTAACCGCTCTCCGTTATACCTTGTGCTTTTTTTTGACATTTTGTCAACAGTTTAAGAACATTTTCAGCGATATAAAAAGTGTGTTAACGTTTTTTAATAATTCAATTATATTCTTATTAAGTGGGAAATTGTTATAAGTTGGATTAATAACATGATGTGTAAAAAGTGCAGTCTGAATCAACGTAAATTATTGTTATAAATTATGTGTTTCTAATTTCATGAATTATAAAGTGTACGTATTTCTAATGAATATATTGCTTCATAATTATTACATGGAGACAGTATATGTTCTAAAAGAGTGCAATCTTTAAATTAAAAGTGCTAAGTAATGTTCACGACCATAGAGGTTAAAGTACGCATTACAGATATTTTTTGTTAGAAATATATGACATTCTAGTTTCTCTATAAGTAACATAACAAACTCTAAATAGTGTAATTGTCTGTTATGAATTCATAATTACATATAGTAACGTGATATTCTGTCAAAGGATGACGTAGTCTCAAAGCATGGTACGTATGTGCTGCCGTCTTCAGGAAAAGTTTTCAACTATATTTCTTAAAACGAGGGAATTTCAAATCGTGCTTATAATAGCATATTTGTCCTTGCTTTTTATTATTTGCTTTTTATTATCAACAATGTTATCTATTGTACTTATATATTTAATTTATTACTGTATTCTAAAATATAATTTGTGTAAAGTCAATAATCAGATATTATATATATTATGATAAAGAATAATATACTAATGATTAAAGAATTGTATATAATACAAATCAATATTTATTTTTTCTTTTTATTCTATTGATTTTTAAAATTTTTTTTATTAAACATATATTCCATTATATTTAAAAATTATCAATATATTAATTGTTGTTTTCAAGTTGTTTGTTAGATATCAGATTTCAATTAACTAAAATAGAATATAATATATATGCATTATTTATTCGAAAAAGATATATAATTGCAACGAAATACAGTAATAAAACCACAATTATGATATAATTTTTAATAATTATGTTAAAATAATTATGATAAAATATATATGCCTAACGCGATAAAGTTTTAAAGAGAAATTAAAAATTATTTTCTTTAAAATCATTTTTTTTCATATCAATAAATAATTTCAAGCATTAACTATAAATTTAAAAATAAAAAAAACTATTATAATATAGTATCATATATTTGAATTTATATTATATATTTTCCAATTTAATACATTCATTATATTTTTAATATAATGAAATTATCATTTTTTAAATATTATATTAAATATTATATATTGAAATTATATTTTCAAACAAAATTTAAATTTTACAAATATTATGATTTAAAAAATTTTTTTTCAATCAATTTTAATTCATAAATATTTGATTGTTATTTACTCATTTTTTATCTCTTAATGTTTATTCTCATTTATTGCGCATTTATTGCACCATACAGAAATTTTTTTTATAGTATCAAGAAATATGTTAAATATATTCCTTTGAATGCAAAATATGTGATGAAATAATGTCAAAGGCAACAACCTCGAACTTATTAATATAACTTACCGGTTTATACAATATGTGCTATGTAAAACAATGTAAATTCGAACACAAATCATTCAATATTTATTTTATCTACATTATTGTTCTTGTTGTTCAATACATTTAATCATTATATTTAATTTAATTCTATCCGAATATTTACAATTAAACGCTATATAAATTATTTACAAATATTTTCATGACACGTTCTATAAAAAATTTCTTTATTTTTTTATAAATATAAATACTTGGAAGAATTTTTTTTTTTTTTTTTTTTTTTTTAGATTTCTTCGCATGCGTTTCGCGCGTTATATTTGTCCATAAAATCATGCTTACGTTTCATCGAGTAGGATCTGTATAAATACATGATAATGCTTGGCTGTCTATTATATCCGCTATAAAGTTTGGGAAAAACGTTATCCCTTTGCACAAGCGGGGAAGAATAGCCAAGAGCGGTGATACGTTGTACGAGAGAGAGAGCTATAACATTATTTCGCGTTAAATGAAATCTGCTACAATGAAACAGGTGGAAACAAGCAGACCAGAGTTCGAAAGCAATTGCGTTATGCAGAGCCTCGATATTCAGGATTGGAAGTGAGAGCTGTGTATTGGCATACCTATTCAGCCTCGATACAGTGCGTGTTTTATTGAATTCTATCGATAGATTTACGCGTCCAATGAAAACGGGTCCTTTAGATAGTACACGGTATTTCTTTTCAATGGTAATGCATTTTATGAACTGGGTCATATAAATGATAAATTAGTACCAAATCTTTTGTGCGATTAATACAATTATTGTGATAAAATTGATATTACATTATTGAATGTAATGAATTCTTTATGTAAATATCCTTGAAATATCCATGAAAATAATCCACCTAATTCATTATAAAAGATATCATGCCTTAGAATATAGATAATGTAACAATATTATTATCAAATATTTTAATAAGTATTATTGACACTTTGAAAGCAAGAGCAACTATACTACTACTAATATAAAATTAAATTTTTTCTATAACACAATATCTGTTTCATCGATAAAGAAAATACGGGTTTAGATAAGACAAATAAGAAACTAATTCAATAAGATTAATACTCAGTTTTTCTTCACAAGACCAATACATGACAAAAATAAACATACTCATACACTCATGCATCACGATAGATCAATCGCTTCGTCGGTCGTTCGTATATATTTCTGTATAGGTCGTTGATTAAATTCGCATTGATTCACTCGAACGAGTTCGAAGATAGGCAACCAACGCAATTTCTCTATAAAAAAAAAAAAAAAAAAAACACACTTCATTCGTCTCTCTCCCTTCTCTCGCTTCTCGAATCCCCCCCTCCCCGTAAACGATTGAACGTCTGTCTCGGTGGAATTGCGACGAGTCTATAAAAGATTTTTATGCGGCCGGGATAATGTCGTCCACTATTTCGAACAGCGACGCACATTCGCGCTATAAAATAAAAGTTCTAGCCTCTATTGTTCTCGATACGTAAGACGAGAAACGCATGACTCGCAAAACTCTGCAACGTTTCACACGATCTCGCATCTAACTCTCGTAACTTTAACCGCGAGATCGCTACGGCATTTTTCAATTGGCTATATTTTTCTTATGTGCCTCGCGATAAAGGCGAAATTGAGTTAGTCCGAGGCCGCAGTTAAACGCAACGTAAGGGCAATCGCACGCGATGATCTATCCTTCGGTTACAACGCTGAACGACACATTGTATAGTAAGTTGAAAACTGACTTAATCTTTTCATATTACGCAACATAGTTTAATTGGTTATTGAATAATGGAATAATATAGTATGAATCATTTTAAAATATTTATTATATCAAAAAATGTTTCAGATATATCAGATATGGTTTTTGAACAAATATATCAGATTTTTTTATTTTAAAAAAGCATTAAAATGAAACTATAACATAATTTTTTTGTTTTCAATATAGAAGAGAAATAGTTCGACAATGTATATGATAATGACAATGATATTCAATAATGACTAATTCTTCGTCGTGGTTTTAATTTACTGTGCAACAAGCAGCATGATTGGCATCATTGAGTATCGCCATCGCGTTTTGCCAAACATGATTTTGCTTTTATTGAAAACAAAAATTCTTTTGATGTTTTTTTTTTAAGGAAAGAAGTTTATTAAAAGATATAATTAAATTTCTAAATCTTTAGTTTTTGAATTAAATTGATGATGAATATTAGCAAAAATGGATCCGTTTTAGATATCTTTCAACCTTGATTATTGTTTAAATGTCTATAATTTAATAAGTAGTTATATTATTTTGTTCAGAAATTTTCACAATCATTTCATGTCGAGAACAACTGAATTTATTATAAAATTACAAAATATTTATTAAATTTGAATTTTTTTTAAATTAATTTTTTCAAACTGAGAATTCTGGGGAATAATTGTGGAAAAAAATGTATTCAGTACATTAAAATTTATAAGAAACTCTTATTAAAGATTACGAAATCGATAAATATTCAAAATTTGTTGAAGTATATAATTAATTTAAATTGTAAATTATAATTAAAATTTAACTGAAATTTCTCTTTTAAAAGAGATTTCTAATTCATTATAAATGAATAAAAAAACATTTTTTTAATAATTTTAGAAGAAATACAGTTTCTATTTGTAAATAATCAAAAAATGGCAGTATGTATATATAACTTACATAATTTTTAATCATTATATAAATATTCGTATAGTTTTGCATTCAACACAATAAACTTGATGTATTAATAATTAATAATCATATGTCTGCATTTATTGCATTAGATCCAATCTTTTTTTTTTTTTTTTTTTTTTTTTTTGTAAAGAATTCAGCATTTTCAATGTTCGTTTTAATTAAAAAGATTTTTAGGATTCTTATGTTATCAATAAATTTATACTTAATAGAAAAGATGTTAAAATTTTATTTTTCTTTGCTTTTCATGCACTAAACATTTTTTAAAGGCATTAGATAAAGACAATAACATAATTGCATTTATTACGTTATTCGTTGAGATTATTAGTTCAGAAAAAGATTTTGTGAAAATATAGAAAATTGATTAATAGATTCTGAAGAATAAATCAAAATCTGTGTTACTTCAAATCTAGATCTTGATTTATTAAATCTGCAAAAATATTTAATTTTATACTTTGCTTGAGAATCTTAAAAATATGAAATCATTCATCCTATTAATATTCGAATACTGATTGACTATTTTCAAATTGGACATAAAAGAAAATTATTAAAATATATTAAATTGTTAGTATTAAATATTAAAATGTTAGAACTATTCAATGACATTGAAGAAATTGCATAGAAAAAGAAAAAAAGGATGCACATTATTAGAATTTTTATCTTAATCGTTTATTTTTATTAAGAAAAAAAATTATTTTTTCATTTTTCCAACATTTTCTCATAATCATTTATCGTGATAGTAAAATTGACACGTTAATCTGTAACTTTCTAATTTCTATGATCGCTATACATATTTCTATGATAAGTACATACAATTACAAAAACAAGATCAATGAATTCATCGTGTTATCGTCGAATTATGTTCGTTGTATGGCTTTCACTTTGCTTTCTTCATCAAATTCCTTTGAATTATAGCCTTCTGTATCATTATCCATGCAAAAATGGGCAGTAGAACTTGTATTCCTAATTACACGCCATAGTATTAGATACCAGTAAACATTGTTCACATTTCTCGAAATAATTTCTTAGCACGTAAGAAAAGTTCTAAACCACTGTTAACCAGTTTCTTGGCTATATTGTTAACCTCAATTTCCCCAACGGGGACTCGAAGAAGCGCTGCCACCAAGGGATCCGTCTGTAAAAGCGGCGGATAATCCCTCTGCTTCTTGCAAAACTCATAATCAAACACAGTTGCATAAACTTTGGGGGAATCACAGTTACAACTTGGCCTGTACAAATAACGTATATACGTATATACGTAGAAAATAAAATCCCCCTCTAGAGAGATTAAGGATAGTCCAGGTGATTGAAGAAGATATGATAATTGTGAATCGTTGCCTGGAATATGATTGAACTCATTTCTTCGCTCGTCTTATCCCGTTATTCCTTCTTCTTGTTCATCCATCATTAAATTTGTACTTTTTTTTTTCCTACTGTAAACCTCGTTTATCATAAAATATTTGTGTTCGTGCGGCATCACGCAATGGAGCACAATGTATTATGAATGTCATACAGGATGTCTTTTATTTCGTGACATAACTGAGTACAGCTGGTTTTACATGAAAGCATAAAACAAAATTGAGTAAGTCTAAAAAAAATCTTTTCATATAAGGCGCATGTCGTAATAATATATTGTAACATCTTTGTCTCGCTTAAATTGTCATCATTAGACAGTGGATATTTATGTAAAATAAAATTTTTATGAACGTTTTAAATAAAATTAATGAAATGGAGTTTAAATAGAGATTTTCTTTATTCTTTAATATATCATAATGCACATTTATAACGTTTAACGTTTTGTACTTTTTTTTTTTTCTTTTTTTTTTTTTTTCTGCACATCATGCATTCTGTAGATTTTGTGTATTGCGTTTTACATATATTTAAATTTTGCACGAATGCATAAATATCATACAGTCTAATCATCATTTTATATTGCAACAGTGCGTTCTGAAAAATTTTTGCTTTTAGTGAGAATAATACATTACAAAAATATTTGTTGTAAATGATTTTTGATAAACGAAAGATAGAGATTTTAAAAAAAGGATAGGTTTGTAATACGCGTAAAAAATTTTATTTTAAAACAGAATAATAAATAGTATCTACTATATTTTGTATATTTTTTCATAATAATTCTTGCATACACATTAACTCTTTTGCGAACGAATGCCACGGTACAATGATTACAATTAAATGAAATTAAGTTAAATTCTAATGTATACAATATTCAATTACTAGTAATATAATTTTCATAAAACAATTTATTCTTAATATTCAGATCTTCAATTTATATAATCTTGTTTCGCATACGAAATATCCTATCGAGAGAATCAAGGTGAAGAAAGAAATTCGGATAACAAAAGATATTATTTTAACATCATTTCAATGATTTAATGAAGAATAATATAATTCAAATATAAAAATAATTACCGCAAAAAAAAAAGTTAATGAAGTATCAGATTAAAATTACATTTTTAATTTTCAATGTTTTCTCTACCGTTTTTTTATTAAAAACGCCATTTTATGCAAATACGAAGGGACTGTCGCAAGTTAAGTACTTAACTATCGTAAAAGGGGTCGCGGGATATTTGGAAAGTACTGATACGAAGGAAAAGGATGGTTTCTTAAATAAATATCTCGCCGTGAAAGCACGTCGTAACTTCTTACATCGCGAATTCGATCGTTAACTCTGTGGTTTTACAGCAGCCGTGTCCTGTAGAGATAGTCCAATGATGTTGGCGCGTCTGTTGCAATTCTTTCTGTTCGCTGGTGGATCGTAAATCGGCAACGTCTGCGGAAACGCGAGCGAAACAATCGAAAACGGGATATCGTGAATAATGAAGTATCACGAACGGGCAAGACGCACGTGTTTTTAGAAAGGAGAACGCGTCAGTTTTTTTTTTTTTCCTTTTTTTTTTTTTTTTTTTTTTGATGTTGCTGTCTGGTTAAGTGGTACGTGTTTCCTTCCATGTTATAATTACCCGCTACCTTGTGTTACCTGATAGTTTAGATATGTGACCTCGCCTGATATCTTCGAACCGTAAATTTTTGAAAAATATCGCGTGTTTGCACGGAATTCTGAGTATAATTTATGAACTTTATGAAGTTTATTTGGAAGTATAATTGAAATAGAATTCACGCTCCGAAATATAAATTTGTGTACAACGAGTTTGTGTTACATGTACGTGTATTTAGTGTGTGTTTTTCATTTCGTGGTAATAAAAGTTCATTGATAGAAATTGATTGATTATACTGATATATATATATGTATACATATGTTGGTTTATTCTTGAATTGCAATTCTTTTTAAAAATTGTATTTAAAAATGTGAAAAGAATAAACATTGAAATCTATTAAAATTCAAGTATAAGGCAAATATAACTAGATTTGCATTTATTTAAAAAAAAAAAATTATTCTTTTTTATTTTTTAACTTGTATTTTGCATTTTATGAAATAGAGGAAAGATATATAAAATGAAAATTTAAATTAAATAAAATTCAATGTTGATAGTTAAATTAAACTTAACTTTGACGTAAAATTTCTTCGTTTTATTTTCACTTTTATAAAACTGAAAAATACTTTTCAGTGAATATCTCTTCAAGTAGCGTTTTCGATTGAATTATATTCGAATCTCATTTATTTTTTTCTATCTCGATCATACATATTGACGTCACATCATGATTAAGTATAAAAATCGATAATGTAGAATAACAATTCAAAGTTCAAGTCGTTTAAAATGTGGACAATACTGTAATCAAACATAAATATTCATTAAAAATTTAATAATTTCGATACAAAAGATATTTTATTACATCATTATTTTTCTTCAAAAAAATTTTTTGAGAATCTTATTTAAGAAAATTAGTATCCATTTATTTTAAAGTAAACATCGTTTCAACATCGTTTTTTTCCTTATTTTATACAAATATTTATTTTCTCTTTAATAATCTAAATTTTTTGTTTACATCATCTATTGCATCGTCATGCACATCGTAGATATATACGCTTGTTTTTAAAAAAAATGATAAAAAGATAAGACTTGTATTTATAAACATACGGTATAAAATATCATTTGAATAGTCGAAGAATTATCAAATTAATTTTTCATATTTTTTTTTTTCTCTCTTTTTCTCTTCGCAGATTGATAATTATCATTATCATTTATATTCACACTTTCGCGTATATATTTCTCTCTCGTTTAATTTAATACGATATAATTCTTTATCAATGTTATTTCACGCGAACCGATCAAACGAAAACTTTTGACTTCATTTTTTTTTCTTATTTCTGTTTGTATTTTGCTTTTACATACCATTATTCATCCACTTTTCCATGTATGACTATGCATAACTGATACATTTCACTTCGCTTTGCTATGCATTAACCTGTTACTATATGATGTGTAACGTGAACAAATCGATCATTTGTTCGATCGATCAATACGTGAGGAAGGAAAACGATAATGCTTGACGCTTGATTTCTTTTTTTTTCTTTTTTTTCCTTTTTCTATTTCCACGTTTTATTCCACAAACGTGTAAATCTTTAAAACATCGACGACTATCTAGGCAATCATTAATGTCCGTTCGTTGTAAAAGTCATGCCAACTATCAGTCTGTTCGAAAATTATAATTTTCCTCGCCAACATAATATCTATAATGAACAATATCAATTCTAATTTTGTATTTTTCCAGTTTGTAACTTGTTTGTACGACAAAACAAGTAAATAATTCATGACGATGTAAATGAGACACATAATTATTATAAAAATAAAAAATAGGGACAAAATTATTATTGCTTATTATTTGTCTTATTTTAATTATAGAAGAAAATAATTGTGTTATAAGATTTCATAATAAGAAATAAATAAATAAGAAAAAAAAGAAAAGAGTACGAAATAAGAATATCGAAATTAATGGGATTTGTTATCAGTAAGATATCGAGCAAGAATAGGTCAACGCCATTTATCGAACACGTTTATATGACCAATGTTTACCATTACACTTGGACGATATGTCTGCCAGAATTTCTTTTGAATCTTCTTTTTTTAACCCGATTTCGTTTGGCTTTGCTCAACTTTCAATTCGTTCTCAAACCCAAAGATCTGGAATACTTAGAATCTCCTTTGGCAACGAACCCAAAAATCCATCGAGCGAAGAAAGTTAACAAGAAACCGGAGCGATATTTTCAAAACCATCCCATTTGAGATTCCAATGAAGATCCATGCCGAGTTAAACAGACCCGAACAGAGAGCAGGTTAACCATTAATGTCGCGTTTATTCTTCGAGAAATAAATGTATACAAGGTGTTTCGTTTATTTTGGATTTATTAATATCTTTAGTTAGTTAGCTTTGACGATGGTGAAAATTGTGATGTCAAATCAGAATAAGGTTTATTATAAATCATTTATTCGATGTTATTTTCACTTTTATTAAAAAATCATTCTTTTTAATAACGATGTATTTTTATTATTTTAGTATTGTAACATACAATAAATAGATTATACATGGTGCATTAACTTTCAAATGATCTCAGATGGAACAGTTGCAATAATTCAAAGAAAATTACAATAAGTAATGAATTTATGAAAAAAAAAAAAAATAGAAGAGAATAAGATTTTATTATTTTTTTTAAAATTTTTAATTTTCTTAACTTTCATGCGGCACGTTCGTTTCACGCGATGAATATCTTCAAATTGAAAGATACAATTATTTATTCATATTATATAAATGTAGTTGCCGAGAAAAGTTCAATAACCTACTATAACACAACAGTATTCAATGTTAGTGAAGTGTACAAAAGAAACTTTCTCCAGTTTTTAACTATCCATAAAAATAAAACCGTACCTCATAAATATATTATATGCTACCATAAAGTCTTCAAAATATTTATTTTACTTACCTTCTATTGTTTTGTAGGTTATTGAACTTGTTTTGGGTCGTGTTTGTCTTTATTGTTTTTTCCTTGAAGACGTAAATTCGAATATGACTATTTTTATGGATGTTTAATTTAATAAGGTATTTAATAAGATATTTAACGTTTGAATTACCAATGAAAAGTATATATTTAGTAAATTTGATAGATTTGATTATACTTAATAGTTAATATATAATATCTCATTAGTTTGATTTAACAATTGGATTGATTTTTTTTTAAGGTTGGATTCTTTTTGAAGCTCTTGCCAAATTCGTTTATTTTCAGTGGAACTTTGTCAAAGAACTCACTGATTGGTTAGTCGAAAAAATGTTAATTTATCAATCAGTAACACTTTAACAGTCATTTTATCAGATGCTTGTAGCTCATCTTTAATTAACAGGAAAGAAATGAATATCAAATGTCGAGAAATTTTTTCATGTAAAAACTTTGATTGAAAAAATCATTTAAAGTATTTTCTATCTTTTAAAAAAAAAAACTTAATTTATAATATATTTCTTTGTCCGATTATTGAGCATAGAGGAAAATAGGTTAAATATATTTTAATAATTTTTAAACATGTTATAGAGAACAAGATTTTAAACAATTTTGTTCTTAATTCTCTAAAGATATTTGCAAAAAATCGTTGCTATTGAATTTCTCATACATTTTGAATTTCCATTTTTTTTTATATTAGATTTATATTTATCAAATTTTATTATTATATAAAACTATCCATGTGTAACAATTACGTATATTTATATTTAATCATTACATTTAATTTATGATCATATTCAAAATTATATCTATAAAACTATTTTAATCACCTAAAATTTATTTCCATTACATAAATAAAAATATATGTTTATGTTTCGTATCCACTTCGATTTATATGTTTTTTCAACTTATAATCCATTATTTCAGAATTAATAAGAATGTAAATGAATATGATTGTATATGTAATCATTACATTATGATCGTGTATGTGTATCAGTATGTTATCGCCGCTTATCTACAGCGTTTTTACAGCTCGATGTTCAAAACGTATAACACAGGTATATTGGTTGAGAAAAGTACTCCTCGTACATTTTGAGGATTTTGTGGGCTTGGAATATCTAACCTTCGAATCTATAGAATACGAAAATAAAATGTAAAGCAACTTGGACGATCAGAATTACAATGATCGAAGTTATTTTTCCCATTCTATATATAGGATACTTCGTTTAACTGAACACGACTGAATACGAAAATTATCAAAAAAATTTTAACAAGAATTATTTTATTCAAAGAGATATTATATTATGCAAATTAAGTAATGGAGAAGATTTCAAAGTTAATTTCGTTTATTTGTATAAAATTGTATAATTTTGAATGCATTAATCGATTTAGTACTCTATAAAAAAATATTAATTTATTTATATCATTAGTTCAAGATTAAGTTATAATACTCATCATATGAAGAATAAAAAGAGTTATATAATTATTTATATCATTGGTTTAAGATTAAGTTATAATACTCATCACATGAAGAACAAAAAGAGTTATATAATTGAGAAGAATATCGTATTCTATTCGTTTTCTTTTTTTTTAAATATTAAATTTTATAAATTTCAAATTAATAAATATCTCTTTAAATGATTTTGATTAATACTTTTTTATATAGAATAAATCAATTAATACATTCAAATATAGTTCTATTTAAAAAAAAATTAAGTTAATCTCTTATTCGGTATTCTATTAATAGTTAAATGATTTTAATTTATTTTGTAGATTATGTATACGTCATAAAAGAAATTTTAAAGAAGATTAAAATTTTATTAAATTTATCAGGAAATAGATCTTCAACACGTTCATTCATATTGATTATCAGTTCTTAACTGATATTTGTATATTATAAATATTTATATTATATATATTTGCAAGTAATTCAAAAATTAAAGCTAATCGTTATTATAATCATTACGTTATTAAGGAAAAAATTGTTCAAAACAATTTATATATTTTTGAGTTCATTAAGAAATGTTGAAAAAGGAGCTAATCAGCAAATTATTTGCAGATTTATTTTATGCAGATTTTAATTATGCAGATTTTAATTTGAAGAATATAATCATGTTAATCATTATATTTAATTAAAAAAATCTGATATTCAAGAAGAAATTTATCTTGCAAGAATTAATTTATAATTTATAATTATAATATTACAAATTATCTTTCAATAAGAAAGAATATTATTAAAATACATTAAACATTTTAAATTAATATTGATGAAAGGAAAAAATATTGACTAAAATTTTGATAATAATAATCAATAAATCGATAATTTTATTTGAAATAACTTTCAATTTAAATTTTAATAATAAAAAATTAGAGATATTATTATTTATTATATAAATAATTTTTTATACATTGTAGACTATAATGTTAAATATATTTCCAAATTGAAATAAAAAAACATTGAATAAAATAATATATATAAAATTCTAATAAAATATTAGAAATCTAATTATAATTCAAAAGTAAAGATTGAATTATGTTTTAATGATTATAAATGAAATTTATCTTAAAAAAGAACAGGTTATGAACATGTTAAATTATAAAAAATAATAATACAAAATTACAGAAAAATATTGATAGAATATATTGATAAAATGCAATGGTAAAAGAAATATTAAATAATAAAGAAGATAGAAGATAAAAAAGAATCAAGTCCAAAATACAAATTTAACAATTGCATTTAATTAGAATATATCTTCAGATATTATTAATACAAAATTATAAACTATTTTTTTTATATTTATATTTATTATATATAGTAAATTTGAATAATCCATTATTAATATATTAACAAATTTTATATATTATATAATTAAATCTCTTTGAAAATTCAATTTTATTTCGTTAGACTGAAATTATACATTACACAATGCATGAAGCTTATCTTTAATTTCTAAGAATCTTCATACTATTTTATTTTTCTCTTTATTTCTTCTTAAAATCAATACTATAATCTTTTCGAATTTATTTTTTTTGGCTTAAATTCTTTCAATATATTTAAGTATCATAATATTTTTTGTTTTAATATTTTTTATAAGAGTGGTATTAATAATTACGATTATTAGAATCTTGGATAAAAATAGCAGGAATTGTAGCAGAGTGAGAAGTATTATTCAGATAGAAATTATAATATTATATACAGCATAAATTTTTATTTTGCTTCAATTTTGCAAATTTCTTTTATTTTCTTAACTTAACACTAGAATTTCTAATATAATACAACTATAAATATTATGTTTAAACGAATTTGAATAAAATGAAATATTCATTTTTCTTCAAAATATTTGTATCTTTTTAATTCTACAAATTATAAAATAAGAAATAATAATTTGATATATTTGATAATTATGATATATTTAATAATGTTAATAAATTAATAAATAACATTTCGGCGATTTTTATATTATATCCAAAAAGATTACAAGATTACATATTGATATCTTTATTTTATTTCCCAATAGAAGTCTAAATATTAAGAAGTTTTAAAATAAAATATTTAAATATATCCAAAATGCAAAAGATATTATTAATGTACTTATATATCATTAATACATTAATGCATTAATTTTTTCATAAAATGTTTTTTTCTATTTTTTCTAAAGTCAGATTTATTTTGAATACAGTGATTCAATAATATAATATTGTTAATACTATTATTAATACAATATCATATATTAATAATGTAATATAATATTAATAAATTTTATCTGAAACTTATAATAATTGCATAATGTTAAGTTTTAATTAAAAATTGAGTCAATTTAAAAGATTAAATGTTTGAAATAGATAAGATAAAGAAAAAAAAAAAAAATATCTTAGCCTGCGCTGTATATATACTGGTGAGAAATCTATGTGTAGGTTCAAGAAAACCCAAGGGTTGACTGGAATCGAGAGAGTTGTTATTCGAAAGTCGTGTGAAGATCATCAGAGTGTCGTCAACAAAGAGTGAAGTGAATCGTTAAAGAATTCTTCGAGAGTGGTTACAGTGTCGTTGCAGTGATTAAAATGCTTCGTAAAAGTAAGAAACTATTAGAACAGCTAATAAGTATATATATTGCATAAATAATTTTTCTGAGAATTGAAATGTTTTTCTTTTTAAAATAATACGATACGATATTTTAAAAAATGTAATAAATAAGTTTTAAACTAAAAAGTTTTAAAATAAGATTAAACATTAAAAATTGAAGAGAAAAAAAAAAAAGAAAAAAATTTTTAGAAAATGGAAAAATATACATTACTCAAAGAATAAATAATTATTCTTTAAGATTAAGAAGTACATTTAGAATTATATAATTTCATTTGTTTAATCCATTAATTTAATATTAATAAACAATTTAATGATCATTTTTAAGTGTATTAAAAAATAATAATAACAAGTTCGCAATCATATCAATGATTAACGTATTCGCAACTGGAATAATCCTACATTATTTTAAAATCTACCTGTTGCTTGTGATGTAAGTAATTTCATTTTGAAATTTAATTAAATTATTTTAATTCTAATCTAATTATCTAGATATTTAATTGTTATAGACATTTTATTTTATTTTGAAATAAGTTATGCTTACATATTTTATATTGAGAATTTGATTTTAGTTTCTTCAAAACTATTAATTTTTTATTTTATTATTTATTTTTTATTTTATTATTTAATTTATAAACAAAAATAATAAGTAAATCATAAATGGATATTATAATATTAATTTTATAATTCAAATTTAATCATGTTTATTTAATAAAAAATCAATAATTTTTTTAATTTTTAATGCATAAATAATAATCAATTTTGTTAAATATTAAGAAAATTTTCGAATAACAATAGTAAAATAATTTTTCTTTATTTTTTCTTTTCTTTTCTTTTTTTATTTTTTTTTTAAAAAGGTATAAATAATAAAAGATTATTATTCCAAGAATATTTACAAAATAATATATTTATAAAAAATTTTTTTTCATTTTTTTTATATTATTATATTTATGTTATTATATTAAATTAATATTATTTTCTTCAACAATCTTGGTGTGCAATGATTTTAGCACTTTTATAATCGTAAGAATTTAATAATTAAAAAAGTTCTTAAAATTAAACAGTTTGCCGTGAAGTTATATCTTAATATTTCAGATAAAAATTATGAAAAAATAATATAAGATCAAAAGAATAATCTCTAGAGAATACATAACGAATAAAATAAATTTTATTTCAGATTAATTAATCAATTAATCAATTATATTTATTGGGTATATCAATTTAAAAAAATATGATTTTTTAGAAAAATGGTTTTGTTTTAATGAAACTTCTAGATACAGATTAAGTTCTCTAAAATTTTTGAAATATTATTTTGTGAATTATTAATTTCCAAAGATAAACAATGATTCAATATGCACAAATTATTACATTCATTTATCTCCATATTGCATTACATTGCATATTATCATAACAGACATATCATAACACTTTATATATTTCAGCGTTTCATTAAATAGATTTTAATTTCGTTATTTTTTTTTTAAACTCGATTCAAAAATTTTAGCATCATGTTTCCAAAATATTATTCTTTTGATTCATATAAAAAAAAACAAACAATTGTTACATTTAAGAATTTCCTTTAGGTAATAAACAATTACAAATATAGTGTGACATCCTTTATTTCAATTTTATTTTATTTTATTTTATTTTAAACTTTTTAAGGTCTACGAAATTTAACAAAATAATCCAAAAATTTTTTTTATTAAATAATTGGATAATAATTATTCTTATTAAAGTGAAAAAATAAATATAAAATATTTGTTAAATTTATTATATATTTTTTTAAAAACCTGCGTTATGCGAGCATATTTATTACAAACTAATCACTTAAGAAATTAATATCATAATTTTTCAAATATAAATTTTTACAATTATACGGTTACAAGTTATAAAAGTACGAAAAATCATTATGAAAAATTCATAATAAAAATTGAAGATAATAATATTAAATGAAACGTTAATATTGTTTTAAATCAAAATTGATTTGATGATCACGGCACATACATTTTATAGTTCATTATTTGAAAATCAAATTATAAATCATATCACGTGTTGATCTATATAAATATTTTCTCAACGACTCTTTGCCTTGATGTTTCAAAAATTGTGGATTTTCTTTTTTATGTCTTCCGAAAGTTATATAATAAATTTGAAGAGTAGATTTCAAAAATACAATTTTTAATTTTAGAAATTCACTAGTTTAAAAGTTATGCGTCTTTAAAATTTAGTATTTACATATACCAATGAGACGAGTTGCTCAAACAAGGTTCTATAATAATGATAAATTTATAATAATATTATAATTTATTATAATGATGACAATATATATCTAAAAAATTTCTACGTAACTAAAAATGTATGTATTCCAAGTAAAATATTGATTAAATTTTAATTTGTTGAAATTAAATTTGATTTATATTGGATTTACAAAGCTTAAAGATTATTTGTAAAAAAAAACATTGGCTACACGTGTGAGCAGTGATCGGTCCTTTGAAACAAAAGAATCAGTGATGACATCACTAGAGGCAAGGACTCAACTCTTTTCAGACCTCAGCTCATCCGCCAGGTCATAGTTTCAAGCACAATATTCGCATATATAGAGTGTCCCAAATTTAAAGTACCAAATTTTGTCAATATATATCTATGAATTTGAATAAGCAAGGAATATTACATAAACATAGATCTGCAAACGCTTTCTAAAAAAAAAAATTATAAGCAAAAATATGGAATTCAAATAAAATAGCAACAATAATATGATTTCTGTCAAAGATGAATAGCTCGAAGTCGATACTATGGCCTCTATGATCATCTGATTTTATTTGATTTTTATTTGAAAAAATTTAAACAAGAATAAATACATGCGATGAATTGATGCAAAGTGTTAGTGATTCATTCAATGTGATAAAATAAAATGAACAGTAATAAATTCTATTCTATCCGCTTTCATTGATATCAATATTATATATATATATAAGAATGATCATTTTGAAATTAAATTTTATTGCAGTTTTATTTACGTATTTAATATTAAAATTAATATCAAACAAAAATTAGTTTTAATTTAAAGACTATAAATAATAAATATATATAAATATTGTGCTTAACTGTTTTCTTCGTATTTCTTATTTTTTGTTTATAATTTTTTAATAAATAGACCTATATTTATATAATATTTTTTTGTTTATTTATAGATCCATAAAATATATTGACAAAATTTAGCACTTTGAATCTGGAATACCCTATAATACAATACTTACATAATCCTCTATGAACTACATTTTATAATTATCCTTTCTTAATTTAGTTTAGTTACGATTTCAGTTCTTATTTTTATTATCATGTTCTAGTTTTATTAATCCAAATCCTTTTGGATTAATAATCTTCGAATAATAAATTTTTTTATTTCTTAATTCCAGAAACCTTCTCAAATCATTATTATGGATGTTAAAAAATCCAAAATCTTAAATACTTCGATAAGATGATTTCCTTAACATTCCAAAACTTATATTTTTAAAATCATCGAATTTTTAACCGCTTAAGAACAAAATTTTTGTTCCTTTCTCTCTTTTCTCATACATAACTCAAACTTGTATAAAAATCCAAACTTTCAATACAGCCTCGGTATAATGTACATCCCAACTGGTCTTATACGCCAAATCACGGTCGTAAATCTAGAAATGAGATCACAATTACGTCTATTATTAAATACCGTGCGTTCAGGCCGGTTTATTCCTGGGTTGCCGTCGTCGAAGCGGATCTCCGCGGAGCGTATTCATTAATTGCCTTTCGCGGCGCGTAATATCAAGCTATACGTTATACAGCTGTACGCAGGACGCGTAACTATCGTCGATACAAGGTGACACACCGCAATCGTCACCCAGGTTTCACCGGTATTCACCGATTGTGGGATACTGCCAACTGGTGTGGAGTTCGCCGCTGCTCTGACCGCTGTTGCTCATCGGCCAGGCCACCACCACACACAGCGGGATATTTCTAGTCGGTTGCCATGTACGAGTTAGTGCTCGACCGTGTGGGCACCTGTACGTGTCGGTCCATCGCTGCCATCGTTTCCTCGGTCGGTCCAGTCGATACGCGATTTTTCCTTTTTAGTCCGATAGTGGAATAGCGCGAGGCTTAAGTGTGTCGAATGTGAGACAACCGACAGGATGAGCGAAACAAGGAAGACAACGAGCATCCGGAAACGGGAGGAGCAGCAATCGCCCAGGCCTAGACAACAACCGATCAGGCCACCGAGGACGAAGACGCAACAGGCTCGTGACAATAAGGCTATCGATCGGCACGAGAATCGTGGTGCGCCGTGGAACAACGTAAAACCAGCTTAAATAGCTGACCGTGTCAAGTTTAGGTTCAATCGAATGTTTGATCGTGGATTAGAGAAATTTAGGGGAGGGGAAAAAAAAAAAAAAAAAGAGGGAGAAAAAAAATGGTGGTTTTAACGAAATATTGTGAAATCGAGAATAGCCGTGTGTCGTGAAATTTAATTGCGAAACGAAACGAGCTTAAAACCACGGATTTTGGACGGGATATGTATTGGGACTGAAAAGTTTACTCGGTGGATAGGGAATTGGCTTGCTGTCAAAAGCTCGGAGAGACGCAACAAGCGATAAAAGGATGCGTTGATCGGGATGATTATGGTACAGAAACATAATAGTAAAATGTTCGAATATACGAATAGTTTCGTATATACGAGTAGGCTGGATTTAAATTGGCTATAAATTCTTTATTAGTTCTCTATGATGGCGGATTTCAAAGTACAGTTATTAATATCAAATATTAGTGGATCATAAGATCGATATGAAATTGAATTCGACGCGATTAATATTAAATACGTCATCTTGTTGAAGATACAGATATAGTTAGACTGCTCATTTATTTACGTATTTCTAAAGATATAACGAAATGCATAAAAATTCTAAAAATAAAATATGTATTTTTTTTTTAAATATTTCATGAAACGAGTTATTAATTTTCTTCTTTCATATTTTTTTATTTATATTCATAAAAATGTGCATAAACGTTTAGAATTTAAAGATGATAAAATCATCCATCAGATCTTTAAATAGATACGCGAAACGAGCTTTTGAGAGCAACTTTTTAGAATTTTGTTTTAATTGAATGTGAGGATTCGGTCATGAAATTGGCACGTTTCCAAAATCTCGTGAATGCAACAGCTTCGTGGCAATGAAAATGTTTATCGGAATGTAGACCTTCGAAGTTCATTGTAACAGCAAACGTTTCAAATATAAATTTTTTTTAAAGAGTTTAAATCTTGAATAAAATAGCAGTTTGTTACACAAACCATTCAATAGTCTGTTTTCCAATTATTTATAATATTTATTATATAAAATTTCATAAATTTTTTTTCTTCTTATATGATTTGTTATTCATGAATGAAAATATTTTATAAAAAAATAATATATACAAGATATTCTTATATAAAAGAGACTAAATATGCGTTTGAAAATTTATTTTCAGTCAAGAAAGCACCGATGACGGCCCTCGATGAGAACGTAAACCGTGTTCCACGGGTATACACAAACGAAAGAGAAACAGAAAGTGAGTTTTTTTCTTCTTAAGCACGTCTTTTCGTATTCATCTTA
Organism: Apis mellifera; assembly: GCF_003254395.2. Lineage (NCBI taxonomy): Eukaryota > Metazoa > Arthropoda > Insecta > Hymenoptera > Apidae > Apis > Apis mellifera. Next base: position 1,031,247 of record NC_037642.1, on the reverse strand, counting down.
TGATAAGAATACTTTTTTTTAATACATTTTATTAATAAATCAACATAAATTAAAATTTTTTTTCGGAATTTTAAATTTAATGTAAAAGGTAATGATATTTATATTACAGTCCACAACAAAAAGATGACACACTTCTAAATATGATAAAATCTTTTGCTCATATATAAATTTCAAGGTTGCTTCTGTTAACGAAATTAATTGGATAATAAAAATTCTAATCAAAACTTAAAGAGAAGTCAAGAGATGCGATAAGATGATAACAATTTCTAAATTCTTTTTCGATAGTTAAAACTAAACCGTCATTATTTATATCGTGTAATGTTGAACATTTAATATTGTATATGTTTATTATTGTTTTTTATTGAAATTTCGTCATCAGACTAAAGAAATAATCTTTATCTCATTTTGAAATAGAAACAATTTTAATATTACAAAAAAAACTATTTTAAAAATTACATGTATTATATATTGGAGTAATATTATAGAATTTAATATAATATCTATAATAATTTATAATATAAATATAAGAATAAAAATAAATATATTTGTTCAAATATTAAATTTTTGGGATATCATCTTTTTGTTGCAGGATATACAAATTAATTGAATTTTGAACTTGATTATCAGTAAAAAAAATGTTAACAAAATATTTTTGTAATTTATAAAAAATTCAAGATACATAATTATTTATATATATGGGAAGTGAATAAGAAATATTTTTAAAAAATTGCACCTTAGAGACATCTGATAATCAAATAATGATTAGATAATCATTCAAATTAAATAATTCAGTAGATTGGATTGATTATTCAGCATTCAATTAAAATTATTTAACACATAATACATAAAATATTTTTTCATCACTTTCCAAATAAATAAATATATAAATATATAAACAAATATATAAATTTGAACTTCTTTATGAAGACACATAGAAAAACATCCTATATTTAATTTTTCATTGATAAAAATTGCCCAATTTCTTTTTGTGCTTTATTGTAGAATATTCAATTTGAAAAAAAAAAAACACTTGCACTGAATTTCTGACATTGACTTTTTTTTTTTATCATTTTAAATAAATGAAATACTTTAAAGATTAATCTGTTAATTAACTTTATTTATCAATCTTGATGATTTTGAAATATATTATAAAAAATGCACAAACAAGTTTTTTTTGTATATAAGAAAAAAACAATCAACATTGATTTTCATGTTGTTTGTAAAAAATTTTTTACTAATACTGATAATGTTATAATATGAATTCTTTCTATACATGTGCATAATAGCTATGAATATAATCTATGATAATATATACGTCAATATACCTTAATACGTTATTTATTAACTATTAATTACATTTTGTATTTAGTTACATAGTTACATAAATACATAAACATTTAATATATATAATGAATGAAAATCTATTTTCTTATTAATTTAAATAAGATCCTTTTTAAAAGATATTAAATATGAAGTTGCTATTATTCTAACTTCAATCACTTAGGTTTTGTTTTATATTTTGCATTTTGAATAGAATTATTATTGATTATATATATATATATTATTAATATTTTGATGATAACGATATCGATTTTCATAATTCTACTTCCAAATATTCGTAGAATGCTTAAACTCGCTATAAATAATAAGTGGTGATATTAATTCAATTATTTTGAGTACTGGTCGCCATGATATATTTATATTAACAGTTGATAAATAGTGTATTGCATATTGTTGCATGCACTGCTACAAATACAGTATACAATAAACAGAAAAATTAATGTAATAAATTAATGTAATAAATCGAATATTACATTACAAATACATAGTATATATCATAAAAAATTTTATGAACAATTTGAAAATCAAAATTGTTATATTTAAAGGAAAAAGTTGTTCAAAATAATGTTCTTTATAATATATTTCAAGCTTAGTAAAATGAAAAAGGATTTGATCAGTTTTCACGATTTTATATTTCTAATAAAAATTTTACTTCTTGAACTACTATGTTTCACCTATATTTAACCTAATCTCATGAAATGTGTTATTTTAAAATAAATTAGATTTATTAAAAACTTTCCGGATATTTTCTAAGAACGTATTATAAGTTGATTATTCGAGAAGAAATAAATATTCTGCATTGAATTATAATTAATGCATTTTACGAACATCATAAAATATCTAATATCATGCAAAAAGCAATGTCATTATAAGGCACATGAACATGTAATGTAGGAAATAAGTAATCATAGTGTAGCAATGTACGTGAATATATATGCACGTGTGTGAATATTCAAGCACAATCACAATTTTTTTGTCAATATTTATAGATTTGATTTTTCATATTTCTTTCGCTACACAAATTCTATATGTTAATCTTCGCACGGCCATCATAGAAAATCAAACTTATTTATAGATAATCTGTTTAATCTTTTTAATTATTTTATTTTCTAATTATTAAATAAAAATATTTCGTAAAGATTGATCGAATTTTCATTCTATTGCGTATAGATATATTGTGGTTTTTTTTCTTTTCTTTTTAGTTCATAACTAAAAATAATATTTAAAAAAAAAGTAAATTTTATTCATTCAAATATTGAAACAAAATATTCGTTTATTTCAGAGAATATATTGTTCTCTTCTTTCTTGACAATGACTTTATTTGTGCTTTTAATTTTGTATTATCCATAGCTATATTGAAATGCAATTATATTACATATTTTAAATAAAGAACATAATTAGATATATATAAAAAATTCTATGATTTCAAATGATATTTATATAATAACATTAATTTTCTATTCTGAATGGTAATATAAACGATATCCAAAGTCTTTCTTTATGAATATATAATATTGAATTTCAAGAAAAAAATTATTGAAGATATGGAACATTTTTAAATATAATTTATAAATAAAATTTTAAAAAATGTTACGTGCAAGTTACTTAAAAATATTCGAGATAATAATCATAAATAAAAGTGATTTTCAAGTGACATAAAACATAATAATACATTCATAAATAAATTAAGTTTTAGATTTTCATTAGAACAATTGCATTAATCAACATCTTGTTTTCAAGATCTCCATCTTCTTTTCAAATGTATTATTTGTCAACAGATCACTTTTTTTAATTTAATTAAATTATCGTATTTTATTTTTCCTACTAAACCAGACATGTCTCAATTTCAGAGAAATTCTTGTATATACAAGTTTTATATAATAACATAATAATGATTCGTGTAAATACATTGTATGATAATAGATTAAAAAATTGATTATGTCTGCCAATAGCGATTTGACATTGACGATTACAAGGAAGTAGCATTTAAAATAAAAAATATAAGAGATATCGAAAAAAAATAGGATTAAAATGCAAATATAATCGACTTTTTTTATATTAACATTTATTCATAATATGTATATTTCCGTTCATAAATCATCGAACACTTACATAAATTAAAAAATATGGACTATTTATATTATGAAATAATCTATTATATCTATTATATAAATAAAATTAGCATGCATTACAAAATAATTCATTAGATATTAACATTTAATTTTATCATTTTATTGTCTTTAACAAAAAATATTTTACATGAAATTATTTCGGGAAGAGTATATTATGCTATTAGTTTTTTTTTTTTTTTTTTTTTTGCATATAAAAAGGACATGTTTAAAAGGTTATAGGTTGATATTTTTTTTAAATGAGATATGTATCTTTTATTCTATCAGTTGATACAATTTGATATTCTTTACAGAAAATATTATAAGAAATAATCTATGTTCAAAAATCATTAGTTTAGGTATCATTTCATATTGAAAGACAAAATATATAAAGACAAAATAATATTTTACTGTTCATATTTTTCTTGTCTTTAAAACGATATTTATTTATTTTTATAAACTTTAAATTAAAATATCTTTGAAATTAATAATTTTTGGACATAAATATTTTTTTATAAAGAAATTGTATCATTTTGGTGCAGTAAAAGATATATTATTTAAAAAAAAATTAATTCACGTCTTTTATAATATTCTCTATATAATGATATTTGCTTATAAAAAAAAATTAATAACATCAAAATGTAGTTCCTTGAAATTATTCAATTTTTTCTAAAAAAAATTTTTTGCTATTAATAATGTAACAATAGTATAAAACAAGATATTTGAATAATATTTGGTAATATTTGGATAATAATTATGAACCATATTATGCATACATAATATTAAAAATATATCATATAAATTACATTAAAAATCTTATTAAAATATATATAATTAATTATACATTATTCTATAATTTTTTAATCAACTTGAGATTAAATGATTGTGAGTGTATCATAATTTTTATAAATTTTCAAAATATATTTAGAATTGTTGTCTTGCATAAATATAAAGTTTTGTTCTAATTAATCTTCTTCTAAATATTGTATGATTACAAAAAATGTTCAGATACATATTATTAATTCTTAAACTTTCATTAAATTACAACATTTCTTAAACTTTTATTAAATTATCAGATTTGCATCGAAACACTTTTGTATTATTATGAATTGACTTCCATATTTTACAATTAGAATAATAGAATCAATTATCAATTTATCATTTGTGTATTTTTTCTACATATAACTCATTCTTTTTTAACAAATTTTTTAAATTTCGACTTGTCCATAATATTTTTTCCAATTTTTATGTTTTTACTCATTTTAAGCGTTTTTAGAATTCTTAAGTGCTATTTTTTTTACAACGATATGTGTGAAATTCAGCTTAAAAAAGATACCATTTAATTGTCATCTTGATTTGATTCTCTCGTTTTCTATTAATTTTGTTTTATTATTGTTTTTTCTTTTATTCAATTCAATTCTTTTTTTATACAAGAAATTATTCAATTTCTCGAATAAAATATATTTCTTGAAAGAGTAATAATATGCTTAAATATTTTTATTACAATTAATTATTTTCTAAAATTATTCTTTACATACATGATCGTATATATTGTTCATTCCTTATTTCTATTTAATTTAAAACAGAAATAATTATTTCTATTTAATTTAATTTATAAGATCTCATGGCATATTTAACATCTATTATTATTATCAAAATATTACCAAATTTCTAAAATAAAAAAATATATAGAATTTTGTTCTATCATGTTCGACATGTCAAATGGCTTATTATCTTTTATTTCGGACTGTACTATATAAAATAATAATTTTGCATTCAAGTATTATTAATAATATTATATAATTAAATTAAATATGTAATACATAATTAAATTAAGATAAAATCATTTCAGAAAATTGTATCTGTGTTTTAATAAATTTCTTTATTTCTTTTCTTATGGATAAGAATGTATATAATCGTTCAAGATTAATGTCGAAACTTGATTTTAGATTGGCGAAATGTTTCAATACAAATGCAGAATCTGTAAAATCTTGAAATTTTCAAAATTCGAAATCAGAATATTTATTTTTATTCTTTTTTCATTTCTGAAAAATGAAAAATTATTTATTTATTATTTATTTTTAGAAAAGTTAAAATTTTCATAAATTTTTATTTTGGAAATTTTTCAAATTTCAAAGTCTTAATTAACCAACAATAGCAATAGTTTATGTGCAGAAATTAAAATTTTGTTTTATTTTTTATATTTTTTTATTGTGATAAATTACATTATAAATACTAATTATATATTAAAATATAAAACTATATTAATTATAATAAATAAATATAATAAATCTAAAATACAAAATTTATTAATTAGATAAAAAATGCATATTTTTGTATGATATCTATACAAATTATTATTTATATAGATTTCGAAAGATTTCAATATTTCGAATGTTTTATCACTATCCAAGATTATTTCGAAGAATTTACGTCACAATGTAATTAAAATGCATTAACTCGTACTATTTCGGTATAATCTACTTTTTAATCTATACTTTTTAGTATTTATAGTAAATTAGGAATAATTATTGAAACTTAATATTTAATTTTTGAAAAAAATTTATTTTTGAATAGTTTAATAATAGTTTAATATTAATTATTATTAGTCAATATTAGTTACTAACTTAATCGATATATTTTAAAAAAGAACTAATGATAAAACGGACGGAAACGAAAAAAAAAATGGATAAAAGAAATTATAATTTATAATTTATAGTGGAATAAATTATTAATTCAAAGATAATCCTTGGATTAATATTAAAATCATTGAATTCTATTAATAACATTTTTTATTATAATTAAAAAAAAATTATAATTGTGCATCTTTTTTATAATAAAATCTACTTATTTATTTTAAAATTGTACAAAAATAATCAAGTAAAAAAATTAATTCTCGATCAAATTTAAATTAAAAAATTAATCTATAACATAATTCTATAATTAAATTTTATATGAATTATTAACTTAAAAAAAAAATCAGTATATTTAAATCTTTGTTTTTGTGCCAATATGTTAAAAATATTTCTATTTTTAAAAATAACAGCAAAGTTATGACTTAAAAATTTAAAAACAATAAAAAAGAGAACTATAAATTAACTTATCTTCATAATAAGCTACTATTTAATCGAAAAAGAAAAAAAAAATCTATTTTGAATCGTGTCTAAAAGAAAGGATTTCAATTTTTTATTTAAAAGTTGTGTTCAAAAATTCAACCATGAAGACAGATCGATCGAACTGTTAAGTTAGTTTATTTTTGAATAACAGGTTTGTGGTCAAGATGCCAGACTAGTATAGTCGTTTTACACGAATGCAAATGCATATATATCTCAATGTATATCTCAATGTATATCTCAAATGTATATATCTCATCAATTATAAAACAGGAAATCGAGAAATCGAGTCGTGAGAAATTCACTTCGAGTTCTATGAGCGCATAGTATGGAAACTATATTGAAAAACGAAAGTGTACGATATTCTTGAAACCTAGATATCGTGCATTTCATGCGTTATAATAATATTTAGCAATAACATTTCAAGTATACATATAATGAATTACGATTTTTAAAAAAAATTCTTTTTATTGTATAGGAATAATGCATAAAATAAATTATTTTATATTTTATTGGATAATATATAAAATAACAACTTTTATTTTATAGTCATTTTCACTTTCGATGATCTTAAAATTTCTCATCAAATATATTATGACAATTCATTTAATTCAAGTTATTCGTTAAAATATATTTACCATTATATATATTCAATGCTAAACTTTTCTTAAGATTTTCTTTTACATTTAAGATTGAATATTCAAAACATATGAATATTATATATTGTGTGAAAAAATTATATACATGAATTAATTTTTTCAAATTATTTTTTTTATTAATTTCAATAAGATTCAATTCTGAATTCAATACTGATGATTTCAATAAGAAATGCAAATAAAAAATATTTATATATATAATTATATATAATAAAATATTATCAAAAACTTATATAGTTTTAAAATTATATTCTACTAAAAGCTTCACATTTATCATTAATTTAAATGATTTTTCAAAAATAGAATTTAATCAAATAATTATTATGATATATATATATATAATTAGTTTATCAAGGATTAACAAATTATATATTATAAGTAAATAATTATATATTATTATAAGTACATGTCATATTTTAACTTGAAAAAAATTGATATAATGAAGATATGACAAAATTGAAATAATGAAGATATGACAAAATTGAAATTGATTTTTAAATTTATTTATTTATATTAATACTAATTTCGTAAATAATAATTAAATAGATTATAAATAGCACGCTATTAGAATTATTAGAAAATTATTATTAGAAAATATTAGAATTATTCCTATAAATCATGATTTTCAGACAATATTTTTGATTTTCGTAAAAAAATATGATTTATAATAAAAAAATAATTTTACCTTTGAAAAAAATTGATTGAATTCATTTTTTGCAACATTTTTCTTTACATCAATTCCCATCAAATCAAAAGTTATAAAATTCATTTGTAGCATTTTAACAATTTTTCAATATCGTGTACATAATTATTTGATCATGATTATTAACGATATATTCTTTTTATTATTTACATTTGTTATTATCTTCTTAAATTTTTAAAATAAGTTCTTCGCGCATAAGTTTCGTATCTGCAAGTTGAATCGAATTACATGGTCAGTATGTTATTCGCATGCAATGATAGTTAAAGCTATTTGTTTTCTCGTTTCTCACGTTCATGTGCCTGAATGATGTCAGTTAAGTCAAGGCCTGCAAACGTCGTCATGCTTCCATTCTTATTACCGTTTGCAGGTAAGATAAAAATTTTTGATCATTCGTGATTTATAAATTATTTTTTAATTTTATTTTCGTTTCTTCATTATATCTTTTAAAGATCTCGATAAATAATTTTTTCAGAAAGATAAAATAGTGAAAAATATTTATAAATTATTTTTTTAAAATTAATTCGAGAAAAATTTTATCAAAAATTATGAAAAAAAAAATTTAGATCAGCTGAAATCTATAATACAAATAATACAATAATAAGATATTTAATGAGATATCTAACTTATATTTTTTCATTTGATATTTCTATAGTAATAAATTTATTAATTTTTTGATAATTTATAGTAATAATCAGAAAAATATATTTTTTCAAACATTTAATAATAAATTAATATATGAGATTAATATATAGAATTATATATAGAAATAATATATAATAATATATTATAATATATTTTCTTTTTATATGCGATAAAATGTGTGTGTGTGTGTGTGTGTGTGTGTGTGTGTGTGGTGTGTGTGTGTGTGTGTGTGTGTGTGTGTGTGTGTGTGTGTGTGTGTGTGTGTGTGTGTGTGTGTGTGTGTGTGTGTGTGTGTGTGTGTGTGTGTGTGTGTGTGTGTGTGTGTGTGTGTGTGTGTGTGTGTGTGTGTGTGTGTGTGTGTGTGTGTGTGTGTGTGTGTGTGTGTGTGTGTGTGTGTGTGTGTGTGTGTGTGTGTGTGGTTGGTTTATCAAAATAAATAAAATAATAAAATTATAATATATCAAATTATGTATATAGAAAAATATTTCTAAATTAAATTTAAAATTATATTTTATTTCATCAAATAACTATGTTAGTAATGTTTAAGTAATTGTTATTTGTTACTTTAAAAATGATAATGCAATGAATATGTTTTTTCAATTGTGGATCTTCATTAGATCAATCGGGTTGGCAAGAAAGAATAGAACGTCTCTCGATGAATAGTCAGGATAATAATACCTCGGACTTAGGACACCCTGTACAAATTGTGCTTGCTCATCCAGATCACAGTTTTGAATTAAACGAAGAAGCTTTATCAAAAATTCTCCTTGAAGATGATATTAAAGATAGGAGTGTAGTTGTTGTGTCGGTAGCGGGTGCTTTCAGAAAAGGCAAAAGCTTCCTGCTTGACTTTTTCTTGCGATATATGAATAGTAAGGTATGTTATTACACATAAAAATTTAGTAACAAAGTAGTATCAATTGTGTCTCTAAGAAAAATCAAATTGATCAATTCCACATTCTAAAATATTTTTAATTTTAAAATTGAAATGTATAACAGTATAATTTTTCAAAAAAATTATTATGAATGAAATTGTTCAATTTGATTTCTGCATGGCTTTGGTATATTTAGTAATTTAATAGAATATTTTTATATATAAACTAAATCAAAATTATCTTTATTTTTTTCACGCTCACGTGGAACATTGATTGTATAACAACATTGATTGTTAACATGGATGATATAGTATAATAACAACAATCAAACGGATTCTTGGTTGGGTAAAGAAGATGAACCATTACGTGGATTTTCGTGGAAAGGAGGATCTGAAAGAGACACGACAGGCATATTAATGTGGTCAAAAGTTTTTCGTGGTACTTTACCAGATGGTGAAAATGTTGCTGTGATTTTAATGGATACACAAGGTGCTTTCGATAGTCAATCCACTGTGAAGGATTGTGCGACTGTGTTTGCTCTAAGTACAATGTTGTCATCTTTACAAATTTATAATCTATCACAAAATATCCAAGAGGATGATCTTCAGCACTTGCAACTTTTTACGGAATATGGTAGGCTGGCGTTACAAAACTCTGGACGCAAACCATTCCAAAAGTTACAGTTCTTAGTAAGAGATTGGAGTTATCCTTACGAAGCGAAATATGGTGCAGAAGGTGGAAAAGAGATATTGAATAGAAGATTAGAAATTTCTGATAAACAACATCCAGAATTGCAAAGTCTAAGAAAGCACATTAAATCATGTTTCTCGGATATATCTTGTTTTCTCATGCCACATCCAGGTTTAAATATTGCCACTAATCCTCATTTCGATGGTAGATTAGCAGAAATTCAACCAGAATTTAAGGAACAACTCAAGGTATTAATACCGATGTTGTTAGCTCCAGAAAATTTAGTTACAAAGAAAATTGATGGACAAATTGTAAAAGCGAGGGATTTATTGGAATATTTCAAAAGCTATATGAAAATTTACAAAGGAAACGAGCTTCCTGAACCAAAAAGTATGTTAGTGGTAAGTTTTCATGCAATATTTGTATGCATTATTTATAAATTTTTACATGTAATATGCTAGATTAATCTAATGATAAATGATTTATTTATATATTTTGAAGTAAGCCTTATATCGGATATTTCTTTTACCAAAAATTTTACTTTCTTTATTCTGTGATCACATCCTTTAAATATAAATAGTGAAACAATGTGCATATATTTTTTGCCTTTTTAAAAATTTAAAACATTTCAAATATCATTATTTCTTAGACAATCCTTTTATAAAATTTGATAAAATTCACGAATTGCGAATTAAATCAATTATTGAAGCGACAAATTATAATATACAAATATGCAAAATTATTTTATACTATGTATTAAACAAAACTTCATATATATTGATTTTTGATTGCTCTTATGATAAATTTTAAGATATATTATAATAAATTTTATGTGCATATATAGAGTACATTTCAAATATAATAATTTTGTATATGCATATTTATTATATATAGTAATTAATTATATATCACTAATAATAAGTTAACTGTCTAATATTCATTAAACATTTTAATTTTTACAATATACTGTTTCTATATATTTCTGATGTTAGAAAAAAGTTTGATCAAATTTAATAATAATTATTAATAATAAGTTCTGGGATATCAATCGGATACCGTTCTTAATAATCTTTTCACTAAAAAATATTCTTGCATAAGTAATATAATACACATATATCATTTTCAACCACTTACCATTCTTATTTTTTAAACAAACATTCGATATTCGATAACTATATAACATTCAGTCGATCAATATTCTTTTAAACATTTATATATCTTTATTTATATTCAGTCCAAGCTTTTTTACAAAGTATTAACTCAACAATTTAAAAGTTTTGACATTAACATAATAATATACAATATACAATAACATACATGACATACAATAACATATATTTATAATATAATTCTATAATTTATTTTTAGGCAACAGCAGAAGCAAATAATTTAGCTGCAGTTACAGAAGCTAGAGAATTTTATATGCGATTAATGGAAGATATTTGTGGAACAAAAAAACCATATTTAACAACACAACGTTTAGAGGATGAACATGCACGTTGTAGGGATAAAGCTATATACAAATTTCAGAATAAAAGAAAAATGGGAGGAGAATCATTTAGTCAGACTTACACAAAAAAATTATGCCAGGTGAGAGATTGTTGGAATTGTATTTATTTATACTGTTTATTATATATTATTATAATCATTAATGCATTATTTTTATTACAGGATATGGATAAAGCTTTTGTTCACTTTAAAGCACAAAATGAAAGTAAAAATGTTTTTAAATCGACGCGAACTGCAGGAGTATATTGCGCAATTGTTGCCATTATGTACTTCTTATCCTCTATATTTGGTTTTACTGGATTATATCTATTAGCAAATATTTGTAACTTCATCATGTGCATCTGTATATTAACCTTAATGTTATTGGCATACATTAGGTATACATAGAGATATTTTAAAGAGATATTTAATAACTCTTTCCAATTATATAATTATAATTATTTTTTATTAATTTAGATACAGCGGTAATTATGACACAATTGGAATAGCAATAGATGAAGTGGCTAATGTTTTATGGAATAATGTAAGTAATGTACATTTAATTACTTATATAACATCCTATGTATTTAAATTCCTTCAGTAAGCTTTCCATTTAATATAAGTAACAGCTATCCGTAAAATCTTTTTAGCTATAAAATTAATAAACATTACTTAATTTATTTATTAATAAAGCTAATTCCATGCATTAAAATGATGAGAAGTAATTTATATATTTGTAATTAGATAATTTCATTTAGTACCTAATTTTTTGATTTAATGTACATATTGATCGTTCATATTATACAAATAGAAATTTATGTAAACCTTTATTTACATTTTTATTATTTAAAATATGTATGAAAAGTTGTGTTTACTTCTGACAAAAATATCACTTAATATATTATGCACTAAAAAAAAATATGCACTAAAAAATTCTTTTTGTAATCCAAAGATTAACTAGGTGATGTAAATAATTGCTCCTCATCATTTCACCATATTTCCTGATTCATACCTTCCACATATGATTTCTACAGGTTCGAGATATGGGGGTACTATTCACTGTACTTACACTTGCTGTGGCTGCTGCTTCATCATGGTTTATAATTTTATATGATTTTATTTTTCCAGCACCTCCTTTACCTTTTTTTCCCTCTATTCGTTTTAATTTTGAAAATATACCTAATTTTTGGGAATATTTATATTTTATCACAAATATTATTTTTTGTGCTATTTCTAAATCTTTTCACAATTGCTTTTACTTTTTACATCATTACTTTACTATTTTTTCAAAATATTTTAATTACCTAACAAATATCACTTTTGATAACATTTCTAACTTATATGATTCTTCTTTAAACTATTATTCTCCTCTTTTCATAGAATATTTACATTCTCTAATAAAAATTACTTTAGATAATATTTTCAAATTATATAATTCTTATTTAAACTATTATGCTATTTTTTCAGAATATTTACGATATATCACAAATATTATTTTTAACAATATTTTTAAATTATATAGTTTTTGTTTAGATTACTACTTTACCTGTTTTTTAGAATATTTTCATTATCTAACAAATATTGTCTTTGATAATACTTATAAATTAGATAAATATTGTTTAACTAATTATTTTTCTCTTCTTTTTGGATATTTTCAATACTTAATAAATATTTTTTTTGATAATATTTTTAAACTATATAATTTTTGTTTACATTACTATTTTCCTCTTTTTTCAGAATATTTAAATTATTTAATAGACATTATAATTGACAATATATCTAAATTATACAATTCTTATTTAAATTATTACTCCTCTTAGTATTTCCATTGTTTAATAAATAACTATTTTTCTCTTTTTTTATATTTACAATACCTAAAAGACATTACATTTAACACTTCTAAATTATCTTAATTATTTTTCTATTTTTTTAGAATATTTATAGTAGCTTAAACATAATTTTTAATGATAATTTTTAAATTATATAATTCCACTTTAAACTATTATTCCCTCCTTTTTTCAGAATATTTACATTACCTAACGAACTCTACTTATAAATAATAAAACATTTAAATTATATAATTATTGTAAATCATTTTGATTGTAGTTGAATTGTTTTGAATATATTTGCATATTATTTCTTATATATGTATTTATCCATTACTTTTACATTAATATTACATTTTTTACTTATATAAATATTGCCTTTAATATTATGTTACTATTTTTTTTCCTCCTTAATGTAAGCTGAATACTAACAGGAGCAAATGTACAAAAGGTATGGGGTTTGCTTATAATTAACATAAAAGTAAAAATAATTTTAACATAAAAGTAAAATAATTTTCATTTCATATATTTAAAAAAAAAAGAGATAGCTGTTCTTTACAATTTCTATAAAAACTATACCATTATACTTAAAACTAAATATTAATTTTTTTTGAAAATATACGATTTTATAATTATAAGTTAAAATGTATGAATTTTATGAATATGTGTAATATTTTTATATCAAATTTAAATTAATTTAAATTACATACATAATATATTTAATTGTAAATTATAAATTTTTATTAATTAATTATAAATTTTTTTGTATCTGTTCAGTTAATTAAGCCAGTCTATCAACAAGTTGTGGAGAAGTCAGTGTCCGTAGCAGTGGCTCAAGCTGCTGAAATGGCTACAAATACAACAATGAATGCCACTGTCACTGCCAATGGCAAGCCTAAACTAACATGATGTTCATTCCCTTTGTGTCCCAATTTCTTAAGTGCATTAGAAATATACACCAATGTATTAAAACCAGTAAGTGACATAACAAAATTTAATTGTTTTTACCATGTAATATGAGGCCATAAATAGCTATTTCTTTGTTAAGTCACAAGGAGGGACTGTGCGTTGAACATATTTATTTAAAATGACTGTGAATGTATATACAATATATTTTGATTATAATTCCCTCTAGATTGTTGAAAAACATCACTATTGTCTATGATTGATATTACATTGTTAAAAAAATAAAATTCCACAATTACTGGTAAAAAATATTGTTTGGATAGAAACTATTGTTTTGGGGTTGTTAATGTTTATGATCAATTTTAATTTTTTTTATATTACAATATATAAATATATATACATATGTATACCATAAAGAAACAAAGTGTAAACAAATTTTTAAAAACAGTATACTTCTACATTTTTTGATAACATTGAATTCACATTTATCTCTTTAGTTAGGAAAATATATTTAAGCATATTTCAAGATAACAAAAAAAAAATATATTAAAATATTTTTGAAAAGGAATTTTAATAATACACACTTTGTATATTTATGCATTATTCTATGTATATGAACTAACATACTTAAATTATATCCGTGCCAGATTTATTCAACATCAGTTACTATTGTATTGATTAATTTTTTTAATAAACTGAAGTGTAAATACTATTTAGTGTTCATTACACTTTATAAATTTCAAATAAAATTCATAATATTTAATTAATTATAATAATACATTAAATGTATACATATGCCATGTACTTTATATTTTTAATAGATTTAGCATTAAACAATTCAATTTTAATATTTTGCGGAACGTAAATCATACGTTAAACAAATTTTTAAAGAATTGTAAATATAACTAGAGTGCTAATTTCTTTTTAAATTAGAAATTGTTCGTAAGATTTATATTATATGATTTATTTCTATAATAATTTAATGCATGTTCTAATATATATATATATATATATATATATATATATATATATATATATATAAATAATTTATGTATTTTTAAAACAGAAAATGGAAAGATTATTGAGATTTCATATTTAAATATTAATATGGGAAAAATATAATTTTATGGTGATGGTTTAAATAAAAAGTTATATCAATTATTTGTTGATTTATTAGTGATCACTTTTATTTTGACAGGAAAATGATAATTTTATGAATTTTATCGATATATGTACCATTATTCATATATTAAGTATATATAATACAACTTATTGTTAAAACATTGAAATGTTTACTTATAACACTCTATTTACATTATAAATTTTATTATTATTATTTTATTATTACATTTAAAAATAATATTTACATAATTCTAATTTTAATTTATCAAAATAATTATAGATTCAGTAACATTTTATTTAATTGTATATTTTAAAATGAAAATACATTATAATGAAAGTGCCAGTACATTCATTTAAAATTAGTTACATTAAAAATATAAAATATATTTTATATTTTATTAAAAAATAGAAAACTTATTTTAATTATCTCATATTTTAATGTATTTAATCAATTTAATTCTAGAATTATAACTATAACTGTGTAACATAATTTATTTTCTAGATGCATCATGTATTTTTCAATATTATATATAATATGAAGATATTCTAATAGTAGTTAAATAAAAATACTGAATTATAAATTATAAAATAAAAAATGTATAAAAATAATTTTCTTTTAATTTTATTTTTATTCAGTATTTAATATATTTTTTAATGTGCTTTATAAATATAACGTGAAGTAGTATTAATAATAAAATCTGTTTTCAAAAATTAACTTAATATTTTGACATATATCATATATATATCAATATCTTTAAACATAGTTCTATAATAAAATTACTTAATAATAATACAAATACATATTGGATATAAAGTTACATATTGTAACAAATTTTTTTGTTGTAATTTTAATAAATTATTCATAATGTAAATTATTGTAGATAAAAATAAACATTTATTTTTTTATCCATGAAATAATTTTTTTTTTAATTTTTCCTTGTAAATAAATTTAATATTATTTTAAGTTTTAAACATCCTCTTCACCATATTTTCAAATTTTTGATTTGCCTCTTGCAATTTTGTATTATATAGTAAATATTGTTCTTTTATTGTTTGATTATGTGGTTCTAAATTAATAGCATTTTTTAAATCAGGAACAGCCTTTTCAAGATCTTTTAATCTTCCATGTGCAACTCCTCTTCTATATAATGCTTTAACATTATTGCTTTCTTTAGATAAAACTTTACTACATAAAGATATTGTATATTCATAATTCTTACGATTTAATTGACATCCAGCCATATTATTATATAATACAAGTCTTAAATTATTAATATTATTTTCTAATTCTTTATCTAATTCTAAATCTCGTATTGGTTCTAATGTTATAAGAATTTTGCAAGCTCTACTAAATCTATAAAATGCATCCACCCATCTTTGTTCTTTAAATAAATATACACCAGTTTCTTTATATTTTAAGGCTATATTATATTTTTCTTCTGGTGTCCATTCCCAAATTGGTTTATATGGTTGAATTTCAGTTAATGTTATTTCAAATACAACATACAAATTAATGTCTTCAAGCAATATATTTAATGTAATTAAACTTTTTTCCGAAATCATCATCATTTGAAGTGCTCGTTCAATTTGACGATCTATTTCACAATTTCCTTCACCTATAATTAATCTCTTTTTATTTTTGCCATTTAAAATTTTTGAATTAAATTTTTTGCTCAAATCTTCTATAGATGCATTGATAGCATCTATATTTTCAATAATAACTTCGCAACTAGCGTATTCAGTTGCTTTTTTACAAAAAATACCATAATTTATTATTTCTTTTTTCACAATTTCATCTGCTGATTTCCACGTTTCAAGTAACATTTTTTTTAAAACACTTTACTGAAAACATAAAAATAAATATATTAAATCATATCAATCATCAATCATGATATATAATACAAGTATAATAATATAATATAATATTGTAATATGTGTTGATATATATATTTTTTAAATAAATAATATCATTCACCACAAAAGTAATTATTTTTACACGTACATCACTTTGAAGCCATTAACCTTCGAAATATCAATTGTATATATGAAGTTTTAAAATCTAAATGTTATTAAAGCGCAGACGCAACTTTATGTTGGTATTAATTTTAAAAAAAATAGATTAAGAAAATGAAAAAATTTTTGTTAAATATTTAATGATTGAAAGTTAATGTTAAATTATTAAAATATTTATGTATGAATAATGATTTAATACTTTATAAAATATATTAATTAAAAATATAAAATATTATCTTTATATATAAAAAATAAAATTACAATAAAAAGACAATTATAATTTTTGTAAATATAGAAAAAGTATATAAGATATAAAGATTTAAAAATATATAAATATATATAAATGTGCGTAATTTTTACCAGAAGTTATGGCATAAAATATTGAAATTCAGCTAAAATATATTATTGTATAGTAGTAAGTATTTACAAGTATTCAGATTTAAATATAATGCATAATTATCAATTACTTACTAAATAAAAGTAAAAATTAAACTTTAGTTTTAAGAACATAAAAATAAATTTTTGTATAAATTAATAGAATTTAACAAGTAAATTCTAAAAACTTCGATCATAATATTAGAAATGTAAAGAATCGAAAGTTATACATTTATACATGTATAAAAATACTTTTTTTACAGGTTATATTAGCCGCCATATTGGTTTCTTTTACTACCTGAGTTTATAGAAACAATAGATATTAAGTATTATGCTTATATTGCTATCATATTTGCTATCATAACATGATCATTATAATTTCAATGTCTTAAAAATTGTTTTATGATTTATTTTTGTAGATTTATGGAATGCTCAACTTGCTATGGATAAATACATCCTAAAATATTCATAAATATTGGCCAATATTAAGCAAGCAATAATATGTATGTAATATCATTAAAAGAGGAAACAAGAACAGATTTTTTTTATATTAGTAAACGACTGGAAGAAACAAATGATATCACAAAGAATATGACGGTTAATGTAATCTATAAAATAAAATATTTTTTTATATACTTTTGATTTTATATATTCTTAATATTTTTTTCTATAAATTCGATTTTGAAAATAAATGATAAAATGTTAATACAATGATACAGATATTCTGTAAAAAAAAATACTAAAGATTTTTTATTTAAAAATAAAGAGATCTTTTATGCATTTTCATAATGCATAAAAGAAATTCGTGCTAATTTCAAATTTATTCGTAAAAATTATCTATCATATTAGATTTAGATAAATGGATTAAAAAAAAATATTAATTTTTGCTATATTTATAAAAATATTCTAAAGAAAATAACTTTTTTCAATATTTTAACTATATTATATAATATTTTTCTCCTATAAAATTATATTTAATTTATTATTATAAATTGATTTTCTTTTGTCGAGATTTTGAACTTATTCAATTTTTAACTCATTGATACTCATCATTTAAGTCACTGAAGAAAGGAATTACGAAAATTCGAATTTATTTTCTTAAAACAGAGACTAATAAAATGAAAATGTTTTTATAAATTAAAATATCTTTAAATATCAAAGCTTTTTTCATATATATTAAAAATATTATAAACTTCTTGTTTAAAACTTCTTGTTTATTAATAAAAAATGAATTTATAACATTTCTAAAGCAAAAAAAAAAAAAAAATCACTGAATAAATTTTGTTTAGCAAAAGAATTAAGAAAATACAATTTTAAATTTACATTGAAATTTTAGATAGAAGATATTTTACTTACTCCTATTGTTTTATTAATTATAATGATAGATAAATTTTGGAATTTAATTTATCTGATAAAATTGATTGAATTAAATAGTTGATTTTGAATATTGTTTTTGATTTGAAAATAATGTTCAAAAATGTAATTGAAAAATAAAAATTAAGATTAAAAAAAGTGTTGCTTATATATAAAATCGATAAAATGCCAGATATCATCGATGTACCAACAAAGTTTACGAGTTGTGTATCTATATAATCCAATGATTATCAAACAAAAATATTTAGATGTAGAAATTGGAAATTGTGATGTAAAATAAATAAATACAGATAAAAAAAATTTGCGAAAAAAATGAAGACTATGATATCTATGATATAAATTGAAATACCAAATATCTTCTACACATCGAAGAACATAATGTTGATCAGGTATAAAAAAAAATACAAAAGTTTTTAACAATTTATATATTTATTTTAAAAATACACATATTTGTATTTTTACACAGATAGTAAAATTATAAATTTTTATAAAATAGCATGATGAAATTTTATAGCATTTACATAGTTTATCTAAAGTACAATAATAAAGTAATAATAATATTTAAAAGCTTAAATATTGCAATTATGGCAATTATGAAATATTTTAAATATTAAGTAAATTTTCTATTAATTTTAATTCATAAAAACTAAATAATTATATTGTCTTTATTCTTAATTATGTTAATCGAATAATACATATGTACATGACTAATATTTAACAAAAAAGTATAACAATATCGTTAAATAATACATTATATAATGTATTAAAACATTAATTATTATATCAATAACATTATTATCTTGAACACATATATTATCGACCAATAGGCCCTTCTAAGTAATTTCGTAATATACGTTGAAATTCTAATATTTCTTCTTTACTATAAGTTTCTTCTTGACCCGCTCTTGCATATTGATTAATAAGATTATCAACGTGTCGTCGTGGTCTTACTCTATTAATTGGAATATTATTTTGGGGATTTCTACGATATGGAACTGCATTATTACGTGCATTCTGTAAATCTTCTCTATTTCCTAATATCGCGTTGTTTTCGTAAATGGGAAGCATCACCATTTTTGATGTTTTTATTATAATTTATTACCTAGAATAAATACAAAGCAAAAATAAGAATATTTACGAACTATTAATAATACTAATATATATACATTATTAATAATGCACTCACTGTTTTAATAGGTTTAACAAATTTTTTGTTTTTTGTTTAAAAACGTGTACTGCAATACGATGATATCAAATTGTATCACTTTCTTCTTTGATTTGCGTTTGCATTGAAAATGCCAAATATTTTCAAATTCACTTGTTCACTCCAAAATTAACTATAAATAAATTATTATAAACAAGTTATTATATATTTTAATTTAAATATAATACGAGATTTATTATTATTAATTTTATTATAATAATATATTACAATTAATTTATTATAATATAATATTTTATTATAATAAAATATAATAAAATAATTCTGTATGTAACTTTATAAAAAATTGAATTATTATTAATGCACTTACTATTTTGAAATGTTTAACAAAAAATAAAACTTCACTTTCTTCTATATAAAATATATTGCACACTGCAATACGAACGATCACAGCTAAGTAACTCTCTGATTCGTGTTTACAGTGAAAATGTCAAATATTTCCAACAGTTCGCACTTATATAGGTAGTCGATCTACCTGAATAACGGTTTTTAAGAATTATTGCACCCTTTTGTCATTTTGTTCAACTATCTAAATTTATTTATTTCCCTTTTTTTAATAATTTCATTTTTTTAACAAATACTATATATGCACATCATGGATATAAAAATTAATTTATACAGTATCATTATGTATTTTTTTTTTGTATATAAAATATGAAAGAAAGTAAATAATAACAATTAAAATCGAAAAAAATTCATTCATATAGTAATAAACAATTGTAAAATTCGCATAAGAAATAGTTATACTTTTAAATTAAAGTAACAATTTTATTTATTTTTTTTACTTTTATAATAAAAAATTATATTTCTTTTTATATCAAAGTTTATTTTAAGCAAAATATATATGGCAACAAATTTATTATTAAAGAAAATATAACAAAATTATGAATAGTATTTGAAATTGATTTTTTAAATATATGAATTTTAAAATAAATAAATATTTATTTATTTATTAAATATGATTCAAATGTTAAAATTTAAAATTTATATTTTTTGTACGAATAAATAATTAAAGTAAATAATAAACTTGAAAAAATTATTCGATATTTAATAAAGATTGTCTCTATTTAATTAGAATTAAATCTTAATTCATTTGATTAATATCATTAATATAATTAATATTTATATTAATATCATTAATTATAATATTAATTTTAATAATAATAATAATATAATAATAATATTAATTTTGTAACATAAAGAGAATATATATTTTCATTTTTATATAAAATAGTTACAATAAAATTTAACTATTCTTATTGTTAAATTAAATTTTAAATATAATAAATAATAAATTGAATTATATATTTATTAAATAATATAATGAAATTTTTTGGAATAAAGATAATGAGAATTTGAAAAGTAACAAAATGTATATTATGTATATATATATATATTATTATATATATACATATATATTATTATACATATATATATTATGTATAAAATTTCATTATTGAAGAAAAGAAATTATAATTTTTTCAAAAATAAAAAATTATCTAATGAAAAATAGAAATAAAATTATATGAATTAACAAAATTTCATTCAAAATTTTTATTAAGTTTTGTAATAATAATTTTGCAATAAAAATTATAAATATAATTATTTATAAGAATTTATTCGTACTTTTTACTCAAAGAACTCATTAATCTTTTATTATAGCATTCTTCAAATAGTTTCATTTTATAACTTTAATTCTTCTTAATCTTTCGAGAATTGCTATAGAATTGTTATTTTATGCGACGAAAGACTAAAACAGCATCCGGTAAATAATATTTTATTCTTAATAGCCATTATGACTAGCAATGACTAGCAGGTTAAAAGTACAAAAATAAGTCTTTATTTTATGGTATGTTTGTAACTACAGGTAATATTATCCCCGTTGCAAATATATTATGTTACTTCCTTATTACTGAAATATATCAGTGAGAAATTTCCTGTTAAATATAATCTCGAAGCAGGTATATACAATTTATGTCAATAAGGACAAAATATATGTAGAAATATGGTTAAAATCTATTAGGTTTATGTCACAAATAGATTTATGATCTTCCGAATAATGAAAAGAGAAAAAGTTTTGTGAAAGAAAGTGTTAATTATGCTTATGCTACGGATTTTCATGTTAATCTGTTGTTTACTCAAAAAATTTTGTATTAATCTACTTAAAATTTAATTTTAATTTATCGAGGCTATTTGCCAATATTTAATTTTCTAGATAAATTAAATTTGCAAAATTAATTAAAAATATAAATTCCTCGTTTTAAAATATGTAATTTCCTGAGAAATGTCCTGTTAAATATAATCTGGAAGCAGGTATATACAATTTATGTCAATAAGAACAAAATATATGTAGAAATATTGTTAAAATCTATTAAGTTTATGTCAGAAATAGATTTATGATCTTTCGAATAATGAAAAGAGAAGAAGTTTTATGAAAGAAAATGTTAATTATGCTTATACTACGAATTTTCATGTTAATCTGTTGTTTGCTGAAAAAATTTTTTATTAATCTAGTTAAAATTTAATTTTAATTTATCGAGGCTATTTGCCGATATTTAATTTTCTAGATAAATTAAATTTGCAAAATTAATTAAAAATATAAATTTCTCGTTTTAAAATATGTAATTTCCTGAGAAATATAATCTGGAAGCAGGTATATACAATTTATGTCAATAAGAACAAAAGATATGTAGAAATATGGTTAAAATCTATTAGGTTTATGTCAGAAATAGATTTATGATCTTTCGAATAATGAAAAGAGAAGAAGTTTTATGAAAGAAAATGTTAATTATGCTTATGCTACGGATTTTGTTAAATATAATCTCGAAACAGGTATATATAATTTATGTCAATAAGAACAAAATATATGTAGAAATATGGTTAAAATCTATTAGGTTTATGTCAGAAATAGATTTATGATCTTTCGAATAATGAAAAGAGAAGAAGTTTTATGAAAGAAAATGTTAATTATGCTTATGCTACGGATTTTGTTAAATATAATCTCGAAACAGGTATATATAATTTATGTCAATAAGAACAAAATATATGTAGAAATATGGTTAAAATCTATTAGGTTTATGTCAGAAATAGATTTATGATCTTTCAAATAATGAAAAGAGAAGAAGTTTTGTGAAAGAAAGTATTAATTATGCTTATGCTACGGATTTTCATGTTAATCTGTTGTTTGCTGAAAAAATTTTTTATTAATCTAATTAAAATTTAATTTTAATTTATCGAGGCTATTTACCGATATTTAATTTTCTAGATAAATTAAATTTGCAAAATTAATTAAAAATATAAATTCCTCGTTTTAAAATATGCAATTTCCTGAGAAATGTCCTGTTAAATATAATCTGGAAACAGGTATATACAATTTATGTCAATAAGAACAAAATATATGTAGAAATATTGTTAAAATCTATTAGGTTTATGTCAGAAATAGATTTATGATCTTTCGAATAATGAAAAGAGAAGAAGTTTTGTGAAAGAAAGTGTTAATTATGCTTATGCTACGGATTTTCATGTTAATCTGTTGTTTGCTCAAAAAATTTTGTATTAATCTAGTTAAAATTTAATTTTAATTTATCGAGGCTATTTGCCGATATTTAATTTTCTAGATAAATTTAATTTGCAAAATTAATTAAAAATATAAATTCTTCGTTTTAAAATATGCAATATGAATTTTGATTGTTGAGAAAAGAATGAAATTCATACATTGCACACGCATCATTCCCAATGGGATTTTTTTAACCAACAATATATTTTGTGATTAGCATTTTTTTTATTAGAATTTTTTATTAGAAAATGATAATAATTTTATTTGAAAAATTTTATTTGAAAATTTGCAAGTTTATAAGATAATATCTAAAAAAATATTAAGATCATTTTTTTTTATAATAATTTAATTTTTTAAAATGAGAACATTTTTTGAAGATTAATATATAATTTTTTATCATTTCTCTGGCGATATAGAAAAAGTGACAATTGTATATATTATTTACATTTTATATATATCATATAAGAAATAAAAATTATAACTTTTATTATCATGACAATAATTAATTATCGTAATAACATAGAAACTCTACGTTACTCTACATTACAATTTTCACTTTTGTTACTTGATTTTATTAGATATAATTCTATTAACGTGTATATATGTATATGTACGTTTATATACATATATTAGATACATATATTATTATAGAAATATATTATTTATATAATAACGTATAATGAATAGATTTGATTAGAATATTTTATATTATAAAATATTATTTTAAAAAACTATGAGAAAATAGTTTTTTGATCAATTCATCCGTTACTTATATATTTATGCATTTTGGACACCAATGCGACAACGATTTATAATGTGAAGATGTTGTAATAATAAAGTTTGTAGAATTCAATTTATTAATTACATCTGTATAGACAAATTCAATATATAGTACTGAACATTTTTATTTATATGTCGGAAATTAATACGGGATTTTTTCTATACATATAATTATTGTTTAATTTTAGTATAAAATTAAAATTGGGATTAACAGATGTGAAAATAAAGTGTGAAATAATTATATAAAAACAAAAACATATTTATTGCCTAAATTGTTAGCAATTTTACCGAATTTTCTCGATTTTGATCTTTTTATTTATGTATGGAAAAGAAAAGACAGAGTCTTAATCTTGGATAGTTTTTATAAACTATTGTTAATTTATTCGATGCCTAAATATATATAGTAAATATTATATATAGTAAAATTGCAAGGAGAGATAGAAAAGATAGAGAATCAGGAATAAAATGTAATAATGCATTGAGAAAAATTACAAGGAAATTGATATATAATAACAGTACGGCTGAAAAAATATTCATTTCTGTTAACGATGATAAACATGGAAAATATCTTGATCTTGGCAATCTCGAAAGCTGTGCAATCACGACAATACTTGAATTGATAAAAGTTTCATCATAAATTTCATCATAAAAATATTTTGTCTCAAAATTCTTTTCAATACTAACCGCACTAACTCACGTTTTATTATAATCACATCGTTAAATTCAATTTTTTTATTATGATACTTGTCCTTAAGATTCTTTGTAATAAATTTTTTTACAAAAATATCAATAAATATACATTAAACATTAGAACTAACAAGACAATATATATTTATTTTATAATTGCGTATAAGCCTCATATAATGAGCAATTTAGATCATTAATCTTTGATTTGGCAATGCGTTTTCCAATTATTTTTTAAATTTAATATTTTATGTTCAAATAAGCTGAAATTTTAAGAGAGGAGAAGAAGGAGCTTTGAATGTAAAATTTTAGTTTCTGTTTATTATTTTCCAAGATATTAATAACAAATTTTTGGTATACATACAGAATACATTGAATTCTGATTACACATATATAGACAATATATGTGTCAATATGGTATGATTGTTATCTATTGTTTGTATAAACAATTTTATTTATAATTTTATAATACAAATATATTATAGCGAATGGCGTCCAAAATGTATAACGGATAAATTGGTTAAAAATATATTTCCTTACAGATTATGATGCATTTAAAATATTTCAAATCTAATGCCAAATATATAAACAAAATATAATATATTTATTATAATTAATTTTTTTAATATTTCGGAAATTATGAATTTACGGCAAATTGAACTATCATGATAATAATTTTTGTTTCATAAATTTTCAATCGACATATGACAATTAATATTGTAAATATTAAAATCGTGCTTATGTTTTAACTATTGGATATTTTTATATTTTATAAACATTTCAATACTATTCAAATTTATATTCTATATATATATATTTTTGAAAATTATTTTAATTTTATCATAAATTTCATTAAATACAAATATTTCCATTATTTATGATTTTTATTAGATTATATAGGCTATAATCTCTATTGTTGGTAATATAATAAATACATTATTTCTAATACTGATATTGCTTGTATAATATTAATGATATATATTCTGTTGTATAACATAAAACAGAATATTGTCAAAATTATATAATTAATTTATAATTTATGTTAGATGTTAATAATGTTAGATTATTATGCAATAAAAATATTATAAACAATTAATAATTTAATATTGTACTACATAAGATATGTTTCATATTGTATCTTTTATAAATGAAACAATATTTTATTATTTAGTATTTTTATTATTCATTTGTATTTTTATTCATTTGTTTATCCAATACAAATATTTTTTTTTCTTTTAGTTAAATAAATTTAATTGGAATAAACTTTAAGTAAAATTTAAAATTTTACTTTATTAAAAACAAAACATTACTAAAATATATATTATCATAATTATAACAAAAAAAAAATTTCTAATCTAATATTTTTTAATTTCATTTTACATTATAATAATCATAAAAAGTAAAAATTAATCACTTATACCACAAATATAATACAACATTGAAAAGTTTAAAAAAAATTAAGAAAACTTTATATAAAATTTGTAATTAAATAAAATTTGAGTAAATTGCAACTTTTGAGAAATATTGAAAATTATAGGATTTTTATCATAGAGCCCAATTATTAATGTTTCCTCTTCATAATCTTTTCCATTCAATTAATCGCTTTCATCCTCCTTCTAATTTTAATACTATAAAACTATAATATTTAAATTAAAATATTTTTTAATAAATTTTTAACATTAATAGATTAATATTTTATACAGATATAACAATATTAATACATTCAAAATTATATGATTTCATTTTGAAGACGATCAAAATCACATTTAATATTAAAAAATACATATTTTACATATGATATTTAGTTTTAAATCGAATAATTTTCATTAAAAAAATATTTTAATAACTTCAAGTTCTTATGAGATATTTTATTATTCTCAGTTGCAATGTAAGATTCTATATAAATAAATAACGATTTCATACTGATGTATATGCTATCATAATCGCATAAAAATATAATTAAAATTTAATATTATTAAAAATTTTTGCAAATAACTAAAATAATATCAAAAGTTTTTTATCATCAATTTATTTATATTATATAAGAATTATCATAAATTTATCATAAATTTAAGTAAAAAATTAAGTATTTTTTTTAATTCAATATATTATATATTTTTTTGTTAAATATATATATTTATTGTCAAGTGCATTGTTGAAATGCTTCTTTTTTTAACAACTAATTACATAGAATGATGAAAGAGATGAAAAAGATGAAAATTAAAGAATATTAGGAGAAAATATTCTGTTTTGGCAGGATTTAATCTATTATTAAATTATAAAGTTGGAAAATAAGGATACTAAATAAAATATAAAATAAAAATAAGAAAAAAAAAAAGAGAAAAAGAATTGAAGCAAAATGAAAGAAAAAAAAATTAAATTTATACAATAGCATAACAATAATATTCTATAAAAAATTGTTATAATTTACATAAATTATATTTTATATAAACAATATAATTTTATATTTTTTACAATTAGTTTTAATTTTTTTTTATAATATTATAAATTTTGCATAAGTACGAAATTCTTATGTTAAAATAAAAAAAAATATTGATCATTTTTTGCAATACATAAAAATAAAATTAATTTTTATATAAATAAATTAAAAATTTTATTTTAATTTAATTATATTATATATAATATAATATAATATATAATAAATATATCTATACAAAAAAATAATTTTATATTTTAGCTATATAATTTAGCTAATCTGAAAAGAATTTTAATAGTATAAATTTTAATAAAATTTATTATATTTAAATCAATTTACATATAATTTAATTTAGTCCATTTTTCACTAACTATCCATAACCATCTTGCAATTTGATCATTTTTTGCTTCATTTGAAACATCTGCTATTTTATTATTACTATAACAAAAAAAAACATATATATATATATATGATATTAAATTTACTAATATTTTAAATTGTAAATATATGAAAACTCTTACACAAAATATTCTCCAGTCACATCATTCAAAGATGGATCTATTGCAACAAATAAAATCGGTTGCGCTCCTTTTAAAGGTGTTTTTATAAATATCCATGTTAATAAATCTGCGAGCAATCTACCAAAATAGTATTGATAAATTCCCATATGTCGCATTATTTCTGTGCGTACTATACCAGGATGTACTGCATTTACTGTAACACCAGTTCCTAAATATATAATAAAAAGAATAATATATTTATGATTCAATTATTATTCAAATTAAAATACTATTTTACAATATATAGCTGTAATATTACCTTTTAATTTATTTGCTAATTCTTTTGTGAACAGAATATTAGCTAATTTACTTTGTGCATATGCTTCACCCGGCTCATAATTTTTTTCACTATTTAAATCATCCAATTTAATTTTTCCACGTTTATGTGCACTACTTGAAACATTTATAATTCTTGATGGTGCTGAACTTTTTAAAACATCTAGTAACAAATTTGTTAATAAAAAGTGTCCTAAGTGATTTACACCAAATTGCATTTCAATTCCTTCTTTAGTATGTTTCTTAGGACATCTCATTACTCCTGCATTATTTATGAGAATGTGAAGATTGTTATGCTCTATAATAAAATTAAAAATGCATTAAATATGTTGCATATATTTGTTATGTATTGCATTATTTGTTATATATGTACATATAAATGCAATGTTTTATATATATATATATATATATATATATTATATTATATTATATTATATATATATATATATATTTAATTTTATATAATTATATATATATTAAATATTGTTGTGCTTAATTTCATTTTATATCTTAACACAAATACTATACCTTGTTTAAATTGTTTCACAAAATCTCTAATACTTGCTTGAGATGCTAAATCACATTCCCTACAATAAACAAATTTATTCTGGCTTTCTATTACAATATCACGACGTGCCTAGAAAAACAAAAAAGAAATTTATAGATTTTGATTTTTATTAATTAAAATTATTTTTATTATTATTATCAATTTGATATTTTATTTTGTCTCTTTTATTAATGGATAATAATAACAACAACAAAAATAATGATAATAATATTAATACAATTTCACATTTATCCATATCTCTACAAGCCATTATAACTTTAGCTTCTCGTTTGGCTAAATCACGAGCTATTTCTCTACCAATTCCAGTATTTGCTCCTGTTACAATAACTATTTTATCATTTAATTTGTCAGTATTGTCATATAAATTTCCACCAAGATAATCTCTGAAAAGAATATACAAAATACTAAATAATGGAATAAAATATAATTTCAGTTTTATCTATATAACAATAAATATATCAATTTACATATTGTATAGACATTATTAATACTAAAAAATTAAAAGATTATAGAAAAAGGATTATAAAACAAATACATTACTTTAATAAATATGCACCACCAATGATGCTTATACCGGCTGAATAAAGATAAAAAGGTTTTGCAATACGCGAAAACATTTTTATATTTTAATTTCAATAATAAGAAACAGCGGTTTAATAAAATATTATAACTTTTTTTTTTATTGTATATTAACTTCTTTATATCATATTTTATTTATATCATGCTTACACGTGCTTTTTAAAAGTAAACAATAAAACTATATATATTTATACTTTATCAATATGAAACCAATATCATAAAATCATAGATTAAAAATAATATAGATTCAATGCATTTTTGTTATTTAAATTGAAAGATCATTATTTTCGTATCATATGCAATATTATCGATTCAGATTGAAATGAAATTACAGAATTATGTGCGTTACAAATACTGAATATGATTTTTTATTTAATTTACTGAATTTAATTTTTTATACAATCAGTAATTCAAACGTAAAATCCTTTAGATTATATATATATATATATATATTAGACATTACAATTTAGATCACATATGATCTAAATAAAATAAGATAGTAAATCTATTCAATACTTTGTTTGTGATGAAACTACAATTTTGCATTGGTTAAAATATATATTACATATATTTTATATATTAAAATATATATTAAAAATATATATTATTATTCAAAAAACAATAAATAAATTTATATATTTTATAGTTTTCTTTTTATTATATTATAAAGCTTTCAATACTGCATATTGTTTAATGAAAACCAAAATAATTTAATATTTAGAAATATTAATTTATATTTGTTACAAGTATTTATTTTTGAAAATACATAATATTGTGATAAATTGAATCAAAAATAGCGAATTTTAATATATATATATTATTGTATATATACAATATATATTAATCTATATGATAGTCTGTTTGAAATTGTGTATATTATCTATATGTATAAATGTGACGTGGAACTTTTGAAATGTTCTGTTATTATTACTAAATATATTTATAAATATTATATATCATATAAATTTTTTATTTTTTTCTGTATATAATTTAAAAAAAATGTCGCTGCGGAAAGGATTATTTATTATGAGACATATAAAAATATCACAAAGATCATTTGTTCGTAGAAGTTTTCAGTTATCACGAAAGGTTTGGAATTATATCTAAGCTCGATCTTATTTTTTATTAATTTTTTCTTATTGAATAATATTTTTAATGTTTATTGCAATCAGAAAAATTTTCTATTTTTAATCATTATTAATTCTGTCATGATAAAATGACTATCTTTTATAAATTGTAAGTGTAAAATTATTAATTATTATTATTAATATTTTATAAAAATATTAATATATTATATAGAAATATTTCATTAATTTTTATTATTAGAGAAACAATCAACATATATTAGTTAAAAAATTATATACTCTGCCTTCATTTACTGCCATGGCTCTTTGGGGTCTTAAAAAAATAAAAGGTGAAAACGAAACAATTATAACTACAAAAGAAGTTTTAATAGCAAAAGCTGATGCATTGTATGATCAGGAGCAATATCAGGAAATATATAAGTTTTTAATAAATTATAAAGTAATTATATCTTTATATCGAAAATACATATATTTGTGAAATTAAACTTAAACTAGAAATTTTTATAGGATAGTGGCGATGTTGAAATTATATGGCGTTTATGTAGAGCAATGTATAAAATGTCTAAGAATGCTAATGAGATAGATGGAAAAAAATTAATTTTTGAAGCTTGCCATTTAATACTTGATGCTATTAAAATAAAAGAAGATCATTGGGTTGCTCATAAATGGGCATCAATTCTTCTTAATTCTAAGACTCTTTATGAAGGAATGAAAGCTCAAATAAAAGAATCATATAATATTAAAAAACATATGCTGGTATATTTTATCTTCTATTTTTAAATAATATTTTTGATTAATTAATATAGTAAATAATATAGTAATTAATATAGTAAAAAGACATAAATATTTAATATTGCAGAGAGCAATAGAATTAAATCCAAAAGAACCAACACTTATGTATATGTTAGGTTCTTGGTGTTATCAAATTGCTGATTTAACATGGTACCAAAGAAAAATTGCATCAGTAATATTTGCGGAACCACCATCTTCATCTTTTGAGGAAGCATTAAAATATTTTGAAAATGCAGAAGAAATTGAACCTAATTTCTATAGCCAAAATTTATTAATGTTGGGTAAAACACATTTAAAATTGAATAACAAAGAAAAAGCTTTGAAATATTTAAAAATGACTGTAGACTATCCTGCAAAAAATGATGATGATCGTAATGCCAAACAAGAAGCACAGAAATTATTAAAAAATTTTTGAAATAGTATATGATATGAATGCAATATATAATAAAATACATATAAGAATTAAAAATATATATATATAAGAATTAAATTAAGTTTTAATTGAAGGAAAAAAATAAATTTAGAATTTAGCATTTAAGTAAAATTTATTTATTTAAAACAAAATACAATGTTACTTATTTGTGATAATTTTTTACACTGATATTTTAAATATATGTATACATTTATGTTTTTATAAATATACATTTTTATTAAAAACTGAAGTAATGAGGATTTAAAAAATTTAATTTTACAATTATAATGTACATTTTATAAAATATTTTTATATGTAATAACTTATAAATAGTATATTTACATATATTTTCAAAAATAAATAAAACATAATTTGATATTAAACAAATTTTCTTGCCTTTTAATGTCATAATTTACAAATAATATAACAATATATATATATATATATATATATATATATATATATATATATATATATATATATATATATTGTTTTTATTTGTAATATTTTTTTATGTTAATTATATACAAAAGAAATTGCATCTTATTTAAATAATATCAATATCAATTAAATAGGGAAATAAAGTAATTTACAAATTGAATTTATCGATCTATAAATTCCTCATAATTTTGTGCTTCTAATATTTCTTCATTTGTACTTCGAAAATATGAATCTTGATAAATTATTTCCATTTGTTGCATTTCGTGATCTGGAATTAGTAAATATCTTCGTCTATCTTCTAACGGGATATTTCGATAAAATTCGAAATATCGTCTAAACATGCAATAGGGACAATTATTTTGATGTTCCCTTATAGCATGTAGGACATCTTCTTGATTGTAGTTATAATACATAGGCATATTAACCATTTTTCACTTATATTGTCTCCCACACGCTAAAATAAAAAATACAAAATATAAAATAAATAAAACTAAAAATATTTAAAATATTAATAAAATAAGAAAATAAATAAAGAAAATTTTTTTTAAAGAACTATTAGTAAAAATAAAATTAATAATTTATTATTACACATAAAACAAATAATGAAAAATAATTGAATAAATTATTATATCATGATAAATAAAATAAATTATTACATTATATATTTTATTATATATTTTAATTTAGATATAAATAATGCGATTTATTATTAATTTTGATAAAATAGAATAAAATAATTTTATTTTATATTATTTCTTCACTTTATTCTACGTAACTTTATATTTAAAAATTGAATTAATATATAATATATTATTAATAATGTACTCACCGTTTTAATATATTTAGCAAAAACGTCTTTTATATAAAGACGTACACTGCAATGCGATTAAATTGTATCACACAAATTCTTTAATTTGTATTTGCACCAAAATGCCAAATATTTCCAACTGGTTCACGTCAAAATTAACTGGATAAAAAAATTATAATAAATTATTATATATTTTAATTTAAATATAATACGAGATTTATTATTATTAATTTTATTATAATAATATATTATAATAATTTTATTATAATATAATAATATTTTATTATAATAAAATAGAATAAAATAATTCTATGTAACTTTATAAAAAATTGAATTATTATTAATGTACTCACTATTTTGAAATATTTAGCAAAAATTAAAACTTCGCTTTTTTTTGTATAAAACTGCAACTGCAATGGAACGATATCACAGCTAAGTAACTCTCTGATTTGTGTTTACAGAGAAAATGTCAAATATTTCCAACAGTTCGCACTTATATAGGTAGTCGATCTACCTGAATAACGGTTTTTAAGAATTATTGCACCCTTTTGTCATTTTGTTTAACTACCTAAATTTCTTTATTTCCCTTCTTAATAATTTCTTCCTTTTAGGAAATTCTATATATATATATATTTGCACATTATGAATATAAAAATTAGTTTATATAGTATTATTATGTACTTTTTTTTTTGTATATAAAATATGAAAGAAAATAAATAATAACAATTAAAATCGAAAAAAAAATTAATTCATCCAATTTATTAGTTATCGAGTAAAAAGCATATACACTGTTTACTTTTATAATTTATGATTTTGAATAAATAATAATTTACGCATTATTTCTATCTTAGCCTATTACCATTGGACTATTAAAATAATAATTGTCTCTAATTTATACGTGTATATATTAATAAAAGTTCATTAACGTAATAATTATTTTATTAGTTATTCGAAGTATATTGTCTAAATGTATCAAGCTATTCGAATGAATGACATAATTTATATATATATATAATATTAAATATATATCGATTATCGCTTTATTATTTATTATGTTATCATTGTATTAACATTTTAAAAGAAATGCAGGAACACGTTTTTAAATGTATTATAAATTCAAATATTTTGAAAATTTCAAATTTCTTGTCTATAATGAATTATATTTTTTAAAATATATAAAAATTATAACATAATATTTTTATAAATAAATGAAAAAATGAAGAAATAAAATTTTGGTACATTTCAACAAAAGTCATATTATTTCCTTATTTTTATTAAAAAAATAATTCAATGAAAGAAATACCATAAATATGCTATAATATTTACGCATTAGTTTACGATTAATAACTTTGAAAAGTTTTAGGAAAAACTTCCCAAAAACATTTTAAATGGAAAGCTATATTTCTTAGATATTCAGAATATTATAATAAACACAAATTTTAATTTTCGCAGAAAAGGATAAGAGGTAGCTATATTTTTAAAATGAGTTATTTTATTTTACTTTTAGAATGTAAAATATATTTTCTTTTGTATTAATATTTATTTTAGATAAAATAAATATGACAATACGGAGAATTTGTTGAATACAAAGAAAGAAGTATTTGAAATGAATTTTCTAAAGGAATATGAATCAATTTAAGATAAATATGTATGCATTAAATATGATACAAATTTTAAAGTTGAAAAACAAATGAATGACTCAAATGAACAATAAATTAATATAATATTAAATTAAAATTAAATTTTAATTTATATCGATATTAATTTTAATTTTAAAATAATAGAGAGAATATACATTTTTATTTTTACATAAAATAGCTAATTAGTAATTAAATATAATTAAATTATTATCATTTATGATTTAATTTATATATTATAATTTTAATTATTTTTTATTTTCATCCTTCATTATATATATATATATATATATATATATATATATATATATATAACATATTTTCTCCAAAAATTTAATAAATAATTGAATTTATCCTAATTTTATTATTTAGATCTAATTGTGTTTAATATAGTTTGAATCTTCAATTTGATTCCAAAATTTCAATTGTAACTTATTATGTATTAAAATTGTTATTTATTAAAATAAAATTAAGAGTGAAACATACAAATTGGAATATTGTATTAATTATTAATAGATATTTTTTCCATAATTCCATTTATTTAATATTTCTTATTGCAAAATAATTATTTCTCTTTTAATCTCTCGAAGCTACCTCTTATCTATCATTTAGCAATTTGCCATTATTTTATTTCTTAATATCATAAATATATATAGTAACAAAAATTTTACAAAAACTTACAAAGTTTTTTTATTGAATATTATTATAGATTAATTTAAGCATAAAAAGGAACGCTTTGTTAATTATTACAGTTATATGTATTTATTTTTATAAAAATTTCGCATTCAATGTTACATTATTTTCGATGAAACGCAAATTTATTTATTTTATTTATAGAGATTGTACATTCTCTAATATTTAGAGAATTTAATTTAAAAAGAAATCTTTTTTGTCGCTTTTGTTATGCCTAATACATATTTACATTATTAAGATTGCAAACACATTCGAATGTTTATTTGCACGTGTATTCCTCTGTACGCTCGGTACACGTTTCACAATGCACGCGGCAGCACCAATGAAATTTGCATTTGCACTGCCACGTTCTTGTAAATTGATGTGTATTATAACCGCGTCCACAGCACATTAAATCACATCCATCGGTACCTAAAAAATTAATTATTTTATTTTTTTTAATATAAAAATAATATAAAATAAATTTCTTTAAATATATTGAGAAAAAAATTGTCTTTTAGTATTGAAAAGAATTAGAGATTTTATACAATATATTTAAATTTTTGATTATTTAAAAAAGAATTATCTAAAAAAAAAATTACAATACAAAAATTTAACATTAATTATTTACTTTAACGTCGAATATTAGGATAAAATGAAAAATCAAGATTATATAATATATATAATTTTAATGGACATCCTTTTAGATTATTTTCTTTTTTTTATTTTAAATTATATCATTAAAATCAATTTATTTATAATTTAATAATTTTATAAGCCTTGACATTATTGTTTTTTGTATTTGTTTTGATAAAATTTTAAAAATGCTCGATAAATATGTATATTCTATACAAATA
The DNA here is from genome assembly GCF_003254395.2 of Apis mellifera. Lineage (NCBI taxonomy): Eukaryota > Metazoa > Arthropoda > Insecta > Hymenoptera > Apidae > Apis > Apis mellifera. The sequence continues at coordinate 994,649 of NC_037642.1, read as the reverse complement.
AATTTTTTTATATTTTGTTAAAGATAATTTAGTTGATTATTAGTATGATTATTTGCAATTTGTATGAATTTTTACATGATACAATAAAACATAGAAATAATCAATAATTAGATAGAAGAATAAATAGCTGATATAATACAACAGTAATTTACCTTTACTTGTACGATTACAATATCTGCCTTGTGTTCCCAGGCTTCCTTGCACCAAATCCGGCTCGCAATAATTAGGGGATGGTTGTAGAAAAACCAACTCGTTTCTCTTTGGAATCCTTTTCTGTCCCACGCTCGATCCACCGTTCGATTTCGTTCTTTTTAACACTAAGTGCGGCCTTCTTGGTTTCGTCGCTTTTTTGGGGGGTTGTCGATCATGTCGGGACTTTCCAACATCGTTCGGTTTCCCTTGGGTTTTCGCATCGTTTCCTAAAATCGGCACCATTTCTGCCGATGTCGAGTGTAACGTTTCTAAACTCTATAAAGGACATAAAGTTTGTGAATAATTTATAATATAATGATAAAGTGTACGAAGTAACGGTACATTTATGGTATCGTATTAGATTTCGAATTTACCTGTCTCGATACATTTTTATAAAAATTACCTGCATCGTAGGGGGTGGCGGTGGAGTAATCGCTATAACAGGCCTGGCTCTGTAATACTTTTTCATCAATGCATCGCCGATCTGACGAAAACTAGGCAAAGTTCGCCAGCAGGTTCTCACGGTGCAAGAGCCGGACACGCCATGACATTTGCATTCTGTTCGCAGGAGAGCTTTAACTATCTGCAAAGAAACAAATATTTACACGATTCGACTAAGCAATTCATATCATTTATCGCTATGTGATTTCAAATCTCTACGTTTTATTCCATGTTAAGAATTTATTGCTTCTAACGCTGTAACATTTAGAAATCCTTTCAAATAATTATATTAAAATAAAACTAAAATAATAATTTTAACATTTACTTTTAATTTTCGTCATTTTGTCATATGTAATTATATTGTTCAAATACATAATGATAACGACAATTATATAATCATAAATGTGTTCATGACTTGTTCAACCTCATTATACGAAAATGATTAAAATTTATTTTAACTTATTTGATTTACTTTTATAGAGAATTAGTATTTTTTTAAACTAAAATTTAATTTATTATTTAATTACATCGTAAAAATATAATAAAAATATTACACGATCTTAATTAATCTTTCTTGCATCTTCCATTTATCTGTATATAATAAATACAGTAAGTGAAGTAAAAATATTTTTACTTCATATTAACAAAAATATAAAGTTACGAGTAAAGTACATATGACACAAAAGAAAATTTAAAAATTCGTGAAATTTTGAAAATCGCAAAAGTCATTGTGTTACGCTTTGTCCCTTACTTTTTTCGGGCACATTATGGAATTAAAATTTTCGATAAAGAAAAAAAAAGAGAGAAATGCTTAATTTATAGAACATGATTACTCAAATGTTTCGATGCACGCGTTTCTCCTTCTCGCTCATTGTGTGTCCGACGGTCCGACGCGTATGCTCAGAAAACTGGTTTACATTTCGAATTATCGGGAGACGGTGAGGGGCGGGTGCAGAGGTGGGTTGAAAAAAATCGTCTGGAGCATAAAGTATGCGGTATGGCGAGGCGATCGACATTAAGAATAAATCGTTAGCCATGTCTGTACGCGCGTGCACAGATCGTACATGCACGTGGAGGGCAACCGGACGATATATGCGCGTTTTTATTACCGCCTCGATAATAAAGCCCATCGAGAAAGACGAAAGCTCACCAACTTTCCCCAATTAAAACGCCGCCATTTATCCGCCCTACCTAAGGCGGAACGCGATCTTTCGCTAACCTTTCGTTTCGATCGTCGACCCTGCCTTATACTCCCCCGCCTTGATTTGTTTCTGAACCTGCGTTTGCTCTTAATTCAAATTGATTTTTTGACTCGTAAAAATGGAAGGATATTGTCGAACGGTAAAGTTTCAGGAAGTATATCAGTAGAGAAAATTTATCTTATCAATAATGATTATTTCGATTGCAATTTATTTTATTTATTTATTTATTTTTATTTTAAATGATATTTAAAATTATTTTTCTTTTCTGAATAATTGTCAACTATTTATTATCATATTTTATATCAAATAGAAATTTATTTTAATTTGGAAATTAACATTAATGAACTGACAACGATTGAAAATTAACACTTTTAATGATCGATTAATAATTATGACGATTAAGTAAATTATTATATATATATATATAAATTATTATATATATATATATATATATATATATATATATATATATATACACATATTATTTGAATGATTAATTTCTCAAATATCAATTTAAATAATTTAATTGATTGATGCCAACATTTATTTATATGCTTAATTTTATAAAAATAAAAATTATGTATTTATAATTATAATTATAAAAATTGAAATTTTATAAGAAAAAAATAAAATTCATGTTAAAAATCATAGTAAAATAAAACCACAAAATTATACTACAGACACAGATAACAAGATTATCTGCAATGTCAGCAATTTTATGATACCTAATATTGTTACAAAGTATCCTTATAAATTATAGCTGCACTTCCTTCATTTTTGTCCCTATTTTCTTATAACTGTTAAATATAATAATTGTTAGATATAATATAATTTAAAATGGAAAATTATTATGAATTGAACGGTAGTCTAAGAACAAAAATTATATTTATATTTTTCTATTTATAATTATTATATTAATATTTATCTAATTTACTGATTTTAAATAAAATTTACATTCATCAAAAGGCATTATAATAATAACAAATTTTTATTTTTTATATTAACATTTTTATAATATAATATGAATATGAATATTGATTAATTTTCGTTTAATTTTTTTGTTAAATAAAATATATATATGGAAAAAGAATAATATAATAGAATTATTATATTATTATATCAACAGTTTTATTCATGCTTAATCTGAAAAATTTACATTCAAGAATGTAATACGTTTGTAATAAATTTGCAAATTTGATTTTAAATAATAAAAATAATTAAATTACATACAATAAATAATTTATATCCAATCTCATATAATATCATTATCATAAAATATATACAATATATACTTATATGTAACAATAATAAGTATATATATATATATATATATATATATATATATATATATATATATATATATGAATTTGTTACTCATAGATTTTGATATCAGAAGAAAATTTCGAAATCAATCTTCCGCAAATATGTCACATTGCATAATTTACTTATATAATTATATGAAAAATAGTTCATAATAAAAACGAAAATATTCACTCATTTATTTAAGGAAAATTCAATTTTAGTTTTTATAGCGTTAAAAGGAATGATTCATTACGGTAACTAGTATTACTCACCTTTCGACCAGCTTTATTATTATGAAGATTCATCAGGCTTCTCGCGTCACCCTCGACTTCCCTCGCATCCAGAAACCTACGCGCGAACCTAACATTAAATTATAATATTAAAATTCATGCGTGTATAACAACTGTCGTGACGTACAATGTCATAGAGGTTTTACACGCGCATAATACGTGCAAAAGGAACCGACTACGAATTCATTAGGGTTCCACGTTAATCCCTTACCTCATCCCATACGTGACGTCTGCACTGCAACCGCCCCATTCCCAACCATTTGGTGGCAACTCCTTTCTCGTCCTGCAAAAAAGAATATCCAAACCTCGATGAACCAATAACTCATTAAATTCGTGATGAAAAAATTTCACTATTAATTTTTATACAATATTTTTTGTAAAAAAATTTTAATAAGTTTTAAATTTTTTTGGAATAAAAATATAATGAAAATTTGAAAAAGTAAATTTCATTAGTGAAACATATATGAAGGCAAGCAATTATAATTTTTATAATAGTAATAAAAAGTGAACCAAATGAAAAATAATAAAAAAAAAATTATTATTAATAAAGATTGATGAACGTAATTTTTTTCAAAATTTTTCTTAAATTTCGTTATAATATAACGTATAATTCTGCTTCTCACAAATTATTACAAACCTTTCTAATTTTGCGACAAAAATTTATGGATAAATCTAGTAATAATTATATTCATAGATTTTTCTGAAAAAGTTTTACAGCTTAATAATAGATTTATTTATAATAGATTTTTTTAGTTTTATTTTACAATTTCTTCTTAGTTCTTCGAGAATTATTACAATTGTTGTTAGAAACCGTTACTTTACGGAAGAATTAGAATTAGGTAAATAATATTTTATACCTGATCCCGTTAATGATTAAGACCAGAGTAAAATAAGTACAACAATAAGAGTTTACCTTACGGTGGGTTCGCAACCACAATCGGTGATGTTGCCCCTGCTGCAAGCTGCGGTTACGGCGTACGTTACACCTGCTGAACTTATTGCGTACGTGAAAGCTGCTTCCCTGCTTCCTGAAATAGATCAGTGAGAAATTTCCTGTTAGATATGGCGACGAAGCAGGTCTGTCCAGTTTGTGCCGATAAATACGAAACATGTATAGGGATTTCCAGCTAAGTAAAAACCTGCCGCGAGTATGTGACAAATAGAGTTACAATGTAGGGTGTCGTCCTCGGAACAATGCAAAGAAAAAGAGGGATTTTGTGAAAGAAAGTGTTAATTGTCCATGTTGGACACCTGGACGTTTGAACGAAGAGAAGTATTCGTTAGGTTTTAATAAAAGTTCTCTTCGAACCACTTATCTTGCGTTCATTTTTTCCAATTTTTTTTGAATTTCTATAGAAAAATTTCCTTAATAATAATGAAAATTTTGTTTCATTTTAAATTTTGCGATTTTTGAAAATAACACTTGAAGAAAAATATTGAAATAATTTTTATTTTTTATAATTTTTATTTATATTATATTATAATTTATATTATATTATAATTCTTTAATGTAAAAATTAATATTATATGGTTTCTTATTATTGCTCTATATAAAAAAATTCTTATATAATATAATATAAAGATTTATATATATATATATATAAAATGTAATTTTTAATTTGTTATAATAGAAAATTATAATGAGATAATTTAAATGATTGAAAAATAGATACGTAATTAAATTGAAAATAATAAAAAACCCGGAATTCACATAAAATTTTCCATTCTTCAAAATTTTAATTGTATAATTATTTATTGATAAGTAAAAGATTTATCTCGTATATATTTATATTTGTCTTACTATATTTTAAATTATATTTATAATAAAATAAATTTAAAAAATTTTATTAAAAAATTAATGTGGTTAAGAGAAATATAAAGAAAAGAAAGTATATAATATATTGTAATTATATAATTGTATATTATTTATACATATATAAAATATCCTTCATGATTTTCTTGACATTAACAGCGAAAAATGTTTCAAATAAAAATTGAATGCAGTTAAGGAAAGCATATTATGATATTAGTTTTTTTTGAATGATTTTCAAAACATATAGAGATTAATTTTTTTATTAAATACAATTGTTTTATTAAATAAAATTACATTTATAAATTACATAATAAAAATACATTAATCAACGCAGCTTGAAATTTTTTATAAAAAATATTAATTCATATATGTTTAAAAATTATTAATTTAAAAAATATTTCAATTTGAAAAATTTATTATGAAAAATTATGAAAAATAAAAAAGTGATACTCTGTTTATGTTTTCCTTGTCTTTTATGCAATAATTTTTTACAAAATTAAATTATATATCCTAAATTAATTATTATTAATAATTTTTAAGCATATACATATAAATTGATATTTTTTTCATAGAAAATATCAAGTTGCATCGTGATGCATTGAAAATGCATGCAGAAAATATAAAATTTTATTTATTTAAAAAAATAAAGTTGATCTTATGCATCCATTGATAAGATTCTTTGATAGATTTAAATTTTATTTAAAACATTTTATTTTTGCAAATAATAATACTGAGAAAATCAAGATGTTAAAATCAGGTAAAGTGTCCTAGACATATATATATAATTTATCACTTTAAAAGATATTTAGTCCCTTGTCAAAAATAAAATACAAGTTGGGATTAGGAATGCAAATATACAAGTACAGTTATCTACAGGTATTAAATTAAAACAGGTATGAAATATTACTTTTGAACAGTCAGGATTTTAGATGTCAAAATAAACATAAAATTTATATAGTATCAGTTAAAAGTATCCGTTAAAATTTATTTATTTACTTTAGAAAGAATAAGTATTAAAATAAAACGAAACGGAAATAAATAAAATTGCTTTATCTCTGTTATCTCAATTATATTCAGTAACTGAAGAATCGATTTTTCAAAAGTTTCTATGAATATATTAATAGTTTATATATTCGAGGATCAATTGTATTTCTATTGCAAATGACATTTTTATTTTTATATTGTTATTTTTAAGATAATTAATGGTCAAAAAAAAAAATAGATAATGTTATATATTTAAAATTGAAACTTATTTAAAAGCACAATTTAATTAATTCATAACAAACTATTACATTAAAAAGTAAAATTTATGTGCAAAATTTTAATTTAATAATCAAAAATAACAAAATTTCAATAGAAAAAAAGATATATTTTTGTATTTTTGATTAATTTTGATATAAAAAATATTGAAAGAATGAAAGAAACATTTTTTAGAATTTAGAAATATCTATTGTAAATGCTTTGCATGTTATATAAAAAAAATAATATAATATAAAAAAAATAATTATAAAATTATATTAATATACAAGATATTTCAAATTGTATCAAAATTGATATTATTTTATTATTTAAATTTCCAAATATCAAAATTATAATCAGATTTAATACATGATAGATGTATTAAACAATATCTTAACAGATAACAGCTTAAAATTTTATTTTTCAATTACATGAAAAAAATCCCAAAAATTGTACTATATATTTCAAGTATTATATAATTAATATGGGAAAAGAAAGAAAGCATACTCATGAAAATTTTAAAATATAAATGTATATTTTTTATAAATTGATAAAATATTTCGTATTTCTTATTCAAAATAAATAAATAGCGTGCAAGTTTTATCTTTAATTAACCGAAGGATTAAAAAATATTAGAAAAAAATGTTCTCGTATGGCCGAATCTCAATTCGTCCACGTGGCGCACATTTTAATCCACGTCAAGTGATTCGATCTACTTCATTTCGTGGACAAGTATGATACATCAACAGTGCGGCGCAAAGCCCACACTGTCCTCTGGCGTTTCCGTCACGTTAATTTACAGCTATCCGGCACACGTAGGGCCGCGTAAAGCGCGAGCACAATTAATTACCTACGGAGCTCTTTCAGCTCGTTTGCCATGCTGAATGAGTTACCGCCGCGTTCCTTTCTTCTCTCGATGTTGCCTCTTTTCGTTTTCCTTTTTTCCCTCTCCCTTCCTTGTTTTTTTTGTTCCCTCGTCTCAACTCATTCACGAGCTCTTCGTTCCCGACACCTACGCGATACTGTCCCGCGTCCAGGTTGATTTCGCGCTCACTTGCCAGCCATCAACCTCGGCCAATTTTAATTCGAACGTCAGGATCGCCTTTTACGCCGATGCCTAATTATAATGCAATAAAACTCCCGGAACAATTTGCGGATTTTGACGAAGCAATTTTCATCGCGAATAGAATTTTATCGTTAAGTTTCATATTTTGATCTTTTAATCGCAGATTTTATTTTGATTTTTCGTCTTTAAAAAAATATGGATTTTATTTTTTAAGAAAAAATCTTTTGTCTATAATAAAAAAAAATAGTTAACTAATATTATATAATATTTAGATATTTTAAATGAAAAACTTTTTTTTTTAATTTTTTCAATATTTTCATAAAAAATTAAAGAAATGTTATAAATATTTTAGTTTTTACTAACTAAAAAAGTTTAAAAATTTTTTTAAAATACATGATTTTTCTTTTTCTATCTATAAAAATTGAATGAAATTAAGAAATAAAGAATAAAAATATCAATTTAGAAAAGATTTCAAATTTTCATTAAATTCGAACATTTAATAATTTCTTGATATTGTAATAAAATCAATCAATTGTAAAAAAATCTATTCATTGAACATTTTCAAAAAGTAATTCGTATTAAAATCTCGATTATTATCTCTCCAATTCGAGTTCGCATACATCATTTTATAAGTAAAAAAGAAGATTGAAAAGTTCCGGCATCTTCCTACGCGGTTGCACGATAATATTGATCGATGTTTGTTACGTTCATAAGGTTATAATTCATAGTCACACATTTATAGATATACATGTTCCAATGATTCATTTCGTTTGATTTTTGTCAATGATCATGATCGATTGCGATCCAGGTGACGATTACCTTGAAAGCGTTCGCGCAAAATATTCTGGTTCTTGTTTCGAGATTGAAATTTTTTCTGCACAAAAGCTATCGAGAATTTTTACTATGCTTAATATATCTAATAATATTTTTTCGTTGCATTCCGGTTCTTTCATTTCGAATTAATTATAAATATTGCTCATTTTCTATGTTAAATATAGCAAGTATGAGAATAGCTATGGGATATGTATTATGTATTATTTCTTTTTAATTACAAATATAAAAAATCATAATGGAATTATAAAATTTGTTTTTTTTTTAATGTGTTTTTCTGAATGTAAATTTGAAAAATATAATTTAAGATACTTTTTAAAATTATAAAGATTTTGAGCTTTAGAATTTTTAGAATTGTAGATATATATGATGTCAAATAATAGCTTTTTTCAGATTTTCAATAATATATTTGCAATATTTTTATATTTTAATATTTTTAAATGTAATTACAGCTTCATTTTTATTATAATGGAAATTGTTATTAATTGAAGAAATTTATTTTAATGAAATTGTTATTGTTATTAATAATAAAAAAATATAGTTTTAAATATGTTTTAATATTGTATATTCATATAAATATAATTGGGTACAATTTGGTACAATATATTAAATAATGTATTGAACAAAAATGAAACAATATTTTTGTATTTTTTGAGAAAAAAGGAAAATTCTCAGGATTGATTCTTTACTATTTATTTTTTAATTTTTTTGATTTAACAAAACAATACTTTAAATTATTGTAGGATCTTTTAATTTTAATATATTATAGTTCTTTTTTATTTAGTATATTATAGAATATTAGTATATTATAGTTCTATAATTCTATAATTTAAATATATTTATGCAAATAAATATGTAATTATTTAAAAAAATCAATTTTTTTTCCTAACTCTTTTAAAACAAGTAAATATTTTGATTTACTATTATTGATAATAGAAAAATATATATTGGGCCAAATTATATGAAAATTGCATAATTTAATTAAGAAATAATTTGATAGATAGGAATTGTATATGTTCATATAAATTTCATTTTTTTAAATAAAATGATATGTTTTTTTATATATTATGTAAAGTATTTTAAAATGCATGCAATTTATGATTCAAGATCATTTAAGATCAATGAAAGTCAAGAGAAAGTAAAACTTATCATAATTTATTTTATATGAGCGATAGAATTCCTAATATTCTATTTAAAAAACAAAATTGATTTTGTAATATGACTTTTACGCATTCAATATCAAAAAATATGAAAAAACTATTTATATTAAATTTGTCCTATTCAAAATCATGTAAATTTAATTTAATACATTTTTTCTATTATCAATAATCAATAGCCGAGATATTCAGCCTGTATATTGTGAATTGCTAAATGAAATGAATCTTATTATCGTACATATACGTATGATCTATCTTTAATAATCTTATTGTCGAGAAGTGATATATCTTTTTGTCATTCATATGTTCAAGAAAAATAGTGTTCATGCCATAATTATTAAAGAAATTCTTGATTATGAATACTTAAAATAGATTTGTATCTTTGTTTGATTTATAAGATGATAAAAAGATCATTATCTCTGTATCTTGATGCATTCAATTTATGAAACATTCTCAACCAATCAAAAATCTTAATAATTCATGCTCAATAGAATTATCATAATACATAAATGAAATTTCGGAATAAAGAATTCTTTTTAAAACAATAAAAGAAATGGTAATTTTTGACTCGAATTATTTTATTTAATATACAAGTTATTACTGATTATTTATTAAATAATTATAGAGAAGTTTTGTTATAGTTTAAATTTATTAAAAGTCAGTTTATTAAAAATCAGAATGAACTGGATATAGAAAAGGATATATCTAAATAATAATAATAATTATATTTGTAATAAATCGTATATCCAATGTTAATTTCCAATGTTTTTTTCAATATAAAGTTTTTTCCATATTAACATGATTAATTTAATAAAACTTTATATATAATGTTAAATTAATAATATTATAATAATTATAATACAAAATGTTTCTATTATAAATTTTTATTATAAATGAAGAAAAAAGAAAGAAAGCGAAGTATAAGTATAAAAAATAGTTTTATTAAAAAAAAAATATTTCAATTGATTGCTTATATACATAAAATATATAATATTTTAATTTTAATTAATTTAGACGTCATAAAAAAATTCGCAAAATAACTATTATTTTATTTATAATTTGATAATATTAAATTTTATAATAATTTTTTAGAGTAATTTTAATTTTACTTAGCAAAAATCACAGTAAATATTTTTTATTTTTTCCTCTTATTTTTTAAATATTAAAATTATTATATTAATAAATATAAAATAAAGTTATTTATTTAATTGCGTAATGATTAAATTATAAAAAGAGAAGAAAGGATATTTTTATTTCTAATATTACAATTTAGTAATTTTCTAATTAAATAAAAATATTAAAATTTTTTATTTCTAATATAACTAGAAAATGATAATTGTAAGATAAAATACAAATAAAAAATAATCAATAATTTTTTTTAATAGAAACTTCGAATATTGTAGAATATAATTTTTCTCTTTCCATAAAACAATCTTATCAAACAAGAATTTTTATATAATTTATTTGAAAATATTTATAGTGACTACTTTCATTTGTATCTACAACTTTCACATATAATATTTATATATAATTAGCAATAAAATAGTTACTTTCACTTGAATTTTTATATTTAATTTTTTTCAAAATCTTTTTATTCGAAATATTTATCTCAGGCAATATTTTTTTTTCATTTTGTTAATATATTTATATATACAGAAACAATTATATAAAAAAAAAATATAACTCAGGAAATTATGTGAAGAATTATCAAGTTTTTAAAATATTTAAAATAATTAATTAACATATTAAAATTTTGTCTTTTGGAAATTTCAAATTTTGTCAACTTTTTTATCAAAAAAAGAAAAAATAAATAAATAAATAAATACTAAATACTAAATACTAAATACAATTAGGATAAAAACATAGCAAATAAATCTCATATGATTAATTAATTAATTTATTATTTCTTTTCAATTTATTGATTATTATTAAAATGATCTTTATTTTATCTATTTAATTGATTTTTATATTATACATCTCAAATAGACATAATATTATTATATTTTTATCGTATTAATCAATTTTCTTTTTTCGTTCTTAAAATATTAAATCATCATTTCCACGTAATAAATTACCGAAAATTGATGAATAAAATTTTATTTGTGATTACTGAATCAATAAAATTGTGAGCTAATAAACAGATTTATATATTGTATTTATTTTCATTAATTTGTTTTTTGATTAATCATGATCTGTTTGCTATAATAGATTATATAAAATATTGTACTATAATGAAATACTATATTGACTACTCATCATAATTTCTTTTAATTGCAATTATTTATAAAGAAAATTTTATAATAAAAAATTTCATTTATTTATATCTACTAAGATTAAAATAAATAGAACTAATTTATAATCTGTATTCAATGAAAAAAATATTCGTTAATAAATATTGATTGTAATTTATTTTATCTTTTGATATCTCTTTTTATCTATACCGAATCTCATGTGATCTCTAGAAACAAAACGTTACAATTACTTTATCTCATTAAAAATACATTTTTATACGTGAGAAGAGAGGCTGGATTACAATTTACTTGGCTGTTGTAGAAAATAGATCAAAAAATCAAGAAACATAGAATTACATAGAAATATTATAGAAATTTTCGAGTTTTAAACTTTCCATTATATTGAATAACATCTCAAATAATAATTAAGTACAAACTGAGACGATATCGGTACCGATTGTGTGTTAACAACAAGATTACCTTCTTCAGCATCGTAACGTCACCTAATCATATACAGATCATTCCTCACGAAGCATGGTGTCGATTTATCAAGAAACTGATCGTATATGCGGCGACACGTTGAACAGTTAGGCAAACGGATCAGTCCCGGGGCCTGATGAATTTATGCCCGGGCGTTTATGTCAAAGAACGGCAGCGCGTACATCTATTTAGTGTCGGAAGAGGGTAACGGAGAAATTTATCGTTTCGTCGTGCGTCCATGGCGGCGGCTGCTGAAACGGGCGGAGAAAATGGAGGACGCTCACCTTTCCATAAATTCATTTCAGCTGTAAATTGCGTACAAGAGAAATGTGAGCACCATGTCCATATTAGGACACGAGGCAAAGATTACGAAGAGTAAGCTCGATTTACAGTGCAAGGTCGCATGCGTGTACACATAGTAGTTGTACACTCTGTATGAATTATTAAAGTTTAAATATGTATCATGAAGGGCGAACAAAAGTAAGCAGATTTGTAAACAAATATCTTGTGAAATTTTTATATTTATTATAAAAAAATGTTTCTTCATAACTGTAGAAATAATAATAAGATATTCGAATAATTAAACTTATTGTTTTATCTTATGTAGGTATATGAAATAGAAATATTCTCAATATAAATCCAATAGAAATATGCTGCAAGTCAAATATAAAAATAACTCTGTTCTGTCAATTTAAATTCGAGTATCCGAACATATTGAAAGTTTGATCAGTTAAAAGATATTACAATATGCTTGAATAATTTCAAAATTCACAACATTTTATTGCAATTTCAAATGATTTTAAATGATTTTGAATATCATTATCAAAATTGATTTATCAAAAGAATTTTAATTTTAAGTTTTTAATTCTTTAAGTAGCTAATTTTTTGTTTAAAGTTTAAATTATATAAATAGTAATATTTAATATCTTGAAGAATTCCATTAAGTATATTCTTAATTAAAATCTTATTTCTTTAAACGATTTCATTTAAATTAATTTTGTATATGTAATTATATTAACTTAATTTTAATAATTTAATTGATTTTATACTGACTTTTTATATTAATTTCATGATTTCTTTGATAGTTGAAAGATTTTATGAGTGTCAATTTTTAAGCAATTGAATGTTTACTCAATTTAGAATAGATTTAAGAATATTAGCAGAACTCTTATAATCCAAAAAATTTTCATGTCTGTTTATATCATCTATTTTCCTAATTGTACATTAAAAGATTGTCGTGACATTTGCAATATTTTTGATTATAAATTTACAACAAATTTTTTTGCATTTGAACGAATATCTAGAAGAATTCAATCAGATCATGAGAAACAAATCATATATTATTTTATTATTTAAATATTCTAGATAATAAACATGCTTCACAATTACTAAAATTTATTGTTATTTGATTGCTTTTAAATTTCTGTTTCTATATAAAGTATACAGAGAAAAAGTTTCAAAAAGAATTTTTGGTAATTGATCAATATAAAATTTGTAAGAATATTAAAAGAAGAGAGATGAATTCCAAATATATAAGTTTAGTTTTAATGATATTAATTTGATTATAATTTAATTTTATAAATATAATTTTATCAATATAAATTAATATAATTGTTTTTATTGTAGAAGTTGTCCTATGAAATGTTTAATAACAGAACTTGATATTTATTGATTATTTTATGTAAAATCATTAGTTTCCATGAAAAATAACAAATATTCACTTTTAAATTCTATCCTAATTCAATATCCATTACAGAATTTGCTTTAATTTGAAAATAATAGCAATTATTACCATATTTACAAATATGGTAATATTTTTAATTTTTGTAAATTAAATTTTTTTCTATTTCCCTATTTCTTACTTCAAATTCTATTTGATAAATCAAATGTAGAAAAACTTAAGAAAGATTGATCAAACTTTTGATGAGTTATATGATTAGCCAATATAATTATATGTAGCTAGATGTTAATAATTATTCGAAGATGACAATCATTATAATTGAATTAGTAAACTATTATATTACTAATATGTGAATAGTAGATATTCATATTACTAACGTATAAATGACATTCAATGTATTATTATATAATTTTCAATATTAAATTATCCAAAGTTTTTATTAATATCTTAGAAATTAATTCATATTTGAAGTTAAAGTTTTAAATCTATAATAGTGGATATGATTGGATATCTTATCTTTCATCATTTCAATAAAGTTCAGAATCAAAGTTAAGTTAGAGTATCATCGAATGTCAATATATTCTCTCTTAGAAATCGTAATCTATATTTTGGAAAATATTATTATACATATTGATCAATTATATCAACCACAATTGATTACATATTGCTACATTTAATTATTTTCTCTATTATTGAATTGATATTGTATTTGACATTATAAATAATAGCAGGAGCTCTCAGCTATGTAACAAAAATTCATATAATAAATAAATCACTATATACTCAGTATATAATGATACTATACTATACTCATTATTCTTTTTTGTTAATAATTCGTTAACAAAAGCAAAATGAAAATTTGCAAAAGAAAATATTGAAATTACTTAATTCAATCGATATTTGTAGATTTTTGGGACATTCTGTACATTTATTTTTTTTATCTAGCAAATATTTCCATATCCTGATAAAAAGGATTAATTAAAATTTTCTAATATATGTGAAATGTAACATATATAAATTTTTTATATTTCTATCTTCTAACGTATAATTTCTTTTTCTGTGTGTTAAGTATCATTGAAATGTTTAAATTAACACGGCACAATATACTAAACCGAGGCAAAAAAGCATGATGTAAAACCGAAAAAGGAATCGGTCCACGATCAATCGGCAAGACACGAATGTCTTTTAATTTATATCATCGTATTTTAAATGACTCGTATAATGGCTTCAAGAAATTTATAAGCGACAACTTTGTGCACGTGGGCGATTGTTTACGATGATTGAGAGTTATCGATTGATATTTAATAATGAAATTTGATTTCGTCATGGAATCGATCATTTAATTTTTGCTGAAAACGCGATGAGTATGCTAATAAGAACATGTTTATAAAGTCGCTTCGATCATTAATATTATGACACGAATGAAAAAAGAAAGGAAATATTTCTGTGATTATTAGATTTTGGTAATTATTGCATAATTATGCAATGTATTAAATATAAATAAGATAGAAAAGAATAAAATTAACAGTTTTATGAGATTAAAAAAATAGGGATATCTGCTTATTTTTCAATTTAATAATTATAGAAACATGAATTCTCAATGAATCCTTAAATTAATTAAGTATCGACGAAATTTGTGATAAAGGTTCATTCTAAAGCTGAGAAATTAATTTTAAACATAATTAAATTTAATGGAAAGATTAAAGATAGAGTTTGATGAAATTAAATTTTATGATAAAGATTTGATATTTCTATTCGTAAAATTTCACTGTATAAATATAGGATATAAAAATAAAAATTTTAAAATGCTTGTTTCCTAATTTTTTTTAACAAAAATCATTTTTAAGTAATTATTTTAATTAATTAAGTATTATATTTATGGAAATTTTCTTTTTTTTTGTAATTTATTTTTTTTTATATATATAATATTTATAATATTGCAATTTATTAAATATTAAATATAACATTTATTACAATATCGTAACTTTCGATATTCAAATATTCCTTGATTCTTGAATTATTTGTCACTATTGTCTTTACTTGATTCATGTTTATGGTTTATGAAGCACTTTCAAGAGAAATAGTAGGCTGCAAGATATGAAACGTTCGCTCTCGTACGAACGTAAGTCCTGTAATAGGTTCACGCGTGGGTATAGATACAATTTGTTTCTTGCTTAAAGAGTAATTTTTGGTGACTCAGAACTAGTTGGTATTGATTATTGGTAAAAATTTTTTCTAAGATTAAAATTCTGTGAAATTTGTAGAGAATAATTGGAAAAATTATCTTTTGTCTAAATTTAATTAATTTTGATTATAAATAATATTTCATGCAAGAAACATGTTTATATTATTCTAAGAATAATTATTATTTTACATATTTTGAAATCGAAATATATTATAATGGTTCTAATAATTCTAATAACAAATCTTTCGTGGATATTGAAATGCAATAGATAGTAATCTTAAAAAGTATTTATAATATTATTTTACAAGAAAATTTAAATATTTTTAAAAATTTGATTTTGTGATTATATATATATGTAAATTAGATTATTTTTATAATTTATCTTTTAAATAGAAAAATTTTTTTGAATCTATAAATTCAACTTTCAAATTTTTAGTACTTTTTTTATTTCTTTTTTGTTTTGAATTGGAAATATTTTTTATGATAAGAAAATTTTAATACAACATTAATCGAATATTTTATAATTTAATATTTTACTATTTAATTTTCTTATACTATTATGAAATTATATTTAAAAAATAAAAATAATTTTGAAACTTCAAAGCTCAAAATGATATTTTATTAATACAAAAATTATTTTATATAATTTTATAAATTAAAATTTACATATAATGTTTCATATTACACAATTATTGTTCATTTTGATAATGTAGCTTATTAGTTTAATTTACATAAAATATATGAATACTTTTGTAACTAATTAATTAATATATATATGATTATTAGTTTTAATGTTAAATTTATAATTCATATGCAAACTTATTATAAATAGATTATATATTTGAATGCAAATTTTTTAACTATAAATAAATAAAATAATGAAATCTGTAGATATGATTTTATTATACTTTGAATTTAAACGAGAAAGTTTTTCTATTCGAAATTTTTTTTTTATCTTCAATTAGAAAGATTATCTTTAATTTTTTTCATGGGTTTAGCGTGTATTTAGTATATATTTTGTACTATTAGTATAGAATTCTGATTTTAAAATTTTCTGTTTGTTTAATAATATTCTGTTTATTTACAAGTAATTCATTTATAGAATTTTATTTTTATTTCATTTCATTTTATTTTGATTGATAAATTAATCAAGATTTATTTAATTAGTTTTTCTCTATTGTGTTATATTTTTTCTTAATAAATAAATAATTTTTCGATAATTCGCTTTATTCTTATTTTGTTTTATTCTTTCTTATGACCGATAAAATTGGGAAATGATTTATTTTTTTTTTTTTTAGTAATTTTACGATTTTTTTTTTGATCAATTAATTTTAATGATGGTACATTTACAAATATTTTTTTTTATTTTCTGTAACGTTTTCTTCAAAGATATTTTTACAATTTTACATTTTTGTAATTTTAAAAATCATTATTTCAAATAATATAATTAAATTTCATTTCTTTTTCTCAATTACATTCAATATCTAAATTTAAATACATCATACATAATTACAATATATATAATTTACATATAATAATCAATAAATTTTATTAACTTATTATTCAACTATGTTCCAATTCCAATTATGTATTTTTTTCATTTATATTCCATCAATTCTTATCATTTTTTCAAGATGTAAGAAAATTATCAAGATTCTATAATTTCTGGCAATGATATATTTTCATAAATAATGAAGCAATTGAATTAATATATATCAATCTGATTATCAGTAAAAGTGATAATCATTAGTGAAAAGTAGTGAATATAAATGATTATGAGCTTAACAACTAAGTATATCATTCATTTATTCGATGCATCAATCCTACTTTATATTAATGTTAATTTTAAAGATTCCATCATTAATAAAAATTTATTTTGTAATTAAAACTTTTAATTTTTATTATTTAGAAAATTTAGCTGAAAAAAATGTAATGAACAATTGTATTTTATAATATATAATACTGTATTTAACATAATTAACATTATTGATTAGACAAATATAAATTTATTAAAATAAAAAAATAAAAAATATAAGTTTACAATTAAAATATAATAAAATACAATTAAAAAAATTTTACAAAAATTGAAATATAATCATATTTTTTTTTTAATTTTTTGATTCTGGACTTTGGACATAAACAGATTTAAATAAAATAAAAATTTATTTATAATTTTCATTCACAACATTAAAAAATTAATTTCTTGAAGTCAAAAAATTGTATTTAAATATATTGAATCTGTTAGATTGAAATAAAAAAAAAAACAGTTTTATCAAAATTAAAAAAAATATCAAAATTCTAAATTCTTTATTCAGAAATGATGTAATAAAAAAAAATTAAAATTATTAATGTTATTATTAAGATTTATCGATTATTAAAAGAATAAAGCATAATAAAAATAAAATAACCATCATTAATATTTATCAGCCAAGAAAAGACGAAATAAAAAAGTTATATTAAATTAATTATTTCTAAGATTTATCGATTAAGATAAAATATAACAGAAAAAAAATAATATTTCATAAATAACTTACTACTAAAATTTATTTCAGAAAAAAGACGCTTTTTTAGAAAAATGTAAATAAATGTAAATAATTTAATTAAAAAAATCATTTTAATAGAAAAAATATTTCTCTGTTGAAAAAGCTTCGTTTTTTAATATATTCGCAATACAAGCTGTTGGCAAATGGATCTACTTTCACGTATGAATTGATCCAGAATCGCAATGTGTCAAACAGCTTGAATTTAAACCGATGATTTACGTCGTCGTGAGAGCGTTAGTTTATTATCCTTTGCGTTTATGGAGCTGCACTTGATAATCATGAGATCTCTCTCTGTAACCGGAAGACAACTTCGATCCATACTCGCTGTTTAATTTATCTCCTGATCTATTTCGATCTTGGTTCCATGTTGGCTTTTGTATGTTCGTATTTCTCAGTGATCCTTTATGAAGCATCGCACATTAATCGAATTCGACAGAAAAAAATTTTATTTTTGAAAGTAATTGACATGATATATTTGTATATATCAGTATAGCAAATGCTGCTTGAAATTTTAAAATATAATCTCTAATGATCGTTATTCATATGTGCAATTATTCGAATTAATTTCAACTATGAGACATCAATTCTCTATGTATTTATTTATTGTAATTTAATTGAATTGATTGCTTTTTAATGTATTGAAACATACATTTTGTTAATAGAAATATAAATTTTATTTTTCTAAGATACATAATTTTTTACACAATAAATAATAAATTAATAATAATGGCAAAATTAAATTTATTTTTTGTAATATTGAAAAAATATTTAGGTATTTAATAAATTTAATAAAAAATAGCAAAATTTTATTATTATTATGTTATTTTATGTTGAGAAAATTTTAAATAAACATAATGAATATTATGTTTTTAAATATTATTTTCAATCAAAAAATTAAGATATTCGATTTAAGATTTAGTAAACTAGTAATACTTATGGATATCTAGTAGTAGTATCAATGATTTTACTTAAGCATTTATAATGGATATTATAAATAATAAATATTTACATCAATCAAATTAATAATATTAAAAATTGAAAACAATTAAATATAAAAAATTTGATTTGTGTTTAAACAAAAAGTTGCTGACCAAATCAAAAATTGAAAAATTGATTCATTATCATAATATTCTTTTCAAAATATAATGATAATTAATATTAAATCTTCCATTTTCCAATTTTAATAAATATTAAATATAAAATATTTAAATTCTGCTATCTCAAGAATCTCAAAATACATATTAGGTTTTTAATAAATATGATACTCGCCATTTTGAATTTGCTATTTTGTTTTTTCCAAAAATTGAATTTTAAATTCAAAATCATCTCGAAAACCTTTATATTAATTTTTACATAAATCAAAGAACCTTTATTTTTGCCAGTTTTAATTATTAAATTTTATTACACGTATAAATTTTAATAATCACAAAAGATTATATTTTTAATATTTATATAATACAAGTAACATACGTAAAGAAAAATAAAAGATAGTAAATAAAGAATTATTTATTAAATATATTATATTTTTAAATTGATTTTTTTTTATTTTTATTTTATATGATTTGAAAATTTTTTCTGATTATTATTTTTATAAATTACATGTAAAACTTCATTTTAAAATTTTCTTTCTACAAATATTTTATTCTAACGATAAAAAATTAAATAATATTTTTGTAAAAATTATAATGTATTTCATTATATAATTAAATTAAGTTTTTAGTAATGATGTAAAATAAAAGTAAAAAACATTAATAAAAACATGCATCTTCTTTATTTTGATATAATTGATATTTCTTTTAAATCTAAAATCCTTTTTAAATGTGATGAGTGAATTCTTTCTTACGAATCATTTCATACTCTAATAAAAAGTACGTAAGATATATAGTTTCATTTATAGTTTTTTATCATGTTAAACTCAGTACATCTCCATAGAAATAAGTTAATAGTATAAGTTAATAGTTAATATATAATAACAAAGTCTCATTCACAACTTTACATATTATAATATTACATCATCGAATTTTCATCTATAATTCTGAATGAATTATTAAATCCAATCGATTCAAATTCTATGATGATCCTCGAATAGTTTCGTTTTCTCGAAAGCAGATCACATTCGCGAAACATGACGTTATCGCCCGACTCTCTCGCGACAATTGAGCCGCAACACTCGTGCATATACATGCTAATTAGCTGTCGGTTAATTAGCACGTCACGATATACGAGCAATTCGAGATTACGCCCAGAGCGATAAAATTGGAACGAAACGGTCCTGACAAGCGCTAAATCTCGTGCATCCAGCGATTGCGTCCGCGATCATTCCGATCAACCTGACGTTGATAGCAGTATTTCAAAACGATGATGCGTCACACATCCACCTACAATAACATTGTCCATGACCGGCTGGTTGCGCTTGCGGGATATTGTTATTATCCTTTCGCGATTTTATGCCTCGCGAGCGATCTTATTAAAGGTAACGAGCACGATCGTATCACGTCCCGCAATAAAATACCGAGTCCGGGTGTCTTCTCTTCCTCCCTTTCCTTGTGTTCGTTCGTTTCAGCCCCGAGGAGGGGAAAAGAATATTTCTAGTTCAGAGATATATTTATATATGAATGAGATCGCGAACGTGTCCGCAAGGAGATTCAATTTATTTAAAGGATAATCTAGGTTTACGGATTCTGTATCTTATTGAGGTTAGATTCTAGGATAGAAAATGTGTCCTTAATGAATTATTACATGGAGAAAGTAAAATCATAAAGTGTAGTGACTTTATATGTAAAAAGAACAACATTTTATTGTTTTGTTTAAGATTTCGTTTTCAATAAATCAAGTTTTATTTGAAACAAATAAATTATCGATAGCTAATTATATATAAAAAAATATAGAATAAAATTTTATTGCTTAATTTTTTTTAAAAAAATCAAAATCGAATACACGATTCGAAGTGATATAAATTTTCAAATTCAATTTTTGTGAAAACTAATTTTTAGATCATAAAAATTTATTCTATATTTTTTATTTTTACATTGTAATATTACCTACTGTCGATAATTCATTCATATTTAATTAGGAATAGCCAATTTCATTTATGTTTGAAAATTTTTTAAACCTGATTTATTTGAAAATAAAGCTTCAAACAAAAAAATATTATTCTTCTCTTTCGATTTATTTTTGCATATATTTTGTCTCTTTGTATCATTTTAGAGATACTTTGTATAATATAATATGTGATATTAACTATAATCATTATTGCAAATTTCAAATTTGTAACGAATTTATAAAATTTCAATTAAAATATATCTATATTCTAATAATATATATAATATATACAATAAATATAAATAATGTACAACTTTCTAACACTTTAAAATAATCTTTTTTTAATGATTTAAAATTGTGATATTTTTTATAAAAGTATTTAACAATAAATATTTTTCCTTTCTTTTAATATTTAATTTGATTTTTTATATATTATAATATAAATATAATATATTTATTATTTATTATTAGTAAAAATTTGTAATCTAAGTATAACCAAAATGTAACGAAATATTAAAGAATATTTATAAAAATATTATAATAATGGAGAATATTTAATAAAAAATATATTTATTTTGTTTGCTTATTGTAATATATTATATCACAATATATGAAGTGATAATTGAATGTGTAAAAAAAAAGATTAAACAATATAATTTATATATTTAATATATTTCTGAAATTGAATAATTTGTAATCAGAAAAAATATATTTGTAATTTTTCAAAAAATTTCATTCATATTTAATTTTTTTTATATAAATATATTTTATTTTTATTTACTTATTGTTTTAGTTAGTTAATAAAAAATTTGAATATTATTATTTTAAATATTAAATGATCTTTGAAATTATTATCTTAAAAATTATTATATTTTTTAAATTTGTTTTTTGGAAATTTACAAATGATTAATTATTATTTAAAATATATCGAAATTAGTTTGGATAAATAAAATAAATATTAAATATAAATCATGTAAAGATGATGATAAAGAAAATAATTCGAAAAGAATATAATAAAGAATATAATAAAAGAATATAATAAAAAAATAATTTGATAATTCTATAATGTTTTTCTATTTTATAAAAAACATACAAATATTTATACAGAATTGAAAACTTGAATTTTTTCGTTATCTTTTTTACCTTTATCAAATAATGCACTATATTCAACAGTTTTTTAAGAGATTACCTGAAAGTGCCCTCAAATTTAACACAGTCACACTTTTCTTCATATATTATCGCATTCTATGAGAAACTACTGTTCCATTTAAAATAAGACCATTTACGTCGTTAAAACGTCATTAAGTCAGTATGAACATTTTTTAACTTTAAATGGATTTTTTGAAGTTGTTTTACAGAAGATATTGAAACTTTACAAAGATTATCTCTATAAAAATTTTATTATATATATATATATATATATATATATATATATATATATATATATATATATATATATATATAATATATAAGAATACATAAGAATTTAAAAGAAATATTAAAATATAAATATTAAAAAAAGAAAAGGAAAAAATATTAATAAAGTTATATATAATATTATACGTATATAGTTATTATACATACGATACAGTTTATATACACCATTAAATTTTAATAGCATAAGATCGAAAGTGTAGTAAAAAATTGTTTTCAACTTGAACCTCACCACTATTTCGAACTATTTCGTGCGCCACTTAATAATGGAACCAACCGCAAACCGGTCTAGTAATTCTATCTGTTCGTTGGTTAGCCTTTTCTTCGATCGTGCTCGATATTCTTAAAGAAATTTAATATTCCGTGTAATCAATAGATGTCAATACGATTTATGCTTTCCTTCCTTATTCGATGTAAATGAAAATTTATATAATTTTTTTTTCTTTTATTAATGCAGCTAGAAATATCAAAATAGATCTTTTTCTAGCGAAATTGTCTAATTGATGACAAGATGGAGTGGCAGCACAATTCATTAAAGAACATTTAAACGAGAAAGTATGCATTTGAATAGATAATATCATGTTGACATCTGTATATTGACCTTTGTGAAATGTCAATATAATGTGAAATACTTACACGTAATGTTTGTATATGTATTATAGAATCAAGATTTGAAAACATTTGATTTTTAAACCTGTTTTGCATTTTTTTAAATTATGGTACTTATACTATTGTTAAAGGTACCATAATTCAAAATCTATAGGAACTTTTAAATGAAATAAAAATGATGGAAATAAAAATTCTGAAATTATCTTTTTTTGTTGTATTAATGCTTAAATTAAAATATTTAATTAAAGGATTCTGTAATTTTTTTTATGGAATTGCGATAGATTTTATTTAGAATAAAGATATAAAAGAAATGTCCAATATCTTGAATTATTATAATAATTTATCATAAAAAATTATAAATTAAATAAAATTATAAATCAGAAAAAAATTTTGAAAAATAAATGTATATTTTTTTAAAATATTGGTTGAAATTCTTATTTATTTGAAATTTTTTATTTTTATACAAAAGAAGTTTTACTAGTAAAAGTTATAATTTAAAATTATCTCGATAAACATATTTTATTTTCATTATAGAAAAATTTTAATAGAACAAAAAGTTAGATATTAAACTTTGACATTATGTTATTAACTCTTATTTTTCATGTGCGAAAAATCAGAACCCTATTCTTTAAATTCTTACCTCACTAAAAACTCTAATACATTCGACCTTAGTCCTTACTTATCAAAATGACTAAACCAAACTCATCCATGTACACGACTATAAATTTCCAAGAATATTTTAGAAAGCGAGCAACAGGATGAACAATATAGGTGAAAAATATCAATTAGAATAGATTTGTGGAATTATATCGAGCAAATGAAATATATTTATTTGAGAATGATCACAAAAGTTTTCACATACTTTCGCGAATTCAACAACTTGCGTTATTAAAACGATAATTTTGTTTTATATGAAACATTATGAATATATAAAGCATAATGGGACATATATGAAGTAATATTTTTATTAGTGGAATATCATTATTGATTTAAAATTAATTCTTGAATTAGTACTTCTATCTTTTATTTTTTTAAATATAATTTTTATAATATGAGATAAAATAAAATTTATAAAATGTATTATTTTGTTATTGAAAATATTCCTATATAAAATTGTATTCAAATGTTGGAAAAATTAAAAAAATTTAAAGATTGATTTCATTTAAAGAGAGTTTCTATCAAAATAAAAATTGTTGCATTATGTTCTATATACATATAAACACTCATTAAATTCAAAATTTTTGATGAATTTAAGAGAATTATTCTTTTATAATATAACACAAAGATTACGGCTGATTGAAAATGTTATATAATGTATCTATAAGAATATTATAAAAATATTATAAAGAATATTATAAAAAAGAAATAAATATTTCAAATGAAAGTTTATTTGAGATTATCATTCAAAAAGATACATTATTATCAAAAATATTAGTTTATCCAAAAATTCTGAATAATAGCGATCAAATCAAAGTATTAAAAAATAAAGAAAATTTATGAAATGTTGTTCAGAATTGAGAATTAAGATTGAAAAGAATAAAAATTAATTATATTATTATTGTTAATTAATAATACTTGTAATATTGTTCTATGTAAAATGTATTTCAAATTGTATTGTTCATAAACAATATACAATATTTTCTGTATATAATAATTCATTTTTTTATCCAGTATATTTTTTTCTTTTATTCATAAAATATAATTGGAATAAAAATGACTTTTATAAAATTATTAAAACATATATTATTCTACTTTGTAAAAAAAGAAAAAATTTATATATTTTTTTAATTTCATGTTATAATCATCAAAAAATAACAATTAGTCACTTGTGTAATATCGTGTTAAAAAAGTTAAAGTTAAAAAATTGCAATATTTGCAAAAAAAAATTGCAAAATTGCAAAATATTTCAATATACCGATAACAAATAATATAATTGAAAAGTAACATAAATCATTAATAATAGTTACAATTTATCATGAAAATAAAAATTGATTTCTCATGATATTATTAGAATTAAAGACAAAAAAAATTTAGAAATTACTCTAATTGAATTATATGAAATGACTTAGACATTTGACCAAACATTTTAAAGAATTTTTAAATTAGATTATTTTAAAATTAATTTTTTTTAAAATTATTTGAAAAAATTTTACTTCTGAAATAATATAAAATTTTATAAAGTATTTAATATATTTGCAAATGATTTATTTCACAAAATAAATTATTTATCATTTGATTCTATTCTCTAAGTATTTTATCATGGTTATTTGATTTCATGAAATTATCATTTGATTTTCATAAAAATAGCTGGTTGATGATTGGTGCTTAATATACATACTTATTAATATTAATATGATCATTTAATGTCTATTCTAAATGTTATTTGAAAAATAAATTTATCATTAAGAAATATATATTTCCTTAAATCAATTTTTCAATTTATTTACTTATCTAAATAAATAATATTATTCGTAATATAAATAATCGAAATATCAAATGATAATTAATGTTATTTGAAATAATTATATTTAAATTATTATTTGAAATAAATTTTGATATGTATTTATGTAGATATATAATAACTTACATAGCATAACAGTTTAATTTACTGCATAATTCTATATCTATCGATTTTAACGTATATATCATGTAGTAAATTAAATTAAACAAATCCATCATGACATATTTTAAAAAATCTATAAATTTATAATAAAATTAATAATTAATAAAATAAAATTAATAAAATATTAATAAAACAAAATTATTATAATATTACACAATTTTATAATATATATATATATATAATTATAATTTATAGTAGAATTTAAATAACATTTTAATCAATTGTTGGAAGTTGGCATAATGCAATTTTATTTTTTGATGATTATTATATGAAATACAACGTTTTTTGTTTTAAATTTCAAAAAAATAAAAAAAAAAAGAGAAGACTATTTTGGGATCCATTCAAAAAGATTCACAAAGAAATGTATTAATGTATTATAAAATGATAAAAAATCACAACAATTATAGTCGTGAATTTAAATTTATAATTATTATCAACTTGTCTCATAATTTCGATTTCGAATTAAAATTGATAGTTTCTATTAAACAATTTATGCGATACACGAACGAAGAATACATAGATATGATTTTATGCATTGAGAGCATATATAACCCAGAAATATATCTGTGCTGTTCGTTATTATTGCGAACGATTTCCCAATCCAGATAAACGAGTTATTGCAAGAGCTATACATGTTTTTAATGAAACTGAAAGTTGGATTGAAAGTTGTGGTCATGGTCGACGTAATAGTAACAATACAGAAGAAAATATCTTCATGAACATTATGTACTATGTAATCCTGAAATAATTTTTATCTGTTTAATAAAACAGGAATTCTTCACGCATTTCATATATATAATAATTAAAAGTACATTGGTTTATTATTGTTATTTTTTATCATTAATATCGTTATTTTTTATGTCTTATGTATTCAAATTTCAACAATAATTATGTGCAAAATATATAATATCAGTTATTAGTATGTAATTGTTTTTCAAATATATTTTTCCCAAAAATGAAGTTTTCCAAGTAATTTTATTTTTGATTTTCGTTTCATCTCGAGCTATAAAATCTTTCTGATTCCATTAATTACCATGAATTTTGGATGAATTTCTATTTCATATATCAATACTGTTATAAATACATATTTATTATAATTTTATTTAACTCTATAATACGATCATCAGATTATTATCTTAGAAATTGATTTTCACATTATATTAAAAAATATTTTTCATATAATTTCAAGAATTCTGATATTAATAATTTTTTTAGATGAATAATATACAAAAATCATTAATGTTTTTTTAAGATTTTATATTTTTTGCACAAATAATAAAATGATATAACTTAATATTTTCTATAAAAAAAATATTAATCTATTTATGTCCAAAAATCATTAGTTTAAGAGATTTTTATTTAATTTGTAAAATTTATATAATATGAAAATCAAAGATAATAAAATAATAAAGTGAATAATAGAGTATTGCTTCGCATGTTCATATAAAAAATTATAATATTAAAATATTATATAATACACTTCTGAAACTATTCAATTCTATCTCAAAAATTTTTTACTCATCAATAATAATCATACAAAGAAAGATGACAATAACTGATAAATTATTCTATATATATATAATATTATAATTAATTCATTACTTATAAGATTGGATAAATTAAATAAATTTCATCATTCAGCATTATAATAAATCAGCGGAAAAAGTATTTATACATATAATGAAAAAAACATTTGTATTTTAATTTGTTCTCTATTGAATTGATTAAGAGAAATATTTTTTGATTAAGAGAAAAAATATCTTTCAACATTTTATAATTTTTTAATAAATCATTTATGTGAACTTATATATAACTTATATATAACTTGTTACATGAAATTTTAGTTTCATTTATTGACAAAATTTATATGGAAAAATCTAGGACTTTGTATATGAATAACTTTGTATATGAATATATTTTCGAATTATAATATATATATGTACATAAATTGTATTTTATACATCACAAATCTGTTTAAAAAAAAAAACAGCAAATTTATAAAAGAAAAAAATTTATTTTAAATATTCTTCTTAATAACAGTTTCTTTGACATCAATGCAACGCTTACAATATTCATACAATCGCTTAAAACTGTTAGGAAATTTTTCTTTCGGAATTCTCTTCAATTCGTGTGTCACACACGGCTTCAATGCCTTCAACGTTCTCGTAACATCCACCTTTTATGTGCAACCTATCTTTCATGTGAATTATGGGAAAAGGAAAAAGTCGCATGGTGTTAAATCAGATGAATATCCATTGACAGGCCAATGTGACACGCGAATTGAAAAGGATTCCAAAAGAAGAATTTTCTAACAGTTTTAAATGCTTGTTAATAAACGTTGCGAGCATATTGCATCGATGCCGAAGATTATGCCGAACCTTTTTAACACAAATTTTTTTTTCTCCTTTTCTCTAAATCCTTTTCCTTTCTTCTTCTCGAACACACGTCCCGGAACTCTTTCGTCTACAGACGATGTAATTCGAGTTACAAGATCAGTCGAGACGAAGCGTGCTTTCTCGTTTAACAAATTCGTAAAGTGAGCACGTGCGGACAGCCGGTAGTTTACGATCGATTCACGATGAAATCCTTTTTCGTAGAGGAGCGTGCAGCGTTGTAACGGATACTTTGTAAGCGAGATCGCAATGAATTGAAACTGATTCTCTCGTATGGCCGAGTTGAGTGGCTTGTTCACTCTGGACGCCGAATCCGGCGTGTGGGTGCGCTGCAACACCGTGGAAATTTATTATCGTACGTACTTACGTCCTCGTCCGCGAATGGGCCGCGATAAACTTGTAAGAGGAAAGATACGTGGACTGGGAGAATCGCGTAATCGACGCGTTTTCAGTTGCATCACGTTGGCCAGGCGAAATTTTACCATCTAATAACGATAGTTGTAGACGGTGTCAAGAATTTCGCTGGGACGTTTCGTTACAAACGCGTACGATTGCTGTTTATGGTGGAATAACGTAGCGTATCTATTAGAGTGGGTGGGTATTAAATAGGCAAACGTGGTAAGAAATAAACATGAAGCGAAGAAATGTTATTATTGCCAGCAATCACTTTTTCTTTACAATTGTTTTTTTTTTTTTTTTACATTTCACTAGAAAAATTCGGAAAATCTATTCATGATTTCTAAAGGTTTATTCTATTTTGTTAAGAATTATTAGATGATTATTTTATTATTAACAAAAATGTTTCTTTGAAATAGTTTAATTTTAGTCAGATTAAGAAAATTAACTCAAATTCATCAAATTGGTTAAATAAGTTATTTAATTTTGATTCAAGATTATATTAATATAAATTGATCAATTGTTAAACAAGAATTTATTCAATCTAATCTAATCTAAATTATTTTCATTAACTCTTTAACGGATAATAATATAACATTACTCAGAGTAATGACAACAACATATTAAAAATTAT
Source organism: Apis mellifera (assembly GCF_003254395.2). Taxonomy (NCBI): domain Eukaryota; kingdom Metazoa; phylum Arthropoda; class Insecta; order Hymenoptera; family Apidae; genus Apis; species Apis mellifera. The sequence continues at coordinate 964,865 of NC_037642.1, read as the reverse complement.
TATTAAATTTACATTCCTTGTCCTTCTATTCTTAAAAAAAATACAATTGATTCATCTTGGCTTTTGATTCTATTCAAATATATATAATTCTCACGATAAATATTATATTCCAAAAAGAAGTATAATTATTTCCTCGTTATTGTTTTTTTATTATAAAAAAATAAATCAAATAATACGAACGATTGTTCCCTCAATGGAGGAGAAGAAGGAAGAAGGATTTCGCGAATAGAGAGACGAATCGGTTGTGTGGGTGCCGAAACAAGAATGGAAACCTAGAGAGAGGGTCTTGTGGTAAACGTGGTGTAAAGGAAGTCGAGGAGGGGCGGTCGTTGAAACCTGAGGTTATCTCGGTGAACAGGCATGTCCTGCCACCACGCAGCAATGTTTCCGTCTTGTACTCTCCCGTGTCCGACAAGATCTTTATTCCGCGGTGAGAAAAATTTATCTGCTTGCAACAACACCTGGCACCACCTCCCGCAATGGCTATTCCCTTGTTCCTTCTCCCTTTCCATCGTGGCTCGCCACGAGGTTGAAAGTTCATTCGCGCCTCGCTTGCGTTTGTCACAGATCGTTCGAGTTACACCTACGTGAGAAAATCGACGAGGGACCCTATTGAGTTGGCAATCGATCCGTTAACGAACGAGCCTGTGTTCTTCACGTTGATTTGCGTTCTTCATGTTCGTTTCTATATCAACCTTTGTACGACGAAAGGGATAGATTTTTCTCAATTGTTTTTGGAATGCTCTTGAAATGTTTGAATCGAATGTGATTAATAATATTGCAATAATAGATATATATGGATAAAGTTTAGTTTATATTGTACGTATCGAATTTAAAGTATTTTAAATTTAAGCATTTCTTGTTATTATTGCAGAAGTTTCATGGTTTTGGAGAGAGAATAAGAGTTTAAAGAAAGAATTGGATTTACAATTTTATATATGATATTTTTCATTAATTATAATTATTAGAATTAATGTATAAATAAAGTATATGTAATGAAATAGAATTAAGAAATAAATAAAAAATAATACAAAAATAAAATAATGAAGATATGCTAAATTAAATGAAGAAATACAAAAATATAAAAAGAAATAGAATAACAACAATTGTAGAAGTAAATGGATAAATTATTACAAACATAAATATAAAAAATAAATATATACATATATACGTATATTACATATACAATGTGTCCAGTTTATTTTGAATTATCTCGAAAAATATGATACGAAAAAATATTTCAAATAAAAGTTGTTTCGATCTTATTCGATAGAAAAATAGTTTTCCTATTAATACATAAAAGTAATATGAAGTTTAATTATTTGAATCGAAAAATTATATTTAATTTTTATTATATTATCTAATTTTATAACATTAATTTAATAATTTTAAAACATTACATTAAATATATGTAATGTTACAATATGTAATGTAGAAATTTTAAAATAATTTTCTAATATTAATTATTAAGATTCCAAGAATCATAGAAATAACCAAATAGTCCAAAATCAAGGAAATAAAAATTACTCACAATACAATTTTCAAGTAATCAATATTTTAACGTATCAATAATAATTTTATCCTTGAATATTTCTATTATCGACGAGCTTCTTGCATATTTCAATTTCTCAATGGTTATCTTAAGGGCGATCATTTACTTCCTCTCACTTAATATACGTATCTATTCATATGTAAATACATAATGTCTTTCAACGCGTTAAATATCTCGAATTAATCTACGACTTTGATTCACTAGTATCAGACAGTTTGATCGTTAAATACGATGCATATTAATAGCTAGCCGCTTCGATACGCGTTAATGCGTGATAAAAACAAAAACATGAATCGAAATAATAAATGCGATGAAAAATGAGAAACGATCGTGTGCATTTATATATACTCTTATATATACTATTTATATATATACTCGTGCATTTATATATATACAGTTGCTTCAAAAAGTATCGTCACGCTTTAAATAATAATTTTCTTAAAATTGGACTTCAATAATAATTGGATTTAATAAATAATTTGAAATACATTTATTTTGAAAATTAGTTTATTAGTTTTATTATTTTATTTAGTATAAAAAAATCTTAAAAAAATTATTTCTTTCAACTTTTTTATGAAAATTTAAAATTCATATGTTGAAAATATATAAAAATTTCATCGATATTGTTACAAGTATCATAAATAATCACAAATAGTGAAAATTGCAATTTTTTACTTTTAGTCTAAAATATAAAAATTTTTACATCTTTGTTTGTTTTTGCATCAACCGATTTCAATGAAATTTTCAGCATAGATATAACTGATATAAATCTTCAAAATATATTTTTTAAATCTTTATTCAGATAAGTTATCATAAAGTTATAAAAAATGACTTTTTTTTATTTTCTTCGCAATTTTCCAAAATTTTTTTTTCTTACTTCTGTTGTAAAACTAATTTTTCAAAGCAATTCAATTTTTTAATTCAATTTTAAAAAAGTTATTAAAGTGTGCCAATACTTTTTGGAATCTCTGTATATATAAATACATATATAAACGACACACGTTCACATGTACTGAAAACGAAAGGTGGTATCAGTAATGGGCCGCTGTGTATGGTGTATCGTTATTTTCACTGTATGATTATTATTGAAGACGATATCCTTCTACGCTTTTAGCTGGTTCCTCCGTGCCATCGAGTTCTCATCTTTGAATAATGATAATTATCTAGCAGACAACGAGTCTACGAGATAGCATCTCACGAAAGAACAAAGGTAGATGAGAGAGTAATCAAGACGTATCGGATAGACGTAATTCTTGCCTACGTTCGAAATACTGATTCGAACTGGATGGAACGAATAAGGAAAGATGAGTAATAATATTAAAGCACGATAAATGATCTTCATTTTGGTGAATGAAATTTGATGTATACAAGAAGGGATTTATAAAACTATAAATTTCTCGAGAATTATAAGAATCTTTCAAAATTTAATTTTATTGAATCGATAAATAATTGGTGAAAAATTTAGGATAAATATTTTAGAATCATTATAGTAATCAATCATTATAAATATAATATTATTTGCATTAGAAAATTTTATAGATTATCATCTATAAAATGAATATTGGTATTTTCAAATGTATATATACTGAAATTAATAATAATTTTGTAATTTTAGAAAAAATAAGATTCTTTTGGTATATTTTTTTTCCGAATTAGGAAAGTTTCATAGGAAATCTAAACGTAAACGAAGTCTAGAAGTTAATTAAACATTTATTAATATACATTTTTATATTAATATTAAATATCAACAATAAAATTAACACACAATGCGATATCAAATTCACGTTTGTTATCGCGTACATATTTTAGAGAGTTAAATGATGTTCATATTGTATCATGCAATTGTACCGTGCAATTAATTCTCAAGTGGTAGAATGAAATATAAACTCGTTACAAAACTGGTAGATCCAATTTAAATTCGACCGAAGAAATAATTTCAAACCATTACCAATACAAATATTGTATCATTTTATAATAAAATATTCAAATTAATGTCAGAAACAATATTAAAAAAAAAAAAAAATGAAAAAATCGATTCAATTTAATTTCGATAAATTGATTCAAACCCATAGTCCATATAACACATGTAAAGAATTTACATTGTAATTAAATTTTAAAATTGATGTCAAAAACATTATGGATAAGAAATATAAAAATGATTCATCGATGAAATTTCAAACCATATTCAAATCATATCAACATAAACAAATCTATGTTATTATTATACTATTTCATAAAAAAATCTCAAAATTAAGGGAAATTAATTTTTAATAAAATTTTACAATCATAGTGAAATATTATCATGAAGATACATAAATCGATAATAATATATCAATATTTTTTTGTTTCTTTAGAAATTATGTATTTTTTTTTTAAAATCTTCAAAAAAATCTCCAAAAATCTTTTTCATCTTCTTTTTTTTTCCTTACTCCTTACTTAAATTCTCCAACATCCAAAGAGAGAAGGAAACGTGCAAAGGACTAAGGATGTAAGGAAATCCTATACCAGAGAAACAACAACGGCCCAAAAAGAACAATATGCATAAGTACAAGCATCGTAACCGCAACCTAGCAGCATAGATCAATTCCAACGACTGTTCCTTCCGACAAGAAGAAAACCAGCCAACGGTCTTTGAACCTTACTTAAATGATAACGCACAGTCACGATCAGAGGTCGCTTTCTCAACGATGCAAAATTAATGTCAGCCTGAAAGATTTTTGACGAATTTTATGTTCTCTTGTCATTCTTCGCCAGGACGATCGAATATTGTAGATCGAATATTGTAGATCGCAAACGAGTCAATCAATAAATATATAAAATAATCATTGATCGATCATTGTGAATGTCGAGCAATTACCTCCGAGTTAAAAATTGGAAAGCAGGCATAAGTTTAACTTATGGACTATGGATAGTTACAAATTTAGAAGTTCAGTTTTAGATGACGTTGATGATTTTCTATAAATAAGTTGTTAATATTATTTATGAAAATTTAATTTGAAATAATATAAAGTAAATAATACAAAATAATATAAATGTATAAATATATTATGATATGTATCGAATTAAATACGTTTAATGAATTAAATGTATTTTGATATTTATCCTTTCCAAATTATTTTCTAATTTATTATCAATATATGAAAATATTATATTGAAATATATAGAATGCGATTATATTCGTGAGTATTAATCCTTGAAAAATCGATTCTTGATTTATAATAAAATAAATAAGAAAACCGGTATACGAAAATATTAAGACTGTTTACTACATTTTTAATAAATGAAACTTTTATATTTTATTTTGGCCTAGAATCGAGATGTCTTCTCAAAGATGTCTCATGAATAAATTAATTGAATATATTAATCTCGTATATAAGTATATATTATTTATTTATTACATTTCAACACTTTCAGATTTTCTATTTATTATACTTTTTGTTACCATATTCAAATCGATTACTGACATTTGATATATTAATTCCGTCTCTTATCAACTTAACACGTGTTTCGAATTTTTCTTCAAGCATCATTAACCAGTTTCCGTGGGATTATCACCATCATCTATTCCCCAAGTTGCATAATTCTAGATCCAGTATTACGATTCCATCCGTTGCTCACATACGTATGTAAAATAAATCAAGCAATTAAAAAGGAAATAAAAGAGAAGAAAAAGAGAAAAAAAAAAAAGAAAAAGAAAGGAAAAGAGGTCGCGATGTAGCACAATTAGCAGCAATCAAAAGTCACGAATCGTCGGGGCTTAACGAAAAACTTGTTCGCCAAATCGTGGCATGGCTCATAAATAATTTTATACGCTCCTAATGAGGACCACCAAAGTTTATAATGAATTCACAATCAACAAGTTTATTCGAGTTTAACGAATTGTACTCGGCCTTTCTCTCCCCGCCTTCATTTTCTCTTTTATCCTTTCTCGAATCGATAGAATCGAAGTTATGTAACGAAAATCTCGTTTGTGCAGAAAAATCTGATAAAACCATCGAGCTGGAGTTGAATAGGTTGGCTCAAACCAGGGACAAGTTGAATTCGATCAGATAGCGAAACAATTAACCAATTACTATAATTAAGACACACGCCTCCACTTAGCATTTGTTCGATCCAAGACTCGCTCGTTGAATTTGCATTCGAATCGACTTGAGGCCACGGTTCCTCGTTCCTTTTCTCCCTGGCCCCTTAACGATCTTCGAGGTTGAATTGATTTTTCTCTTAACTGATCCGGCTTGTAACAAACACCGGTCCCAGCTCCGCTACCTTTTATTCGTTTGTTAAAACACCGTGTACGGCCCACAGCATATCTTCGTGTATTAAGTAAATGTCGAGAAAGAATCACGAAATATTTTGAATTTGAATTTTGTTGTAATTGGAATATAAATAAATTAAGTAAATGTCGAGAAAGAATCAGAGAAATATTTTGAATTTGAATTTTGTTGTAATTGGAACGTAAATAAATGTAAGATTTGATAAGAAGGTAAAGTGTAAAAATGAGACAAAAAGAAAAAAGTGCATAAAGTTTATAATTATATATATCTATAAAATTTTGTTATTTTTAAATATGTACAGGTACCTATAAAAATGTATTTTAATATATTTGAAACAGATTTTTTATTATAATTTTTAAAATTTGAAATTTTTTTATTCTTAGATATAATTCTTCTCAAATTTCAATCTCTTAAATAATCAAATATTATGAAAATATTATTCATTTTATTAAGATAAAAAATGAGTGGATATTGAAAAAGTGAATATTGAAAAAAAATGAATTGAAAGAAAATGAATTAATAAAATAAATGATTAGAATATTGAAAATAGAAATTGTAATTATTATGTTAAAGTTAAGGAAGATATTATGTTCAAAGTTAAGGAAGAAGAACAAAAAGTTTCTTATGAATAAAATATAAAATAAAATAAAATAAAAAATTAAAAAAATTAATAATTAATAAAAATAAAAATTAATAAAATTTTTTTACTATTCAAACGTACAAAAAATTAAATTTTCTCACAAATTTTTAAAAAGAAAGAAATATAAAAAAAAATAGAGAAAATATATAATATGAGAAAATATATAATTGCAATATAGCTGCATTAGCAATGATTTGTACTTTTATATCGTATAATTATTATTAAAAATATTTTTCAATTCGATTTTGTATTCAATTAATTTTTGTTTACAAAAATTTATTTTCAAAAATAAAATAATCTTTTAAATATTGTTTTTTTCTAAATTTTAAACAATTGCAACATATTATGTAAAAAGTAGTTTAGTCGTTTTTATTATAAAAAATTAATAAAATCTCATATTTACTAACATCATATAATAGAACAGATAGAAATAATAAATTCATTATATTTTGACAGCTATCAATTATAGTATCAATTATCAATTATCAATTTAATTCACTATACGATGATTGATACGTTAATTTATATAATTATAATCGTAAATCTTTTTCCTAACATTTCTATAAGTTATAAAAAGATGCTATTGTCCTCGATGATTTTCCTTTTCGAAATTGTAAACAATGAAAGTCATATATCATAGTGATATAATTGAATATTTTTTTTTTCTTTCTAAGAATAACTCGTTTTATATATTTGCATTGAATTGTATGTAGTATAATTGTGACAATGAATCTTAGATTTGCTACTGGATTAATGAAGTTCCGCATACCAACCAATTAAGATAAAAACAATGACTAGTCTTAAATGATTTGTGTAACAAGAGACAAGATAGATTTATGTGCTGTGAAAACTTTCTCTTTGATTATTCGTTGGAGTGTTTCAAATATAATTTAATTTTATATATATTTATAAAATGTTTTTTTAATTTATTTATTTTTATATCTTTTTTATTTTTAATTAATATACAATTATTTCTGTATGTGAAAAATAACAAATTATTTTGATTTTATAAAATACTTTTTTAAAATTTTCTTTTAGATATTGATAATTGCAAATTATTCTTATTAAATAGATTTAAAAAAGAATTTAATTAATATATGTTATAGATATTATAGTATAGATTAATTAATTAATTAATTAGTATAGATATAATATCTTGTAAAGATAATATATTAATTTTAATTTTTCTTTCAAGAAGATTGTAAAAATATAAATTCAAGAGAAAGCACACTTTAGAAAAAATTAATAAATCATTAAATTAAAAGATATTTAAATTAAATAAATTTCCGTAGTCGACTATATTAAGAAATATATTTATGATATTTAAAAAAAAAGATGTTTGATTTTAATATATACAAGAAACTTTTAATTTATTATTCGAATTTCCCTCGAAATCATTTATCTTTTATCTGAATCATCTATTGCTAACAGTTTCGAAGACGTTCACTATAATCAATTTCGATGAAACTCCCGATATAATTAATCATTTTAACATTTAGCCGGATCAAAACATTCTAGTAAACGTGGATAAAATATTATATTGTAAAACATGGGTTGCTATTGCTTTCCAAGCAAATATATTTATTAAAAATCCATAACTTGTGTAAAATTGTTAACTACTAGTTATACAGTTAAGTTAAATGTCGCGTTTTCAATCAAAACTCCATAATCTATATTGCTTTTCTCATTAATTAAAATGTTTTATCTAGCATCTTTTTACTGAAATATCGACCTTTAAAAATTTTTATAATTTTTAAATACATTTGAATTTAATTAAACAGATATAATTTATTCTTCTTAATTAAGGAGTTTAAAGATAAAGCAATAAAAAATTTTTTACTATATATCGAAATTCAAGATAAATGCAAGATATAATAATTAAGGACAAATTTCGTATAATTTTAATAAATACCTTTAATTCCTTAAAAAAAAAGAAAAAAAGGTCTTATATTAACTAAGCAAGAATTTACAATTCACCGCTTTATCGATCAATCTTCAAGAACACTCTAGAATTTTCGAAGCCTCAAACGCAGCGTCATTACTCCCTCATATATGACCGCCGTTAACACTAAAGAAAAGTAAAAGGCGTATTCATGCGGAACATTAGCATAGTTCTTACGAGAGCATCCACATCGGTCACGCATCCATGCAATAAATCGCGTAATTGGTCGCGACGGAAGATAAAATTGATCGAAGTGACAGATCCACGTTCCCGAGATGCTTGGATCGTTGCGGCAGGTGCGCCACTCCGCCAACGTTAAATAATACGGCGGATAGGGACTTGTAGATGGCGCGTAATACGATTAACCGCGTCACCGTTGGATCCCTTGTAGTCGTGCTGTCATGGCGGCGGGGGGTCGCCTAGCATTAGATCCATGATCTACGGTTCGGGCTCGTTTACAGCGTTCGTTATGTTGCTTGTATGATTTACGACCACTCGGATGCGTTTTAATGGGCGGCGCACAGCCGCGCGTGAGCGTGACCATTAAGCGTCACAAACGTGACAACGTGTCTCCTCTCGTCGCTTATCGTTGCGACGAAACTATAAGTTGGGTTTATATTGAGATGATATACGATATGATATATTGTTCGTATACTATTCGGAAACAAATTGACTTGTTATAACAGTATTTAAATATTGAAATATTGTTTGCTTTTTTTAATCTCTTCAGATATACAAAATATCATCGTTACAATATTTTTAAAGCAATGATATCTAATAAAATAAAATATTAGTAGTGTTTCGAGTTTTATTATTTATATCAACAGATTCTTATATATAATAATAAAATTCTTTAATAGATTTTTAATTTTTTTTATTTAAAAGAATTTTAATTACAAAAAAATTTGTATGTGTATGTTATAATATGTATGTTAATATCTCTATCTAATATCTTTGAAGAGATTAAGCAGTTTTTCTTAAATTTCTTGAATTAGATATATTTTAAAATAGTTTAGTTTTCACAAATATATTATTTTTAAGATAAAAATTTTTATTTTATCTTATATAAAAATGTAAAATTTAAATATCATTATTCATATAGCTTGTTATTAAAAAAAGAAGAATATTTAAAAAAATATTATTAAATATAGAAAAGATTAGGCTTTCGATTTAATTAATATCAATAGAAATATATAAAGATATATAAAAATATAAAATATATTCTGTAATTAATAATAACGATTTTTGATTGCTATTAATTATAAATATTAATTATAATAAATATTAATTATTAATTGTCACATTTATAAAATCTTAATAAAAAATTTTTTGAGCATCACTGATTGAGAAACATTAAATTAATAATTAAAATTAGTATCGATTATCTTCTATATATAATGTTTTTAATTTTTTATAAATGTTATGTTCTGTAAAGTATCTATGTATTCAATTTATTAAACTATTTGTAAAATTAAATTCACGATTTTCTAATTTTTTTACAATTAATTTTAGATATAAATTATTGATAGATTTAGCATGTTTAATTCTTAAAAGAATATTTTCAGTTCAAAAAAATTTGTGTGCTTATATAATCTATAATAATTATAATAATCTGAAAATATAAAGCTTGAAGTAAAACAAAAATTTTGTGACATTTAATAATAATTGATATTAATTTTGTTATTATACATTATATTTTAAAAATCAATTTTATTTAAATAATTCTATTATAATTTCTTTACATAAATAATCGATTACAATAGTAATTGTAAAAAATAAAATTATTGTATATAATTCATAGTTGATCATAGTTTGCAGATTGCATCGACAATTTCGTTTGAAATGAATAATTTTAATTTTATCAAAAAATGTGAATATTAAATTTTTTTTCTGACATTTTGAAAACATTTTTCATTTTAAAACTTATATTTTTTTTAATTTATTACACAATAATTTTTTTTAGTTAGCGTTTATTTTTATATTTCTTATTATTATAGCATTTAATTTTTTCTAAATAATTAAATAGATTTATTACATATATATTAGCTACGTTGAACAATGAAAATTATTGATCGATAAATTTGTAGTGTAAAATTTTGTAATATAATTTCAACTTTCTATATATTTGTACAGAAATGAGAAACGTTACCATCGCCTTCAGTTAATGGACGACCTTTTCCACAGTTTGATATTGTGAGAGAGATTCCGATGGAATTGCTGTATTCACTTAGTATAATACTTTTTCGTTCCATCATTGATATGATCATTCTTCGTGAATTGGTGTACTTTTACCCCATGGCCTTCGAAATCGATGTCGACGTTAACTGGAATCGCGATATGTCAGTTGAAACGATCGTTCGAACTTCTTGTCCAGTGGTATCTCGTTGTAATTCGCATAGTTGTATAGGTCACGTTGGATACTGATCGCTAGAACGAACCGACCTTTCTTAATGGTTGGATTGTCTATAGTATTTTCATGGTTTTTTTTTCGTTAAATGCGAAGAATCGAATAAATTTCGTGTTAACGATGTAAGAAGATTCTCTGATTGGAAATCTCCGTCCATCATAATTTTTTACCAAATTTGTAGTATTACGTTATTTATTTGCAAGAATTCAAAATTATCTTGCAAATATTTGTTACAATTAAGATTTTTTTCATTTCATTAATGAAGAAAATACCAAAAGATATTCCAAAAGAAGAACAGTTAATTAGAGATTCCTAAAATAATTTTCAAATAATATTTTTCTTCAAAAACGAATTATTAAAAACATAGAGAAATAGATTAATGAGTCGAGCTTGAACAAACAAATCCAAATAGTATGTGTTAAAGAAAGTATATTGAATATAAGAAATATTGCATAATAAAATTGATGGATTAAGCAAGCATTATCTCCGTGAAAGTAACATGTTGAGATACTATAAAATGAATCATAAATATCTCGAATAATAATTAATAACAGACTCATATTCTTTCAAATAAAATAACGAAATCCATTAATTTAAAGTTCCATAAATTCTTTGGAATATTTCACAAATCAATTCCCAATCAAAAGAGATATTTAGTTTCCTCGATATATTGCTAACAATATAATTACTTACTTACAAATATGAAACTTTTAATGCACTTTTATAATAATATTAGGTTTACAAGAAATAACCAATCATATTTAACGCGATACGTTAATAATTTTTCTTCTTCAATCTGGACAATTATTTCATTTACACTTTCCAAAACTTTTCGATGCGAATTGTACCTTAATTGGACCATCTCGGTATAAATCACATTCCAATTTGTTCAGATCGGTACAGTGACAAAAAATCATGGTATCCAAACTGAGTGAAGGAGCGAAAAGAGAACGCGTGGCACTTTCCTGAATCGCATTTATCGCTACGGTCGATGAGTGGTTATATCTTAATAAGGAGGCCAGGGAACGAATGCGGCGTGGCGCGAATTCATCGCCTCGCTTCGGCCCGTTATTAATGGCCCAGGTCTTGTTAGCGATTTTCGCAGGGGCACTCGGCTGCCACGGGGGAAAAAGATACGCCAGTGATATATTAATTTATTAACTAGTTTATTTATACGGCTTAAAGAGGCCCTGTACACGGGGCCAAGAGGGCCCCTGGGGATCCAACCGCGCAGACCCTGGCCATAACTCAATCCACGGATCGTCCGTTCCCCGTTGGCAGTTTTCTACGCTAAACTACTGGCCGCTTCATCGATCGTATCTCGTCGAGGCTGCACGCGTTCGACCAGCCTTCTTCGCTATGTTAACCCATCGTCAGATTGTATCCCCATAATGGTGGATCGGTGGCTCGTAAATGGAAATTTGTCTCCGGGCTTTTTCTTTCTTCTCTCTCCTCCCCCCTCCCTCTCTCCAGTTCCCCCCTCGTGTCCTTTATCGTCGACGGCCATTCGAGACGTTCCTCGATTATGTACATACCACCAAGATTTTGTACCAATGTGAGTAAGCGGGTGCGCGCGTATTTAGATTCCCTACCATTGCTTCGTACACTTGGCAATTCTCGTATTCGGTCGGTCTATGTGTTGCGTGGTTCGTTTAATTCGTGTTGGTGCATCGACGTGTGCAAATAATACGGGGAACGCGATATAAGATACGCCGTGACCACGACAGGCTAAATCTGATTCGAGCAATTGCTGTTATTACGATTGCGATCGAAGTTATTAGGGTCAATGGGGGAACTGCTGCAGGTGTAACTGCGGTGGTAACTCTCGAGCTTCGAGGTTTAGGAGGTTGTCGTTTCGGTATGTGATTTTGGAAAATGATATAGGAAATAGGTGTATAGTCTTTATGCTGAGGCGTATGTAGAATAGTTAGTAACGCGGAATAACGAGATTTTTTAAAAAAAATATGTTGTTTAATTTGTAACGTCGTGAATAATGAGAGATAATGATTTATTAATGACGTTTATGTAAAAATTGTAATTTTAATATTTTTTAAAAATGTGCGAAAATGTCATTTTTTTAAAATTTTAAAATAAGTCTAGTTTGCATTTTAATTTTATAGTTCCATGTAAATTTTGTAAATATTCAAGTGACAATATTCAAAACGTGACACAAAATTTCAGATTTCGATGTTGTTAATTTGAAATTTGGAATATGAAATATTTCAAAATATGTTATTTAAATTAATGAATGATAATATTAATTAATCAATTTATAAACAAAATGATTAGTTGTAGATCTATATTTAATGAAGATTTTAAGATACAATTGATTGTTATATAATATTATTATTTTATATTTGATTAAATTGCAAGAAAGAATAAGTTTGATAAATTTTGTTTTTTTAATTTTGTAAAGTGAAAATAATTTGGATTACTATTATTTCAAAATATCTACATCATAATCTTAATCTCTTTGCAGTATTTTTTAATTAAATCAAAATTTTAAATATTATTCAAAAATTGAAATATAGCACAATTTATTCTCAATCTTTGCAATAATTTTTTATTCGTTTTAAATAAAATAGTATTTGAAATATTATATTTCCTCTATATTTGTAAATATCGCAAATATTTTGTCAAATTTTATATCGCTATTATTTTTCTTTGTTCATTTTTTCTTTTTAATATATATAAAATACATGAATTTCAAATCATAATATTTCTATTAAAATCCATCCTATTAAAATCTAAAAATTTCTTTTCTTCCTTAAAAGATCATAAGATAGGATAATAAAATTTCAACGTATCTTAATCATTATAACACGATTTCTATTACAAGAATCATCCTCCTCTCCATTCTTCCCTAATACCACTAAACTTTCGACCAGATGATGCACACTCATTAGTGAAACGAACATTCACGAATCCATCGAACAAGGATTCCCTCCAACGCATCTCAATCCCAAATCATCGTACCGATCTAAATCCACGATCGACCCGGTTTTTAAACAGAGTCCGAGCCAGCGAGATACCCATTACCTGGGCTAATTAATCCAAATTTCTCGAAAGAAGAGTGGAGTGGAGGCAGAAAACCGGGGGTAAAAGCGTCTCCCGGGATATTTATGAACGGCCCGGTTATCTGGTCCTCTTCTAAATTCATCCCCATGGTTATCTAAACAGAGACCGGATCATAATTTACGTTCGAATGAATATCAGGTGAATTGAGGGGAGGGAGAGGAAGATCCCAGGCCATTGGACGTTGTCGATGGTAATTTCCAGCGCCCGACTATAAATTCTTAGCAAGGATTCCCCGCGGTTGGTACCTGCGTACGTATCCGCTATCGTCCACTCTAGTTACGTCCGCGAGTTCGAGATACCCCGGGGTTTCCTCGCGTTGGATCCGCGTATATCGGCCCTTTCTTGGTCTATCGAACAAATTAGCAGCGAGATAAGGTCGACAGAGACGGATCGTTCTGTGTGCGATACAATTATCCTGGATTATGCTGGATCTTGTTGAACTTCCTCGGAACGATCCTTCGGGAATTTGTTCTTGTTTCTTTGCTAATTCGATGGATGATGGTAGTATGGTGAAAATTAGAATGGAAAGAGACAATGAATTTATGATATTATTAATATTAATATTCTTACAGAGAGCAAAAATTGTTTTCTATTGTAGATAGATTTAAGTTGTTAAAAATCTGGATTTTGTTCTGATTGATAAGTTTGTTGAGTGTGTATTTGGAAATTAGATATTGATATTATAATTTTCAGAAATTTAATTTTTATTTTCAAGATATAATGTTATTTCTATATACAAATAATTTTCGACGAAGGAATTTGGATTAGATTTATAATAGATTAAAAAAATTTATTATTTTACAAAAAATTTTTGATTTGTTCATTTCTATTGTAAATATCATTATATATTCATATTTCAAAAATATTAATAAATTTGTAATATCAGTTTGAAAGAGAGAGAAATATTATAATTGATTATACAATAAAAATAAGAATTAAAATAATTAAAAACGTGTTTTAAAAAAAGTAAAAAATTAAAACTTCAAAATCTTTTCTTTCACTACTTCAAAAATGATTTTGAATTTTATAGAAATTATTTTTTATATATTAAGTTTGGAAAATATTTAAAATTTTTTTAAAAATATATAGTAGTAAATAGATAAGTAAATAGATTTAATATGTCAAAAGATTAGATTGTTTTATGATTATAGAGAGATTAATTATTTTTGAAGATTTAAAGATTCTGAAATTTAATAAATAAATATAATGTAATTTTTTTTTGATAATTCAAAATAAATTTTAAGATATATAGATCTATATATAAAAATATATAAAATGAATTGAAATATTGAATTGAAATATATAAAATTATAAATGAGTGATTTTTAAAATAATATTTGTACATTAATTTTAAATTAATATATATATAATGTTAGTAAATTGAATAATTATATAATTTAAAATTAAATTTTAAATTTAAAATTTGTTTCATTTGTTTTATTATCAAGTTTTTTATTTTTATATAAAACAATTTATTAATATTCTATTTTCATCAAATTGTACAAGAGAATACAAGAGATCTTATACACTTAATTGAATAAGGATTGCATTTTAAACAATAGGATATAATGATTTGTATAGTAAGTATAGTATAAATTAAAATAATTTTAGCATTAATGTTTTTTTTATAAAAATATAAAAATAAAAATATTTTTGCAAAATATTAAATATTAATTAAGTTTATCATTATAAATACTAAATTTTTACTATGCTATTTTTTCTGATGTTATTTTTATAATATAATATAATTTATATATTTGATAAAAAATTTTATTTAGTCATTCTAAAAATATAAATGGAAATTTGACATCCATTTGAAAAAAAAGAACGAATCAGAAATGGCAGAAAATAATAAAAATCCCATTATCATTTCTTCTTTCTTCAATTTTTTACTTAAATATCATATCATTAACACATCTTTCTAATTTTTTCCCCCAAATCTATACCTAATTACTTTCAAAAGAACATTACCACTCCTTCTAAATTTCTTCTCAAATGTTCCACTCAAAGTAGTGGTCGTTTCGTATCGACTTCATACCAAGGAGACTAAAAATCGCTGGAACATCACCGAATATTTGGAGTCATTAAGAAACGAGACCCCTAAAAAGGTCTCAAGCTGCGAATTTAGATACGTTCACTAATGACCGCGGAACGCATAAATACGAGGCATGCACGTGGCACGAGAATTCCATTCGCATGATATCTCATTAAAAAAAAAAAAAAAAAAGAAAAAAAAAGAAAAGAACAGAAATTCAGAGAGGAAATAAATGGGATATTAAAAGAAAAGAAATAAACTTGTTTTATTGTATGCTGTGTATCTATACTTCATTTCGAGTTTTCTCCAACTGGTCGAATCGCATAAGAATCAACAGGAGAATATTTTACGCGTATATGAACTTGATATTTGATCTATTTAGACGCGAATTATCGTTAAGTAAATGTAAGAAAATCAAAATTACTTGGTTGATAAGTTAACGAACCATTTTTCTATAAATGAATCATCTTTCTTTATTCTTTTTCTCTATCATTCTTTATTACATGGATTAAACATGATGTATTATTAATCCATTTACGCTTAGAGCTGTATTTATAGAACATATTTTAAATATAATATTATTATTAAATTAATTATTGGAATAATAAATATGTATATTTTTTGATAATCATAAGTAAATTATAGTTTATTAAGTTTATTAATTTTTTATAAAGATATCATAAAAATCTATTTCATTAATAGTAGAATAAAGAATTTTTTTACATTTTTTAAAATACTTAAGCTTGAAAAGATTAACGATATATTTTTTTATAATTGAATTATATAAAGTTTTGTAATTATTAACTTATATTATAAAAGTAAATGATCAAATAATTTATTATGTATTAAAACTTTTTCTCAAATGCAGAACAATTTATTCAATATCTATAATTTTTATACGTATATTTAATTCCAAGATATTTTTTACTATTTTACTTTTTACTATATATTTACTGAATTCTTACTATTTAATATATCTAATGATAAAATTATAAGTAATATAAATTTTTATATATCTATTTTACAAATTATAAAATTTTTATAAAATTCTAAATTTTAAAATTGCGAAATAAT
This sequence comes from Apis mellifera, assembly GCF_003254395.2. Classification (NCBI taxonomy): domain Eukaryota; kingdom Metazoa; phylum Arthropoda; class Insecta; order Hymenoptera; family Apidae; genus Apis; species Apis mellifera. The sequence goes on along the minus strand of NC_037642.1, from coordinate 947,863 downwards.
AAAATCTGTGTAAAAGAAATCTATAAGCTACAAATTTATTCATCGATTCGATAATAATTATTTATTTCTCGCATACAAGAGAATTTAAATATCCTATTTATATTTATACATAGAAGTAATATATCCTGTCATTTTCCATTTTTTTTTCTTTTTTTTTTTATTTTATACCACACAGTTTTCTCCGCGAACCAAAGCGCACAGCTCTTTTTCTCCTATACCGGTTCTCCACTTCGTCGTAGTTGCTCGGTTTCGCGGCAAGAAGCTCGTATCTTTGACTCGCGCGTAATTTAATCCGCGAGCAGCCCCGCTCGATTACGAGAACTGGGAAATTTTCATAATCGTCTCCATCATCCGGATCCACGCGCTCGTGCTCGAGAGGATTGCGCGCCGCGTTCTTCGGTGTACAGGTTCTTCTAATAAGTCCCTCTCGTCGATTAACCGGCGGATACAAGTGATTTTTCAACCTTGCTTAATGTCGGTGACTGTTTGAAGTTCCTGTTTTGCTTCTTATCACGAGCTTCTGAATACTTGGGCATCTTAAGGAGCGAGGCTAAGATTCTGAGATGATTAAGCCGGGAAATGGTCGGGAATCGAAATATTTAACGAGTAAAATAAAAGAAATGCGGAAGGTGCAATTACTTTTAATTGATTTGCAGATAGTGAAACGAATCTTATATGATATGGATAAATATTTGTATGCAAAATTCTTGTAATTTACATATATACTGCATTATGTATATTTTTATAATTTATATATATATTTATAAAAATTGAAAAATATTAAAATTGTTTATGAAATTTTTATGAGAAGTAAATCGTAAAAAGATTTAATTGTAGTAAGATCGAGAAAGTAAATATCTATGATAATCTATGAAGTGAATTAATTAAAATGATAAAAATCATAAGATAATAATTATACATATTTTTAATTAAAATATTTTGCATTATAAATAATTGATCGAAAAAATTTTTTCATCACCGATCAACGAAATAAATTTATTTTACTCTTTTATACAACTAAACAAGTTTAGATATTCAACTAATATGTAAAAATATGTTGAATATCTTATTATAAAATATATATAATCAAACTAATCATTTTCAAAATCAATAATTTTATTATTAATTAATAAATTAATAATAAATTTATTTATATAAAATTATAATATTACACAAAATAATATATAATATACATAAAACTTTTTTTTATTTTCTTATTTTCTATTTTTTTGTTAAATTGCTATTTTTTATCTGAAAAAATTAAATGAGAAAGAAATTTTACAAGATAATGTCATATAATATATTATTTCAATATTATATATATTATAATATTAGATATTATGATTCTGCTTTTATAGATATTTAGGATTTCAGGTTGTATTTGTTTATAATAATTGTAAAAATAATATTAGAAGATAAAAATATAAAATCAATGAAATATGAATATACATATATTTGCAAAAATCTGCAATTTATTCATAATAATAATTTATTCATAATAATAATACAAGAAAATTTTACTCTTTTTTATCAATGAAATTATAAATAGATTTCAATCATAATAATCATCATGATATTATTCCAAGATGAAAATATTATTTCAATTGCATTAAAATACATTTTTTCTTATATATAATTATTCTGAATGGAAATAAATTTTCTTTATTGATAATTATTATAAGTAATTGAATTATAATTTCTTTTATTAATAATTGTTTTGAGTAATTTAAACAAATTTTTATTATAATTATAATCAAAATACAATTTTTTTCATTAATAATTAGTATATATAAGTGAACTATTAATGAATATTAATAATGATTATATCTCGTCATGATAACAATGAAAAAAATATTTAACCAATTATAATTATTACATGTAATCAAAAAGTTTAAAAATCGATATTTTTTAATCATTTTTTAATTTCTTTTTAAATTTCTTTTATATCTTACAATTATTATTCTCATTTTAAATAACAAACAACTTTTTGTTATTATTTTTATTATTAAAATTTTTTTATAAAAAATATAAAAATATAATATGAAATAATTATTTTTAAAGGAAGTTTAAAATAGTAGTCAAAAGTTTAGAATAAAATATTTCATAAAATCTTATAGTAAAAAAGAATTAAAACAAATTAATACAATTATTGATATTTATAATATGAATTTCGCATTATATATATTAATAATATATATTAATAATAATATTAGCAAATAATTCGATATAACAATAACTTGCAAAATTATTCCAAATTTTTGACCAATAAATTTGCATCTCTAATTTCGTTCAATACATTTAAACTCATAAACGATCATATCCTCATAAACAAATAACATAAAATATTTTTGTAATTCATGCTTACAAATTAGATATACAAATTATAAGTCTAAATATTTTTCACTTATCCTTTTTAATCAATTTTGCATTCAATTTCTATCGTATACTTTAAAATGTATCGATCCCATCTTAGGATTCGACAAGAAAAAAGAGAAACCTATCCTATCACGAGGATCGGATTCACGCTTCCATTCCACGACATAAAGTCATCGCGAACAACGTCTACGTCTGGATAAGGGAGTATCCAAAGCTTGATTTACATCGGTGATCCCGGCAGATCTCACTCACGACTCAGTTACAATCCATTCAAATACCATCCGATGCTCTTCAAATACTCGGCAGCGTTCGCGCTTCGAGACGCGCGATAACATTTCGAGCGATCGTAACAGGATCGTGACCGTGTCGTTTTTCGATCGACGTTGTAAATCAGCCTTCAAATGACCGTGTAAACCCCCTCGAATGCGCCTCACTTCGCGCACCTTTCAATACGTTTCAATGAATCTGGACTATGTCTCTTAATGAGGATATGGACGAGAGATGAGCAGATTAAAGTCTGCTCGAAATCAATTTTCGCTGTTCGCTGTGATCGTGAATAGGGAATAGGATTATTGATTTTGAATTTTCCATGATTTTATTTTATTTTATTTTTTTTCGTCATTTCTTTTTCTTACTTTGAAGATAATGTACGAAATGTGATATAATCGAACAAGAGATGATTTTACATGTAAAAATATGTAAAAAAAGAAACAAATACAAATACTTTTTATTTGAAGCTTTATTTGAAGCGAGTAAGTCAAATTTAAAAAATTTGGAAATATGAATTTTTTAAATGAATTATTAATAGTAGATTACTTTATGTGTGAAAGCAAATAAAGAAAAATTTTTTTCGTTTTAAAATTAGAAATTTTCGAGAAAATCGAATTTTAAAATTCATTGATTATACGATTTTTTAATTCGATTTGAATTTCTTCATTTTAAAATAAGAATTTATAAAGAAAATGAAATTTTATTAATTAAATATTAATTAAGAAAGTAAATAAATATAATTTTACTATAGAATAAATATCACTAAAATTTATATTGAATAATTAAAATTATAAAATATATTTATCATTATGATATCATTTCTACTATATTTTTTTTTTTAATTAACACATTCTCTTTTTCGAAGAGAAGTTCGAAAGAGAAGCAAATGTTTGAATAGAATTTTAAATTTCTATAAAAAATATTTATTTAAATAGAGAACTGGCACTTTTAATTTCTTTTACTTTTCCGTTACTCGAATAGTAAGCATAGCAAATATTTTCCTGTATTGAATGAAAAATTTACTTTTACCAATTATCACAGAGCGTATCTTATTCACTTAGCACTATAATACACTCATGTATTAACACTTTATTACCGGAATTCTATTAATAGGTTGTTCTATGTTTGTATTTAATTCACAACCATTAAATAAGTGTTAATATACTTTAGATATATCGATTTAGGCAAAACAAAATAAAAATCATTTCTTAAATTTTAAAAAATAATAATTCATCTCATGATACGATAAAAAATGCAAAATAAAGTTTTATAATATTTATATTATTCATTAATGGACATCTTCAACAAATCTGAATATTTTGTGGAATTATTAAATTACGTTATTTTAAAATTTAAAAAATAATTTTTTTTTTAAATATTTCACAAGTAATATACAGCATAAATATTTCATATATTTTATACGAAAAGTATATCACTTTACAAAATAAATTATATCTTATTTGCTCTTATTATTTATTTATTTATATTGTTCCATACTTATTTTGAATGTTATTTCTGAGAAGTAAATTTAAATTTTTAATTAAGATAATTTTCATCCTTCCTTAAATTTCTTTAATCAATCAAATAAAGAACATAATATTAATCGAAATATATTTATCAACTAACAATTATTTGAAATAATTATTTTTAAATTATTATTTGAAATAAATTTCGTAAGTTCACAGATTATTATTAAAATCGAATGTCGAAAAAAACAATCAAGTATGATATTCGTATAGAAGCCAAAGGATAAGATAAACAACGGTAACAAGATTTATATTATCCCATCACTTGCAATCAGCCTTGAGAGGTCAATTGATTTCAGACAGTCTACAGGTAAATGTTCGCGAGAGCGCCAAGTGTGGGCCAGTCGAGTTATTTGAGACGGATAAGGGGATCGAGCAAAAACGGAAAAAAAGAAAGAAAGAAAGAAAAGAAAAGTAAAAGAGTAGCAAGGGGATAGAAAGGGCGTGAAGGCTTTCCATTGGGTTGGGAAAGATCCGAGAAGAAATTGATAAGACGATGCATTAACTCGCTACGCTGTTCGTTGACTTTATTCGAAGACAGAGGATTCTCCTTGTCTCGAAAAAGATATCTTCCTCCTTGTCTCTCTCCTTCTCGTTCTCCACGTTCGTCCTCCATATCTTTCTTTTTCTTACTTTTGTTTCATTCCCTTTCCTTTCTTTTTTTTTTTAATCTTTTCATTGGTTCGAATTACTTTGTCACTCGTGGAATAAAATTAACACTAATCTGGACCGTGTGTACGCGGATTTATGGATTGATAAGACCGATATTATCGTCAGATAAGCTATCGTGAGATATGTTGCAATTTTTAAGAAATCTTGGACCTGTTGGAATTGAAAGAATAAGTGCGTCAAGTCGTTTGGTTCTGTCATCAGATAAAATATCCATTAAACGAATAAGCATGTCTCGTGGATTTGGCGATTTTTGTATTACATATAATGGACAGTTATCAACCATGTTATCGGTTTCTGCAAACTCGTTGTTTCAAATATGGACGAAAGTCGAAATACTTGTAAAGATCATGGATATATGATATTAATACCTTGCAATTTTAGATTATTTGAACTTGTTAATTTGTGATTTATTCCAATGAAATCTTTTTGAATGATCTTTGTTAATATTTTTTTTTTAAGATTAATTTTATTTGTTTAATGATTTTTTGCTTTGATATATATTTTTTGCTTAATAAGTAAGCAATTATGCACACTTTTAAAATGCTAATTTTTAGATTATCGTATATTGTCATTTTTTTACTTATTCATTTGGTAAATTTTTTTCAAATGTTTTATAGTTTGAATTTTTAATTTTTTTATTTAATCTTCAGAATAAATTAATGAATAAATAAATGATAAATTTTTAATCGAATAAATAAAAGTAATAAATGATTAGATCAAATAATATTTGAATATGAAATTATATGTGTAAAATTATACTTAAGCTTAAGATTTTTTTTATTTTTATTAATATCATATTTATATTTTTGTATATACATACTTTTTAATTTAAAAATAAATTTATATTATATTTTTTGATTATTTGTTTAAAATTAATGCATAAATATTAATAATTTAAAAACAATTAATTAAAAAAACAATAAAATAAATTTCAATAGATAATCAAGTAATAATAAAAAAATTAAAGAAATTGAATATTTTTACATATTTATTTAAAAAAAAATAAAACATATTTATTTGTAATAATTTAAGATTATAATAATTATAGAAATTATAAAAGATATTTGTTTATAAAATTATTGTGTTTTCTTAACGTAAAAAGGAAACAAATTAGGAAAGAATTAATAAATTTTATTTCAATTTTTAGCTAATTTTTTCAACTTTTTTCAACTTTTTGAAACTGTTTTCAAATTTACACTAAAATATCAAAGAAATATTTAATTTTTGTTAATAACAAATATAATACATAATTTATTGATTTATTATTTATTTATTAATAAAAGAGTCGTTTGTCGTTTTCTGTTAGATATAAGAGAAAGAGTAATTTCGATCTATATTATTGCATAAAATTATTAAAACTGAAGCTATACTTCTTTCTTTCTTATTGCAGTTTTCAATTAACGTCATTGATAAATAAATAACAAAAAATATTCATAAATAACAAAAAATCTTTAACAAATAAAATTAATAAAATTTCTCACTTACATTATTTCGAATAAGTTTTCTTCCAATTTTCTCTTAATTAAAACATCCTATCTAGAATTTCGAAACATCCGAAAAATTCTTTGAATTTTTATCATTGTATCTTCCTTCTTAAGATAGATAGAATTAGATTATTTTTAAATTTCTAAAAAAAAAAAAAAAGAAAATCTTTAAAATAACTAACTCTACTTAAAAAGTAAAAATTACGTATACAATTCCAAATATATTAGATATATCTTTGGGACTAGACAATACTAGACGCTATAATTAAGAAGGATACCTATTATCTTATTTGAAACACGATAAAAAGAAAGATCAGTCTTCGTTTTCGGAATCGACTTCCAAATACGCGATCGGACGTAAGTAGGCAGGTAGTCAAAACTGGGAAGGCAGGGGAAAAGAATGAACCGTGGAATATAAAAATAACGACGCATCATTAGACCGAGTTGACCAACAAGGGATTTAACGAGGGAGAGTTTTTGTGCGATCCGTTGGCCGACCGAATTCTGGCAGGCAAGAATACGTACCACCTATTCCTGGAACTCGTCAATCCTCCTCGACAACGTGACTGGAACGAAATTCGTGCCGTAATTAAGAGTATCGGTTCTCGTCGATTGAATTAATAATAGATAATATTCCAGCGCAGCGAGTGGCCAGCGTAATGGATCTCTTAATTATGTCGTTTTGTTCCGACGATTAGGGGATACGATCCGCCCACGACGCAATCCGAATTCGACGCGGCGCTCGCGTGAAGAATCCTAATTTATGAAAATATATTCGAATCGGATCTCACCGGTGCCTGCCGTGTTCTCGATTAATTCCACGTGTTGGTAACCCGCCGCACTGGGATCGAACCGAAATCGGACTCGTTTCCGCCTAACAGAAGCGAATTATTTACGATCGCGATCGAATCTTTCGTGCTCGACGCGAAATTTGGATCGTTTCACTCGCCGTCTTATCTCTGGATCCGAGATTTTTTAATTTTGTATCTCGAGCGACGAATTCATTACGTTTACCTTCTTTCTCTCTCTCTCTCTCTTTCTCTTTTTTTTTCTTAACACCTTCATTGCCATAACGTCCATCATGGCTAGTGGCGATCATCGATTAGATTTTTGAGCCTCGTCTTCTGTACATGATTATTATTGATTTTTTCGTTTGCCAATGATTTTAAAATTTGTATACTGTATAATTGTATTTCGAAAATTGATAGATATTAAAAAAAATATAATAAAAAAATTGTTATTAAACAAAGTCATTGATAGGGATAAAGAACATGAGAGTAATTTTGTGAAAATGATGAGTACATAAAACAGAATAGAAATTAAGGAATGAAATATTGTTATCAGTTGTGTGATATATTTAATAAATTTTTGTAAATTTCAGATGTTGAATGGAGTGGAATAAGTATTTAAGGATTTGATTATAAAATAATTGTGTAAGTTATAATTGCAAAGAAACTGCGAGCTTTTTAAGTTCAGATTTCAATGTTTCGTTTTAGTAGATTTTTTATAATTTATCATTATATAAATGTGATTAATTCTAAGTGAAATAAACTAATGACAGTACATTTTTTCTATATTATGATTATAGGAAAAATAAATTATAAATAAATTATAAATAAATTATAAAATAATTATAAATTATAAATAAATTATAAATAATGGAAAAATAATGGTTAGAAATTAAAAGTAAAATATTTAAAATATATATAATTATCATTAAAAAAATATTTGATATTGAAAAATTTAAATATAATATTCAACTTTTTTTTTCTTTAATATTAATATTCCCTTTTTAATTTATAAATTAAATTATATCATTAAAATAACAATCACTACTATACATTAAAATAAAAATCACATTTTTATTTAACTCATTTATTAAATAAAAAATAAATATTTTAAATCTATGAACAATAAGTTATAAATTCTTAAAGATTAGAATATAATACAAAAAAATTGTTAAAAGATAAAGGAAAAGCGTCTATGAAACATATATTATAGATAATGCGCAACGAGTTAGTCTTCAATGACACGAGTAGAGACTTCAACGCTTGCATAAGACAACACAACGTTCAAAAGCATTATCTCTATTAATATAGTATTTCGAAAATTTAATAAAACGCAAGAAAAAAGAAGAGCAGATTTAATTAGTTAGTTATTTGATATTTAATACAATCATAAAAGTAGTTGTGATTATTAATCGGAAGTCACATTAACAAAAAGAAATATATTTTGTTTTAAATTAGTTTATTTTTATCAATAGTGTTAAATTTGTTAAAGATTTTTTTTAGTTTCTTTCTATGCATAAATTGGTAACACAAAAGTTTTAATTACATTTTAATTAAGTGAAAAATGTTGTAGTAAAAATCTATTTTCTTTTGTTATTTTTAATAATGTCAGACATGTTAATAAAATTTATAATATAGGAAAAAACTTCTCTCTCAATGCAATAATATCTACGAATAAAGTTCATATAAAATTCGTAGTATATATATAAACAGTATTTTGTATCTTAAAATAAAAAAGTATTTCCTTTATTCTTCTGCTATCCTAAAAAGCTACATTTCTTTTTTGTATTCTTGTACAATCTATCTTTTTATTAAAAGTTTAATAAACTTAAATAAAGTTTTTAAGAATTGAAGCAAAACTTTGTGTAAAAAATAAAAAATTTTTTTATTGCTTTTAATCTTAAAATGAAGTTTTTATGATTGTAATTAATTACATTAATAAAAGAAATAAAAAAAAGTGTTTTAAAAAATTTTATTTTAATTTATTCTTATATTCTAGAATAACGAAACTTATTAAATACTCGCATTTAAAATGCATATCAGTTTTTTCACAGATCATCATATACGATAAAATATTTCTTTAGATTTCCTCAAAATAATCTTTTGCCAATTTCATTGAAACAAAATTTTTAGAGATTAAAATTAAATTAATCGAAATTTAATTTTATAGATTCGCGAAACTTGAATTTGAAACTTTAAAAGTCCTGGAACTTTCGAAATTTTTACTAATTAAAAATATTTATTTCTCTCCTTTTTAAAAAAAAGTATCTACTTATATTTCGTAGAACTAAAATCTTAATTAATCTTAAATTCTTCAAATTCGGTAAATAATCAGTCATTCGTATTTTCATATTTTATAATAATCATGTTTTCCTAAAAAATTAAATTATTATATATTCGTATAAACTACTAATTAAATTGATGAAACCGATATCAATAAAAAGATATCTAAATTCTAAATAGAAATTCAATAATACTACATCACATATTAAATAAAAATCAATCATTAAATGAAAAAAAATTTCGAGGTTCAAAAACTTTTAAGTATTCAAATGTTTCGAATTTATGAATAATTTATATTTCATTCAGCAAGTTACGATTCGAGTATTACTAGGATCTTAGCTACAGATATTATAAGTTCAAGCGTGCATCTTCTCTGGAAATGTGTTAATCGTGCGTTTAATTCGAACGAGCTTACTCCTACGTGTTTATGAGTAGGATTATATCTGGTGCATAATGTGAACGTTTTAAGAGCTTGGAAATATCTCGAGCGCATATATTGCCATACTTAGCGTTCTACATGTTAAGCAGCCCCGTTAATTTCACTAATTAAGTTAGCGACCGTCCGAATGTTCGTTACAAATGTTATTTATACATTTTTCTTACGCATTAATTTCTCGATTTCTTATTTTCCTTCGAGAGATTTCATCCGGTGTGAATACAGTTGATATTTTCATTTTTGGTATCTTGATTTTATTATTATATTTTAATACCAGATATCTTGTCATTTCTTTTATGATAGAAAAATATATACAATAAAATATATTATCGTTTATAAAAATCTGTGCAAAATGCTATTCTATTGTTGCAAATGATTACGGAGATCTGAAATTGTTCATGATGAATTGTATTTTCCAATTATGTATTTTTATGTAAATTTGCATATGCATATAATTATGTTCAATTACAGTAAATTCACAAAACATCTCTGGAAAAGCTATAAAATTCTCTTGAGATTTTTTTTTTGAGATTATTGTATAGAATAATATATTTTCAAATATATGATATATTCAAATATAAATGTTAATTTCAAATATTTTGAATTTTTAATTGTAATTATAATGAATTTTCTATAATTTTATTATTGAATCAAAATTAATATCAGAATTATTAATAATAATTTTATTGATCATATTTAATTAAATCTAAATATTTAAAAAATGAATAGATTAAAGCTCTGAGAAAAAATTTTAGAAATTTTTGTTAATATAATTGTTAATATAAATTTTAAATGTTTGGAATTTTTAATTGTAGTTATAATAAATTTTCTATAATTTTATCATTAAATCAAAATTAATCAGGATTATTAATAATAATTTTATTGATTATGATGTTCAATAATATTTAAAAAATGAGTAAATTAAAATTCTATTATCTTAGAAAGTTCTTTTGTTGAAAATCGAAGGACATAAATGATGTATTAACATATGTAATATTAATTTTGAATTAATAATAAAATCGCAAAAGAAAAAAATTTAAATTTTTAGTTTTCAAAGTTTTTAAATTTTTGATCATTAATATATGTGACTATTTTTAAAACTAAAAATAGAAAACATTGAATAACAATTTTTTATGTTTCGAAATAATAGCTTTAAAAAATATATATATAATCTTTTATATTTTTATCATCAAACTTCTTTTTATTATTATCTTTTTTATTAAATCTAATATACATAAATATTTCAAAACTAAAAAATGTAATATTTTATTAATTTTTAAAGGAAAATGAAAAAAGAAACTTATACGTACATCATGTATTGATTATTTTCATAATAATAAATATCCTATATTTTGTAATAAAAAATAGTTACATAAAATGAAAAATATTTAAAAAAAATTGTTATATACATATATCTTTATATATATTCGTAATAACAAGATTTAATTGTTTTGTACAATATGATATAATATAATATTTGAAACAGTTAATGCATATAGCTACTTGGCAAATGTGTATATAATGTACATATACATTATGATACAAATAGCAAAATAAGCAAGCAGAATAAAATATTTTAATGAATAGAAATTGTTTTTCTACATTCCTTCCATTTTCCTTCTTCTTCACAAAAAGAAATTGCTTTCTTGCTTACTTGATTACGCATGTTTCTTCTTATGCTTTTCAAAAGTTCCTTTCCAAAGGCATCAAGATTTTTACAACGAATGCTATAATGATACAACGAGAATGTCTTAATAAATGTTTTCCTCCCGATATCACGGACCAATGGAATTCATAACTCGTTAAAGCACGAACGACGTAAGCGAATGACCGGATGAACAGTCAAGTTTTTGCACGCAACCGGCGGTGTGAGTATGTGTCATCCTCCTTTGGGATCTTTATTCCAGATGCACTTGCGTGTCTAGATTGGCTGGTGATTATTTTTTTTTATCAAAGAAAAAGTAATTGGAGGGTGTTTTAAAGTTATATCAAATGATGATTGTTTACAACATTGAAGGACAGTTGTATTTTTGACAGTTTCTGATTTATTACGCTTAATATACTTAAAAAAGTTTTATGTTGCGATGTAAGGTAAATACAGATTCCAATAAAAAAAAAAAAAAACAAGCGATTTACTACAATATTTTCAAATTGTGTTCGATGTAAAAACAATACAGATTATTATGCTCCATCAATCATACAGATCAACATACAGATTCGGATTTGTTCAAATGTTTGACATATAATAGAAAATGATATTTTTTATTAATGAAACAATAAGTTAAATCAATTAACAAATTAAATTGATTTAATAAAAAGTAAAGATATTATATATTTTTATTTAGAAAAAATAATGATTTTTTATATTTTGGAAGATTGTTCTAAATTTTAAAAATTCATTAAAAATTCTAATAAAAATTATTTATGTATCAATTTAATAATTATTAATTGTCTAAAAAAATATATTTTTTTTAATTAGATAATATCTACTTTTCTAATGTTAAATCAAAGCAATAATTTTGTAAGTAATTTTTTAATTTCCTTAAAATGATTAGATATGAATATATCTATTATATGTTGATGCAATAATCAATTGTGATTCAAGACTCAAAAGAATTTAATACTCTTCTTTAATAGAGGAATTACTTTTATAAAATTATTTATAAAATTATTTATATAAGAGATAATTTAAAAATTAAAAAAATTTACTTATATAATATTTAAATATATTATAAAACTTGTTCTCTCTTTCATTCTTATTCTTTCTTTTTTTTTTTCCCTTTCTCATTTTCATTCTCTCTTTTTCTCATATAGATGTAGAATTAACATTTAACATTTAGAATTGATTATAAAAAAATTGCAAAATTTAAAATTCAGTTGATAAAAATTTGAATTTTACTTAATTAATTAAATAGGCACGTAATGTATCTCACTTGATTCAAAAGAAATATACCGACTAGAATAGAAATAATATTAATATAAATTAATTATGAATATAATAATGAAATTGATTCAAATTTAATTATACAAAATCCAAGATTTCAATATAATTCATTTTCAAAATAGACTTAAAATAAATACATTGCAACTTCAAGTTGTTGCAATCTAAGAAATCTTCCTTCTTATTTAAAAACATTTTATCTTTCTATTCCATCAAATATACGAATCCGATGATCGAATCCAAACCATGAGATCATTAATCACATTTGGGATCACATTTCTCTCATACGGAAAGAAAATCCTGCAAAAATTTACTATCGTTCTAAAATCGACCCTCGATCGTTCCATCCGCAGAATTCAAGAAGCTCGGGGAAGGGAGGGGAGTTCGATTGTATTCCATTTCAATGCACCATGTGTGACAAACTACCGCTTTGCTTCTTCGTCGATCGTAAATCTCCAACTGAATTTTACTTTCTCGATTTTTCCCACGTCGAGGCTTAATCCGGCGCGTTAATCATGAAAAATCGCGGTGCACGCACACCTATCCGTTTTTCATAATATAAACGGCATCGGGACACGGTGAATGCAGTCACCCCCTCCCTTCACCCCTCGTCTTATGATCGTGTGCTTATGGTTTTTAATACCGAGATGACAAATACGCCGTATTTAGCGATATTTATGCGAGCGGATCATGTCAGCTTCCGCTGACTGGACTATTCGGATTATCTTGTCTCCGAGAAATATCGCTTTCGCCGTTTGACGGTGCGCAACCTGCCGTTAACTATCCTGTCGCGTGGTATTAAGTTACTTTCCAATGACGGAAATTAACGGAGGAAACGACGTACGAGACGTTGAGGAATGAATGGAGAAGATTTAGAATAGTACTCTATCATTCAGAAGAATTTGATCTTTTATTGGCAAAGGAAAAAATATTGTTAAACGTAGTTAATATAGGTATTCAAATTTAATTTGAAAATTGAGCAAGTTATTTGTAAACTGTATACATGTTATAAGAAGAAATGATTTAAAAATTTTGAATGTTGTATTAATATGTTGTAATTAATTAATAAACAGAAATTATTCAAAGGTGCATGGAATTAGCTAATTTTTTGTGATTGAAAAAAATTTCAAATATATTTCCTATTCGAGAAATAAAAGTTTTCACGTAATTTTATTATTTTTTTTTCGAACTACAGAACCTTTCTGATTCTATTTGTAAACTATAGACAAATTATTATTTTGTATATATTTAAAATAGAATTATATTGTTGCGAACATTGTTGTGAAACATTATACTCAATTTGAATCATAGTTCAGGAAATAATAAGATGACCTTCTCTCTGTTCTTCAAGAAAATATTAAATTAATTAAATGTCAGAAATTTTTCTGCATCGATTAAATCTGATGTTTTTGAGATTGTATTGTTCTTATAATATAATATTTTAAAAACAGTTTCAAAACAGGATGCAAAAATTATAATAGTCTTTCCATAGTTTAAATTTTATTAATGTATTATGTATTAATAAATTTATACAATCCTCGTGTAACACGAATGTTTTTATCAATATTTCTCTAATTTTAGATTTCATTCATTAATTAATCACGTATAAAAAATAATATTATTAAATTATAAATAAATAAACTAATATAGAAAATAAAATGTCGCGTCACAATATAATTCTTGATTCATTGATTGATTAACTCCTATAAAAAAATATTAAATTACTATTTTCTAAAATATAATAAACACATACAAACTGAATTTAATTTCTTATTAAAATTTATTTTCGTACAACGAAGATAATTAATTTAAAAATATTTTTCTCTCTCTTCCCCTTACTTTTCTCCTTCTCTCTTTGTTAACCTCTCAATCTCAGAAAAAAAACTTCCATTATCGTAATCTTTGTAACCATATACATTTTCGACCTATACACAAAATTCGTACGATTTCACCAGTTGAAGCGTTCCAAGCCATATCCTCCCGACGCTCATCATTCCCCCCTCCCCCTCCTCTCTCCCTCCGCGCAGAAATCGAAACCTTTCCCACGTGTCCGGCTGAAATTTGTTAAGTCCTCGCGTGGGCGGCCGCAGAGGCATCCTGCGCGCCGCTTTTTCGCCATTCTCTCTTTTTCTCTCGCATCACGCAGAAGAAAGAGAGAGAGAGAGAGAGAGAGAAAGAGAGAGAGAGATAGCCACGGCACAAGGTTGCGTCGACGTTCCCTTTGCGGGCCGGGCATAAGTTATACGCGTATTATGCCGCTGCCGGGCAGCAGGCAGCATCACGAAACGGTAACACGAGAAACCGGACCCGCTTCTAACGCACACGAGCCCGCTTTTGTGGGTGTAGGAAGCGTCTTGGCCCCGTGGTCGTGGCCGTTTTGTCGATTTCCACACCGATAAAATCCACGCTACCGCGAGCCACCGTTCCTCTATCTCGGCCGGTCCTCGAATACGCCTCTAATCCTCGTAAAAAACGTCCGCGATCCGGACCAGGCAATCACCAGGCCGACCCAACGAAGAGAGCGCCCATTACACCCTTGCCTTCCTAATTTGAAGCTTTCAGCTCCGGATTTCAGCCTCGCCGCGGGAATCGTCGTTTTCACGTGGTTATTGTTCACGTGCATCGCGAGTAACATAAGAGAGGATAAGAGGTTGAACGATGATGGGCACGAGAGTGAGAGAAGTGATATGAGTAAGGGGGAGGGTTGAGATGAACGTTCGAGATTGTTTCGGTCTTGAGATGGGTGGAGAGATGATTTTTATCGAGAGGATTTTTCTTGCAGTTTGAGACTGATGTATGATTGCAATTGGAAGTTTAAGATCGAGGAAGTTTAAAAATTTATTAGGGATGGTTAAAGATGAGAATGGGAGAGGGAGGAGAGGAATGGAGTACGTTAAAATTATTAGAAATTACTTGAATTATTTTCATAAAATAAATATTTTGAATGATAATTTTTTAATACAGACATATAAATACTATTTATGTATTATTTACATTCGAATTTAATATAAAATATTTAAATTTCTGTTTAGATTAATACATAGCAATAAGCATCGAAGATATGCTATACTTTTATTTTTTTCTCTTTTATTACTTAAATATCGAGAAAAGATTAATTTTTTTATACATATCGTTGCAGCATCCGGCTGGCATTCGTTTTCCTATAATGTGTCTTTATATACAATTTTCACACTAGTTACAATAATTAAATAATTTATAATTGTTTTTTTTACATAAAACTAATTAATTCACTAAACAATACAATGTTTTTGTAAGGAATAGAAAACAACATGTTCGTTCTGCACCGTATCCGAAACATGACTCTGTTAAATCAATGTTGTCGATATCAATGACTATCGATTATTTCCTGTGACGCGTGTTTATGTTTGTCATGACGTTTCATACTGTGACTTGTAACAATATATTAAACAGAGTTTCGAGTTTCAAGTTTTATAAATACACATTATTAGTAAACCATTCATTGCATAGAAAAATAATTCAGAAAAAAAATTAAATAATTTGATGTATGTATAATAATTTAATTTTTTTTATAAATGAGAATATCTCAAGATACATTTTCTTAAATGGAATTTTATGATTTTTACTGCTGAATTGATGGGACTTGTTACTACAAAAATGTATCAAGATATTTATGCAAATAATTTAGAGAAATATTTTAATTTGAATTTTATGAAATTTATTGTATGAAGAATAAGAAATAAAGTAATATTCATCTTTTCATATTTAAATATATAAATTTTATAAACTTTAAGTTAAAATATTTTCTAAACTGATATTTCGACATAAAATTTTGTACTTTTTTGTAAGAAATAACGAATTATATCGATTAATGTACTAAAAAATCATATGATTCTTTAAAAATCTTAAAAAAATATATATTATCATCACTTTCATGTAATCTTTATGCTTTCACTTACAGTGAAAAAATTATTAAGCAAATAATATAATATTGTATTACAATTATATTAAAATTAAGAACTTATTTAAAACATTATTATTAACTTACATTATTACTATGTTGGTTTTAAAAAATATATGTAAGATATTACGAGCGTGAATCAAAAAGTAAGTTCTAGGCATTTTTCTTTTGTACATTAAAGATATTATGTATTAAAGAAATTTTTAATACTAAATTTTTAATTATTTTAAAATTATATTTATATCTTCGATTGGTTTATTTTTCGTTTGTTATCAATTGTAAAATATATCACTTCCATACTTTTACTGAAAGTAATGTCTTGAATTGAAAATTTAGATTTGTTTTTTCTAAAAAAAAATATTCAAGTGAAAATGTGATAACAGCTCAGTTGATATAATCTTTGTAATTTTCAAATTTTTAGATTAATGAAAAAAAGTTTTTAAAAGTGAAAATACAAAAAAATTTTAAATGTAAAAATGATTATTGCAAGTTGGACAATAATTTTTCAACGATGCAAAAGAAAAACTGATATCGTGATAAATCAATAAGTATGAAGATTGCAAAATTCAATTATATTTTCAAATAATAAAAATAACTAATTTCAAATAATAAAAAATTAATTAAATATTGAATATTTATTTTTGAATATTTTTAAAAATATTTTTTAATATAAAATGCAATTTATTTTTTATTATTTTTCTTCGTATTTTTATATGTAATTATTATTTTAAAAGAAGTTTATTTGCAAAATTCTATATTTATTTGAAGAAATAAAAATATTTTTTTTTCTTTTTTTTATTTTGAAAATTTATTTTCCTCAATTTACATCAAAATGAAATTTATAATTTGATATTATTGAAGAAATTTGATATCATAAAATTGAAATTTTTTTTATTTCTACTCATTTGTTTTTTTTTTAATGATTAAATATATAGAATGTTACAGAAAAATATCTAACAATGCTTTTATTTTAATTTTTTTAATGAATCTTTATATAATGGATTATAATTTTTCTAATATTATGTTCGTTCGTCATTAATTTCTGAAGAATGAATAAATATCAAATTAATATCTAGAATCAATTTTTTCAATAAAACTTAACGAAAGAAAGGAATAATTGATTTTTAGCCTCAAATTAGAGTTGAAATAAATAAATATATATATATATATATTTTTATGCAATTGATGTAAAGAAGAGATAAATTAAAATTATTCTCAAATTATCCTTTTTGTATATAATTCATATAATTCATTCATTTTTAACACAAATATTTAAGAATAAATATATTCATTTCAATAACATATTATTTATATAATATTTATTTTTAATATTATTCTTAATAAATATCTTTCTTAAATATTATATGAAGTGAATAGAAAAGCTGAGAAAGATGAGAAAAAAATGAAAACATCTTTCTCATGCTATGTCACTTCAAGTCATTATATGCCGCAACAGGAGTGGGAAACGTGTCGAGTCATTCGGTTTTCTGAAAAGATGGAAACAAATTACAATTATGCTCGAGGCAGAAAAGTACATATTACGATGCGTTCGTGATAAAGGGAATTTCAAGTTTACACCGCAGGATGCGCGGCATTGTAATTTATCATTCCTATACAAGGAGCGCAGCGGGATTCGAAGTAAAACTTCACATCGTAAAGAACGGGGAAACATCGATTTAACAGATATAAACTTATTTCATCGTGATGTTATTTGTTACGTTTTAGTTGAATTTGTACTAGTCAATGAAAGGTATGAAATTATTGGTTAAGTTTTAGCTATTCTTAGTTATTCTAATGAATATGGAATAATATGAATTATCAATTGAAAATTGATGGAGAAATTGGAATAATAACGAGGAAAAAGATTGATAAGATATCGGATTTTGAAAGTGAATACATACAATCAGTTTTAAAAATCTTTATCTCACAAGATAATTCATGTATCTTGAAAAATTTGATTTTAATGAAAATTTATGTGTATAAATTATAATACATTATACATAAAGCACATTCCATATAAAAATTTTTATTTTTTTTATTATAATTTTTCCATGCTTTGTATACAATTCTTGAAAATATTTTTTTGTAATGGATGACAGACTAATCCTGAATAATCTATATTTCAAAATTTTTTTTTTCTTTTCGAATATAAATAAGTTATATTTATAAAATGAAAATAATATTGATACTTTAAGAGATAATTTATTATTCTTTCCAAGTAATATTTCATTAATAAAAAAATTGCTCCATATATAATCTAATATAATCTACATATACTCAAAATGTTTTATAAAAAATAGAATTATTCTTTTAATAGCATAATTTATTAATTAAACTTTCATAATGTATGTACGTTATGATGTTTGTAATTGATTTATGTATGTTTAAATTCGGAATAAATATAGATGTTACGAAACCTTTTTTTTTTAATTATAACTTTCTTTCAAATTTCTTTCAAATTTGCTGTACTTTTATAAAAAAATTAATAAACAAGATAAATAGAATAAAATAATAGACATCGTAAAATAAAAATAAAATGAAAAGTATAAAAATAATATAATAAATAATAAATACAAGAATTAAATAAATAAGAAATTAAAAAGAAATAGAGGGAAAATAATATTAAAATAAATTGGTAAAGTAATAAATCCTTTCAATCGATATTTATCTAACGAGGAATGTATTTCAAAATTAACCCAACATATTTAAAGATATTCCAAATTTATCCTTCTTTATCTTACTCGAGTAACACGAATCTATACCCCTAAAAATTCTTTTCTGAATTGAAACGTACAAGTATGCGAAAC
Organism: Apis mellifera; assembly: GCF_003254395.2. NCBI lineage: Eukaryota > Metazoa > Arthropoda > Insecta > Hymenoptera > Apidae > Apis > Apis mellifera. The sequence goes on along the minus strand of NC_037642.1, from coordinate 928,340 downwards.
CTACATCGAACTCCAATAATTTTTTCTTCGAAACGTTCAACTTTCAAAGATTTATTAATACGATTTCAATATCAAATGATTAACTATCAGACAAGTTCGGTTTCACATATAGATATAGAATATAAATTAATAGACGACACGGTAAAAGATTGGAAATCCTTAATGAAAAGACCATTAGTATGGTAGAGAAATGGCCGACTAATAAAACACGGGTCTGACATCAGGGTCATTTATCTCCTTTAGTTTTGTAACAAATCCATATACGTGCACGTAAACGATGCGATTAAACAGTTTAACGCCGTTAATCGAAGAAAAGCTGGCTTCTTCGGTTAATGGCACTAAATTGATTCTTTGAATTTTATTTCGTGGAAACTTCTCTAATACGTATGCAGATGAATCTGATTTGATAAAAGGAATTATTTGATTGAAAATTAGAAATCTTGCTTGTAATTTCTCTGATCTAAAAATGTTAGTATCTTAGAAACATAAAATTTAACACGAAATACCGTTTTCATTCTTTGATAGAAATTCAAGATTGATAAATAAGAATTATGTCATTATAACGATGTAGAAGATATAAAATGTATGATATAATATTAATTGTATAATTATTAAATATAAATAATATATAATGATAAATTACTCAATAATTAAATATAAAATATTTTAATATTAAAAAATATTATAGATATTTACAAAAAATTTTGTCCATCTACAAAAAAAGTTATTTGATTCTCGAAACAAAATAAATATAGTGATTTTTTTTAAATCATAAGTAATTTATTCTGTTTCATTCTTTGGATTTATGAAAAAAATTTTATTTACAAAACTTTAAAAAGTTATTAAGAGAGTCATAATATGATATAATCTTCTTTTTCTGAAATTTTAAAATTACTTTCATTTTTTTAAATAATAAATGCAAATAAGATTTTATCATGCAAAATTCATGCAATTCGTATAAATTATTGTGTAAATTATATCCAGTTTTTTTTTCTTCATATATGATTTATATATAGCATTAGATTTTTGATAAAAATTAAAATACTAATATAAAAATATTACAATTTTTAAATATATAAACAATATAATCTTGACATATTCTATAAAACAACTAAAATATATTGAAAATTCTTATGTATGAAATACCTGTCCTAAGTTTAATAAAATATTTATAATTTAACAAAAAATTTTAGACAAAATTTTACAAGCTAATAATGATGATTTTAGAAAATTTGTTTCATATGTTTATATAAAAGTTAAAAATCAAATTATATATTTACGCATTTTCTTAAGTCCAACAACTTCTAGTCTTCTACTATTTTTCTTATGGCAAAGATCGAATTCTTCATTCATATTTATAGTCACATACAGCCATTTATTCAACTGAAACAAATAGCATTCCGCGATATCTCCTTTCGTAGCGTGCGAAATTTTTGCAAACAAAATTTCTGTGTAATCTCAGAAAAATAACGGAGATAATCAAGACGATTAAAGTTAGCGGCTTACCCTGTATGCAACATACATCCAGTAGGGCAAGGCGGCACCACGCTCGAAATACCAAAGATATTCGCATCCATTACCGCTTGCACGGCCTTTTAGAGCGCGTTGAACGCGGAGATAGGCCGGCGTTAAACGCGGCGGTCCTTCACGGTATAATAAATAGCGGGCAGGCCGCGGTGACAGGACAATCCTTACCTACTACGACCACGTGGCCGAAGACCTGATCGTTCGCCACGTGGGAACAGTTCCAACGGTGATGTCTGAACTGATGCCGGCACTCGCGAAGTCCCAGTTCCGCGCCCTCTCCAACCGCGGGCATCGCGTGCGGCGCTTTTCTGCACTGCTCTCGTTGACTCTTCGCCAGGCCGGGAATACGGCCGCAGACGGCAGCCCCGATCACCATTGCTCCGACCACCCTGCAATTCAGTAATTTTCGCTCTGTTTTAATGCGCTCTTCAATTGTCGATCGATGGGATTTTTTCTTTTTTTTTAAGTTTAAGTTTCTTAAATGAATGAGGATAAATTGATTTTATAGAGATGATTTTATATCTGTATAAAGAGAGATGAAGTTATATGAGAGAAATATTGTAATGTGAAATGGAATATAATGATGGAAATTAATATTAGTAAATGGCAATCCCAATTATCATTGTTTCGATCACTTTATAATCAAATGAATTTCTCTTTCCTTTAATGCTTCCTTCTATTGTTATTGAATTTCTTTTAAAAGTTTGAATTTTTTTGAAAGAATTAAGAAGGATATTTTTGAAATATCTCAGAATTTAGTAATTCGTCATATGTTGTAATGTGAAGTATACTGATGCAAATTAATATTAGTAAACGTAGTGAATTATTGTTATTTTGATTATCATTCTGTAATCAAATAGATTTCATTCTCGTTTAATGATTCTTCTATTATTATCGATAAGATTTTTGTAAAAAGTTTGATATTTGAATTTCCCTATGTAAGCATAACAAGATTTCATAGAAAAAGATTAAGAAGATGAAAAAGATTGAGAGATTCATTTATGATATGAGGATTATTTTAAAATAAGAAATTTTTACTAAGAAATAATAATTAATAACTGAACTAATAATTAAAATAATAATCTCAAATAAAAAATTGAGATAATTATCTTGATAAATATTTTTATATATTTTTAATAATTGCAAAAAATAAGAAAATTTTAAAACTATCGATATGATATATTTAGTAGCTCAATTGATAGAACATAAGTGTTGAAGTGTTATTAATGACAATAATGATTGATATATTATTATGCAGAACAATTGAAGAACAAATTTTTGTTGACATCGCAATTCAAAATAAATTAAAAATTTTCTCTTTCTTGTATTATCTTATATGCTTTAGAAAAAATTATTGTTGCAGGTATAACAATATAAATTTTAATGATACTAAGAATAAGTTCAATTTATGAAATTTATTATTGAGCAATAAGAAATAGAGAGATAATTTTATTTTATTAATTCCTTAAATTCTAATTAATAAACTTAAAATTCAAATAATTATTTATTTAAATACATGTAAAATATTGCATAAATTCTGCATATATTAAATTCGTTTCTCTATAATTTATCCATCGAAGCGTTATTAATGTCTTTTACATGAATTTCATTAAGCAACTGTGATTCTATACTAAAATTAATCCCAAGTTTCATAAGCATTAATAAACTATAATATATGTATACTCCCGCACATTCACAGAAAAAAAGGAACAAATAACATATTTCCTTAATAAAAAATAACCATGATTTAGTAAATAAGTTTCCGAGATTTGAGATAATTATATTTGAAAAAAATAAAGTTTAAAAAATTATGATTCATATATCAATATCAAAATATATTAAACATATAAATATTGCGTAATATCTATATCTTCTTATTAAAAAGAAATTCTTTGCTTTATATTAAAATATAAAATTATTCATCTTACGAACAATTTTTTTATTAAATTCAATCCATCATCTAAATTTATGTACCAAATTAGTAATCTCTATAAATCTACCCTCTCCCTTCCCTCTTTTCCAAAAAAAGAAATTTTTAAAATTAATCACCATCGAATGAATAATGAATAACAAAATCAAACGTGGAATTTCCCATTTCAAAAATTCGCAATTCGAATTTCTGATTCTCGATACGAAATCAATTTAACCCGAAACGTTATCACCATCTGAGATATTGCAGGCCTCGAGTGGATTCATCGTGTACCATTTAGCGTGACAGCGACATTGAGAGATCCAGAAACGACGATCGGCAGTAGTGGGCCCACCTGATCGTACGACGAATTAAATCTCGATAAATTCGAACGTGTGAAAGTATGGAACAAGCGTGTCGACGAGGAATCAGCGGCGTGGTCGAGCGAGCCGACCCGTTCATTAGCATTTTAAGCTCTCCTGGTTGTCGTCGTAGTCGTCGTGCTACTTCGATTCCGGTGGTATATACGTTACACTTCGCCCTGCATGCGACGAAGGCGGTAAGAAAATTAACGACGCGACGTCACGATCTTTCTTCTTCTTCCTCTTCTTCTTTTTTATTCTATGTTCTGGACGAGAGGCTTGCCTTATTTCTTTTTTATTGGTTCTAAGGAAATTCGCGGATTCTTGTAATTATATTGTATGATTTATTGTGAACAAAAAAGTCTTTTGGGAAAGTATGAAAAAAAATTCGTGAAGATTTTATTATACGAATTGATTGATAATAAATATTATTTATGTAAAAATGTATATATTTATAATATATATGTTATTTTATTAAAATATTTATATTTATATTTATTTATATATTCTTTTATTTTGAGCCATAAAATTTTCTTAACAATATTTATATTATATTTATGAATTACGGATCTACCAGACGTATAAAAGCTAGATGTTATCTTAAGGAGATTTATCAATCTTGAAAAATTTTAATGAAAATTTTGTAGAATATAATGAATTATGCACAAAAAAAATAATCTATTCAATTTCCAAATTTTCATCATTTTCTCATATTTTTGTATAAAACTTTAAAAATATTTTTTACAATTAGATAACTTATTACAAACATTACTTTAAAATTTTCAAAATTTTCTATTTTTTTTCATTACAAAGTTATATATATAAAAAAAAAAGAAAAGAATAATAATAAAATAATTAAGAATTAATTTTACTCCATCGAAGTGATATTTCACTAATAAAAAATTAATTTATATATAATCTATTATAATCTATATACAGATATAACTAAAAATGTAATAAAAAATAATGTTTCATATAAAACAGAATTATTATTGAGAACACAACTTATTATAATATAATTTTTATAAGATATATAAAAATTTAGGATATTGTACGTATATATTATTTATACAAAAATGTTCTTTTTTATTTTAAAATAAACATATTTTATTAAAATATTTATATTTATATTTATTTATATATTCTTTTATTTTGAGCCATAAAATTTTCTTAACAATATTTATATTATATTTATGAATTACGGATCTACCAGACGTATAAAAGCTAAATGTTATCTTAAGGAGATTTATCAATCTTGAAAAATTTTAATGAAAATTTTGTAGAATATAATGAATTATGCACAAAAAAAATAATCTATTCAATTTCCAAATTTTCATCATTTTCTCATATTTTTGTATAAAACTTTAAAAATATTTTTTACAATTAGATAACTTATTACAAACATTACTTTAAAATTTTCAAAATTTTCTATTTTTTTTCATTACAAAGTTATATATATATATAAAAAAAAAAAGAAAAGAATAATAATAAAATAATTAAGAATTAATTTTACTCCATCGAAGTGATATTTCACTAATAAAAAATTAATTTATATATAATCTATTATAATCTATATACAGATATAACTAAAAATGTAATAAAAAATAATGTTTCATATAAAACAGAATTATTATTGAGAACACAACTTCTTATAATATAATTTTTATAAGATATAATTTTTATAAGATAATTTTTATAAGATATAAAAATTTAGGATATTGTACGTATATATTATTTATACAAAAATGTTCTTTTTTATTTTAAAATAAACATAAAATGTTTATTTCGTTTCTTATAATAATTATGAAAAGACAAGATTTTACAATAAATAGTATAACAAATATAAAAAGCCAATATGAAACAAATATTTCAAGAGCAATTAATTTCTTAAATTTTGCAATAAATTTATTCAGATCTTCTACTGATCCTTAAAAAACAATTCCAAATTTAAAATAAATGTTTCTATAATCTATCTTTAATCTATCTTAAATGTTTCGAAAGTAGTCTTAACTTCATGTTGTGTCGAATTTCGCAAACGACTATGCAGATTTGCAATAAGCATTTAGAAATAGTCTTAAAACTATTAGGAGCACTTCATAAGCAACCATAGACTTTTGCAATTTCTATTAAAATCTCTAAAAAAAATTTTTAAGGACAGCATACATGTGCATATTTTATGTTATGATAAATATCAAGCAAGCTGTGTGTCAATCTGAAACCGAATGAACACTAGAAGACTAGTTTTAAGATTTATTCCATTTCTCACTCTCTGAAATACTGTTGTCAGTTTTCTAAATTACCTGACAATCATCATTTCAGTCTAGACGATTTACTTATTACTACGGAACTAAATCTAATTTAATTTAAGAGATCATCGAACCGAAATGCTCAGATAGATATTGTATAATTGGGTCGCACGTTTCGTATTAAAAAAAAAAAAAAAAAAGTAAAATAAAAAAAAATCTCACACCCATCCGTCATCTCGATTCTTATTTCGACATCTTCACGAGCGAGACACGGTTGATCACGGCATACTAAAAACGATTACCTGCCGACAAGCTGAAACGCGATACTCTCAACCTCCTACTGGTCCATTGCGTAATTTACATCCCATAAGTCAATGTTTTCGTGACGGTGAACAACGTTTCCAGAAACTGTGGACGCACGCGAGATATTCCATCGTGAAACCCTTTCCCATTCGAGTTGCCACGAATTTATGTAACGGAGAATAACAGAAATCGTACAAACAACCGATGAAACATCGTTGAAATGTGGTATTCGATGGGATTTTCATCGATACATCGTAATTTTATAAACGGTTCCTAAGTTTAACGATGTTGGAGTAAATAAATTTTATATTTAAACATAAAGATTATTAAAATTTTATAGAATAATTATTTTATTAATATTGTATATTGTATATTAGATTCTTTTTAATTGAAGTTGATTAATTAATCTTTAAACAATATCAATTGATTACTTGTTATACAGAAATTTATTTTATCTATTTTTGTGTATATTTTCCACTTAATCTTTTGAAATTATTAATAAATGAATTTCTTTAATGCCGATAAATTCTATAAAGATTAGAATAAATGATAATCAAAATTTATCGAAAATTATATGAAATATGTGCAAATAAGGTGTTTCATTACTCATCATGATTTTTAATAAAAAATTTTAAAATTATCTTTATCCATGTAACATTAATTAAAATTAATGTTATAAATGTTAATTTTCTCAATATTTTATATATTATATTTTGCCAGACAATGATTATAAAAATGTATGATTATATGATGTATAACAATTAACAATTTCAAAATCAGATTATAAATTTTGTTTATTACAATCAATGGAAAAATATTTAAATAAATAATATTTTATGATATATTTTCTTTTAAAATAATTTCTTGAATGAATCTCAATATTCATTACAAATATCACAAATTTTAATTTTTATTTTCCATATCTAATTTTAAATAATATTAAATATTAATTTATTTATAGAAAGATAAATTATTTTAATATTTGACATCACTAAAAAAATATATAGATACTTTTCTCTGATAGAGGATATTTTTTACATGTAATTTATATTTTCCGAAGTCATTTCAAGTCCAAATATATTTCTTTTCGTACTTTTTAAATTTTGCAATTCTTTACCTAATTATACAAATCTTACGAAAAACTTTGTTTGCCATTATTTGAAAATAATTTTTTCTTCATTTTAAGTAAAAATATCTTTGATTTTATTTGAAATAATTATTTATTTATTCTACTTCGACTAAAAAAATATTCAATCCTGTACAACATGCAATACCAATAACTGCAATTTCGAGTACAAAACTGATATTTTATCATTCATCTTGTCGAAACGAAATAAATTAGAATAAAAAAAAAAAGAATCTATTATTTTCAGTAGTATAAAGATATGTGTATAAAGAAGTATTCACTCAACAATGTACACAACGTCACTATCATCCAGCCGTGTTCACGTGTTCATTCAAGCAACCCTTCCTCCACTCCATCACCCCCTGAAAACCCGGCTTCAAATTAGCCTTAAACACAGCCTTCTCGCCAAGTGTTAAAACCAACCGCTCCCGATGATCCATCATCGCTCGTGGTCGGAAGGGAAAAGGGCGCCAAATTCAAACAGGCCCGCGGCGCAACCATTCATCGATCCGTAGGGTAGATTTTGGATCCCCATAAACGGTAATAAATAAATGTCCTACGTTACCGGTTGTCATCTCGTTGTTAAGCTCGAGACAAATGAAATATATCATCGTCGTGAACAACCACCGTGGCTCACATCAATGGCGACACGTACCGTAAAGAATCGATCGTTGAGGGGAGGCCTCTGACATCGTTTGCGCGAGGAAGCAGGGGAGGGAGGGGATGAAGGGGGTGGTGGACAGGTTGCATTTCTGAGAAGCATGAAATTGCGACGATTACGTCTCGTCCCCGGGGCGAGAGTTATTTGCATTGGAATGCATCGCGCCGCTCGGTGGCCGAAACTCACCACGTGGAACGATCTACAGGGTGTCCTGATGAACGTGAGAAGTTGCCACGGGCCGCGTGCCGTGTGAAAATGAGAGAGAGAGAAAGAGAGAGAGAGAGAGATTGCCCGAGGATAGAGCATCTTTTCGGTTCTTTCTTTCGATTTTGTTTTCTGTCTTTGTTGACGTGAACATAGAGGAGAAACGACGTGATGGGCGGCGGATGGATCGTGCGTCTTCCGTGATTTTCGTCGGCCGGGAAGACATAATCGCGGTTCTTGTCTCGGTGAAGACGTACCGTGTTAGAGGTACTGACGTTGGACGCGTTTGGTTGAAGGTTGCTTTTCTCTTTAGATTTGACTTTGTTTTTTTTCTTTCTTTCTTTCTTTTTTCTTTTTTTTGATGCTTTTTATTTAATTGCATAAATTATACCGATTTAATTTGAAAAAATTTTCCACGTAAATTCGATTTAGTTTTTTTTGTTTTGGAAACAAATTTTATAGGAAAATTTATTTATTTTTGTAAAATGAGAGATATAATGATTTTAGGTCACAAAATATATTGCATATGATAAACATTAATAAATGAATGAATTTAAAAAATAACAATATTTTAAAGCATTTTTTAAAACTATTTAAGTAATGATATTATTCTTAATATTAAAATATTATTTCTAAATATTATCTTAATTCAACTAATGAGTTAAATTCGTAATTTTGCAATTTTGCAATGAATTTAACTTGTCAAATGTACTCAAAAAATTAAATATTGCCACCTATGGCTTGCTTATTTGTAAGTTTTTCTTTTTTTTTTTTATTTTAGAATTCTGTTTTTTAGCATTGTAATTAATAAAAAAATAATTCCAAGGATTGTATTTATTTTTTTTTTTTTGAATTTTAAAAGAGTTGGATAAGCCTTAATAATAAATCTAAAAAAAAAATTATTTTAAAGATTGATTTTAAAATGAAAATCCCTTATAAGATATGTATCTTTTCAAATTATGAAATTTTTGAATATCAATATTTATAATAATAATATAAAATAAAGTTTCTTTAAAAAAAGAATTTCAAAATAGAAAAATATGATAAAGAATATTAACATTTTTAAATAAAAATTGAAATATCGAAAAAAGAATTTTCTATATGTATAATAGTAATTATTGTTATTAAACGAAATATAATAAAAATATTGTTTTCTAAAAGAATAATATTGAATAATAAGAATGATGAAAAAACTAGTAAAATATTATAATCACTATTTGATAAGCTTAAAAATATCGCAGTGATATGGTAATATATGATAAAAAATCAAATTAAATGCATGAGCACAAGAGCGTGAAAATCAAAAAGAATATGTTCGCATAGTTTATAACACGGTCATTATTGTCATTTGTTATTCCTAATTAGAAACGCTTAATGCTATAGCGCCCTTAGGGCTTGTTTTCAATGAGAGACTCATGCTGATACTAATTATTCATTTGCCTTACCCGTGAACCGAGTAATTACCATCTACTCTAATGTAATTACTTGCAAGCTCTTATGCTCCCATTTAAGATCACCTTGACGTCATTAAATTTCTCGCCCGATGGAATTATAAATATCCTTTTTAATTAATAATTTCATAAATAATATTTTTCAACTCTCGATATCTTGTTTTTTTAACTTATTGTTTTAATTTATATTGTTTAAAATTTCATTGGTATCTTTTCACATCGATATGTAATAAATTATATTTAAGTTGAATGTGAATTAAAAATTGATCATATTTGTTCAAATACAAATGATTCGATTCAAATAAATATTGTTGTGGGCTGTAAAATATATATATGTATTTTAAAATTCAAATAATATAATAAGTAGGCACAAAATAATGTAAAAAATTAAGAAAAAAAAAATTAAAATAAATTTTTTTTTTTAGTTTTTATTTTTATTTGAAAATCAAATTTCAAAATTTTTTATGTATAAGTGATGTCGTTAATTTTCAATTGAATATAAATTGATTATCATAGAAAGTTATTATACATAAAAATATTATTACATACTATTATTAAAAAAAAATAGAAAAAGTAATAAAAAAAAATAAAATTTCATTGTTTAATTTCTTATTTTTGAAAAAATCGATTGTGATTTTTCATATTTCTGGTTGCAAATGTTAATATTTATTTTAGTTTTACTATTAGATTTATTTATATCAATTAAAATTTGAAATTATAATGAATTTGCTTTCAATATTTTATCAGTTTGAATTTCACTTTTGGAAATTATTTAGTTATTTTTTTTATAATTAAAATCAATTAGTAGAAAAAAATAATAACAATAATTAAATTATAATAATCATAATAATAATTTCAAATTATAAATATAATAAAATTATAAAATATTACATTAAACAATTATAAAGATAATCTATTTCTAAAAAATACGCGAATAATTTATTATAAATTATTCTTTTCATCGTAGATATAATTGTTATAATAATTACATAAATTTTGTTTGATCGATATAATAATAGAAATACGAAACGTAAAAACATATGTGAAAAAGATAATACAAAATTAAAAGGTAAAATCATTAAAACATACAATTTTAAATTTTCTATGATATGACATAATCATCATAAAAAGTCAAACGAGATCTTTTATCTTTCTTTTGAATTTCTAGATACTGATTAACAAACATTTCTCCAAATCAGGTAGAATCCTCGACCGATCGAGCATTTTCTTATGGTAAGAATCGAACGAGAATTTCGTTACTATCGTTTTAGGAAATTAATATTCCGCATGAACAAATGCGGTGACACAGATTTCGCATCTCGAGACGCTAGTCGAATTTTCTTTTAAAGAATCTCGTGCCGTTGTACAACGCGTTTAGTATGCCAGTCAGGCGACCAAGAACAACGGACTCGTGTGCATGTGCTCGGCAGCGATACATACGTACCCATTAGCGAGTAATGTATAACATTACGCTCTGCTCATACGGAGGCTAATGGCGAGTTATTTGCAACAGGCCACTTCACATCGGTGGACCACCGCTCTTTAAAACCGCTTTAGTATTATAGTATTTTTAACAGGAATGAATTCATAGAACTCGAATTTGAAACTTTGTTGCAAAATTTTTGAAACTTATAATTATTTTTTTATTCTTTTTTTCTCTTTTTTCCAAGAAAAGGATTATCAATTTTGTCAGAAATTTTTCAAATTTCAATAATCCATTTTTTATGGGTTTTGAAAATTTCAAATTACAAAAATAGCAAAATGATTTCGAAATTTTAAATCATAAGTTGAAACATATTTGTTTCAATGAATGTTTCATTTCGAATTAAAATAATTTTTTAATATTGCTAATTTAGAAATATATTTATACAAAGTAATTGATCGATTGATTTTTCTCTGTTTAAAATAAATGTGTAAAAATAATCCTGAGCTAAATTATCATTAAAAATTTTATATCTTAAAATTGTTTTTATATAATATTCTATAATGAAATTTCTAAAGAATCCTAAAATAACTTTCTAACTTTTAAAATATCATAACTGTAATTATATAAAATAAATTGCAAGTTATAATATCTTTATTCAAAACTTAAAAAAAAAAAAAAATTGAATTCTCAAACAATTTTTATAATATATAAAAACTTTTGTCAAATTTTATATTCTAATTTTCAATCAAACTAATTCATTTTTTATAATCATATCTATTAAATATCAATGGAAGAAACAAACAATGGAAGAAAAAATTTAAACCAAGAAATGTGTACAATGAATCTTTTGAGAATATTTAATTTTAGGTCTCTTTATTACCCCAATGGCTATCTGCACCAATCATTTCAAAACAACTGTTATTAACGATTTCACGTTACTCAGAGCACAAGTACTCTCAAACTTTCAACTCATTATCACCAACTCATCCGCGAACGATAAAACGAGGCGAGCACCAATTCGCAATTTCAAGGAAGCAGAGAGCGGATCAAAGTGTCGAGAAGCAAGAAGAAAAATCGATGGAAAACGATCAGGCTCGTGCTACTTTACATAATATCCTCTTCACAGGCTACAGTTAAAATACCTTTCACGGTGTCGAGCGTATCCTCAAAGTTCTCGCTTGATTCGACGCCCCTTTTCGCCTTCCATCGATCATTATACGCGGCTTTCCTCACGTTCCCCGCGCCCAACAGCGCCGCCCAAAGCGGAATTCTTTCCTCTCCGCGAATCATTTTTTCATTTCGCGTGGATTTCGAACGGACAACTGGTCTCGCAATCATTTTTACCGCAGAGGTTTCGAGAACTTCTGGTTTCTGTTCAGGAATGTGAATTATCTCCTTCTCTTTCTTCTTCTTCTTTTCCTCAGGCTGTTACTTGCGGGGATCATGCTTCGGCACTTCCGCTTCCTTGTAAGCGCTTTCAATGACTTTAGAGAATCGGCCGGATCGGTGGTTGGGATCGTAATTTTGTGTAATATGATTTCAGATTAAAGTAATTCGAGATTTTTTGCGAATTTTGCGAAATTGATGATACCGGACTATTAACTGTTAAATTTTATGCAATTATTTCTTAGATATTTAAATTTTTGAACTTTTTAAGTTTTAATTTTCGAATTTTCGAATTTTCGAATTTTGAAATTTAATCTTGAGAATTTTTATAAAGAAATTTTTCTTACGTTTCATATAATATTGAATATACGATATGTCTGGTTTATTTTTTATATAAACTTAAATATTTGGAAGAATGATATGAATGATGTGAAAAAATTTTTTAAACAAAATTTATTTTAAAGATTTAGTTATATAAAAAAAATGATTAAGTTTAGTTATATATTTCTTTATGTAACTATTATATAGTTATATAAAGAAATTGCATTATGTAATATTAATAGTTTTTCTATATTACTCTGTCATGTAAAAATCAACTTTAATTTTTTAAATGGAATTATATAATTTTTATTATACTAATACAATACGTTATTTCTCAGAATAAAATGCTATATACTTATTTATATCAAAAAATGATTAGTTTATAAGTATTATAATTTGAAGTTTTTATAAAACTTATCATAGGAAAAACAATTTTTTATTTTTTATATTTTCTATATTATTTCATATGACAAGTTTTAATTAAAATTCATATGATAAATTTAAAATATCTCTTAATTAATGATTTTTCAACATAAATTAATACTTTTCTTGGAAATAATGAATTTCATAGATTACTGCAATAAAAATTACATAGTTTTTAAAAAATTAAAAAATAACTCTTTAATTTCTATATGGTCTCTATTTTCTTCAATTTGTTAAACTGAAAAACTATTAATATTGCACAATTCTATACTAAATTCTAAATGTCATACTAAACAATTTTTATCTGAAAAAGTTTATTATAATTATTGGCATTAAAAAACAGAATAAAATTGAAAACTATTTGCAAGATTCCTTTGTATATTAAAATATTTATGCAATTTGAATTTTTTAAAAAAATAATAGAATCTCTAATTTTCAACAAAATTATTTTTACGTATTATCTGTTGTAAACATATTATTTTTTAAAAATTCATCTAAAAAAAGTTCTATTATTCGAAAATTCTCTTATCTGAGCCTTATCTTTGGAGATAAATTTTGAATAATAAAGATTCTATTGTATTTTATATTGTTCTTTACATTACTTTGCATAGAATAAGATTTAAATTCCTTTAATCTTATGTTTCCATATAGATTATTTATTTATAGAATAATCTTCTATAAATTATTATACTTATTATAGTTATTACACTTATTCTATTGAATCATTACAGTGAAATAAAAATTGCAAAATATATTTTATTCAACATATCTCTTATTAATTTATACATCAATTTATTTTTTTTTCTTCTTTCTCATCTCTATAATATAATGAATCTCATTTAAATTTTTTTATTACTTTTAACTCACAATTTCTTTCGATTAAAAGATTCTTATCTAATAATAAAACTTCATAATGAACAATTTAATTGACTATACTTATAATTTACTCGTCAGAATATATTTATTTGTCAGATTTTTTATTAGCTATGAGAGTAGACAACAAAATATATTCGAAATGATATTAAAAAAAAAAAAAAATTCAACGTATATATGCCTTATAGTTACACCATTTACGAAACACAATATTGCTTCTCTCATTTCTTTTTCTTCAAGATGCATCGTAATTACATTGAGAGTTAAACCTTTATTATCCGATTGCTTTGACTGTGATTCGTTGTAATTTGTGATCATAAATCCCGGATCTTAATATGATTTATATTTAAATCAGCTTTACGTGATATTCAATGGTCGGTGTAAAATACATCAGGATAAAAGCGTAAATAAGATAAGTGCAGACTAGTGTGAACAGAATAATTTTGGAATGGCCTTCGAAGATATGCAACATGCGTCGTTATTTCTTGTGATTATCGGTTATGATTGTGATCTTGTAACCGAGATATATTTTGTATCCAAGATACTTTCAAAATTTGCATTCAATCCGAAGCAAGGCTTTAATTTTTCAAGGCTCTATTATGTACATCGCTTTTTGCGGTAGTTTCGCAGTAAAATTTTCCAATCTTTTATTTTTCGATTCGTAAAGATTATTTTTTGTGCGAAGGTTCTAATAATTTTCGAATCTTAAGAATTAATTTTAAGATAAATTTATGTGGCAAATTGTATTTCAAAAATCGTGTTGAATGTTTCATTTTAATGCTTCATTTTATTATACATTATTTTTTCTAATAATTAAAAATATTTTTTATTATCTTTGATATCTGGAATGTTTCAATTTTTTCCAGTTTTGATAATGTAATTGTTAAAGAACTATTAATGAATTATAATACTATTTGTAAAAATGATTAAATGACTATAAAATTGACTAATTGCTATAAAATATAATTAGATCAATATTTAGTAGTTAAAATAAATTAAGTTAGGTTATAGTAGGTTACGAAAGATACGATAGTATTTCTACAACTTTATTCCAAAATGTTTACTATTATTGTCAATATAAAGATGATAGCAATAAAATAATAAATATTGTTTAGTCTAAAAATATCGTATCTTCTGACAACTATTATGTATAAATATTACTGTATAAATTATTATATTATGTATAAATATTATTTAAAATAATAATATATATTATTTATTATTTACTTATTTTGTTTTATTATTATAATAAAATTGTAGATATTTTTGGAAATTAAAATTTTTTAAGAGAAATGGAAGAACAAAATAAAAATCTGTTTCATCCTTTAAATATTAAAATATGTACTTTATTTTGGACATTTTTCTCATTCTCTATATCATGTGCATTCTATAGATTTTTGTATATTTAAATTTTCGATAAATATGCATAAATATCCAGAGTTTAATTATAATTTTTTAACAATGGTATGTATTTATAATATTTATAACGATTTTTTTTTATTTTAATCTATAGAAAATTATTGTCAAAGTTTGATCAGAAAAAATTGGGATATCTTGTATATCAATGGATATTAAATATCATAAATATCCTGAAGAATTAGAAAAAAATATAAAAAGATAAGATAATAATTTCTACTTTTTGATAGTCCAACTCAACGTATTACAAATGGTTTCTGAATCACGATTCCAAACCTATCAAGCTTTCAGTACGTCATTAATCTTGAGCCCTCGTTTCACGAAATTCCAAATCGATTCAGAGAATTTTTATGCGGCTTCCAGCAGAGGTTTCTCCTTTTTCTCTCCCTTCTCTTTTTTTCATTTTGATCTATGGAGCAAGCGCCTTTGAACAGTCGCTAACTGGTACTCGTTAGAGTAATGGAATAATCTACGGGGATCCATTTTTTTTCGACAAAATTATACAGTAGTCTCCGGTTCGACGAGTCGCTCTTCGGCAAACCAAGTTTTTGTCGCGCAGATCGCGACTGGAAAATCGATTCTATTAAATAGTAGAATGAAGGATCGTTCGATTGTGACTGAAGATTAAGAGATTCTCTATGTGAAGTGAATTTTTTACTATCGATGTATCATTATGTTACAAAAATGTATTTAACAATATGAATAATTGAATTTTGAAAATATTTAAAAAATTTTTTTTTCTATTAGTGTATTATTATATTTCAGTTTATATATTTCATTTATATTATATAATAATATATTAATATATTAATATATATAATATATTAATATATATTATATAATAATATATTTAAATATAATTGATAATTTAATTTTTAAAGATAATAAGTTTAAAAAAAAATTAAGAAAAAAAATAATATAAAAGTTACCAGTTTTGAAAGAAATTTTTTTTAATTTTTAAGTCTTTGAAAAAGAAAAATTTAAAAAAATAATAAATTTTTTTCTACTAATATTATTATTATTATGTTATTATTTCATATAATTTTATTATAGAAAATTTTAAAAATACTTAAAAATAATGTAAAATATAAAAATTCTACAAATATATTATGAATTTTATTTTATTTTAATATCTTGCAACGTATTGCTTTAATCAAGATAAATAAATAAATATCATGAAAATATAAAAAAAAAATATTCTATAAATTTTTTTCTTACTAATCTTTATTATAAAAATTATTCTTCTATATTATATTTAATTATTCTTATTTATTATAGAAATAAAAAAATTATCGAAATAGAAGACAAAATTATTTGAATATAGAAATATAAAAATAATCTTGAGAATGATATACAATGCAATTATTAATGCACAAGAAAGAAAATAAGAATGTAAAAATAAATCGAATGAATCAAAACTAAAATATTGTAAAGATTATAAATGCCATAAATATTCGAGTTCTAGTTAATAGGATCAAAATATAAAAAGATATAAATCAATTCTTTTTCTTCAAAGCGATCTCTCATATTCTTAATCCGCGTCACGTCCATTTAGTATTTAAACGGGTGTCAAGAAATTGTAAGGATTTTCATATAACGCTTTTTTCAAACGAAAATCACTGGTAACTTTGCCATCGACAAGAGAATTCGTTTCGGTTGACATAAATCCCTAGAATGATGCATGATACTGGCAGGACGTTAATGCTTGATATACAATCTGATGCGTTATAAAGCGATTCTTATGGTTTGTATTCATATATAATTTTAGAAATTTTCAAATATAAAACTACCAAATTTCAATATTATGAAACTAAAATTAAATACTATATAAATTATGAAATAAAATTTTAATAAAAATGAAACGAGACAATCGTTTTTCAGATAGGCATGATTTATATCTAGAAATCTCTCTTATATGATACAAACATTATAGTTACCTTCGCGTCATGGATTTTATATTATTATAAAATCAAAGATTACCTTCGTTACGCATAGTCAACTATGCACATATCCTACTTAAGCTTATCAGTTAATTGTTTGCATTAGGATTTTATTTCGTATAATCTTCGCTGTTTTCATTGACTACAATCATATATTTATTCGTATACAATATTTACACATAATATATAATATGTGCTTAATTGAATTATTAATTTTTTTTTAACAATTACTAATGAAATTACTTTACCAAAATTTTTGTTGAATTATATAATATGAGTGAAAATATAATAAGATATTTGAAAATCATAATGGTACTTAATTGATAGAAAATGGAATTATGCTATAATTTTTTATTATTTTAAGTTAAATTATTTCGATATAATTAAAGCTAACATAATATTGAAATCAGAAAATATAAATATAAAGATATACGAAAATAATTATAATTTTTCTTAAATATTAATTTCTAAATATGAACTTTTCAAAATAATTTATATATTATGATTATGATACCACTTCCAAATAATATAGATTATAAATTGTTTTTTCTTTAAATTAAAAACTATAGGAAATTTTGCTAAATTTTTGTTATTTCTTCTCCTAAAAAATATAGTTTTTTATTTTAAGTTTTTTCTTTTTTTAATTTTAAAATAATTATAATAGTAATATTGTTATATATAATGGCTAAGAGTTTTTAAACAAATTGCATAATTTTCAAATATATATGTCATCTTATTCTTACATATATAAGAAATTTTCAGTATTTTCTTTTCCTAAAAAAATATTACTTTTAATTTTGTTACTGAATATTTTTTATAAAAATCTATGTTATTAACATAATTTTTATTTTCTTCATTAATTTATTTAAAAATCTTAATTTTAAAGATACAAAATTTTAAAATAAAACATTTTTATCTTTCATTTATTGTAAATAATCTTTAAAAATGATTCACAGTTTCGTATATGAATGATTACAAAAGAAACAAATTCTTGTTTCGAAACGTAATAATTCTAAAGAAAGAATTCTCGACACCGCATTAATTCCTTCCAATATCCATTTGTTATTCACCGGCATTGCATCGATGGAAATGGAATTTTCTGATGCTTGTCGTTTGAATCAAGATCTATACATCCATTACAAGCGACAATATGTATATATTGAAATCGTTGGAATAGCAGATGCGGAATCAGCTGTGCTCGCTTCACCAATCTCCTTCCATGATATCTCGATAACGTTGAATGATATTATGGGAATTCTCTTGCCATGGATCTGAATGTTACTTAGTAACAGTAACTATACTAACTCACTGAAAAGTATTTGCATAGTAACACGTGTAAACGCGACCGATTGAATCTCGTTGTATTGGAGAATCCTGGAATCGTGTTTTTTTAGCCTCAATACTTTGTCGAATATTTCTTAATAAATATTTCTATCGTAACTAATTTAGAGAAAGGATTTGCTATAAATTTAGATTACAAATTTCTTGGAATAAAATAGAATTTATAGATGTAAACATATTGAGTATCGTTTAATGGTATTTGTTAAATAATTCTTGCTTATCAAATTAAGATTCAAGGATATTACTTACTATATTTTAAGATTATAATATGTTATAAATGATTAATTATCTTTATTTTAAATTATATACAGAAATAGATAGATAATCATGGTATATAAATCATTAATATTTGAATCATTATAAATTCTTAATAGTAGACTGCAGATTTTTATACAAAATCAAATTTTTATGAATATAAATAAATAAATTCTAAAATCTAAAATGAATCGTAAAAAGAGATTTTTATTCTTTAAATAAGTAAAAGTAACTTTGTATTGAAATTTCTGTTGTAATTTCTCTTGTAGGTTATAATTTTATCACATTAAAATATTTGAAAATTATTTGAAACCAATTCTTCATAGATCATTAATTATTCATTATCATTAATTATTTGAAACTTTAAAGCCAGAAGCAGGACTTTATAATTCTATTATTATAACTCTATTCAAAAACAATTCTAATCTTTTTTTCAATTATTATTATATAATATGCTTTCGCTTTAAAAGATTGATCAATCTATCCACCATCATATCCAGTATTAAATAAATTAATACGTTCTAAAAAACTGTTTCAATTTTTCCAATACTATATACTTAACCGCACTTAAGAATCACAGAAATAATATACTATAGAAAGCGAAATATTTATGATTACCGATTTTTATACCCAATCCCGTAACTGTAATATCTTTTAATATCAATATAATATCAGTATATTCAACGATGTAAAAGCTGCTTGAATTTCGTTATCTGATTCGAAAGAGCAATCACTTCGCTCATGTCCAACTCACAAATATGTCCATATTTCTAAAATGTTTTTCATATCGCGCATACAAGTATAAGGTGATTCATAAATGCATACTTTATTGGACAAATCTTAAAAAACTTAGGTATGTAGGACATATATATTTATAAGAAATCTTTTTTCTTATTTATTTTACTGTGCAAATTCACTTCCTGAAGTAGAGAAAACTTATACGATACGTTCTACTTTTAAAGAAAAATCAAATAATGTATAAATTGAATATTTTTTTATTCTTTTTATTCTTTAATTCTTTATTTTTTTTCTTTCTTTTGAAATGATATTAAATATTTATTTTTTTATTTATATATAAATTAATATATTGATGAATTAATAATTTTTAATCCTGAATGGAATATATTATGTTAACAAACAAGAGTAGATAATCAAGTGATATACAAAAAAAATATTGTATAATTCAAAATATATAATATCTGAAAAATATGATTTATTATATAAATTTATTTTTATAAAATTATAAAAGTCTTCTTATAATTCTTTAATAAATTACTATTGTTTATATAAAAAAAATTTAACTGAAAAAGAAATCGTTTTACAAAACATTATGTAATACATGTTTTAGAATCATATTGAATGCTTTTCTTGTTTCTTGAAGAATTTTTCAGAAAAAATTATTCAAAATTTCTTCAGTTTTCAAGTATAATCAGAAATTTTATTTAAAATATGGTTAAATTTATAATATTCAAATTTATAATTTCAATTATACAAATAAAATTAATATCAAAAGAACAATATGCAATATAATTATGCAATTAATATATAAAAATATTCATTTACATTGTTTATATAAAATATTT
The DNA here is from genome assembly GCF_003254395.2 of Apis mellifera. Lineage (NCBI taxonomy): Eukaryota > Metazoa > Arthropoda > Insecta > Hymenoptera > Apidae > Apis > Apis mellifera. Next base: position 907,587 of record NC_037642.1, on the reverse strand, counting down.
AAAATGTCTAATGTGAAAAATATTTGCATAAAAATTGACAGATTGTCATAATATTATAAAATGATTGGAATATTGTAAAATCTGGCTATAAATTTGATAATAAAATATTGAATAAATTTAGACAAGAATTAAAATGTTATGCTTCATAATTTTGAAACATACATATTATTTTTTATATAAAAATAATAATGTATGTAGTTGAATTTTTTTACTAATCCTTTTAAAAAAAGAAATATCTAAATTATTTTTTTTTTCTTAAAAATCTGGTAATCGTTATTATTTTGTTATATAACATTTATCAGACTATCCAACTTGTCTTTTATATCATGATCATTTTTATAATTAAAATTTTATTAACATTTATCCTATATTTAACGAAAATATTTCATTTAAAATATTTAATCAATTGCTAAGCTCTATATATATAAAATATTGATATGTAACATATTTGATATAAGATAAAAAAATTATATAATATTGTTGTTCTTTTTTGAAAAATTTTAATTTTTTTAATGTAACTTTTACTTTTCTTGAAGAATAATTATAGAAATATGATTTTGTTTGAATAAATTATTTTTTATAAATATAAAAACTTTTCGTAACTATTATTCTAACGATATTAACCATAAACTTTTATGTCATGGTAATGAAAAAAAATTTAAATAATTAAAATGATCTTCATTTTGATTAAAGAATATTCAATTAATTAATAAATTATTCTTATTAAAAATTTTCTTCAAAAGATATTCATACAAAGTAATTGTAATAAAACATTATTAACAAAAGATATTTATAAGAAATCGATATTTCAATATTATTAGATAAGATTTGTTAGAACAATAGTTTGCCAAGAAGTATATTGCATACTTTTTCTTCCGAACAAGTGCATTTATGAATCACGCTGTATATATATACATATGTATGTGCAATGACGAAGTAGAAAGATCAAGAAACCAGTAGCAACTTTGTTAATTATGGAGCATTCGATGCGGGAACACCAATGATTCAATGAACCGATATAATCTTGCCATAGAGCTAACCAACGTGTATAAGTAATGGCACTCGTGTTGATTCGTAGTTGTCGTGCATTTTCGTTTCGCTCATTTCTCTTCGTTTAATGAAACATTTTGAGAGAGTTCGCATAGCGGAACGACTGAAAATGGGAATATCGAATACCAGGTAATTGGCAAAGACGTAGAAAAGGCTTGCGACACTTGCGCGTGGTCGTGGTTCGAATCGGAAACACGCGAAAAAATGGCGATCTAACAGAATGTTAAGAATGGGTTTCGTTTCGAAGCATAATCGTGCGCTAGATAGGATAACGCGATAAATCGAATGAAAATCATAGAAATTAGCGAGTGATCGTACATTTCCACACGGTGAAAGCTTATTTGATTCTTTATAGATTTGTAATCTAATGATGAAATAATGCGTGATGATTAGCTTCTTTTTGCGGAGAAAATTACGTAAAATGAATTTTTGTTGTAAACAATTTTCTTTGGTTGAATATTGTTTTATTCACATTAGATGTATTTTTAATATTTGTAATACTGTGTAATTTGTATTCTTATCGAGTTTTGATTTATGGAATTCAGAAGAAATAGATCGAGAGTTATTTTTATTAAAAAATTATTATTGTATTCCGTTCTTTAAAATATATATATTTCTCTTCACAATTAATTAGATATTATTGATTCGATAGAGGATAAAATTGTCTTGAAACATTTATTCTCTATTTTACTGTAAATCTATTATATTTTGAGAAATGTATTAAAAAAAAATTGAACATACTTTTTTTTGAAAATAATTTTAATTTATTTAATTTATTCAGAAATAACAAATAAAAATTCAAATGATAAATTATTTCAAACCTTAGACAATTTTATGAGTAAAAAAAGAAAAATAATTTTATTTCTTATAAAATATTTACAAATAAATTATTTTCACATAATTTTTTATGAAAATCTTTTTTCAATTAATTTAGATAAATATGTAAATTTAATAATTTTAAAATCAAATTTCGATAAGAAATTATGCAGTGATTACTCGTTCTTTTATTTGAATAATTAAGAATATATATTATATAAGTATATATTTAATATAATTATAATAATAATAAATTTTTATTCTGATCTAGTAATAAATTTAATGATAATATATTTTAAATCTTATAATGTAATATATTTATTTTCATAATTATTTTCACTTCAAATACAATTATTTTCACGTCATTTCGTCGGAAAGATATTTATATACAATAAATCTATCATTATAGAAAATGAAAGCAATTTCTCTAGATAATATAATAAAATAATCGAGAATTATATTAAATTATTTAAATAAAAAATAAAATAAAAGATTTAATTTTAAAATCAAATAATGTAATAATCTAGGAAAATTATTTGTTCGTTTAAATAAATTAATATATAATTATTTTAAGTAATATAGTATATAGCTAAATAAAATGATATATTATTTTAATAATATTTCTCAGATGCTTTGATTTAATATTTAAATTATTCGAACATAATGAAAATAATTCGAGATTCTGTTTTATGAGATTTATTATGAGATTTTACTGATAAATTCGATTAATAAAATAATAAAATATTATATCCAAAAACATGTTATTATATTTAAAGACAACCCTTTTCATTTTTTAAAGAAAATAATGAGATATTTTATGATAATATTTTGCATCATTTTCGAAACAAGAATGTAAATATATATTATGGATACTCATTATACCTGTTTATTTCATTTTAAGAAATATATTACATAGTGATTTTATATACAATGACTGGCGTGAAAAAATTAAATTTAAAAAAGTAAAAGTAAAAATTAAAAAAAATATTGAAATATTGATCAATAAATAATATTTCATAAAATCGTTAAAGATTTTAATATTAATATTAAAGATTTTAATATTATTATTAGATTTTAATATTAAAGATTTTAATAATTTAAAAAATTAATCATATAATTAATAATAATATATAATTAAAAAAATTATTTTTAGAATTTATTTTGAATTGTAAGAAAATAAATAATTATACTTTCATAAAATTATACATTTTCATTTTTAGATAAAGATAAGAATATGATACAAATAGCAATGAAAATTATATATTAATATGTATAGTAATGATATTATGAATGATAGAATAATGAAAAAATAATTTAAAAAGTTTTGCGATGGAGATTTCAATCTTATTTATGATTAATATTTTGACAGAGATATTATGTCGAGATTAATAACAATTAGAAATAATTTATTTTTAAAATGAACATAAATATTTCATTAAGTATCTTATAAAAGTAAATAAATGTAATTATAATTAAATGATTTATTAAACATTTAAAAAAATAATTATTATTTATTGTTATTATTTGTTATTTGATTTCAATAAAACTAATTTCTTAATATACATTAAATATATATATGATATTACATATAAATTAATATTATACGTGATTATGATTATTATTATATTTATCATTCAATATTTTAAAAATTATTTCAAAAATAAAATTTTTTTACTAAAAAATAAATATTATTTCCTCTCTGTGATTATTTTTAATTTAAAATTAATTGATTTTATTTTGTAATAAACATTTTGAGAAGTGGAGGAAAATCTTCGAATAATTTTTTTTTATATGTACTCTTGAATAATATTTTCTCCATATTGATCATAATTTTTTGATTCATAATAAATTAATAGGATTCTTATATTTTAAATCAAATATTGGTTCTATCATTTTTAATCTTTATTTCTCTTTTAATTTCTTATTTTCTTTGCATTCCTGTTTTTTTTTCAATAAAATTTTGCAATTCTGACTTTTAAACTAAGAGTCAAATGTTTTAGATCTAATTGAAAAATTAAGTCATTCAATAATGTCATCTTTGCGTTAGAATAACAGAACAATATTATTGAAAATAAAATTCAATTATTCCTATGAATTATCACATTATCACATTATAAATTTTTTCACTATAAATTTTCAAAAAGCAAACTTGAAAAATCTAAAAAAAAAAAAAAAATTGAACAAATAGTACAAATAAAAAGGACATCATATAGGTAACTTTCAAATAAGAAAGTGACTAATATCTTGCTTCACACTTTCTCTACAACGAGTGATTATTTATAAAAAATATAACGAAACTGATGAGAATTTGAATTCTAAAGTATATACGTGGGACGTCGAGACGAAAGAAAACAATGGAAAAACGCGTTGGAAACTGCGCGTTACCGTTTCCATACACGAGTGTTTCGTCATCGTCGCGGAGCGAACCGGTTGCCGTTCTAACAACGAAGCTATGCATCATCCCCTTATCTAGTCCGCAGATTCACGACTCGCGATCTCGGCTTCGAGATATGTACCGAGTGCCTTCTGCTCGGTGAGTCGACGCACGTGTGTGTTCGCGCGTATGCAAACTATAGGGAAATCGTGCGAGCATTCGCAACAACTGAGCAGTTTTAATGATATTCAGGAGGATCCATTTTTCTGTCACCGAGTGTCACTTAACCGGCCGGATAAGGAATCATTAAGCATCGGCGCACACGATGATAAGATTGCAACATGATTTGCATTCGATTGATTTATCGTTTTCTGATTTTTTGTGATAATGAAATTTCTTTCGATTTATTCCGATATTTCTCGTTAAACGAGTCTTTTTATTACTTAATTATATATTTAAATATGTTTTCGTTTGCTTTTATAATCATTATTGAATTCTTCGAAATGTTTGAAACGGGATAAATAAGTTATGAAATTAACATATTTGCAAAATATGAGATCTCGGTAATTTAAATTTTAAGAGAAGAAATTAAAATTCTCGTGAAAGAATAAAATTATAAGAGTTTCGTTTCGTCGAAGTTTTTAAGAAAGAGTTATTCAACAAATAGAAATTCGATATAGAAACTTTGTATAAGAATTTTATCTTACAAACGTCATGTTATTTTGAGTTGGAATTATAAGAATATTATAAAATCGCAACAGAAAAAAAGAAAATATACAAAAATTGCAGTTTTTATAAAAATTTACATGTTTTTAAAAATAATATATACATTACAGACAATCATAAAAATCTTAATATTTTAAAAGGAAGAAAAATTTTCGTCAATATAAAACATTATCAATTTTTATTTTTTGTTATTAATTGAAATTTATTAATAGAAAAATGAATTCATTATTTTCGGAGACAAAATATTAATTCATATAAATACAGTTATTATGTATTATAAAATATGTAATATATGTAATATATAACTTTCAGAATTCAAACAAAAAGAATAAATAAAAAGATAAATAATCATTTCAAATAAAATAAAAAGTTTGAAATAAAGATATTTGCAAAATAAATTTAAAAATTTTTTTTAGAAAAAAATTATTTTCAAATGATTTATTTATCAAATGTTTGATTATTAATATATATTAATAATAATAATTGAAGTAAAAATTATAGATTTCATTTAACAAGAAATGCGTAAATCAAAAAATATGAAAAAGAAAGTCTATTTAGAAATAATAATACTAATAAATAAAAATTTACTTTTGAAAGTAGAAAGTAGAAATTCCATATAGAAAAATATCTTTTTATAATGAAATTAAATAAAAGATATTTAAATACCACATAAAATAACAAATTTACGTTTCAAATATAACAGAACATTGATTATGAAATAAATTCGATTTTTTGAATAATCGGTAAAGAAAAACTTGAATTTAATAATATATCATGATACAAATAAAAATTTTTAAAACAATTTTTAAATATAAATATTTATTAAAATAATATATTTGATAATAGAAAAATTTACAAAATATAAATTAATCGTCTTTATATATGTTCTAGAATATAAACATTATAAGATATTAATTAAAATGCACATTCCTCTATTCTCAAATAATCGTCAATTGAATATCTAATATTCCAATAATCAACATTGTACTGTATCAACATTGTACTTCATTATTCAAAATAAAGAACATAATACAACATAATAGAAGAAAAATAGAATAAAAATTTCATTTGAATAATTATTTAAATAAAAATTTATTTTAATAACGCCCCTTCAAATTGCCCACATCATTGTATAAAGTTAAGAAATTATGAAGAATAAAAAACCTTCGTGTTCCAGACAAATATCTATAGTAGCAGAAAAATCTTGATCAATACGTGTCCGTATTAGCACCTGTTGTTTCAATTACGTCACCACTTGTAGTTTGTAGATCCGCTAGAACGAAAACGATCGCGCGAGAGATTCATTGTTCCAAGTACGGAGCGACGTAAAAAGTGCACAGCCACCAAGGAGATATACAACGCACAGGTGTAGCGGGCATTAACTGGTGCGCAGGTATTCAGACTATCCGGCCGTGACGCCGTCGGTAAATTTACTGTCCCCGAGAGGTTCTTATCTCGCGTTACTTTATTGCCGCTTATCGTCGCGGTCGATTTCGTTCCTCGAGCATCGTTCACCGTGTTCTCCTTTCCGAGCCACAATCCTTTCTTACTTGGTTCCTCTTCGATGCTTCTGTCAAGAGTATCTTAATACTCGAGTTATTATATCTCTATATTATATCTCGCGTAGATTTGATATTCTTTAAGATATATCTATTCTTGGAGAATCATATTCTGTTCTAATTCTGTAATTTTAAAAAATTTATGGGGATAAAGAAAAAAGTGTTTATTGTTGAAGAATTTGAAAAATTGAAAAATTAGAAAATTTGTAAATATTCTATTTTGATTTTATAATATTATTGTTGTGTGAAAAGTTTGTTGAATATTGGAATGCGAAGAATTTGGGAATATGGGAGATTGAAAATTTATGAATAAATATTTTTCCTGTTTTTCCTATTCTTATTATGTTTTAGCTATTTAATATTGAAGTTAAACATATTTAAAATCAATCTATTGAATGAATTTAATGATAATAATTTACATAGACTATATATATATTGTAAATAAAGTAATGTTTAAAGAAAAAATAAACTTTTTAAAGAATTAATTATTTTGGTAATGTGATACGACAAAATTGAAATATTTATGTGCATTTTTGTTCTACTTTTAGGGTTAATCCTTGCTCCAATGATTAGATTTGAAACTTAAGCATTGAATGAGATAAAGGAATGTATCTTTAACCTTTCACTGAAATTCATAATATTGTTTTCTGATACTTTAAAGATTCTTTTTATAATTTTATAATTTGTTATATTTATAATAAAGATACAACAATAATTATAAATGAATAAAAATAAAATCCATAAATATATATTTTTATTTTTGTTATGAAATAATTAAATTAGACAAAAATTAATCCAATACATATAATCCATAAATAATAACTTTGATATATATATATTGGGAAATTATCAAATTTTTTTTTATTTAAAAAAATTATTTATCACTTATACAATTTGCTACGTGAAAATTGATATATTTATAATAATTTCTTCTCTTTGCTTTTAAAATAATCACATGCTTTAATACATTTTCATTTTTTTTATTAAAGAAAATAAGATCATAATAATATTCTATCTTCTTCATCTAATATTCTATCAATGTATTATATATTAAGATGATATTTTACCATACATTATATATGTATATATGTACATAATATTGTATATTAATATGTATATTATATATGTATATGAAATATTCTATATGCATATGTATACAAATAATCATCTGTATACATATGTACATAGAAGTCTTAAAGAAATTTCAAAAATCTTAAAGAAAATAAAAGAAAAAAATTGAAATTATTGCACAAGCGTAATATTACATTATAAAAAATTCCTTTTCCAAAAAATAAAATTCATTTCATAAATGTTTCTCATCTAAAGATTTCTTCCATTCAGAAACTCGGTTATCCTGGTCCATCTTCGAGACAGTTTCTTGTAACTCTTTGCGTCTAAGGTCTCCTTCCCCTCGAAAGATTTTTAACCCGACAATCCGTGGCGAATGGGTTTCTGGCATTCGATACACCGTGACTAATCGGGGAAGGTGTCCAAGGAAGTTCTTGGGATAGGTTTCGACTGGTAAGTTGCAGCGTTTCGTGTCATACAATGTACCCTACTATGCGATTATATTCAAAACCTTTCGCTCTGGTTACTATGCCTCCTCTGAGATTCGATACGCTCATTTTCGTACGATGCTCTAGATTTAAATCTTTGACCCGTATCTCGTAACAATACATGAGTGTTCGTTTGAGGTATTTCGATTTATTACGCTTTTATCAATAATATATTGTTGTGCAATAAGTCTGTTCACGATTATTTATATTATTCATATTTTTCATCATTTAAGAATATTAAATATAATAATAATTATAGAATATATATAATCAATCGTATATTTATTATTTTTTCTTACGATCTTTTTCCATTTTGTGAAGATCCTTAAATATTTCTTTACTATAAAATTTTACTATTCTTTATTATAAAATCTTAGACAATATATGAAACAAATAAAAGAAGAATAAAATAAAATATGATGAATATGATAGATGAAATGAAATATGCAATAAATTGCAATAATTACGTATAATTATTGTTGTGTTGTCATTAAAAATATCATCTTAAAATTATCATAAAAAAAAACTTTTCTGAATATGAATGATGTTTTCAATTGACTTAATATTATTTATACTTTTTATTATTAATCATATATTTAAATGATAAAAAAATATAATAAAATACTAATAAAAATTTTAATCCAGAAAATAAAATCTTAATAGATGAATAAATTTATTATATAATCTAATATATTACACTATTATAACTATAAATATTATTTCAAGAAAAAGGAATGTAAAATAAATGAATTTTTTTAAAATTTTTAAAAATCTAATATGAAAGAATTTGAGATGAATAAATTAAATAGAATGCGATATTATTAAAAAAAATTTAATAAATTAAGATCTTTTTGTTTAATAAATTTATAAAAATATATAGAAATGTTTAAAAATGTTTTTTAAATTTACCTAATTGCCTAATGCCTAAAATATAATATTATATTCATTATACAAAGTGCTTCATATGATTTTGCCATTTTAATTATTATTCATAATCATATGAAAGTTAAATGATTTCAAAAAAGAAATATATTCTAGTATTAATTCTTTTGCATATGTGAAGATCAATTTTGTTCTTTTTTTTTTTTTTTAATAGAAATATTTTTCAATATTAACCGACATTCTTTATAATATATATATATTATCAATTATCGTTTAATTAAAGTATTATATTAAATATTATTATATTAAAGTATTATATTAAATTATATTATTAATATTGAAAAATTAGTTTAGAAAATATTGTAATTTGAATTTTGTATTTCTTTAATAAATTTTACAATATTTCCTAAATCAATTATAAACCAATAAGATTTTTCAATATAAATTAATATTTTTTTTATAAAATAACAAACTAAATCAATCATATCAATTAAAAACAAGTAATTCTATTTGAAAAAATAAAGTTGATCTTTTACACGTTCAATCATGAAAGAACTAATAACACTAAAATGTATCTTCGAAACCATTTAATTTTCATCTGATATTTTTTGCTACAAGTAATAATAACTGCGCAATCAAAAAATAATTCTACAGAAGAAAATTGATCATCTTTTGCGTTTCAGGTAGGTAGATGAAAACTCCAAAGGGTTAAAATACGTGAAGATATATCTACACTTGATTACCAGACCGAATCGATCTCGATCCCATCGTTGGAGTCGATACAGGACCTTGTTTCGATTAAATCGGCCGAGTCATCGCCGATTCATCGATAATCGATCCTGGCCGTTTATCTCGTCCCGTGACAACGATGCGATGGTTCCTTTTGATCCATTTAAATAGTCTAATTGTTTTTTTCTTCTCTGTAGTTTCTTTTTAGCGTTGAATCATAGTATGATGTTGATCGTTGTTTGAGACTTTTTGTTGGTAGAGGATTCGTTACAATTCGGCTGCTATTCAACGAATAATGCTTATTCATTCATTTATATTTGTTATCGTATGTTACGTTTTAATAATATTTGGAGAGGATTAAAATAACGTTATATTTAAAAATTGTATATTTAAACTTGTTAATAATGATAATTAAAGACATAATATCTACAAGAATATCTATAAAATTTAAATGATAAATTATATATATTTCTATAATTATAAAAATTAGAAATAAAATAAATAATAAAATAATTTCGATGATTATTAATTCTATCAATAAAGTATTAATATAAATCGAATTTCAAAAGAAGATAAACTCTTTGAATCATTTTCATTATAAAATTTTATTTTGAAATTTTCGAGTAAAGGAGATTCAATAAAGATATAAAATTGGATATAAAAAAAATTTGTACTGAAACTTTGTAATGAAATGTTTTCAATTACAAGAGAAAAAACCAATTTGTTCGTATCATTTTTCGTTTTCGTGTATTCGAAAGAATTCCATCAGTTGAAAAAACAGGTTGAGTTGCGGAGGCAGACATGATAAAAAGCTTAATTTATAAACATAAACTTCGACGTATAAAGATTTCCCTGAATTCAGGTAGGGAAAGAAATTCTTCTTCCTAAACGAAACGACGAAGTCGATCAGTATTCAGATCGTGCGAATCACGATCTTTTTCACGATAAAATGTTGCAACAAATTACCTTTCGTGACAAGATCAAAATACGCCATCATTCCAACCAACATGAAAATATGCTACTTTTTGTAAGACGTAATAAAACAAACAATTAATATTCCTCACTTGCATCGAAATATTCATCTATACAAATCATCAAAATATACACCAAAATTCGTTTGAATTCGGCTTCGACACCCACCACACACGATAAATCTAGCTTATCATCCCGGTAACCCAAAGATCGCACACGACGATGGCGAACGCCCACGCGTCTGATTCCAAGGGAAATTAAACGGGGTACTCACTCCCTCCGGGTGGAATATTCGTAAGGGGGTGGAGGGCGGAACGTGGCGAACGTGTGTCGTAAGCACGTGCTTTTTCGAGGCAGCGGCCACCACGCAAAGCCGCATTTATCTCCCACCGATAAGTCGACTGATCCTTCTCTCTCGCGGTCAATATTCGTGTCCACTTTGCATTGCATATGTGCGATACGCATAGATAAGGATTAAGGACTTACTAAGTGGTCCCCGGTGCGTGCGTGTGATACGTGGGCCGGCCTGTTCCCACCGACCCTGCAGTTATTTAGTGAACATAGGCCACAGGTTGTGTACCTTGCACAACACCAAACTGTATCACTTCATATCTAATTCCTGTATTTATGGCGAGGTTTATTGAATCCTCCACGCGATTTCCTCTATCGCGGCCCTCGCGCCCCTACTTCGATATACGAATTCGTTTTGGGCCCATTTTATCGGTTTACGTTCGCCCGGAGATGATGGAGAGATTTGTTCTAGGTCGCAAAATGTGGTGAAGAGAGTGGTGTATAATGTACCGATTATTCCGAAGTTTCTCTTCGCTATCTTTGGACGGTGACAAAATTGAAATGGTTAAATACTGTCTTGAGATATCGTTTCCTTCGTATCGTTGCGGAGACACGAATAATTCGATAATTTATGGAATGTCTGTATCTACTTTAAACGCGAAATATAATAAGATATCTAATTATCGAGATTAAGATTTTTGACTTGTCAATTTATTTCAGAATTCAATTATATTTGCTATATTTTATACATTTCATTACATGCATATATGTATTATATTATTGTATGTAATATATTTATAAAAATATTGCTTTGTTATTGTAATCTAAAATTAAGAGTGAACAAAATTCATCCTACGCCTTTACTTAAAGAGAAAATTTGCGTAATCGTGCCATGGGAAGAACGATATGTTATATGAAATTATTAGGTTGTGTAATAAGCCTATCTGCAGGAATTAAAAGATTTTATTATGAATTTTTGAAGTAACTAATTAATAACGATTAATTAAAGATCATTCACATATATTTTAACCGATGTAACAAAAATTATTATAATTTGATTGGGATATTTTAGTCGCAATATTGATCAGAATAAATATCTTTTTTGCCTGATTTCTAATTATTACTAGTTTTATTTTAAAATTCTCTTAGTAAAAGATCGTCCATAACGTTGAGAGATAGAAATACAAATATTTAAATTTTTTAATACAAAAAAATGAAAGGTTTTAATGTATAGAAATATTTACAATATTTATTTAAGTAATATTGATAATAAATAAAAGTAAGAATTCAATAATAAAATTTATAATGAAATAAATAATATTTTATTTTAATATTCATATGATGTAATATATTTTATTTAATATATTTTCTATAAATATATTATCTATAAATAATAAATAGATATTATTACGTTATTGATTCTATTTGTTTTTCTTTTTTAACAAAACTTCTTCTGTGAATAAAATATATAACTTATAAAATTCGATTTTGAAATAACTATTCCGCAATTATATTTTTTCGTGCAACAGAAATTAAATCGATCGATAGAACTTGTTCGTTACTCGTTGATTAAATTCTGATTAAAAAGTCATGTATCAGAATTGCACACCTACGTACTACGAATTCTATCGACTTAACGAAGAAATATTGATTGGATAAGATAGAATCCTTTTATAAATACGATTCTGTTGACGTGTAATAATTGCTTAACTGTAGAGCATTAATACATAGGGTGGCGTTTTCATCTCAGATATCATGAAACTTAATAAAGTACAATATATTACTAAAAGCAATTAAAGGATTCCTATTCTTAAATATAAATATATAAATAATAAAATTTAAATATTTTAAAAACAATTAAATATTTTTCATATAAAGTATTTAAAATTTGAAAAATATATGGTATAATGAGTATATAAAAAACAGTTAAAGAATTTTTATTTTGAAATATTTTAAATATATCTTAAAGATATATAGAATGGACAAATACTTCAAGGATTTTTAATCAAAAATATTTAAATATTCAAATATGAAATAATACATTATATTTAATTAATCAGAATTTTTAGTAGATTTTTGATAAAAAAAATTTATTTAAGAAAAATTTAGAATTTTCTGTATTTATTTATAACAAGAATATATATTTATATATTCTATCTCTAGACATCAAGTTTTAGAATTCATATAAACAATAATTATTATTAAATAATTTATATTTTACTTCAAATTATCAATATTTACTTCTATGTACTACTATGGTTATTATATATTATATATTATTCCAATAACCATTTATATTCAAAATAATGTTTCCACCCTATATGCAAACTACTAGGACATTTCAGTTAAGAATTTCCCATTAACAACGCCGTGTCGAAGTCGCAATTAGTTGCGTGAAGATCTAAGAGAATGGCCATAATGTTGAATTAGCACTCTTAGCACCACATTCATAAAAACACTAGAGACATATGAACAACAAAAATCGAATTAATCATCCAATGTGTCGATGTTTGTGAAACGCGTTAAGTCGTAAACATCGTAAAAGGGGGAAATAATAATAATAATAAAAAAAGAAGAAAATAAATGTATTTTATCGTGTATCGCGGTAACAGGAACCTCGAGGCCTCCTCGTTCTTTGATGCATTCGCCATCAGCAGGTTAATTTAATTCGTATTCAATGCTAATGGAAGGTGAACTGCTCGTGATTCTCTATACGTGTCAGTCTACCTACGCGGTTTTCTTGCTCTCCTGTCTGTCAAGACATCCTAAATTTGAGAAGTTACGTTTACTTATGAAAGTGAGAAGAATCGATTTTTTGTTCGTGAAGAATCGATGTGTATTTGTTAAAAAAGAGTTAAAAATAAATCCTATATTCAATAAAATTTTCAATTTCAATTTTCAAAATGATCTTATAATATTATCGATTTAAATAAATTTTCGTGTATAATAAATTGATAATATAAAAGTTTATTATACCAGCATCGAATTTTATTTATTAAATAATCTTTTACAAAATATCTCTATTTAAAAATTATTTAAAAATCTTTATTTAAAAGAAAAAGAATCAAGTATGATCAAATTTCATCTCGAATAAATACAAATATTAAAATACTATTTACATCATATTCATAAAAACATTCGCTGAAATTAAAATTAATAAAATAATAAAAATAAATAATAAAAAAATTTAATAATAAAAATATATAGTATATAAAATTTAAATTATGAAAGTATATTCTAATAAATTTTAATTAAGATACAAATTATATAAATTTTTAATGAGAATGCTATTCTGAAAGATGAATAGTTTTAAAGTTTCAATCTTCTTTTTTTTAAATAAGACTTAATAGAATAAAGCAAATAGAGTAGAAGATTTGAAAATGAATTTCATCTTCAGAAAAAGATTTTCTTTTAAAAGAAAAATTGCTTCATATCCATATAATCAATTAAATCCATTAAAAATAGGATTTGGATTTAGTTTTCTTTTTTAAAATAGTTCAAATATATTTGTGAGTTATAATGAATGAATAAATTATTATGAACACTTCAAAATTATTAATTTTTTTAAAGTTTTTTTTTTAAAGCCAAAAATGAATTTGAATTGCATCTAATATCTAGTACAAGAATTATAAGAATTATTATTTATATGATAATAGTTAAGAAAATATTAATATAGAATATAATTTATATTTTTTTACTTGCAATTGTAATTAAAATTATAATTTTAATATTTAAAATTCAATATTTGATAATAAAAAATATATAATTATTATCTTTTTACAGCTAATTTATTATAATTTATTTTAAATTTTAAAGTAATTTATTTATCCTTGATTTCAATAAATTCATTATTACATGGCAAATATATATATATATATATATATATATATATATATATATATATATATATATATATATATATATATATATTCTTATTTTGTAAGAATTTTAAAATTGCTAATAAAGTCGTGATATATAAAAAAATATAAAAATATGTTTTATAAAGAAAAAAATGTCGCTTAATACATATTTTTACTTCTGTTCTTGACTAAAATTCAAATAATTCGATAATTTCGAAGTATTCATAATAATTTAATATTCATAAGAATATCAATAGAAAAATTATAATCACTAATAATTATGCATTTTAATTTATCTACCAAGATACAAATTAATAATTTTTCCCAAAATTTTCATCGCAATATAACTTTCATTCCAAAACCACTATCAACGTTAAAAATACACACGAAGAACTAATTCTTCTCTTTTAAAATTTTTCATTTCCTTATTCAGATACACATACACATACACAAACAAAAACAGAAATACCTATTTCGTAACACAAATAGAACCTTAAAAAAAAAAAAAGAAATTAACTTTTTCCCTGTTAAATGTTATGGAGAAACTAGATGTATCCCGACAGTTTGGTTATTTATTCCAACGACCGATCTCGTCGAGGTAGAGCAGCAGAATGAGAGAAACTTGTCGAACGTCCGCGTTACGATCTTCGACAAATTTCGACCACGAGCAGCCGAGTTATTACCGGGCAAGAATGGGGTTCGTAAGGGATCTCGAGGAGGGACCGAGGATTTCCACCTCGTCCGGTGCTAATTAAAAGGATCCGACAGCCACCTCGAGTCTGGTCAGATAAGATCGGCGTTGACGCGACGAAAAGGGAAAGCTCGTCCAAAGGTTTCGCTCGCTTTCTCACTGGCAGGTGAGATATTTTGCACCGAGTCCGTTTCCACGATTCTATCTCGAGCTCGTGTCACCATCTCGTATGGCCTATTAGTCACGGTCAAAGGGGCTGTGAGTTATACGGGGATGGAAGAAGATGAAGTGAATGAGATTAATTTGACAAGTTTAATTGATGAAATATTGATTCGTTACAATAAAATGGATGGTCGTTTGAACATTTTTTGATATTTTATAATAATAAATATATTGGAAAAAGATAGAAAGATTTGGAATAAGTTGAAACAAATACGGAACATTATTCATTATTCGAATACTGTGATATTCGAACGTATTACTATTTGATTATATTCTAATATTCGAACTGTATACTTATATTTTTAATTAAAAATTAATTCGTAAACAAGTATCTTTTCTTGTTATGAAAATAGAATAAAAGTGGATTGAAAAATTTTACTCTCATTTAAATAAAAAACGAACAAAAAAATATATTTTTATATTGAAACAATAAGAAATCTTTATTCTTTATTTTACAGCTATTATTTTTTCACGTAATTTTTAAATTATTTTTTTTTTTATGACAGATTTCATCTCGTTATCACAATTTATCTCTTTAGTATTTCTTTAATTTATTAAATTTGGATAATATGAATGATGGATATAATTTTGAGAAAAAATTTTGATTTTTTCATAAAAAGATTACGAAAATTAGTGTAATATAGCGAAAATATAACTTTATAAAATAAAGAATAAAAATTTCTTTTTATTTTTGTTTTAGAAAAAAGATAAAATTTTTATTTATTTTTTATTTAAGTAAAATTTTCTTAGCCTATCTTTATATAATAATGAAATATAAAAATATATTAAATATTAATTATTGAAACAAAATCGAAAATGTTATATATTTTAAAAAATAAAAAAAATTTTTTTTTGATGATACTTTGTGAATATAAAATGAATATAAAAAATAATATATATGTATATTTGAAATAATCTTTTTTCTAAAGAATATTATTTTAAAGAGTTGAAATTAATACCCAGAATTTCAATATCTTTTTTGTTCTTTAAATACAATATTGTAATGGTATGAGATAGAACATCATTTATATAAGAAATTCTATTATTTTCTTATAAAAGGATTTTCAAGAAAAATTCAAAATACGAAAAAATGTTGAAACTTTAAAAATTGATTTCATCCTATTAAAAACATTTTCCATCAACAAAAAAGAAATATTTTAGATATAATACTTAGATAGATTTATTATATATTCCTCATACACATAAACTTTCATTAAAATTGAAAAATTATCAGTTTAAATGAATTTCCTCGTAATAAATGATATATAAATAATTTCCTGAATTAATACATATGTAGAAAACAAAAGATGCACATTATCCATAAATAGTTCCAAAATACGAATCCTAGGAGAGGTTCCAAAGACACCCTCCAAAAAGATTTTCGAAAGTATCGTAATTTACAGATCGACCAAAGAGTCACGCCATCTTACGGGGGCGTGGCGGACTTTATTGTAGCCGCGCGATTTCCGACGTAAATTTCCAAACCCGTCCTCGTGCTAATCCACGAAATTATATTTCAACTAAGGCGTCGCCTTGGATGGGCCAACCGTGACAAAGCTCGTCTCGTATTTTTGCCGATTAACCCTCTTTCGCTCGGTTGATGCTAAGTTATGAATTTCCGGCGAACGCTTCGTACACCTTCAAAGTGAGTGGGAGGTGTTGTACGTCTTTTGTATAGATTTCTCTATTCGTTTTATCTGTGATTAGCGATCGGATTTAGGGGATGCGTGGGTGAATCTCGATTCGCGTTAATAATCACAGAAATCCGCAGTTTCCTAAATCTTTATCTCTCATTTCGCGAGGATCGGCCATGTTGGATAACAGAGATGCGGAAGAGCGTAGAGATTATATCATTCGTTTGTTTCATGTAATTATACAACAGAGTGGTAAAATATGATTTTATGAAATAAGAATATAATAAAATTCTTTTTTTCTATTCATGATTTAAAAAATTAGGTTTTATAATGATATTTAAATTTTTAAAATCTAAATTTGATTGATAAATCTTTCGAGATGCAAAACTGTGAACTACTTAAAAATTATTATTGATTTTATAAATTTTTATTCAATAATATACGGTAATTCAATTTTTGTTTAATAAATATGAAATTGTTTATGTAAAAACAATTTTGAATGAAGAAATATGATTTAGATTTCAAATAAATTTAAAAAAATTACCATCTCGCAAGAATTGTTAACTTATTCATTTATAAATATTATTATACATATTCATTTAAAAATCAATAAATTTTTAATGTATTAATATATATATAATATAAGAAATAAAAAATAACATATTAAAAAATTAATTTTACAAAACTCTTTTGCATACTATATTTAAAAAATTAGCATTAAATTTTTTTATTAGAAAATAATCATAAAATCTTGATTTTTTATTCCATCTTATTATGTAATACATAAATGGATTTTGAGGAATTAATAGTTATTACTATATTTTGTATATTTTAAAAGAATAAGAAATTTTAAAGGCTGCTTTTATGAATAGATTATGATTGATTTAGTTGACTTTTTAGTTAATTTTAAGTATGCAACGGATTATTTATTTTGTAACTAATCTTGAATATATCTTGATTTTGTAAATAATCTTGCAATATATTTGATTTTTATTGAAATAAATCTTACATTTTTATGTTTTGTATCATAATTTAATAAGTATGCATAACTACGTATATAATGAGGATTGAATATAATTTTCTATAAAAAATTAATAATATTTAAATATTTTATAAGATATTAATAATAATTTTGACGTATTTTATAAATGAGAGATAATAATTATTAAGAATACTATAATTTAATACTTGGATTTTTAACTACATTACTTGAAATGTAAAATAAAATATGCATCAATTATTTTATTAACTGAAAAACAGATTTTTTTTTTCATTTTGAAAAGAATTTTCTATATAAGATTTAATAAGATTTCTTTATTACATTATATAATGAAGTTACTTTCTTGTAATATGTAATTTCTATATTATTAACTTTTTTGATTAAGATTTTGTTTTCCTTGTATTATTGAAACGTAATTACAAAATTATTAATTTGAATATTTTATAATGACATATTTTTAAAGTTGTAGATTCTACGATAATGTAATATAAATATACATTTAAAAAATCAATAAAATTCAATAATTAAGTGCAATGTTACTATAGAATATATTCAACTGTAGAATTATAGAGCTATAGAATTATAGAGTTATAGAACTGCTATTCAAAATAAAATTAATCATTATTAAAAGACAATCATGTTATTCAATTAATTTTATAAAGATAAAATAAAAAAAACTTTATAAAATTCTTATTTTTCTATTTTAAAATTAAATTTTTTTTAAACTTTTGGAAAAAATTCTTTTTTATTAATAATTTTTTATAAATTAATAACATAATAATTAAAAATAAAATTAAATAATAAAAAAATAGTTTTTTCGTAATGCCTTTATAAAGAATCAACTAAAATTTAATATTTTCTTATCATGTAGACTTTTAAACATATTAATATCTTTAATAATTATATTTTTAATCTTTATTATTGTGCTATTTTTTATATTATTAATCTTTAGAAAATTTAATATATAATATATTATATATATATTACTATACAAAAATATTGATTGAGGTTTATTTATTTCATTATAAGCAACTGAAATTTATATTAAATGAAAAAAAGACATAAATAGAGTCAGATGTGACCATTACATATTCTATTTCTATTTCGTTTCACATGAACTTAAATTACTTATAATTTAATAATTAAGCTCAATAAATATTTTTGTATATCAATTTTATATTTATTTTTTTTATTTATTTGTCTCAAAAATCAATTTTCCAAAGATATCCTATAAATATATTAATACTTTATATATTTCGTTATTTAAAAATTATTAAAAGTATCAAAATAAAAATATTATGAATATTAAATGTACAAAAATCTATATTATTTAACGTTATACTATTTAATGAATAAGACACATTCCTATTTAAGTTTCATTTTTTTCATATTCAAAAAAATTTTATTTTATAAATGTCCACAGTATAGTCATAGCAGATAATCGGATCAGTTGATGCAATTCCAATTAAAAAAAAAAAAAGAAAGAAAAATAAACTCGTACATATCGGATGAAATATCGAACATCAGTAAGGATCGCGGAGTTTCGCGAACGAGAAGGAACGATGATAAAAAGATTGGCAAAAAATGAGAGGAAGGGGGGAGAAAAAATGAAGAAAAAGAGAATTAGACTTTCAAATACGTCCCTGGTCCGGCGTGGACCACCTTCGTACGTTCGCATAATCGTGGCTGGCCGCAAAAAGCGAGCAAAGGAGCGCGGCTTGAGGCGGATGACGAATGTCCCGATGACCGGCCGCTGCCGAAAATTAGCATAATTCCCGTGTTAACATTTAACCCGGTCGACCCCGAAATTTTGAAATTGGACGGGGTCTACGTGCGTGGGAATCCGTGGTCAGCGTTCCATGCGGGATGAAGTATATACCTCCTCGCGATGCCCAG
This sequence comes from Apis mellifera, assembly GCF_003254395.2. Lineage (NCBI taxonomy): Eukaryota > Metazoa > Arthropoda > Insecta > Hymenoptera > Apidae > Apis > Apis mellifera. The sequence continues at coordinate 887,329 of NC_037642.1, read as the reverse complement.
ATAATATCGCGAATTTATGCGAACCGCTTCCTTTCCCTGAGACCAGCTACGGTCCACGTTCCTTCATGAAATGTCAGCTTCACCTGTTCCTGACTTTCCACCTCTTTCAACCAACTTTTGGCCAGTTGTCCTGCATCGTATAGAAATGCGTATTGTTTTCTTCACTTTCTTTCCTTTTCTTTCTCTCTTCTTTCTTCTTTCTATTTTCTTTTTTTTTCTTTGAGAGAACTTTGAATTTTAATCTCATTCAACAGATTTTACGAAGATATTTTTTTCCAAGAAATCATCTCTATCTTCAAAAAATCATTGAATTATTTTGAATTGGATTTTATGAATTGATTACATTTATTATTTGAAAAAATAGATACATCACTGATAAAGAATAAATATTTAAATTCGAAGGGTTTATCTAAATGTTATATGATAATTGGATTAATAGGAATGTAATAGAAAAAATTTGTAATAGAAAATTTATAATAAACTTAAAATTCTTTCTGATATGGTATATATAAAAATAGTATATTAATAAGAATAAATACAGTTGAATATTTGTCATTAATTCGTTTCTGAAAAACGGAATCGAATTAATTAAATATCAATTTTTTTTCAATAAGAATTAACGAAAAAATTAGAAAATAATTAAGGAAAAAATTAACGAAAAAGAAAGGATAATTCTCGAATAAGAGGATTAACTCAAATAAATAAAATTTTAAGCAGAAATTAACTTTTATTAGTAATACTAGTAATACTAATAATACAAAATTTTTAATGATAAATATTATTTTTGGACAATGGATTTTTAGACAAATATTGAATTTGCTAAAAATTGATTTTATTCGATTTATAAAATATAAGACACGAACGAGGAAAAAATTTACATAGAAGAAAATGGTTCTTTCGTGATTTATCGATCCTTATATAATACAAGCAAACCATGCAACTTTTGTTTTTGGTTCAGTCCATCAAAGCAGTTTAGAAAATAGAAGACTAGAAGAAATTGCGGATCGAATGCTTTAAGACATCTTTAAGGGTTTTGCAAGAACATCGGCAGTGATTCATGAGGCTTATTAGACGTAGATTTCACGTGAATACATTACTTTCTCCAATACAGAATCTTAGACAGTTTATAAAAATATATTATTTGAAAAGGGGAATAAATTTAAAATTTAAAATAGTGAAAACATTACAATAGATATAATATATTAAAACAATCAAAAGAATCAGTGAAGAAACAAACATTTCTAAAAAAAATAGATTCATTCACAATAAAAAAAATTTTTACACACTTTTAATATTAATAAAATATAACTATGTAAGAGTTGTAATTGGTTTGAATTTTTAAATATTGATTAATAAAACATAGTTAATAAAATTTTCGATTGATTTCAATTTTTAATCGCTAGAGATTTTCAAGTAAAAAACGAAGACAAAATTGCGATCGAAAAGAGAGGAGAGGAAAAGTAATCGCAGCGAACGAAAAATAAGAAGAGAGAAAGATCCTCGATGCTTTGAAAAGTGCTCGAGCAAGTGCGTGTCCCACTACGGGTATGGGCGTTTCTTTGGATCACGATGGGTGGGGGTGGATGGGTGGGTGGGTGGCATCGAAAAGAGGAGAGGGCAGCGATTCAATTTATGCCCCGACAATGCGGCTTTGTCTCGCCAAATTATCATACATGAACCTACATGCATAATCCTTTGCCGGTGCATTATCATATCATAGACGCGCATTAAAGTACCGGTTCCCTGCCCCGTCCCCCTGGTATTAACGCGAGAGGCGCCTGTGCTTATGGTTATGGCGGAAAGAACTTTGCCTTCACGGCATCGTTTCGTCGATTAAACGCCTCAATGGGACGATTTCGCGGTCTGTCTGGCTCGCTGTCTGCCCGCCAGCCACCCATCCCGATGACGAGACGATCGAGAATATCGTCTTGGTTAGAGATTCGCCACGAGGCAACCGGTGAAGTACTGTTCGCCAAGCTTCGTTCATGGTTCGTTTCGTGTGTTAGCTGGGGAGTTAGGTTGATTTATGTTTACCGATGAATAATGTTGGAAACCGATTGGAGGTAGTTAAGGATAAGAAATGAGAATCGCATTGTCCTTCTCAAGGTTATCTAGATTATTATCGAAATATACCAAAAAACTAACTTTTTATTAATAGGATTAATAGAAGAATTTGAAATTCCATTTTTTAGATCTAAAAGATTAAAAGTAAAATTTAATAATAATAATTTAGAAATATATTCTTTTATTTTGTAAGTTATAATTTAAAAAGAAAAGTGATATTTGATCATTTAGATTGGACTAATAAATTAGATCTAATTTTCTACAAAGACAATTTAATAAATTAAATGAAAAGTTTAAAAAATGTATAGAATTCCAAATATTTACATAAATAATTTAGATAATGAATATATTCTTCTAATAGTCAAAGAAAAAATTTTCAACAAAATCAATTTTTATTATATAAATTACGATGTTGAAATTTTTATTAAAAAACAATTTTTTTGATAAAAAATAAAAATCTTTCCTTTTTTTAAATACTATTTTTTATTTGAGTTAAATTTACAATTTGAAGAACATAAATAGAATACGAGAATAGATTATCGAATATGATTAAAAAATTGTCGTGTGACACTTTGCCATATTTTGAAAAATAATAAAATTCTGTAGAATATTTTATTTAATATTTTATCTAAAAAGAATGTGAATGAATATTTTAAATAATAAAAATTTTTTTAAATACTTTGAATTTATTAAGTCGTGAATTCTTTGTGTCAATTTGGAGCCAATATTAATTTTATTTTTTAATTTTTTTTTAAAAATTTAATTTTATTAAATTATATTGTTTATTGTTATTTCATAAATTTATTTATTTACTAATTTTTTGCAATATATAAATAATATTTAATGGCTTGTAATTATTTTAACATTATATAACGTCATTTTATATAAAATAAATAAATAAATTTTTATATGAAATTTGTTATTTAATAATTTTTGAATACCTTGTAAAACATATATAAAAAAAAATTAAATCAGATGTAAAAAATTTTTCAAATATAAAATCGGTATTTAAGGTACTAATAAGATAGTAATATCTATATAATATCTATTTATTATAATTATTGAGATAATAACTGTATTAATTACTGTAATTTTATGGCTATATTCAATACTATCTATATTTTATTATAGGATTATTTTTAAATATTTTTATTATTGATATATTTTGAAATGTTAACTTGAATATTGATTGTTAAGTAAGTATTTTATTTCAAATCGAAATAAACGTAAATTTTTAAGTATTATATTTATAATACAATCAGAAAAAAATAAAAATGATAAAAGATAGAAAAGAAAAAGATGGAAGCTTACGTATTATTTTGAAATTCATAATTATATTTTTAAATATTGTCATTAAATATATATATTGAATATATATATATTGATATGTTTTTAATATTTCGATGATATTTTGATTCCATTTTTTACTCTTTAATGGATATATTCCTTGAAAATAAACTAATATATAAATAATTTTTGGATGATTTACAAAATTTTATCGTTCGTTGTCATCATTATTTTCAATTTACATATGAAAATTTATAAATAATTATAAAAAAATTCTAAAAATAATAAAAGTAAGAAAGATATATAAATAAAAAGGAGCAATAAAATTAATAACGATATGATAATAATTTTCGAACAAATCTTATAGAAATTAATCTAAATTGGGGAAAAAAAATCTTCTTTAAATTACCTACATTTCGATGGACACGTTATGATATGCAAATATTGATTTATAACACGTCATTAGTTGCTAGAACGTGTTAAATTTTGCGTTTTACCGATAACGTGAAAGGAAGCAAAGTTGCGTGAGATATGTGACACGTGAACAGCATTGGTTTAGATGCATGCTGCACCATGGCTTTGGATTAATACGAGGTATTACCGGTCTGGTCACGCTCGAGAATAATGTTTCATGCGAGTGGTACCGATCCAGGATAGCACGATGATTGTGCCAACACGCACATGCAGATTTATGGCGCCTGTAATCGTCTTCAAAAGCTGTACCAAGATAAATAGTCATTACGCCATTTCTTCTATCTCTTTCTTTTTCATCGATCAATAAGCTTCGATTTCTATTGATTTCGAATAAAATTATCATCGCATTCATCATTATATAATACTTACGAATACGGGGGAAAGACAAGATGATAAGTTTTAAGATAAGCTAAGAAATATTTCTATATTTTGAGGATTTTAATTTTATTAATATGTATAACGAATTGATAATATTATAAAATCAAGCCATCATTATGAAGAATTGATTATTATTATTTGTTACATAATGTATTAAGTATTTTATTAAAAATTGCATTATTGTGTTTCATTTTTTAATATAAATAAATAGTAAAAACTATAATAATGTTTGTACTAAAATTGGACGATATTTTTTTACTTGTTATTTTTTTTCATAATTATTCTTTTTCTTTACTTATTATTATTCTCTACAATTTTATAAATTATATTTTATTAAAAATATTTGTAACATATTATTACATTATTACAAAATGTACTACAAATGATACTCGATAAAACTTCATTATATAATTTATTCTTCATAGTGCAATTTAATAATAGAGTAAATAATTCTCTTCCATAAAAACCGGCACACTGAAAAGAAGTCCCGCGAAAAGGGTTAATTTTCCATGAAAAACAATCACTTGGCGGCAAGCGAAATAAAAATTTCCACACACCTTGCGCCACAACCAGAGAGTTAATTGCACAACGTGATTACCGCGCCTCGAGGGGCCTCAAGTCCGATGAGATGACTCTTCCCTCGACCGCTTATTTTACGTTGGAATGCTCATCGCGAATAATTACTCTCTTTTATCACAAGCAGAACAAATTTTTATATCCACGAATCATCGAAAAGATTTCTTCTTTCCAAAATTTATCGATACTTCTTTTATCATATTATATTATTATATAATTATGTTAAATCACAGATATTAAATCACATATATATTTTTCGATGGTATATGTGGATTTTACCATATGATGAAATTTTGAATGAAATGTAAATATATACTAATTAATATATTACTGAAATATAGTAGAACTAACAGGGTTAGTTCTACAACTGACTTTTGTTTAATTAAATTTTGAAAAAAATAATACGTTTATTTAAAACAGAATTGGAATAATGTGAAACGATTTTTGTTATAAAAGTTAAAAATCTTATATTTTTTTTTGTACAAATTTTTTAACATATTAAAGGAATGCGAGAATTTCTTTTAATTTTATTCTATCTAATTGGTGTTTTTAAAATCAATTGCGATGTATTTTTCAATATTATTGCAATTTTTTATCATTATTTCTTGATTTCTTAATTATTCTGATTTCGTTTCAATAATTAGCACATATTTACATTTGAATTTTACTTTATAAATTATGAAATTGCGAACATTATTTTTCCAGTTGATTTTCTATTGAAACTGTGACAAAGAAAGACTGTTTATATTGAAAATATACATATTGTAAAGTTCGAATAGTAGATTGTTCGATTAGTAGAATGTTCAGATATTAGGATGCATTATTTGGATGCAAAATGAGTAAAAAGTTTGTAATTTTGATTTTATCTTTTAATTTTCATCAATATTGTATCATTTATCATATTATCACATATTATTTTATCAATAGAAATATATTATTGCTTCGTTGAAACGTAATTTTAAATTTTCAAGAAGAGACTCTTTAAAATTTATATTTTTAAAGATTATATTAAATATAGGTTTTATTACTTAATAATAATAATAATTAATTAATTATTGTGATTTTTGTTAAATTTTTATAAAAGTAGAAATATAATATAAATTTTGTATTAAAAAAATTTGAAATTTTTTATGTCACTATCAATATCAAGTAGCCAAAAAAGCAGCAATATTAATGTCTTGTCAAATTGTAGGAGATTGCAACAATATCATTCATGTATATCTTATTAATTCTTTGATTAATTTAACAGTATATTTTGCTGCATTATTTTTATAAAAAATTGACTCATTTGCGACACAAAAGAAAACGCATAATATTTCTTAACATTATATCAGCAGAGATAAGAATGCAACATTCATACTAATGCATACCAATTTTTTCACGATTACATACCTATTTTTTTTTTTTTTTTTTTAATTGGAAAAGAAAGAAAAGTATATGAAGGATCGACAATTATAATGATTCCAATAGAAAATGAAATACTAAAACTAAAAACTGTAAAATATGAAATAAACTTTTTCATCAATTATAAATATAAGTTTCTTAATAATTTGTACTTGACTTATATAATTTTTGACTTCTGAATAATCACAATGATTGCAAAAAAATTAATTAATTAAAATTTCGAATTTAAAATTATTTCGAATTCGTAATTATTTGACTATTGTTTGTATAACTTACAATTAACTGCTAACTAATATAATAATAAAAATTATATAATAAAAAAAATAATAAATTATGCAAATAACTTTTTTATTCTTAACTTTAATCATGAAAATTTTGTCTATCTCTGATACATAACTTCTCCTATGATCCGATTTCACTATACATATGTTGTATCAATATATACACACACATACATATATTTATTTCATTATAAAATGGTAATAAAAAAATCGGATATATTTAACAAGCCTTATTCAAAAAAAAAAAAAAAATTAAAAAAAAAGAATCACATCCCACACTATTCAGGTTACCAATACCCATTCATTTCCTCGTAATTAATTGCATAAAACGTAATCAACCTGGTCGTGGAGGTGGCGCAGGGACGTAACGAAATCGAGGACCGATTTGCATATTTGCGTTCCGCGTGGATCGCGTGCTACGCGATGCGTCGACAGTGAGAAGAGAGAGGAGAGATTTCTCAATCGAAGCGGGGCGTATCGCGCGAGGACGACAAGAGGCTTGAAAATCCCAAGCATTGACAGGATAATTACACGCACGTAGGCCGGCCGGTTGTCTGGTTCGTCCCGTTCGTTTCATTTCGTTCGTCTGTCAGCCGTGGAGAACGAAAAGGTGGAGTGAACGATGAGGCGAGAGAAGAAGAAGAAGAAGAAGAAGAGAAAGAAGAAGAAGAAGAGAAAGAAGAAGAAGAAGACGTAAGTGAGAAAGAGAGAGAGAGCAAAGATTTAAGAGACAGTGGAATAAAGGTGGAGAAAAGGACTAGAAAGAAGGAGAGAGAGAGGGAACGAGGCGCGCTTGGTAGCTTTGACTCCTGAGCTACCGGTGGATCAGCCCACCCACGATGTTGATCATCGGCGAAGATCGGCCGAACATCGCGCCGACATTCGCCAGTATTTTCATTTGCATAATGGAAATTGCGCGGGCCACAGCTACCACAGGCCCAACGTTTCCGCGGGACGCGATAATTTACGGATATTCAAAGGCGTTCCGCGCGATGAGTTTATCTTCGTCGCGTCATTTGCACTAACTTCGAGTTAACGAGTATGGGCTTGGATTCATCGTGAGCTATAGTGGATACGGGTTGATGCTCCTTCTCGTTGAATACCAAGGGCGAATGTTGGAATTTCTGTGGAAATATTTCGTTCGTGGAATCGGCCTGTTGATTTTCAGAATTCGATTCGGCGTGTTTCGAAGGTCGTTGTAGGTGGATACTCGTGGTTCGATGGTATCTCTCCGTTGAGACGGTTATTACTCGAAAGAGATTTGCGAGTCGCGATTTTATATTGAATATTTCGTTGAATATCTGCAATCTGTGAAGATATTTTGTTCGTGATAATTAGTAATTTATTGATTTTCGGAATTCGATTTGGAATATTTCGATTAAATGAAAATTGGCAATTAAATGAATGAGCAAGCAATGATATTTTCTTGGTTTCATAATGTTTTCTGGAAAAATGATTATAATTGGATTTGATATAATTGGTTACGATTTATCATTTGAAATTTGTTTAAAAGTTCCTTTAAATTAGATCTTATTTATGATTGTACTTATTCTTATTTCAAAATAATTTTTTAAAACTTTATAAATAAATGTTTATAATATTGCAATATGTAGAATAAATTTTTTTCGTTTAAAAATTTAAAGTTTTCGTCTTATTTTTTCACATAGAATCATCTTCTATTTTATATTATTAAAATATCCTTAATATCCAAATTTTTTCTACATATGCAATACAAAATTAATAGAAAAGTGGCCTAAATTAGAAACTAGAACATTTCTGAGCTATTCAAAAGTCATGTTTTGAATTCCTTGAAAAAATATTCTTCTGATCTCTATGACTAGTCTAAAAAGTATTTTAAGATAATATAAAATATTTTAAGATTATCAAGAGAAAATTATTTCAAATAATAATAAATAAAATCTTTTAATTCTCCATATTTCGATACGTATTACTTTGATCAGTGAAACATTGTACGTATGGATTTTTGTGATGAAGAGATTAAGAATTAAAATTGATTCGAAATCCACTTCGAATTGACTTCCTCGAACATTGTTGGAAACCATCATTTGGCAGACGCAGACGGATTAACTGTCAGTTTACAGCCTATTGCGTTCAAGTTGGTGTGTTTTTTAAAAAAATTAATCGGCATGAATCAACGTTACATGTCAGGCGCAATAACTTAGCTTTATCATCGGAGGTAGAAGCACGTGGATAATACCAGAGGGGGGAGAGAAGTTAATGCGAATTTATCGCGACTGATCTGACTATTAACTCGGAACATTATGGGACGTAAGTGGCTGGCCGTATGGGAACTGTGTAACCCGTTGTTGGTAAATGTTGTGAGCAAGAAAAGGGAAACAAGCGTGCAGTCGTGGCTTAACGTATTCGATAGAATGTAATATCTATTTTTTTATTTTTTTTTGCACGATAGAATGTAATATCTATTTATTATCGTATAAAATATAGCAAAATTCCTATGCATGGATATCGTTGCCAGAGGAAGTCTGTAGAATTCGATGAAATTTAAAAAAATGAAAAAAAATTAATTCTAAAAATAATGATAAAAATTAGTAATATCGAACATTGTTAATATGAAACGATTTTAAAAAGTGATTTTTAAATTAAATTGTAATATTCGTGTTAATTCAACTATAGGGGAATATTCTTCCACATCGATTTTAATATAATTTATTTAATTTTTCAAATATAAAATTTTGTAGATTACAAATTAGTAAATTTATTTGTAAAATTTTATATTCAAAAATAAATAAGTTATATTAATAAATTATTATAATTATTATATAATATATTTATAATATTATATATAAGTATTTAAAAGTTGATCGTCCTTGATTACATTGTAAAAAATTATGAAAAATGTAATTTATTAATTTATGTAGATATTTTTGTTTCATTTAATTATTATTTATAAAAGATCAAAATTATAATCTGTGATGATAATAATAATATAATATAAATATTAATAATATAGAAGAAATAATCTTTATTCTATAATTAATAATAAAAATTAAATTTTTATTTTCTATATAATATTCTTTACTACTAAATTAAAATGTGAAATATAAAATTTGGATTGTATCTATTTAAATTCATCACAATTTTATTACAGTTTATTATAAATTCTTTGACTTTTATGTCATTATAATGAAATATAAAAATTAAACTTTTATATATGCAATAATATTACGCAGAGCATCCTGAGAATTTTTTATGTAATCAAATTAAGGAATTTAGCAGAATTAAAAAATTAGAGATAATTAATTAATGATTCTTATTATTTGAATAAAAAGATAGAATATTTATTAAATTATAAAAAAAATTTATAATTTAATCATCATATATCAATTCTTAAAAACTTATTTTAATTTAATTAGCTGAATAATAACATATCATATGAATTATCTCAACAAAATCAAAAGACAAAAATAAAGATTATTTTTAAAACAATTTCTTTAATTTTTTCTCCTCAATTTTATAGTATTCTTATAGATTAAAGAATTAAAGATTGTGTTTTTTATCATTTCAGTAGAAAGATATTTATTATATTTTAAAAGAAATTTAGCAATTCAATTTTTAAAGACATAATTAAAATTTAAACAGAAATTAACAATTAACATTATTCGAAAATAATACCAAAGATATTGTTTTACTTTAATTTTTTCCAATTCCATTACTTAAAAACACTCACATCCTACTATTTATCCAATCAACAGAAATCAATCTTCACACCTTATCTTCATACAAAAGTATTATACAACTAACACAAACTGAAATTAAGTGAACCTCAACTGAACTCGTTTTGTGTCATATGTAGGAGAGCCTCTTACTACTTTTTGCCTCATCTCGAACGAGATTCACGACAGCCTGCTACCTGACGGATTAACGGATTGCCAGCTATTATTATCCTCTGACAGGAACACCGTCGATGTCTTAAGCAGCTCGCGGTACCTTGAACGTAGGTACACACACTGTTCCTTCACGGTTGAGTCAGATTTATCCCTGCGAGTTCTACGAAATCTCATGAACCACTGTCGGTTCTCCACCGATAATATACCGATTATTTATTAAGATTGGTCCAATGATGAATGCGACACATAATATGTGGGACAGCGAATAAAACACGGTAGCACGAGTCTTCTTATATAGAGTGTTCAAAAAGAATCATTCAAGATTTAGATGACATATAGTACACTGACAACATTGTCTCGTTCTCTTATTCCAAAAAATATGTCTTCAATTCCGAAGTCTAATTTCACTCCTTATAATAAAATCGTATAAATATATATCAAACATTTTTTTTTAGAACTATTTTTCCTATTAATTTCATAAAAATCGGTATGTGCAACTTTGATATGTTTTTTTGTGAATAAAAAAATTCTGGTAAATATAAAAAAACTTAATAATTTTGAAAATAATTTAATTTTCAAAATAATCATTTTTTGTTTTACATTAGCATCATGATTGATACTTATTTCTCAATATTTACAAATATCTTTTCATATAATCAAGAATATTAGATTCATCAATAAGAATAATTATTCGAATAAAATTAAGATCTCTAGGAATTAATAATAATCAAATTCAATTGTAATTATATATAAATATTTCAATTGTAATTATAGATATGTATTTTTAATAATTCTTTTTATAATTATACCATTTTTAATTAAAAGATTTGGAAACTGTTTAATTCTTTTAATATTAGATTCATGAGATATAGTTTTTCAAAATATTAGATTTTGATTATTATCATCATTAATTTTATTATTATTGAAATATTTATTTCATCCAAGATCAGACTAAATTTGTTTATCTATCCTTAATATTACTTAGATCCTTAATATTACTACCTTAGTATCCTTATTTATATCATTCTTCACCTTCAGTTGCAATTTTTTCTTTGCTATATTTTTTTCACATATTCTTCCATTTCCATATGTGCTTGCCATCTTTTGCTTAAGAACATATAAACTCTTTTCAAAAATTCCAGATCTTTATCAAGTTATTTGATAAATATGAATTCATTTATTGATGAACAATTGGCATATTTTTGTTATAAAATTTATATAAAACGAAAATTTATAAAGAAAAGAAAAATAAGAAAAATTTTATTTTTCTTCTCATTAAGAAAAATATCGCATTCAATATATATATATATATATATATATATATATATATATATATATAAATAAACTTTTAATAAACGTAATTCGAAAACTCGTTTATATTTCGTTTTAAAATATAATCATTTTTTTTGTTTTATATTAATATATATATATATATATTATATATATATATATATATATATATATATATTATATATATATATATATATATATATATATATATATATATATACAGTAAGTCAATCATGATATTAATATAAAACAAAAAAAATGATTATATTTTAAAACGAAATATAAACGAGTTTTCGAATTACGTTTATTAAAAGTTTATTTTTTTATTCAGTATGATATGCTCGACGTGAATACTGAATAACTTTTTTTTGAACACCTTGTATAGATAGTATCGTGAGTACAGAGTTCGATTTTAACGAACCGTTTAAATCAAAGTAGTTCGACTCGTGGTGGAGACATACGCGGTTAAATTATGCCGATTCGAATTGCCGGCGGATTCGTGACTGTCCTTTATCATCCTTAGACGAGTATGCGTGGGCGAGCTGAAAGATCATCAGGGAAAGTGAAAGCATCGAACGTGGGACACATAAAAATACGCGTGTCCGACCGATTTTTAAGCCTCGATTCGCTCCTGTGGTCTTGTTACAGCGAAGTAATCGGTGATTAACGATGACAATGCATTACTTTGCACTCTGGACGTTACTTAAATTGGTATTTTACATTGTGAATTTGGATTTTTAATTTTAGTACATTGCGAAAAATATTGAAGGAATTTTTTTTTTTAAATTTGGAAATATTCATCGTATTGGATTAATTATATTGTGCAATTTTTGTAATTAATAATATGAATGAAAATCTCAAATTGAGTATAGAGTGATTTTATGTAGACCACAAATTGCAAATGTTCAAAATTAAAAGTCGATAGAAAATAAAAAAAAAAAGAAACATTTTTAATATTTGAAAATTAAAAAAAGTTTATATTACAATGTTGATGTAGATTTTGATGTATATTTTATTTTTAACATTCGTCGAAATGTCGATCATCGAATTCAAATTAATATTTGCTATAGTAAGTAAAAAAAAAAAAACTATCAATTTTCAAATACGATATCATTAAATTCAGAAAAAAATTATATTTATTATTGCCCTTAATTATTTTGCTTTATTGTAATGAAATATCATATTTTATCAATTGTTTCAATGGAATAAGACTCTCTATGTTATCGAGGGCTATCTGGATCTATCAGATACAATATAACTTTAAATTCTTATCATCATTACATCATTATCTCGAAGATATAGACCCTTATTCGAAGTTTCAATTGATATTATATGGTTGAATATTTTATGAACTGTCTCTAAGAAATACAGTCAATTTGGATATTGTAATCAATTGGATAGAGTTTATATATTAATATAAGAAAAATATCAAGAAAATTGACGAAAAAGAATCTTATAGATGTCTCTTTAAACGTAACAAAAATTATATTAATTAGATTGATATATTTTACCTAATTCATTATATTTTTCTTTAAAATATTATTTTTTTCTCTGGATTAATTTTTTTCTGGAAAAAGTGATGACTTTTATATCCGAAATTTTACGGAAAAAGAAAAAAAATCATAAATAGAAATAGAAAATATAAAATAAAAATATTTATCTTCTAAAAAAAAATATTTTACTTAAATATCTATTATTAATCTATTATTAATTTTCTATTTATAATTTTTTATTTTTCTATCATTAATTTTATTTATTAATAAAAAATATCTATAAATATATACATAAAGAATATACAATAAAATGATAATCACAATAAAGATCATAATGTATAAAATGTTTTGTTAAAAATAATTAATGCAATTGATTGAAGATTTTCAAATGATTGAAATTACGATCAAATCCAATATTTGACATTAATAATGAACAAAATCTTAAGAATGGATTGCATTTTATATTTCAGTTACATATAGAAAGTAATATATAGTATATATACATAATGTTTCAAATAGAATAAGCTTGGAAAAAAAAGTAATTGTAAAATTATAAAATATAATGTAAATATACTGCAATAAATTGATAAAATCATGTATATTTTTTATTCTTATCGTATTAAATATATAATTATAATTTTTATTCTAAATTTGAATTTTAATTAAAAAATTGATAGAAGAAAATATAATTGTATTTAAAATACTTTTAAAATACAAAGTTTTAAAGGAAATTAGAAGTTGAATAGCGATATTACTTCGAAAATTATACTACATTGTAATTGGGAATATTCTTCTTTAATTTCAATATTCATATATAAAAATTATGAATTGGCACATAATTTAAATATCGGTATATAATAAAAGATAAAATTTGTATATTATTTTATAAGAAATTTCATTTGAAACTTTATTCTAATTTAAAGATTCTGATTTTAATAAAAAATATATATATATATATATATATAATATATATGTATATATATATATAATATATATAAATAAATTTATATATAAAATTATATATAAAAGATAAATAAATTATAAATAGAATAATTTTTTTGAAAATCTCTTTGAAATTCATTTCCAAAGTTTTCAACATTTTTTTAATAGAATTTCATCTAGATTACGACATCATATCTCTTTTTTAATTGTAATTATAAAAGAAATATATATATCTCTTTCCAACTCTTTAATTCTATTCTTCACAAAAATTGTAATTCTCACAAACATCCGCAATCCAATAATTACTCCTTATTTCTTTAAGTTAAAACATTTCCTTCGATTTTCATCTCTAGATCCTTATACTCTTTCCCTCTAGCACGTATCAACATTAAAAACCACATATAAAACAAAATCCTTCTTCACTCTCTCTTTAAAACCCATAAATCTCTCGAAACACGTTACCTCATCCTTAGGATCCATGTTATTCAAAACTGTTCCCAAACATTCAGCTATCCCACAACCAACCCATGATCAAGAAAGATCAATCGGCCGCGGCGGTCAAAAAGGCGGTCTTCTAATCCTCGTAGAATGGCCTCATAATAGCATAAAATCAAAGGAAATCAGGCTACTTCGCCGATGTGGACACATGTACCACGGTGGTGGCCGTGTCTCCGGGTGGCGCGAAGCGTGAGAAGAAAGGCCGCGTGGAACACGGAACTATTCGTGGCGCGACATAAATTCGGGGCAGGAGTACAGCTTGGGCCGATCCGGGTCCGCGTCTCCACGCGGTAGGCCTTGGGCCCACGGACGGGTCCCGTGTAGCCACGTCGCGGACATCGACGACTCCACGCCCTATAAATACGCATAAATATTCCCATAAATCCCGTGTAACGTCGCATTACACGCGTTCACGAGAGGGGCAGGAAGATTGCGAGGCCCCGTGTGCGCGGACACGGTCGAATCAAAGGAAACGGAAAGGGGGAGGTTAGGGAAAGAGGGAGAGGGAAAGAGAGGATCGGTCTTGCGAAGCGTGCACCAACCGACCAAGGTGCGCGCAGTGTGTATATCATATATGGAATAAATTACGCTTAATGTACGTACTCGCCGACCACGGGCCCACTTTGGATTTATACACTCACATTGGATGATTTTCTGTGTATATTCCGATGTAATCGAGCGTTTAACGCGTGATTCGTGAATTATTTATCGAACTGAAGAATTGGAGGAAATTTCTACCTTTTTTTTTTTTGTTTTGATCGGAAGAGGAAGATAACGGTGAATTTAATTTTTAAGTTTATTTGTATCTTGTATCTATTTCTTGTTTCATTGGGAAATAATAAATACAATATTTTTAGTAATCTTTAGCATTTAAGTTTTAAACAAATTCGTTTCAAACAAATTTTTCTTAAGTCTTTACGATTGGAAAAATATTAATACTCTTACAAAGTTTCTGTATGTCAAATATTCGTTTTTTTATTCGAAAATCTCAATAAGACAAAATTTCTATAATTTGAAAATTTGAATCTTTTTTAGATTCGAATTACCGAAATTTGATAATTCTTTATATGAATTCTTTACATGAATAAAATTTTAATAAATGATGCTTAATTAATTGAAATTTAGATTGTTTATATTGTTTATATTGGATATTTGAATAATTGACAATTGACAAAATTTTAATTATATGAATATGTTTATAATTGAAAACATATTTATATATTCAAGAATTATTCTTATACATTTTAAAAATTATTCTCAAATTTGTAAAGTTTGATACATTATTATGTATTTAAGTGCAAATGTTTAGAAATACTCTTATAAAAAATTTTTTATTAATTAAATCAAGAAATTATAGATAATTAGAAGAATACATAAGCTTTTTCCGGATTTCGGATAAAAATATTTATTTACACATTTATACAAAACTTAAATATACAGAATCATAGAATGCATTTTTATAATATTTACTTCTTAATTAATCAATTAGTTCCAATGTTATTAGCAATTTTAATGGTAATAGAATAATATAATAGAATAATAATCAAATTGTTATAAAATATTAATTACTTTCATTACATTTTAATAATAAAATTAAGATTTTTTAACCATTTAAGTATATATTTAAAACGAAACATACAAATTGTTTTTCCAACTGTAACATGATAATTTAAATCTTTATAAATTCAATAGTCTTCATGACTTTAAGTTACTTGCAAAAAATACTATTGCAATATAATAGTTTAATAAGTAATCTAATAAACAAACTTTAAAATATTCATTTATACGTTTATAAATAAATAGTAAGTATTATATTAATATTAAATATATAAAATATGAAAGCATAAAATCTCAAAAAAAAAATTAATATTTATTTAACTAATTTTTTAATAAAGTAATTAAAAATTAATAATTTTCAACAATGATGCAACCACGATGTCACAAACAAATAATTAATAAAAGTCACATCTTCCTATAAATTTTCGCAGTATAGAACACAGTGAAATTTTATCAACGACTAGTCTACCGATTCCTATAAACGGCCAATCTCTCGAGTCTCCCCTTTCTCAACGAATCCATTAGGTCCCAAAAAATCTGCCACAAGACGTAAAATTATCTCTTTCGATCGCAGGATCCGATACATCGGACTCTTGACCTCTTCTACGCGACCCAGCCGCATTTTCTTCTATTTATCCACATCTGACCGGTTCGTCCTCGTTCTCCTGCTCTTGTTCAAGTTCTCGGCCACTGCTCGACTCGCACGTTTTCCCGGTGCACGGCTCGCATTGTCCGGTAAAACCGTATTTTCGGCCTCTGCTACAGGACTTTAACGAGCTGATCGCTATCAGAACGCACCGAGTTATTCACATGAGTCATTTCTAGGGAATGGAGAGGACCGACTGTCCTTCTACGCCTCGTTCTCGCGGAACGTTGCGTGAATTAATAACCATAAACTGGATTCCACGTGGAACGATCAATTCTCCACGGTGCATCGGATAGTTAGTTATTCGGACTTTTTTGAATTTCTTCGTGTGATAGAAAGTAAGTTGAAGGATCAAATTTTTTCATATGATTTTAAAATAATGTAAAATTTGTAATGATATTTGCTGCGGAATAAAGTATTGATTTATAATTAAATAGACAATATAGGTAATATTGATAAAAAAGATTGCAAAGAAATATAGTTTAATTATTTATAGATATAAGCAAAACAATAAGAAAAAGGAAATAATAAAAAAAATGAATAATTTAATTAATTTAATTAATATATTATATTTATCATTCATTAATTCAATATCACAATCAATACTTTTTATTTCGTTCATTATAAAAATTTAGATAGTTTAATGTTTGAAAATATAGACAACAATATTTTAATTTCAAAGAAAAAATATTTTTTAAAAAAATTTATTTGAAAAACGAGAATTAAATTATACATATAATAAACACATGTAAAAATATTATTATTTTTTATTGTAACTAGATTTTTAAAACAATATTATTTGTAAAATGATCTAATATTTTGTGAATTCTAAAAAAAATAGAAAATTAAAAAATAAATAACATAGATAGTTTCAATACAAAAATAGTATTAATTGAATAAAATTAAAATTCTACTTTAATTGGAATTTGATTCCATGTTTAAATAATATAGTTGAATTAGGATATATAATTTACTTGATTTATTATTTTTGTGGTAAAAACAAAAAAAAATTCATGAAAAAATATGAAACAATAATTTGTATATATCTATTTTTTAGCATAACTTATGGAACAGAATATAGAGATTACTTTAGAGACTTATAGAGACATAATGTTTTAGATCTTTGTTGAGAAATTATATTTTTAGGGAGAAACTTCGTTATATAAATTTTTAATAATTATTCCAATTTCTTATAAACTTAAAATTTAGAATAAACACCAGAGATACAACTTTTATCAATTCTCGATAATTAATAAAATAAAAGACAAAATAAAAAATACAATATTATTTGAAAAAATATTTATTATTTGGAAAAGTCATCTTTCACATTTTTCGAAAACCTATATTCTCAAAATCTCTTACCATCCACTTTTTACACTTCTCATTATCATTAATATTTATTATTTTTACATTTTTATTATTTTAATCCCACATAAAACGCTCCAAAACGATCTTTCCTTTAAACCAAACCCTAAAATCGTAACTCTGAAATTATCGAGATACGCCCGTGTTCGAAACGACTCACGCAATCTGCTTCCCTAAACCGTCGAGAAATAAACTCTTACGATAGATAAAACTACCATTTAACCATCACGCCTCTCGCGTATCCCCTGCTCGCGTTGAATCTATCGTCGCTACCGACGAAAAATCTCGACCACTTAATTTCGCAGACGATAGGCGGTTGATAGGCGGTCTGCACGGTTGTTATCACAGTAATTAGTGACACCTGTACTATCTGTTCGACGAATCGAGCCCCGATAGCCGGGGAAAAAGTCGTATGAAAGTTCGCCCACGAGGGATCCATTCAGCCGACGAGGATCTCCGGCTCATTCTGGTGTTTCGTTCTTCGTCTCGATATCGAAAAGCTTTCGAACGATAGCGTTTAATTACGCTTAATGACATCGTTCCCAATGGCGTGAAACAGTGTGGATAAATGTTGCGAGTTGGGAGGCAAGACCGATGATTTATAGGCATGATAATTTCGTCGTTATGTGCCGAAAGAAGCCAAGAGCACCAGAGCGGTTCAACGACGAGGCGTTACTTTTTAAACGGGGCTGCTTGGAGATTTTTTGGAGATCCAGTCTCCTTCGAAAAGTTCACGTGGAGGATTGAGTTATTGAAATGTATACCAATTCGGGATTAAAGTGGTTTTCGTGATTTTGAAAGGAAAAGGAAGATAAGAGTAATTGAAAGAGGGAAAAGTTATTCTATTGGTGTATGAGGTTGTTTCTGAATATTAGTAATAACAAGATATGTGCAAAATGTTCGAGAATATTATAAAAGATGTTAAAAGCATAAATAAGATTTTAAGATTATTATTAATTTATTAATTTAATTAATTAATTTGATAATTATGTTCTGCGTATTCTTTTTATTATAAATGTAAAAATTTCATTATAAAAATTTAATCATTTTAATCAATAACATTGGTTAAACATAAGATTTTTATTGATTTTGATATAATTTATTAATTGAATTTGTATATATACATATATTGTAGATATAAAGATTTTTACGATTGATCATTAAAAATAATCCATCAACAATTATTTAATTACACAAAAGATGAAAACTAAAGATAAAGAAAAATCAAAGAGAAAGAATAAATTTTTTTCGTTTGAAATTTCATTTTCGAGAAAATTTAAAATTTATTAAATGCAAAAATGTTAATTCTCAAATATATATTAAGTGAAGATTATTTTACATATAAAAATAAATGAATACATTAATTTTTTGTTCGAATTCTTGTTTTCAAAATAATTGCAATTGAACTGATTGAAATATTCAAATAATCAACGAATCAAATTCGATTTTAATCGAAAACTCTTGAAATGAAACAATTTTATTCTACATTTTTAATTTCTTTTTTTTAATATATATTGTAAAATAAGCTTCTACAATTAATCCATTCAATTAACTAATTAAGTTTTTGACTTTTTAAATTCGATTTTAAAAACAAAGATTTTATCGAAAAAGCAATATTTTTTTTCTTTTTAATTTATTTGTAATGTTAAATCATCTTCTGTATACATGTATAATTACTAAATATTTTGTTTCAATATTAGAATAAAACAAAATGTAGAAATAAATTTTTTTGATATTTATGATTTCAAAAAAATTATCTTTTATAATAAGATTTAACTTATTAAAACAAAATTTATCACTTATTTTTAATTTTCTTTTTATTATATAATATTATTTATTTAATATTTTATTATAATATTTATTTATAATATTATATAATATTTATATAATATTATATTGCTTTTTAACATTATTTTCAAAATAATAAATTTATTGTATAAGGCTAAGAAAAATAATAATAAATTGATAATATATTAAAAAAAAGAATTAAAAAGTAAAAACTTTAAGAATATATCTAAGAAAAAAAATAAGATTTATAATTTCAAATTTTTATCGTATTTCAAAAATTAATTTTACAAGAATTATTTTTTTTGCATATTAAATTTGAAAGATTAGAGATAAATTTCTTCTCCATCTCTTTCTCAAAATTTCTTAGTTTGTAATTCCAACATTTTTATTTCATTCTATTATACATTGGATATCTAAATTGAAGTTATTTAAATATTTCTATTCTTTTTAATGTTACGATAAATATTTGTAACACAATTATATGATTTTCAAAAAAGAATATCGTGGAAATAAAATTTTTTATTTCTTTTTATAATTTTTTTTTAAAATCATCGTTTTTTTACGCAAAAAAACATTTATTTCTTTTTTTTTTGTTGCATCATATAACAAAAAATTCATTTGTGTATATTATATTCAAGTAATCTCAATTTTGAACTTAAATATTTATATAAATTTATGGTATCAGTATAATTGTACAATTCATTATCGATCAGTTATTTATCAAATACTAAATGGAAATATCGTTGAATGGATTTAACTAGCAAATCAATTTATTTGATTTAACTTTTATTAAATTTCTTTAGAGAAAAGAGAGAATCTACAATTTGCGATCTACAATTCCAGACATGATGAACAGTATAATTAGTACTTATGCTATTACTCCAGAAATAGTAGAAAGAACATCAGAATCCATAATTATTCATCATCAAAGAACATCATTTCAAGCATTTAATAACATAAATCATAAGTTTTCATATCATTGTCTTATAATTTTACTTTCTAATGATCAAAGTGATTTAAAGATCATTATGCAGACATATTCAGATATATTTTTTAATATGCTACAAAATGTAATAATAAAAAATAAAAAACTTTTCTTATTGTAAATAAAAAATGATGACTTTAAAAAAATTAAAAAAAAACGAGAAAGAAACAACAAATAAAAATTTCTTTTTATAATATTTCTTTAAAACATTTAAATTGTCTTATAAATACTTTTCGTATTAAAAACAATAGAAATATTTCGATGGCCTTCTTCAGCTAAGATTATTTATTATTAATATATTATTTTCGTATTCCAATTATCTGAAATATCTGAAATATCTCTATAATATCTGAAATTTTACATTTAAAGAAAGAATGAAAAAAATAAATCAATATCTGTAACAGAAGAATAATTATCACGATCGCATCGCACTTTCCAGGTTCTCCATCACTAAAAATCTCCTTCAATCGTGTTACATTTCATTCATGTTTTTCCCGTTCAAGATTTCTGTTTTCCTATGTTCTGATCGGGTCGCGTATCCTGGTGTCACACGAACGAACGCACACTTCGAAAAGGAACGTGAATGAGGGAAGTCGTTCAATAAATCTTGAGGCGCCAGGGTTGAAATTTTCGCCACCTCGCCGCTTGTCTTCCTACAGAGATATTTTCGGTATTACCTGGACAGGAGATCAGATCCTAAAGATACCTGGCTTAACGAGGTATTCGTTCTACGAACGCTTCTTCTATTTACCCGTCATCCATAAAATAATGTTAATTTGTTGCCCGATATGTATACACCTCTTCTCCAAAGGATAATTAAGAATCCTGCCTCCATTCCTGAACGAAAGAATATTTTTATTTGATAAACCTGAGATTACTAGGAATTGGAACGATCCTTAACCCTTTAAGGAAGTAGATATTTGCGAATAAATTTTTCTACTTGGATCCTATTTAATTTTTTCATGTATTCGTGAATTCGAAAATAAATCAGAAGATTTCATGTAAAAATTTATTTACATTTTTTTTCTATAAAATAAATGGAATAACTTTCTGTGAATAATTTGAGTCGTTTATGCTTGGAGAAAAATTTTATTCCTATATTCTTTAAAGAGATTTTTATTTTTATAGATAAAACTCTTTTATGTACAATTATCCAATATCCGGATGTGAATGAAATATTTTATTATCCTATATATTACATTATTTATTTAAATGTTTTTCATTAATAATGGAAATAAAATTTAATTTAATTTTGACATTGGACATATTTATATAGTATATAACATCGAAATGTAAAATAATATTTATTATTAGTATTAATTATTGAAACAAAATTGGAAATAAAAAATTGAAAAATAGTAAGAGTTTACAATTACAAAATTAACAAAAGCA
Organism: Apis mellifera; assembly: GCF_003254395.2. Taxonomy (NCBI): domain Eukaryota; kingdom Metazoa; phylum Arthropoda; class Insecta; order Hymenoptera; family Apidae; genus Apis; species Apis mellifera. The sequence continues at coordinate 865,040 of NC_037642.1, read as the reverse complement.
TATGTATAATGTTGAGAAATCATTGATTATAATTTATTTATTAAAAAATTTGTGCAATTTGGCAACTAAAAAAAAAAATAATATCTCTAATTCTATAAAAATTATTTTTTATATTATTATTATTATTTCAATTTTGTTATAAATAAATATATTATTTTTCACAAAATATAGAATAATTTATCTAATATTATAATTTAATATTATAATTAATAATAAAGTATAATGTAATAAATTTATTTTCGTATTAATTTCAATAACAGACTATTTGATTGAATTAATACAAATACTTCAATAAACATTCAAAAATTTTCTCAGATTTTTTAAGAGCCTAGAATAATAAGAAGAAAAATACTTCAATAATCATCAGAAAATATGAAAAATATTTGTGCACAAAAATATTTTGACATTTATAAAATGTAATAAATTTTAAATTACTTTCGATACAAAGTAATTTAATTTTGTGCAATTTTTTTATGAATTATAAAAAGATTTTTTTGTTTCTTTCTTGAAATTTTAAATTATCAAATAATTATCAATATCCGAAGTTTTGTTAATTGTATTAAATCGAATTGAATTATCTCTTATATTTTGTTAAAATTTTGTTATAAATATCTTTATGATTCCTATTTAAAGTTATTCAATAATTGCATAAAATAATTTTGAAATTTAATTATAATTTAATATTTTTTAATTATTTAATATTTAGTTAGCTATTTCAATGATTTGATAAAAATAAGATTCAGATGATTATATGATTGTTACAAATTAATTATTATTACAGAGTAAATTTTCTTTAATTTCTATAATTTTCTTATTAATTTCCTTTTCTGAATTTACTTTAAGCAATATTTGTAATTTATAAATAATATATAAATACTTAACGATTCCATTTTCGATTTCCAAAGATATTATAATTTTAATTTTATAGTTAATGACAATTGAACAATTTCTGAAAACATAATTCGATGGAAGCTTCTTTTATCGATCAAATTAATCATATTATAATAAATATCCATTTCCTTCGATTTTAACTTTTTTATACATTGTAATATGTTAATTATAATGTAATAAATGTCCATTTTGTTCAATTTTAACTTTTTTATACACTATAATATTACCGAATTATCGAACTTTTAAAAAATATTACAAATTTACTAAAACGTAAATATCCGCTTCATACAGTAAATATACGTATATCATAAAATTACATTTAATAATATATTTAAGAACCACAACAAAAATTTTTTTCTTTTTGTCAATTTAATTCAACCTTGCTTTAAAATATGCTTGTTTACAATTAACGAAAACATTTTCCAAACGATTTCCAACATCATTTATATCGTATCGATCATCTTATCCACTTTTTTGCTTCGTTTCATTTTAATTTTTTGTCCTAGTTTATTGTTTTTTAATCTAATTGTTACTGTTCGTAATCGATATTCAAATGAAACTATTGATTTTTAATAATCATCTTCGTTTTATAATGTATACATTTCTCATTCTTTTTTCTTTCTTACTTTTTTGTTTTTCTTCTCTTTTCATAGTAATTTCAGGTAAAGGGATATAATCTTGCGCTCATCCTATTCTCGTCATTTAATTATACGTAATCATCTTCTACCTATGGTCGTTAGCAATCACTGATAAACGGTTTTTACGCGATGTATATTTGCTTGCTCTTTCAAGATTAATCATGAAATTACATCGTTTCGTAACCGATCATATAAATAACACCATTCACTTTTCAATCTCATTAAGATTTCTTGGTTCACACGCATCATTATCTGATAGTCATTCATTATTATTTCAATATCATTTAATGTAAATAATCGATCTTCCTGTTTTGGATATTACCTTCAATGAAAATAAGCTTTATTGAAGCTTCTTCTTTATTTATTTGTTGTAATTTGTAAAATTTGTGAGCTTTTTAATAAAACAAATAAAACAGATTTTGATAAAATTATTCCGATGAAGAAATTTTTTTAAATATATTACAAATATTTGTTAAGAAAAGAATAAGTTCGATGAAAAAATAATCATTTATAAATAATTATAAAAAAATTGATAAGAAAATAAAATCTTATATTTAATTTACATTTTTTTTTTATTTGATAATAAGTAAATAATACAATATTTCTTATCGAATATTCCATTGATAATATTTCATCAATATTATATTGATATCAATATTGATTTTGATTAATAGTATTAGTATTAATTATCTTGAATTTAACTTAAATTTTTTTAAATAATAATATGTTATAAAATAATGTTAAAAAATAATATAAAAATGCTAAATAATGAACATTACTATATTCAGAGAGATTAATTAAAAAAAAAGAAACATATATAATTAAGTTTTTAATTGTATTATTATATACTTTATATTGCAAAAAAATTCAACTTATCTGAAAATTCTGATTATATTAAAAAGTTATAATATATATAAAATATAATTGATTGTACATAAAATAATTTTTTTATCAGCAAAAAATCTTTTTGAGAAATTAATATCTAAAAATTTTAACAGTTTTTTTTAATGTTAATCTAAAACAATTTTATCTGGAAATATTTTTTATCATAGAAAGATAGAGTTTAAAAAATTAAATATTTTATAACTTAAAATTTTATCTATTATAAATTATATTTTAAAAACGAAAAAATTATTATTGAAACTTTGAGAGTTGATTTTATATCCTTAATGTTTCGTAATGTTTCGTTAAAAAAAAATTATCGCATTCGTAATCTATTATACTTTATATATTCAAGATTTTTAATTAAAAATTTTTAATGAATATAAAAAATAAAATTAAAAAAATAAAATTTTTATAATGTATAATAGGATAATTCTTTTGATACACATAGAATATTTCATCAAAATTTTGAAATATCAAATTACTTCAAAAATAATATTCTTCTCTCTTTCATATTGTATTCATATTGTAAAATTATAAATACAAATTTTAATTATGATTTTCTATTATACGTTAAAAATTTATTATTATATTATATAATATTTTTGGAATTATTTAGCATGTTATTTTCGATTCCATTTAATATTTTTCAATTTATCTTAAATGATATTAAAAATTATAGAAATATTGATTTTTATAATATTATTATTGCATAGTAAAAATAAAAAATAAAAATTGTTATATATAAATATATAAATATATATTATAATATATATCTTCTATCTGTTTAATTAGAAGTATTCATAAAATTAAATTCATAAAATTATTTTTCTTTTTAATATATGTTAATTTATTGTAACATTATTTCATATAAATATTATCAAATCTATTAATATGTAAAATCCTATTAACTAGATAGAACTAATTTGGCACTAAAATTTTAATAGATAATCAATCATTTTAATATTAATAGTTTATTTTTTCATATTAAATATGTATAATTTAAAGTAATAATATACAAAATAATTAATTACGACTTATATCTAAAAATAATTTCTGAATAATTAATTATTTATATTTTAATCGAAATTCAACCATTTCTTATATTTGCTAATGTAACTGCAATGCTATCAATGTTTAAAAGAAATTGGGATTGATTGCTTATAGAAGTAAATTGTTTTTAATAATATCATGATCTATATCGTAAAAACATATAAAGTAAAAAATGATTTCTGTTATATAGACATGATTATTGAAGAGTTATTAGCATTCATTAAAAAAATTAACAATAAATAAATAATTTTTCTTAAAGATTTTATGTTTTCATATATAATTATATTAGTATAAACATTAAATGAATATTTTAAAGTATTTATCAAAATTTATTATAATAATATTTTTTTATACATAAAAAATTTAAGATCACGGAGGATATTGAAATCAAAGTGAGCGTTTAAACTAATTGATTTCTATATTTTCCTATAATCTAAATTTTATATTTAAATTTTTATTGTTTCTATAAAGATTTAAATTGTTATTTATAAGAAATCAATTTTTAAACTTATAAATACATTATAATTTATGTTTAATTAGTTAAAAAATCTTTTTTCATTTATATATCATAAAATAAAATAAATTATTAATAACATTTAATGAATGTCAAAATCAACGATAAAATCAATCAATGATAGAGTTAATTGACTAACTAATAAAAAGTATTAGAAAAAAAAAATAATTAAAAAAATATTAATAATTGTACATTACATTTTATTATTTTAAATTATTTAATCATCTCCTATTAGACAAAATAATATTTCGAATCGTTTAATAAACAATTTGCCTCTCTTATCAAGTAGCTATCAAGTTTTACTTATTATAGCAAGACTAAGAAAAGACTCGAAACGAGCAATCGTTATCAATCATAAAAAGCATCATCATTCGCATCAGGATATTACTCTTCTCGAGAGGTGAACTTGGATTTTTTTTACTTTTTTTTAGCTTCAAGGCAAGCAACTATATACAACAGTGTTGCTATGCCTGGCCATGGACAACACTCTTCGAAAGCGTATCGACGCGAGGCGATTAAACGCGGATCACCGTGTCCGATCGGCCCTCTTTAGAAACGTGGACGAGGAACTTGTAGCAATTTACGGTCTCGTATCTGATCAGTGATCGTCGCAGAACGAGACACCACGAGGATCATGATCTATGTCTTTATTAACCGATCCACGCGTCCTCGTTAACGAACGGAATACGCATCGGTTCCGGCGACGCGACGCGACGGTTCGCGCGAGTTACTGCGCTCAAGAGGTTGGGGTGAGAACGACGGTTCCCTATGGGGGAAAACGAACGATGCCAGTTGATAAAGTCAAAGCATCGAAACGATGCGAACGGGAGATATCGAGCCAGTTTGCACTGATGTTATGCCGGGCGTTATGGTTGATTTGAGAAGCTAAAGGATGGGTTTCATTAATGGGTTTTTTGTGGACGTTCTCGTGGATTGTGGTTTTGTTTTGTTCTTGATCGAGGTGTTGAGATAGTCAGGTAATAATTTTAAATGTTAGAGATGATTAGTATTCTAGAAGTGGGTTTAACTCGTTGAGTGAGTCGTTTCTTGGTTGTTAAGATGTGGAATTGGAATTAGGATTCTTCTTTTTTTAAAGAAGACTTAATTTTGATTGGATCTATTTTAATTATATATGGGATGGAAGAGCGGGTATTATACGTTTCTAATGTGATTTTAATCGTGTATTAAAAAGATAGATAAATAAACTTTCAGGAAATAAATTATTGCGTCTAAAAGAATAATCTTTCTAAGGATTTAACTCGTCCTTCCAGTTAATAAGTTGAAAGTGTGAGTAGAAAAAGACTCGGATGCTATATTTATAAGTATGAGATTCTTGTCAATAAATCATCGGATAGTCAGTTTTATTAATCTACCGAAGAGTAGATATTCAAATCTACTTTCACGCCCAACAGAAGGAAACCTAAACAGCTATTAATGCTTAAAATAATTTTAATCAAAATATAATCTGAATCAAATCGATAATTATTTACAAAAGAATATCTATTTCTTATCGATTTCGATTCTTAAAATGTATTATTAAAGATGTGATTCCGAATAACTTTTTCTTAGATTTATAATTATAACTATAATATATTATAGTTATAATTAGTATTAATATATAATATATTAAGATTTACGAATAAGAAGCATACATAACGTGAAAGTAATAAGATTATTAAAATATGGTAATTACAATGAAATTATATAATAGTTACGATAAATTTTTTTTAATTGCATGAAAAATAATTCCATAATAAATTACGTAAATTGTAATAATGAAATTTAATCTAACCTACAATCCATTAATTTTTCTGTTTACAATTTAGCCTATATAGAAATCATCAAACAATAAACAAAATTTATATTCTAACCTAATTCTATAATTTTTAATTTTGTTTTATAGTTTAGAATGCGATTATCATTAAGCAATAAACGAAAAAAATATAACCTATCTTAATCTTAATCTATTTTTTTTAAATGAAATTAGATTAAATTATATAGGAATGTAATTATCATTAAGTTATCATTAAATTAAAAATTTAGGTCATAATGAATATATATTTACAAGCTCAATAAATTTTTTTCCAATTATTTGAAAACAAAACCAAGCATAATATTTAAAGGAAAAATTTTTTCGGAATGACGACCTTGATAATACATTATATATCAATATATTCCAAGGTCATCAAAATCGGTGAGAAATAATCCTTTTCTAATTATCTGCGATTCAAATCTAGTTTTCGTCATAATACAAAATACGTACAATACAACACTCAATAAAAATTGAACAATAAGAATGCGATCTAAATCTAATATCCATAATCCAACACAAAGAAACACATACGAATAAAATCATGGAAGAATAAAAATTCGATTCGAAATCTAAAACAGAACCAGCGTGGACAAAAATCTGTGCCTTATCTGTGAATAAAAGAATCCACTTCTGAAACGCGTTTTAAAACACTCCATTTCACTGAGCAACTAAATGTTCAAAGCAGGTCCTCATTCCAAGGCGGCCGCGATACTATCAACGTGTACCATCGAACAAACCAATAAAAACGACACCCCGGAACGGATCTTACGGGCCGTCATCGTGAAAGGGAGGCGAGGAATTCAGCTGGCCGGTAACCAGCGGCTCTTAACCCGCTCGAAACACACGAGGCGAAACCCTAGAGGGGTCCCCGCTTCTTCTACCATCCGCGCGTTTAATCAATTTGAATCGCGTGGACGCGGGCTTAGGTCGACATCTTTCACGGCCGAACGAGGGCAGTTTCTCCACGGGCACTTAGAGATATTTTAATGGCGCTTTGTGCCCTGTCTCTGTCTCCGCGGGGCTGGGAATGGGGGAGCTTACCTTTTATTCGAAAGGGCGACCGCGTCTTTCGTCTCGCCCTTTGTCTTTCCACCTCATCCTTTTACCTCGCGTCCACCCGTTTCACCCTTCGTTTCTCCCCCCTCCCCCTCCTTTATTTATTTCCCCCTCTCATTATACTTCTTTCGGGCGACGTCCGCTGACCACTGGTTATTTTAATTGGATCTTCGCCCAGCCTTTTTTCGCCCGTTCCTTCCTCCTCTTCGTCCTGCCGTGTGCATCGCGTGCTCCGCCGTTCCATTCCATCCCCAACGCGCCATAGGTTCCCCTACGTATTCCAGTTCCACGGATACCGTCCGTTTTTGCGCGCGACTCGACCATTCTCGATGACAAAGCCAAGAATTCCATGTAGGCTAATTTTAATAGAGATCGGTCTCTCTTTTTCTTTTTTTTTTTTTTTTTTTAGATTCCTGTAATTGGGATCTTTGTTCATAAGATAAACTGCTTTTTTCACGTGAAATACACGCTTCGAATATGTTACGTTTTACATTTTCTTTCGTATTGTATTTTATTTTATTTGATTCATGTAAATTTTATAAATTTTTTGAATTAAAATTTCTGATCACGATTTACTTACGAACTTCAACGATTCTGGATTATGTATATTTATAAAATTGATAGAAACGATAAAATAAATTCAAACATTTTGTACAAAAAATTTGTACAAAAAATTTTTATTAAAAAATAATTTTAATAAAAATTTTGAAAAAAATCAGATATTGATATGTTATATATTATTTTGATAAATAAATATATATAATACAATAATTTGTATTTTATATACAATAAACATATGTTATTTTTACATTATGTGTATATATAATATGATAAATTTTTTTAACGCGTTTCAAAAACCAAAATATATTTATAAGAACGAAGAATTGTATATAAATTAGAATAAACAAATGAACAAAAAATTAGATTGAATAATTTCCAAAGTTAAACTTAGAGAAATTAATCAATTTGGGAATTTATGAATATATAAAATTTTATAAAAAAACAAATTTTTAATGAAAAAAATAATCGTATCTATTATAAAAATAATTATCTATTTAAATCAAAATTTATAAGTACACATCTATTAGATGTCTTTTATAATTCAAATAAGATTAAATTTAATCATTATTGAATAGATATACAATAATTTATATGAATATAATGATTAAAAATTATACAATATTTTTTAAATTGTAAATACATGGATGTTTAAGTTCCGCATTACAAAATTAATTCAAACTAAAATAATAATAATAAAATAATAATTTATTTTTTCAATTTCCTTCCTTTCCTCAAGAACAAGCTCATTTCACGATTTCTCTATGAAAAAACAATTTTTAATATATTCGATCAGGTTAATTTCGTATTATTTTCAATAATTGGCAACTTTCGAGAAAGTCTTCTTCCTTTCAGAGTAAAATTAACTTACTCTAGATACACCGGTCGAAAATAATCAACCAGATTCCAGGTTGATTATTCTCCTTGAAAGAAGAACTTTCTTGAAACAACTTCGACATCCCATTTATCTTGAAAACATCAAGGGATACACCCGCTCGATTCGAGAGCGGTAATCGTTTAATTAGCACGTGTATTCTTCGAAGATTCTTATCGAGAAATCTTCTGAGAAAATTCGCGCCGCTTTCGTGAACGATGAGTCGAAAGTTTTTGCGGCCATCAGTCTCAAAAAGTCGAAGAAAGAAAAATAAAAGGAGAGAAAGAGAGAGAGAGAGAGAGAGAGAGAGAAAAAGATCGCAAGAGAAAGAAAGTGTTCTGCACAATGTTTCCACGATCTGGGCCTCAATTCGATGGAAAACAAGAAATTAATCCGGATGAATATTCGATTCGAAGATGGATATTACTCACGCATCACACTTTCACGTGTAATTAATATTTATGCGATCGACGCGAATAAGATTAATTAAAATTCGCGCGAAATGCTCGATGTTACTGTAAAGGGAAGGCAAGTTGATCAAGTTGCGAATTCATTAAACGTAACGATGATTAAAAGTCGCGTGACGTTGCCCGAGGCGTTCATTTCGCGAAAAACCGAAGGTGCTTCACTTTATTTTAAGTCGAACGTGAAATGTGGAAATAATATTTCATGTCGTAGAATGGTATTTAAAAGAGGTTTACTAACACACTTTGGAATTTGTCTCCATTAAAATTATTTAATATGTTTAAATAACTTTAATATGAATATGAATATTTAAAGTAAAATATATTTCTTGAGAAAATAGACGCACGAATGAGAGAAATGTGAAAGGTAGAATTAATTGAGGTGAGTAATTATCCATAATTTTCGATAATTTTAAAGATTGAAATTTTATTAAATATATATTCAATTTGCTACAAATGAGATCAGAAAATAATTCGAAAAATCAAGAATAAAAAAAATGTTTTGAATACTTTGTTTTTGAAAAAAACAATTTTGAATATTTATTAAATACATAGAATGAATGCTAATACAATTAGAAATAATGATTTTACATGAAAAAATGAACGAATGAAAATACAAGATAAATTTTTTCATTTGGAACTTTGTTTTCGAATTTAAAAGTTTTCAAATACTTCTCGATTAGATACAAATGAACGAACTTGATACGTATGAAAATAATAATAAAAATAATAAAAAATAGAAAAAAATAATAAGTAAAAAATATTTAGTAAATTTTTTTCATGAAAATTACTTTTTAAAAAAATTGAATTTGAAAATTCGCTATTTTTTGATTATATTTAATCTCAAATTTCATAAAAACAAGAACTTAATTTAAGCGATAATTTTTACTCTTTTATTTATTTTTACATATAAAATAATGATCTATTAAATAATTTTATTTTATTTAAAAAATGTTTGAAATTTATTTATTTGAAAATAGCCTTAAATGAAAAAAATTTGATTTTACACTTCCGACTTACTTTTTTATATATGAATTATCTTCTCTGTAGTTTTATTAAAACATATATAAACTTATTTGCATATAAAATTGAATAATTGATTCGAGGATTGATTCAATCCATATTAGAATATGTCAATCAGTGAATACATTAAATAGTCATTCATTAAATAGAAACATATATTATGGATTAAGTAGTTAACGAAATGATGGATTAGACAGTTACACACTTGCTCTACAAATTTTTAAATTCAATTATCTCAAAAATAAAAGTTTAAACAAATATAAAATATAATATATAATATAAAATAAAATATTTTAATTTATTTTATATTTTTTCTTTGTTCTTTTTTTATTGTTTACTATAAATTATATTTATGTATGCATTTGATTAACATTTAAATATATTTAAAGAAAGTCTGATATTGTAAGAATTAAGGAAAATAATAAAAATAATATATGTTCTTATAATAATTATAATATAATTCTACAAAATCTAGGAATAAATATCTTATTTAAAAGATATTTATTCCTCATTACAATTTCACAGCATCCGTTCATTTTTTTGTTTTCTTTATAATTAAATAGAATTATTAAATTAATTAAATCAATAGAATTCATTTTCTTCTTCTATTCATTTCTTGTATAAAAACTGTCGCATAAACGATTAGAAAAATAATGAAAAAGAACTTGTATAATTATAATTTATATAAAGTTTTACAAAATAAAAATAAATTTTATGCAAAAAATATTTGTTTTCATATATTAGCGATACAAGTAATCAGTGAATAAATTTTAATGAATCCTCCTTTAAAGTATCAGGAGAAACTCATAATAAGAAGCTGACGGAAACCTTGCATTCCATCTTTCGATCGCAGATAATAATATTCTTCCGGCAAAAGTCGCGCGCCCGTTCCTGACTAACTGCCATAGATGATGAAGACACGAATTCTACTACTGAAGCAAACTTACTGAATGGTATTACTACTCTTCACGGCGGGAGGGCCGAGTCAGGCTTACTTTACACCGTCAGATCTTAATTTAATGCTTGGAACCCGCTACGACATCGATGCCTCTCTTTCGACTCGTGTCCCACTGCGATCCGTTCCTTAGAAATCCAACAAGCTCAATGGCTGCCGGGGGTAGCTGTGAGTTATTTCATCATGCGTATATCGGATAAAGTAAATGTAATTCATGTTATGTTTTTTGCGTTCGTGCTATTAAAAAAATTTGGTATAAACGTAAGAAAAATAAGTCAACTAATTGGAATGATTTTAAATTAATGCAGGTATGCATGCGATTGTGAGAAGAGAAGAAGATGGTTATCTTCAGAAGCTAGATATAATTATACTGTCTGATCGTAACATTTCATATGTTCGTTGCTTAATTAAAAACTTACTAATTTTAAATGTGATTAAATACAAATCTTTTTTAATGAAAATTCTTATAACATATTTTTAATTATTAAGTAAATTTATAAATGATAATTTATAAATTTATAAATGAAATTTTTATAAATGATAATTTTGGAAATAAAGCATGTTCGTTTATATAGAAATTCTGTAACATAAAAATATAAACTCAAGAATGAAAAAAAAGGAACGCATAAAATGATATTCTTCTATTCACTTTAATTTCTTTGTCTATTATATGATAAGTTTTGCAAAATATCTTTTGAAGTAATAATTTTTTATTATAAATAGTTTGATAATTTTTTATAAGAAATAAATAATAATGTTTCATTCATTAACCATTCATTAATTAAAAGATACATAATTTCATTTAAAAAAACAACATTTGATCTTCATTGATGTTCTTCAAATACCTATTTAGAAAGAAATTAATAAAATCATGTTATATTCCCTTGTATACTATATAAATTTTATATGAAACATTTTTTTATAAAACAAATAATTTACAAGTTATTTGAAGTCATATTATTCATCTCATGTAAATTAATAATAATAATTTAATTGAATTAAATTAAATTAAATGACAAACAATAAATTAAATTTTAATTTAATAAGTGTCAAAAACACTATTGTTATTATTATTATCATTAAAATAATATTTAAAATAAATAAATAAAATATAAATTTAACAAAAAAATTCGATTTGTTAAATGTAGATTTAAGAGATGAAACTAAATATTAAAATCGGATAGAAAGAGTTCTCAGGAGAAACTTCCGGAGCGCATCACAATGTTCCTCTATACTTTCTAATAATATTTTATGACCCTGTAATTTTCAGAAACTAATTTTGATAATTGCTTAAAATTGCTCTTCGATATGCTCGCTAAAACTTTAAATAAGGGCCTAAGGGGATTATACTTATAATGGTTAAGCTTATGATATAATATTAACTACGAAATCATTTTAATATTCCAGCTGTTTACGATTATACTAAAATCAGTTACATGTGTTCCAAATTACATTTTAAATTTTATCTTGAATTTGATTTCAAATTTTTCTTTAAAGTTTTATAATTTTTCACAATTTAAAGTAAATATAATGACTGCAAATAAAATTCATTTCACAATATTTCATAAATAAATTAATATTTCATTTTTTAAAAAAATAAGAAAAAACAAAATAATAAAATTAATGAGAATTTTAATTTAAAAAAAATTAATAAATGGCAAATGAATATAATAAATAAAAAATATCATGTATCTATAAGAACAATGATACAATTTTAAATATTGAATTCAAAAATATTCAATTCCGTCAGTCAACAATTAAACATTAATCTTTATCATACTTTTCAATTTGTCAATTTAATATTTACTACTGAATGAATAATTACTATTCATAGTAGATAGAGAAAGTTAAATAGAGAAAAGAGAAAAAAATGAAATGCCACATGCAGAGTCATCACCTAAACAGAAAATCATTGGGATGGAAAATCATTAGGAAATTGTATAAATCTCCTCGCTGAACAAATCTCACTCGTATTATCACTTTTTCTTCTTCTTTTCCATCGATCGATCGAAATTCGTAATTGAGATGAATATCCACGCTTTCATTAACAATCTCGCGGCCAATTTAAAATCTTATTAATAGGCCTTGTAACCTCGGCGGATTATGATCGATCGACACGAACACGCCACGCTATTATTTCGGAAATTCTTACCAAGAGCCCCTCGTTAATTCGAAAGGTTTACGGTGGGTTGAAACACTCGTAATCGTCGGACATTGTGTCCCAAGAATGTGGTGAGAATTCCTCGCCCAGCTTGGAAATTGTCTCTTTGTATCTTTTTTTTTTTTTTTTTTTTTTTTTTTAATAAACTGTAATTGATCGAAAGACGTTTAATGAGAGATTTCTGCACAACGATCGGATTCGAATTTCAAGAGGAATTCCATGGAGACCGATGATTTCAGTATCAAATAATTATGTATAAGTTGCAAAGGTGTGAACAATAGGATAAAATTAAAAAAACCAAAATTGTATGATTTTTAATACAGAACTTTCATATTTGAAATATTTTAAAATATTTTAATATAATAAGTTTTATTAATCTAATTCTATTGTTCAAATTATATTCTCTATTTAGATTCTCATCAACAGTTTTTTATCACAACAATGAAAATAGAATTTAATTGAAATTAATGTTGGATAGATTAGATAAGTTAATATTGAAATGAAATCAAAAATTCTTAAGAAATTAGAAATTAGATGAGCGGTACAAAATTAAGTATTATACAATATATAAAATCGATAATCAATGGCATTAAAAAGGAAAAAAAATGAAATTAAAAATTATTTATAAGAATGCATAGTTTTTTATATTAAAAAATTTGTACAATTTGATATTTAAAAAAATATAAGATTCCTAACTTTTATAATAAAAATCATTTTCACACTATTATTCCAATTTTATTGTAAGTAAATAAAATTGTATTATTTTTTTAAAATTCATCAAGAAACATTTATTCTATTACCCGAAAATCCTTTTATCCAAATGGTTTTGTTTTCCTATTAATATTTGAATAATAGAGATTCTAATAAAAGAAATTTATGTAAAAAAATTTAGTTAAATTAAATTATATTAACAAAAGTTGTATTAGTAAGAAATTTGTTTGTAATTTTCTAATTTTAATATGCGAAAAATAATCTTGAAAATTAATTTTTGAAATGATTCAAAGCTCTGAGTCCTTATCACTTTAAACTTATTAAACTTTCTTTTAATTTTTTATTTTTATATTATAGAATTATTATTTTATATGATTAATTATAATATTTTTTTCCTTTTATGAATTTATTAATATTATAAAATAAATATATAAAATGATGTTTATGTATAAGTGAATAAATTAAAAATATTTATAAAATAATAATTTTCTTTAATTTATTTTAAATCTAAATTCTATTATCCACAATTATTACATAATAAAAAATATTATTTGCTAAAAAAAAATTATGAAATATTGAATAGAAATGTATAAAATTTAATTTAAAAAATATAAATAATAATTTTTAAGTGATTTACAACATTTCAAAAAATTTATTATTATTTTACTATTATTTAGTATAAAGCAAACTTTTTCACTAAATTAAAAATTAAAAATTATTTTATTCTCTAAAAATTATTATAATAAAATGTGAACAATTATTGCTCTAACACTTCATTATTACATAAATGTTTTGAATGCAATTTTTAATAAATAAGATCTGAGGATAAATTTGACTTATTTTCAGGAAATCGTAAAAATTCACGGAAGAAAATCCTATATTCTCATCATAAAATATTTCATCTATTAATCGTTAAATATTATTTACATATATCAAACGTGCCATATGAGTATAATTACTCGACCGTGCAAAAAAAAAAACAAGTAACATTCCAGCAATTCTCCCTTTCACGTGTTGCAATTTTGCAATGCATAGATCACGTTCATCAATCTCTTCATTCAATTGGTAATGATTGCATTATAAATATAAGAACATTTCGCTTTTTTACTTTTCTAATGATGCGTTAATTACTTTTACTAATTATACTGTACATCATAACTTTATAAATTTTATTTTTATTTTCTAATGAGTATCAATTATCTATCTTACTAAATTATTCTTTATACTTTTTAATAATTATTTGTATTTAAATTATTTTTCATATAATAAATACATATTGTTATTCCCATTGGATAATTTTATTTTTTGGTGGATAGTCATAAATTATTTATACTAATTATTTTTTACACTTTTTAACAATCATTTAAAATAATCTATACTTATTAAATTATTCTTTATACTTTTTAATAATTACTTGTATTTAAATTATTTTTTAATATAATAGATATATATTAATATTTTCATTAAATATTTTTATTTTTTAACGAATGTCTATCAATATGCTTATACTTAAATTATTTTTTATACTTCTTTTAACAATTATTTAAACAATCTTTTAATAATCTTTTAACAATTATTTAAATTATATTTAAATTATTCTTTACACAATATATGTTTATGAAGCACAATGAAAATTTTCTTCAGTTTATTTAAATTTGAAAATATTTGAATATTAATACACCAAAAGATTCAACAACAAAAATATAATTCCGATAACAGTCCCATTTTCAATCTTGTAAACATTGGAGAAAAAGATCTAAATATTTCGATTACAAAATAAATCTTACCGCTTCATCTACTTCCACCAGACTAACAATGCGTCTCGTATAACCCCCTCTGAAGAAACGGATCCTTTTGCGCGCGCACGCGCACGCACACATGTCGTGCAACCTAACTCTACAAATAAAATCGAATCCAAAAGATATAGCAGAACGATGTTGCCCAGTGGAGAGATACAAAAGGTGAATCGAAGTCAATAACAGGGGGAGACTCATAAAGTTACACGAACTTCATCTCAGACATTCTGCATTCTAAGAATGGAATTCCTTATAACTCTATATGCTTTTATTTTCTTACAATTGTGAATATTGTGATTATATAATAAATATAATAAGTATGAGAAAAAAAGAAAATCAAAAAAAGAAATTAAAATATCTATACAAATATGATGACAATGAATTTCTTACAAATATATTTTCTAGATATACATATATTTACAATATATATTTAACATTTTTATTTAAATTTAACATTTTTTATTTAAAATTTTTTAAGTAAATTCAAAAATCTTAAAAGTGAAATTAATTTATTATAAAAATTTATTATAAAAAATTTATTATGATCTAAAAAAAATTGATTAAATTTTAAATTTTTTGATTTTTAGTTAGAAAATAAAATTTTAATATTTAATTTTAGTTTCTCTTAGAATGCTAGATAGGAAATTTTAACAATTATTCAAATCTATATGAGAAATGACTTTATTAAAGTTCCTTATTTTTCAAAATATTTACAAATAATCAATTTATTTCTTTATAAAAAAAGCAATAAAATTTTCTTGATTATCTGAAATAGAAGAAAGACAATACACAATTGTGGAATAATTAATCAATGAAATTTTACTTGTAATAAATTATAAAAATGAAAATTTTATTATTTAATGTTAAATAACACATTTGAATAAACTCAAAACTTTAAATCTTAAAATTAAAACTTTTTAAGATTTAGTTATGAAATTATATTCAATCTGTTTCTGAATTTATTATTGTTATAATATATTTAACAACAAAATTTCATAATTTTTTTAAATTCTAAATCGTTTAATTATCTCATTAAATAATATATGATTTTCATTAAATAACGATACGACTTGTAACTTATCAATTTATTAATATTATTATTTAGTAAATTATTGTACAATAATACTATTCGATATAATATAAAATTGAATTGCTTAATGCTCGAAAGACTCAAAATTGCAACAATACAACGTGGCAAAATTCATTCATATCAAAATTATACGTTAGATGTGCATCATGATTTAATCCATAATAAAATGCATAAATATTGTTTTCATCGTTTCGTCTAAAATGAATATTCCAAATGATTACTGAACATATCTCTACTTTTGATGAATTGCAAACATGATTCATCCGTAGTAAAGCAACAGTGACAAGTTTAAACCTGTCCAGAAACAAGTATACAGCCATTCAGATTCCAATCTGTCTTTATTCTGACACTCATTTATTTCATTTACCGACATTTTACAAACTACTAACTAGAAATGAATTCAATCATTAACCTTTAGAGAGAAAGAATGGTCAGAAAGATATCTCGAACCTTGAACTTTATATATATATATAAAATTATAAATTGTATTACAAATTGAATGATTTTATAGATATAGTTTTCAGAAATTAGTCGATCTATATTTAGATTATAATTGACTATAATTAAAATCAATTAATACAATACAAGTACTATCATCGTTATCATTGAAATACAACTTGACAATAATCGATTGGCCATCGAGATACGGTGTTTTTATCGATTATATTTCAGTCTTAAAACATACATATACATTTATACACCTTATGTATATACATATAATGTATCAATATAATATTATATATTATATATAAGTATTATATATAATATGCAAATATGTATATGAATTTATATATATCATGTGTCTAATATATTTATAAGATAAAAAAATAGATTCTGAATATTTGTTTTAAAACAAATATAAAAATTAATATAAAATATTGATCAAAATTTATTCATTAAGTTATAAGCAATTTAATTTTGCATTAAATGAAGCGAAATGGAATTCAAATTTCATTTATTTATAAATAGATTTATATGATGTATATACATTTATGAAAAATTTGAATACACAAAAATCTATAGAATGCACATAATATAGAAAAATTAAAGGAATAAAATAAATTTTTATTTAAGCTTCATTTCTTAATGTTCATAAAAATTTTATTTTGCATAAATTTCCTTATTCTACTTATAACTTAATAAATAAATTTCAATCGATATTTTGTATTGATCTTCTAGACTTGACCCTTCAAAGATATGTCACGAAAAGTATATTAACACTTTGCATACAGCATATGAGTCAGATTTGAAAAAAATTTATTGCCTCATGTTACGTGCGTGTCGTTCCTCTAAAAGTTGAACTCGTGTGAATATTCTAGTTTTTATCTTTTTTTATCTTTCACATGGATGAATCATCCGTGATGCATATCCAAAGTGAAAAATTTAAATTCGCCTCTTAATACATAGATATCACGTAAAAGCGATCGTCGTAAATGATTGGAATCTATGTGCGTGTCTTTATATAAGATTATACAAAATCGTGGCAAAGGTATTCCATCAACCGTCAATGATAATTATCTCTTAATAATTTAATAACGGCAATTTACGCGACTTTGTGAGCCGGTTTCATGCCCAGCGAAAAAACTCGGCTACTTCTATTACGACCTTATTACGACTACTATAAAAATGAAAAGTAATTTTCAACCGAATGAAAATATTTTGATTGACACCGCCTTCGTCGATCGATATCTATAATCCGATAATAATATTATAAATATTAATGCAATCTATAAATGCAATCTATAAAAAAAGTTGATCGATAAAATGAGAGATAGAATGGAAACGTAATAAGAAACGTGTAATTAATTAAGTGAAGAAAGATGATGTAGTGTACATGGAATTTTGTGTCATATTTTCATATTTTAATGTATATTGTTTGGGACGATGAATGTTGATGCGATGTCGTGAATTCGGTATGAGTGGTTTAAAAATAAAGCAGTCGCTCGCTTGGGAAGAGAATTTAGAGGAATTTTTGGTAGTTGTACGATGGAATGTGGTTTAGACGCATGAATAGCTGGAATACATACGACCTTAATTGTGAAGTGAAAGATTGTGAATTGAGGATTTATTCTTTTGTGCGAATAATTTTTTAGTTGAAATATGTAATATAATTTAAAAAATTTGCATCAATATTAATTATTCTTAAATATAATTCTAAAAATAATTCTTAAAACAATAATACACATATAATATAATCTTCCAATAGAATAATTTTTAAAATCATAATAGAATGAATTTTTACTTGAGATTTTTTGTTCAAAAATATTTTTAAAAAATCTTAAAAAGTTAGATTTAAAAATTGATTAAGGTACTCATAAACTAATTTACAGTGATTTTTTCAATTTCCAGACTTTTATGCAATTTTAAATTATGTTTATAATATTTAAAAAAATATTTCCACAATTAGAAAAAATAATATTTTTGAAATTCTTTTAATTAGTTAAAAAAAAAACATTTAAAATATTTGCGCAAAGTTGCGAATTTAAAAAAAAAAGATAAATTTTATATCATAAAATTCCTTTCTCCTTACTAATTTACGAAACTGCATTTAAGAATGTCAGAATGACTTTTAAAATCTTGTGGTCGCAAAGATTTACAGCTAAATCGTCGCCAAGCATGCAACGTTACGCGTAGATTTCGCCGTATATAATACTTTGTAAAATGTCGGTAAAATTAATACACACAGGTGAGGAACACGTGTAAACGTCAGAAGGATGCGCCCAAGAAGACCGTAATTCAATGCATGATTTTCAAGGAGCTGTCTGAATTTATCATACGCGTAAGAACACTGGGCCGTGCATCAAACTTCATAGCACAGGTGTGAAAGTTTGACAAGGTGTGACGGGTCCGCAGCACGTGTCGATACGATGAGCAGAGCTTGCCTCGCGTTACATTTGCCTCTAGATGCAACCCTTCGCATGGCCTTGATGCTTTCTTTCATTTTTCATTTTTTTCTATACGAATGGCATTTCGTTTATATATATATATATTTATTATATATTCGCGAGGAAAAATTGTAGCTTCGATTGCTAAAGGAATTGTTTACAGAATCTTTTTGATTTAATTAACTGATTATAATTTTAAATTAAAATTGTTTCAAAATATAATTGTTATAAGAATAATGAAAAATAAATTTCAATGTTATTGATATGAATATTATTATTTCTTATTTTAAAATCTGGATATAGAATAAACGATTTAATTGTATCTTTCGTCAATTATTAATGAATTAATAAATGTTTTGAAAATTAGTTTTAAAAAAATGAAGCAATTAAATTATTATATTTTTAAGATAAAAATTTAATTTTTGTTTAGATATATAAATTATTGCAATAATATTTTTTTAATACAAAAAATATTTGATAAATATACAAATATTATTTTGTTTTAAAATATAATTAATTATTTAAAAATTTTTAAAGCACGAGAAAAATGTTGTGATCTTGTCTGAAATTTTAAATAATAAAAAAATACATTTAATTACAATATATTAATTTTGTCTATAATCTTCATGAATTTCTATATGAAATATTGACAGTATAATTATCTTTCATACAAAGAGTGAATTTTGACTTTCATTGAATTGACTTTTAATAATAATTTTTAATAACATTAACATAACTTTTTATAATGATTTTTATATAAAAGGAATAATCCGTAATAAATTGAATAAAGTACTTAATATTTTTCGTATTTATATGATATTGAAATATTTAATTAAAGAGTATAAAATTAAAATTTTAATATATTAATAAAAGATTATAAATACTATTCTATAAATATACTATTATATTTCATTCTTAATAGATTTATAGTTATTTGTTCTATTATATTATTATTTATTTATAATTCAAATTTTTGAAAATAATGATATATTCTGTTCATTTATCTTCATACAATTAATGTCAGAAAAAACAAAAAAGTCTTAAAAATATTTCGAAATTTTCGCAATAAGTACTTTAATAAGTATTTAAATACAATAAATATACAAGATTATTAAAAACAATAATAAAAATTGCCTTACTATAATTCCTATTAATCTACTTTCTTTTATCAAAGAAAATAGAAAATTTATAATATATTATAGGAAAGATTTTTAATTCACGTATATTTAACGAAAATTATCGAAAAAAGAATAAAAATTTCAACCTTTTCTTCCCATTTTGTCAAAGAAAATAAAAAGATAGAAATATTTCAAAATATCCGCTTAGTTCAAATACACGAACATCATCGAAAAATAAACTTGGTTTTACCACAATCCTTGTCAACTTTTCTTTCTTTATGTGTCGAAGAAAGTAACAAACCTAGAAGACAGTTTAAAAAAGACCCGAGAACTCTGATCTATCTCCATGGATGGTAGACATAGATCGCAATTATCGAAAAAAAAAAAGAAAAAAGAAAAAGACTAAAACACCAACAAACTGCTCTTCCCGGGAAAATCAAAGGAAACAGAAAGGCTTATAAAAGGACTTTAAGATCTATCTCGCTTCACGTACCTCTAACCAGCACCAGAATTACCGAAAACAACAGTAAATTTCACCTAGAACGCTCGACCAGCCTTCACGCTTCGTCAGTGTCGGTGCGAGAAAAAGAATAAAGGGGGAAAGGAAAGAAAGGAAAAAGGAAGGTTTATCGAGCGTACTCCCGTAGCGGGTCGGCCGATTTTTACAACAGCCTCCGGGGATAGGTCGTTTACCCTTATCTCAGGTTGGATCTACCGGTGAAGTGCGAACGATTGAGTCTCTGCGACGAAACCGAATCTCGATCGAGGTGGTCCCTTCGTCGTTCCGGATCCCTTCGAGGCCCCAAACGCGATCACCTCGCTTCGCTGGGCCCCGTTGCGTGTCGGCGGTGGTTCTCTTTTCCTACTGTCGTTGTCTTCTCTCTCTTTCTCTCTCTGTTTCTCTTTCTCTCGTGGAAAAAAAAAGAGGGGACACGCCTTTGTGAATATTGTCAGCCGACCAACATAGAAAGCTACTTTACAAATAACCTATAGTGGACCCTATCTTCTCTACTTTGTTATTGAAGAGAGGAATGGGGTACGTGTCGCGCAGACAGTGAAGCACAATATGAATGCAATGATAAAGTTGCAAATTTTTTTTTTTTCTTTTCTTTTCATTCTTCTGCGGAGAATGAGTGTAGAGACGCAACACGCGGCGCTAGGGTGTTAATGCAAGTTAACGAACTACGTGACGGGTGATGATGGGTAGAGGGCACGTTCGATGGAAATTTTAGAATGGTAGTTTTTACGATTTATTTGATTTTGAAATTCATGTATGAACGATATGTCAAGACGTATTTATAGTTTATATTATAGAAAAACTTATTACATTGTTGAAAATTTTGATTTTGAAATTTCGTGTGTATGTAAATCGCGATAGATTATGTATGGAGCAATTTCTTTGGATGTGTGATCAATCGTTCAAAATTTCGCCATTTTTTATTTTTAAATACAATCTTATCTAAAAATACTTTTCGCAACAAAGCAATAAAGCGTTAAAGGAAAAAAAAAATATTTTATCATTAAAAATTTTGCTTTCCATATCATTGTTTATTGCATACCATTATATTTGCTTGCATACCATTATGTTTAAAAAAGCTGAAACTATTTTCATTTTTGATTCATTTCCTTAAAGTAATATTCTGCTAAAAAAAATTGCGATATAATTATATTTTAAATATTTACAAAATTTTATTAGAAATAAGACAATTTTATTTAAATAAAATTAAATTTTTATGATGTAATATATAAATATTTTTGTAACTGACTATATATAATTAATCAGTTTGTCAATATAAAATATTAAAAACATAAAAATAATAAAACATATAACAAGAATTAAAAATAAAAATAGAAATATTTTTGCGAAATTTTTTTAAAAATTTGTAAAAATATTTTTATAATCATCCAGTTACTATTTCATAGATTCATCATAGATCCATATTTTAAAACACATGAGAAAAAATTTAATCAATAAAATTTAATTATAAATAAAATTGATAAAAGTTGACGAATTACTTAAATAAAATTGTCCGAAGCTTTTTCATAAAATAAACAAAAATATCAACAATTATCTGCAGGAAACATTAAATGCGATTAAGATTATCAAGTTAAAATTATCAATTCTTATTTTCGATATTCATATCTTATCAAATCAATATTAATCTTTATTAAATAAATATTCGTATAAAATCATTAACGATTTTCGTCAAATGAACAGTGACAATAAATATCAAGTCACTTTTTTCTGTTTAATTCACATTAACTTATAAAATAAAGTTAAATAAATAATATATATTGATGATTTACTTGCAAATTATAATTTATAAGTTATTATATTGATCCAACACCGATAACTAAATTAATTATTATTATTAATTGGAAATTTCGAAATTTCCAGATTTAATTGGATGCTAAAACGTTTCAATGAACGAAGATATCTTACCTCGTTTGTCGTGGTCCCTGGATCTGCCCAAGAATGAGAAGGGCTATCGCGGTTGCCGCGATGTCACCACAACGCATCTCTTACATCACAATCCCCTTGTTTATTGAATTCATAAAACGGATGCACACGGGACGGGAATTTTACGCTTCCGCAGTCAGACAACCGGATGCAGATCGGATGTTTGTCGTTTCAGTGGCATAACACGCGTTTCACGGTCCTCTCGCACGGCATTGCACGATTTCTCGCACGAAACTCTTTCACGCTCGTATACAAACACGATCTACCTCGAACGAATTCTGGTCCCCCTTTTTTTTTTTCTTTTTAATATTTCGACGAAATTGTTTGTCATAAAAGTTCAACTCGAACGAATGATTTTTATCACATCAATTACGTATTTCGTAACACAATATATAGTTCCTTTTAAAGATACTTGCTTTTTCAACCCTCTTCCATACAAATTAATAACAATAATTGCAAAACGTTATAAGCGCATAACCAATAAAAATTGCAAAAATCGTTCGTAATATTCATACAGCGATCATCTGTAAAATATCTCTTATTAGCCGAACGGCAACAACTCGAACAGCAATCTTCGTTCCATCGACGAGGAGCCTCGTTAAAGTCACCGCTCACGGTGTTTCATCTGAGAGCTGTAGAGACAAAGCGGCACACTGCTGACAGGCGCAAACTATGGAGCCAACATTTGGACAGTGTAAAGTGTTTGCGCCGATTAACTGGTCCAGCGAGAATGTTTGCAATCGCCAAATACTCGAGAATGGTCCGTTCGAGGCGGTGACTAAGCGCGAACAACCGCGTTGATGTGTCTATACCGGGTAGAAATCGCTCGTTGATTCCACTCCTCTCTTTCGACAAACTTCCATCAGCTTCCTCGATCCACGCTTTCACTCTTGATTTCCACCTATGATGAGTCGTCCTCGTCGATTTTTCATTCCTCTAAATCGCAATCGCGATGCAATCATCCGCATCACGGATGACATTAAGAAAGATCAGATCGAGAGGATGAGTCGATTCTTCTAACGTCTCGTGAACGTTTAACGTTTGCTACGCAGTTTGCCGGATCATTAGAGGACCGTCGTTAATTAAAAAAAGCCAGGCAAGCCAAGTATGATCATCTACGCGAGAACGTTTTATAGCCGAGCTTTCTGCCCGATCGCAGATATCAAGCTCACGCGACGTATTATTGGCGTGGAATCGCTCACGCGAGGATATCGTCTTATTGTCCCGATCTGGCTAACAATTCCGTGATGTGGACTTATCGATCGGCTCATCATAGCCGCGTTAAAAGTCCGTAGAGATCGCACGGGACTACAGGGAGAGCGTGATCGATCGATCGTTCATTCGTTTCGTTTCGTTTCGTTTCGTTTCGCGTACACGCGGTGCACGTAGGAAGAGGAGAAGGAGAAGAAGAAGGAGAAGAAGAAGAAGAAAAAGAGGAGGAGGAAGAAGAAGGAGAAGAAGCAGAAGAAGAAGAAGAAGAAAAAGCAGAAGAAGAAGAAGAAGAAGAAGAATCAGTGGATGAAGACGAAGATGAAGGAAACGTTCGTTTCTCCGTACGGTTGCCCGCGTTCTTTTTCTCTTTCCATCGGGGCCACGAACACTCCTCTCCTCCTCTGTTCGGCTAACTTAACGAAGAGGAATTCCTTTTCAACGAGTACCCCTCCCGTGCTACCGGTTCTTATTGTCCCACTCCGCTTCTTTATTCTTCCCTTTTGTCAGTTTTTTTCAACTTATAGCTGGCCCGCAAAAATGTTGTCGCGGTTCTCGGCGTGACACGCCTTATTTCAACCACGGAAATTTGTATGCCACGGTTCCACCGAACCAACTTGCCACCTGGTTCCACGCCACGGTGAATGCCACCAGGGATATCTTAAACCACGTCCCACAAAGTAAGCAGCCTGTTCCGCGAATCGAACGATCCGATATACCGTGTCAAGATCGGTGGTGGACTAACAACAGCATCGTTCACCTGCCAGTCTTGGCGATAATTCGTATGCGTATCTGATCTCCTCTCCACTTTTTGCTCGGATTATCGCCGTTGTAATTAAAATTTCATGATCGATTTACTCTGTCCACCAATCGGACACTTGAACGGGACAGGTGTAAGGGTTGTCGCCTCCTATCTCGAAGATCCAGTTCTACTTCTTCGACGATGCAACTGATCTTACAGCTCGTTAGTCATCCGAGATCGCTCGAGCGCAAGAAACATTCTTGCGAAGCTTGTCGCTTCCGAGCAGATGACTTCAATTCTTTCGATCGTCGAATGCAATCGCTACGTACGGAAATTCCGAATACAAAAGATAACGTCTCGTTCACTTGTACCTACCGATCTCATCGGATTTTCTTCTCGAATTGTCGTCGAGGTCACACGTTCGTTCGATACCGATATTGCGAGAAGGATTTAAAGGATCTTGTCCAATGTTCGATGTGCAACCGATTTAAATCGCGATCGACGAGGAACGATAGCCCCGAGTTGCGGCGCGGAACTGGAGCAAAGGGTAACTGTGCAAGGTGTGCGCGGTGCAACCCGGTGTTCAAGGTAACCATAAGGCGACCACCACCATCAGACACGCGGAGTGACAAGCACCACCACCACCACGACGGCCGACACCACCACCACGACCACCACCAGCACCTCCACCACCGCCACCACCACCACCACCGCCGCCGCCGCCACCACCACCACCTCCACCACCACCACCACCACCACCACCACCACTACC
The DNA here is from genome assembly GCF_003254395.2 of Apis mellifera. Classification (NCBI taxonomy): domain Eukaryota; kingdom Metazoa; phylum Arthropoda; class Insecta; order Hymenoptera; family Apidae; genus Apis; species Apis mellifera. The sequence goes on along the minus strand of NC_037642.1, from coordinate 839,374 downwards.
ACCACTATCAGCACCAACAGCAGCCAGCAGTAGCAGCAGCAGAGTCATCGAGGAGTACACCGTGGTCAGGAAAGGTAGGAGAGCACCGATGGCAGGTCTGAGGGGTTAGCCGGCATGGGGAGTTGGACGGGTACACCGCGTGCACATGGGAATTTGAACGAGCGGGCAGAAAGTAAAGCGCGTTCGGTCGAGAGGAGGGCCCGCGATGGACTGGCCTCGCCAACCCAAGTCCTCCTACCTTTGGGATCAGGTCCCAGCCTCTACGATGTTACCTCTACGATCCTACCTCGGCCGCCGTCGCTCTCTTTCGCGCTCTTTTTCTCTCTCGCTCCATCTCCCCCTCTGTCATTCTTTCCTTCTTTCTCTATCTCCGTCCCGGCTCCCTCTTTTTCTCGTCCCCCCGTGTTTCTCCTTCTTCGTTCTTTTCTACGTCCTGCTGCTACACGTCCGGCTTTCTCTGTTTCTCTCCTCCGCTCTCTCTTACTTTCCTCCCTCTTGATACACGCTGTCACGCTCTTTCTTCTCTCCCTCCCCCCCTCTATCTCTCTCTCTCTTTCTCCTTCTCTTTCTACCTCTACCTCTCCGTCTTCCTCTTTTTCTCTGCCCCCCTTTAATCTTGCTCCCTCTCATTCCGACCCTGTTTCAGCGGCCGTTCTCGCGGTCGTTTCGCCCGTACCCTCGCATTGCTTTACTTTCAGAGTTACCTGTTGCCCAATGCACCGAACCCGACTGACCGTACGTCTATATTCGCCGACCGCGTCATGGATCCGCCGCCGCCGCCGCCACCGCGTCAATTTCGCTCTTGCTACCGTCTCGCCGCAACCGCGTTCCTCCGCAACGCGACGGTGAAACGGTCGCGACCTTTCCACTCGGGTATTCCAGTTTTCGCCGCGGTGTCGTCTTTCTTTTTTGCGGTTTCGCAGGCTTGTTGAACATCAAAAAAGACGGACGGAGGATGAGAATCGTCGTTCGCTGGGTGTTTCCCGATCCGGGCCATCGAAAGAGTCAGTTCGGAGACAAAAGAGGATTCTTCGCAGGTTCTTCTAAGGTTTTGACATTGATTTTCATACCATTTGAAGAATTGGACTCGATATTCTCGTGTCGGATTATAATTAATGCTTGCGGAGAATATTTTTATAGTTTTATATTACATTGGCACAATTTTGCGAAACATCGAAGTTAATTAATAAAGTTTGTATTATAATGAAATCTTGCTTTTTTAGATTGATTATAGATTAATGACTTTTTGATATATTTTTCTGAACATTCAAATTACAAGTTTCTTTTTTTAATGTTAAGTTCTGCGTTGTTACTCTTTTTTTTGTATTTCATATCATTATCATTTCATGTCTCTTAAAAATTGTTTCTGCTGCTAATGAATGTTTATACATGAAATACTATTTAAAAAAACATCATTATTGTTATTTCGTTGCTCTTAAATTTACCTTTAATTTTTTCAATAGTTACATCGTTAATCATAAATTTCAAGACATTTTATTATTGCATTTTTAGTGCAATTTATATCTCAGTTCGATATATTGTTCAAATTTCATTAATTAGAATACATTAGACATGAATTTGTCTTCTTTTACCATTAAAATTGTTTGAATAATTTTTAAAAATTATTAATATAAAATAAAAGTATGAATATTATTAGTGTAAACTAATTAAGCAATAAGATTTATAATGAACGAAATGAATGATGGAATTGTAAAATTTGGATTGGTATATATTTTTAAGATTTAAAATAAATTAATAATTATATAAAGAAATAGATTATTTTTATTTATTAACGAGTTCTTTTTCTGACCAATATATATTAAATTTTTCGATTAACGATACATTTCAAATTTCAGAATAACAATTTCTATAATTTTATTTTTAATTTGAAAGATCCAGATAACTTTTCTTATTAGAAATTCATATTCTTTTATAGGACACTTAGTTATGTCGTATTTGTCTCGAACGTGATTAAAACAATGATGCTGAGATTGATTCAGATAAATTCTACGAAGTGTTACAAGGTATTCATTCACCATACATCATGTTGCTGCTAACCCACAATGCTAAGTATGAATGAGTTATAATTCATTGTAGATATTAAATCAATGAATTTCTAAACGGTTTTCCTTTTTATACATTTAACATTCTTTTCCTTAAACTCATTAAGCATATAGAAACATTTGGATTGAATCAAAGTTGTATAAATATTTCATACATTTCTTGAGTCATTTTTTATCCATTCATTAATTCAAACATAAATTTCTCAGATTTTTCGATAAAATTTTATTCTATTATAATTTCACAAATAAAAAAGTGAAAATATATATAATTATTTGATAACAATATCTCTTATAAAAACATGAAAATAAAAACAAAAATACCTATATGATAACAAAGAAAAAGAAGAATTTTGAAAAAAGAAATAAAAAATTACATTTTTAATTTAATAACGATATAGCTTATTGAAATATTTTATTAAATGCAAAATGTAATTATAACAAATTCTAGTAAAATAATAAAAATAACAAATTTCTAAATTTTATTAATAAAAATATTAATATTTACAATTATTATATTTTTGATTTATTTTTAAAATAATTTAAAAAATAAAAAATATTTAAAAATAAATATATACATCATATATATGTATATATATCTATGCTATCCTTTAGAAACTATAATTTTGAAATATCTAGTACGAGGCCGAAGATTTTAAAATTCTGCAGAACTCGCTCAAAGGCTTAAAACAATGATTTTTAAGCGTAGAGACAATACTGCGACGGGAACGGTGCACGAACAATACGATTTCGTAGTCTCACGTTATTCAGATAGGAAACAAATACAATGTCGAATGAATCAGTAGCCCAGCATTGGAATTACGCGGTGCTCCTAGCTCGACTCCATTTATCTTTACGCACGTTCACGTGAACTCGCGCGCCGAGGTATATCCTAGTGTAAAATGCAAATATATGTAGCGTTCCGTTTTAGATCTCCTATCGGCTTATTTATTACTTATTTCGCTTGCCGCTGTCCAATACAGTATGCCGGAACTTATTAATCTGAACGGATGTCTGTATTCGAGATGTGTACCGTGAATTTCCGATACTCTTTTCTTACGGACACGTCGACGTATCGTTGCTGTTATGCAATGCGCATATTCGAGTAACGTTGCCGAGAATACGAGATAAATTATTGAAAATATAAAACGTGTATTGGAAATTATTCATAAGCAACGTACATATAGAATTAAGGAGAACATAAATTTTGAATAAATATCATTTTTCTGGACTTTTTATATCTATTTTTGTCTAATTGTATTGTTCAAATCTAATTGCAAAGATATGTTCGATTTTCAGTTCTGTTATTGTTTTTGTTTTTTTAAAACATTAATGATACGTATTTTTCATGTTATCTTTTAACAACATGAATAAATATGTTTCATTTTTTTAAATATTAATTTTATAATTGAATATAATATATAATGTATACAATTAATAAATAAATTTAATCATATTCCAAATGAAATCATGAATTCTGATATACTATTAAAAAAAAAAATTGAATAGTTTATTTATAATAAGAACACGAGAGACTTAATATAATACTAAAATAATAAGTATATGATATAGTATAATTATAGTATATGATATTTTGTAGAATTAAAATATAAATAAATTTATATAGTAAAATTACTAATAATTTATCTACAAATACTATTCAGCATATAATTGAATAATACGATATATTACATCTTCTACATGCTATCATAGTTAAATATTTAAGCTTGTTTTAAATAAACTAATAATAAAGTAATAAATAAAATAAAAATTCACAATCTAATGATTAATAATATATTACATTTCCAAAAATTTATCTTACAAAGTTCATTTAGAAATTATTTAACGATGATATAAATCATACAAGACACATATGTAATTTAAGATAATTTAAAATTGATTAAAATTACAACACGTATTATTAAATACGCGATATTTTAAATTTACATCATTAATATTCAAGCCAAAGAAGAACTTGTTCATTTATTTTTTTATTATCAAACTTGAACAAACGTTTGGCAATCATACATACAGCAAAAATCAAGAACAGATTATGTCACCGTGCTGTCGTCATTTTTCCACCCCCTACACGCTCGAATCGACTCGCGGCTTACCGTTGTGCAACCAGTCAGAATGACCGATATAACGTATCCCCGCGTGAATTTTCGATCGTATCGTATGCGCGGTCATGATTCATTTCGTGGGTGGATCGGTCGATCTACTCGTTCGACGTGATGTACGAGGGGTGTGCCCCGGCTCTCGATCTTGAACAGTGAACGTCCGCGTAGCTGAAAACGGCCGAGCTATTCGCTTGGATGGGGCGATCTCTCCGCGATCAGGATCGGCAACACGATCTTATCCACCTTCGACGCGTCGTATATTTTCTCGGAACGATGAAGAACGACGAATGATTAACGCAAGCCTCCAAAATTGCCTGCTATTAACCCTCGAACGGTGGATTGGCCTAAGATCCTCTCCAAAAGAGGGGGAGGAAAAAAAAAATAATACCTAGTATCTAGAAGAGATTGAAGGTTTACCTACATAGTGTATATATACGATTATATATACGAATCTAGGAACTTAAGTCATTGTGCCTGAGTTATTGGCTTTCTCAAAGGAATCCTCGGGCTCGGAGATATTTCTTGCGGCAGGAGATGTTTATTACTGAATAGGTAGGCATTTGTTAATTTCGTAGCTGGATACGAGGCTTGATATTTTACGTGATTTTCTTGTAAATAAGGTATCTGATAGATATCAGCATTAATTATATCGATACAGAAGCGAAGATAATAATTTTTCCTATTTTAGTAAATAATGGAGTATTGAAAATATCTTTTTGTTTTTTTTTTTTATATGTTTAATTAATTTCTTTTTTCCTCTTCGTTTCATCACCATTGATTTGTTATTTATGTGCAACATACTATATTTATTATTTATTGCCATTACGATTATTAAATTTTTTTCGATTAAATCATTTTTTTGTTCTGTTATTTCTTTTAAAATTGGGAAATTTTATAACAAAGGAAAAATACGTTAGCGAAAGTAATAATCTAAAAATATTTCACTTTTTTAAAATTATTGCAGATTTTTAATTAGATATATATTTTTTTATAATTTTGAATCAAGATTTATAATAAAAAAAAAAAAAAAGAAATAGTTAAATCTTTTTTTAATTTCTTTCAACTTTCTCTGTCAACTTAAACAACATACTGTTCGTGCGAATTGCAATAAACTTCTTGTTAACAAATTACCCAATATCTGCCCACAAGAAATGTCATAAACTCTCACGAGTCGTACCTCGCACTAAATAAACATATCCTCGACTAACGACCATGACGATCAATCACACAACGCGTTAAAAGACAAGAAACGTTCGTTATTGAGTAAAAAGCGATTAATGATAAATAAGTTATAGAGAAACCGAATCAAGAGAAACGTGAAAGGGGTCTGGGGAAGTCTATCGTGCGCGAGGAAAATCAGTGATTTGAACGCTTGGTGAGGAAACGATTTACGCCACGCATCTTCGTGCTTAATTTGATTGAACTCGCCGTGTTCGAACTGGTGAGCAATAAAATCTCGGTTAAGTAATAGAGGCACGATCCAGTTCGAGTAATAAACTTTTTCCACGGGGCGTAATCGGATTCTGTAATTTTTTTTCACGGCGAATCGCGCGCTCGTAAAGCGGCATTGCTATTACGAAATTATTTTTCGACGAGACTCACGTCCATTTATTCGAACAGAAATGGTCGTCAGGTAACACAGGTTAGGCATTTAACAATTTATACGATCTTTCTATAAATATTACTATTTATAGTTCAGTAGTAAAACTATAATTTAATATCTGATCGAATCATTCTTTATTTTTATTATCTTAGGTATGTATAGACATGTATAACGAGCGTAGAAAATATAGTAAAATATCGATTATCCGAAATATTCGATTAGATATATGTGACTAACGATTTTAAGATATAATTAATCTAATTATAACTTTATGATTTTAACTATTTTACGATTTAATTTAAATATTTCTAAGATATCAAACAAATATAGATATTTTTTAGAATAAGAAAAAATTTATATTTGAGAAGTTCATTTTAACGAATATTTTTATTTCTCTTATATTCCTTAATTTATATTAAAATTTGTCATTGTTTATTAATTTATTAATTTTTTTTTAAATAAAATTTTTATCTATTTTATTCTACTAAAATAATCTATCATCATAATTTACATAATTTAAAATATCTTTTTTCGTTTTTTCGTTCAACTCAATTCCTAATAATTTTCCGTTATTAAGAAATATCTCAATTGATTAAAAGGCAAAAGAAAATCAGCAAAATTTAGAAGCGAATATATTTCTTCATTTGAAAAGAAATGTTATAAAAATTGAAAAATCGAACATTTCCTTAATTTACGTGGAATTCTAGATATTACTCAATCCAAAAAACGAGATTTCTTTACGAGCTTTACGAGCAATCAAGAAAAATTACAACTCTTAACTCAACTTCATCTTTCTTGATAGATTTAGATAAAATTTTTTCACGCCAGTCTCAGAAATTCCACACATCTTAAACACCTAACTCCTATATCGGATATGCCATAAAAATAAAACTTTTTCCAACACCTTTCATTCTCAGATCATTTCTAAATCCATTCCCCTCGAAACACTCCCCCTTTTCAGGATACGCATTTTCATAATTCATCCCACTCTATGCATCCCTCGTGATATAAAACGCCCATCCCAATATTTTAATCCATTGAATCCACAGTGGAGTGGAAACGTAAACGATAATTTCGATCGATAGAAGGGCGAAGGTATAACGAAAGAAGGGCGATAATTTTTATGCTTAACAATCAGGTGAAGCCCCGTGACGCTTCGTCATGATATTAAAAATTGATCGGCTATGACTGTAGGCAATTTTCTCTCGGTTATAGTCAAGGGACACGCGAGACACGCGGAGAATTTTGATTCGAAGGGCTTCCCTCTGATTTTTTTTCGAGGAAGCAAGCGTGCCTCGTGCACCACAGCCCCTCGGCGAATTCAATTAATTGTATATCATTACTGAGTAATTGTACCCGCCATGTGTCCTCGACTCGACTAAGGGGGCCAATTGTCTTTCCGTGAACATAGACATATTCCAAGGAATAATTATCTAACGCTTGATTATCCTTTGAAATTCGGCGAATATAGAAAAATGAGTAGATTTGGAAATAGGGAAATAGATATGTGGGTAAATGATATAAACTTGAAATGTTCTTTTTTGCCATGTGATTAGAAATGTAATTGGAAGGCTAGACCGGAGACAGTAATGGAGGCGAATATAACAATGTAAATACTCATATATCAAAGTACGAAATGAGTAATATAACTATTTACATAATTTAAAAATTAGTATTTTAGTATTTTATGAAAAAAATGTCGAAAAAGATTTATTAGAAATAATTTAATATTATTAGATAGTTTTTTTGTAAGTGGGCATTTGAAGAATTTGTTTTTTTTCAATGGAATCATATATTTTTTTATAAATTAATCTATAAATTATTATTCTCTAAACTAGAAATTCATAATGAAAAATTATTATTTTAGAAGATATTTTAACTTGAATTTTTTAACATTTATCATATGAAAGAAAAAAAAAACATGCAAACAGATAATTTCATACTTTCTTCATCAATATAATCGACGTTTATTTATTATTTTTGTAAACATATTTTAATAACTGATGTCCAAAATAAAAAAAAATTATTTCTTTATAAATTTTAGATAGAGTTGAAATATTTCGATCTCATTTCAAATCCATGGTATGTAAAAATAAAATTATAATGATTGAAGTTACAATAACAGATAAATAAGTATGATGTTTATATTTTAATCATTGTAATTTCGATCGCTCAAGAATTATTTTATATTTTATTTTTGCATATCTAAATTTTCTATCGATATTAACTTTAAGTGATAATAAATAACTTAGACTAAAATAATATTATCTCTTGTTATTTGGAATGTGTGATTTCTTTGTATAAACAATTGATAAATAATAATCTCATGTTTGGTACAAACGTAAAGATATAAATAGAATTCACTGTAATAATAATTTTATACAATTTTATGCAAATATTATGGAAATTAAAGCTGATTGAGAATTATATATAAGAAAAAATTGTTCAAAATATTGAGTTTTACAAATTCAAGAATTATCGAAATTATCAATGTTAGATAAATTTCCAAATAATTATAATTGACAAATTTTAAATTAACTTTAAAATGTTTGTTTAAAATGTTTTTAAGTACGGTAATAATATGTTATTCTTAAATAATAAATTTTTTATAATAATGATTAAAAACTACTAATCAATAATATTATGAAATATTTTATAATACGTATTTTCTTATGCTAATATACAAGCAATATTTATATCAAATATAAATTAAAATTTCAAAAAAGATTTATATATATATATATATATATATATATACTCATTATATATGATTAGTGATATTATCTTAATTAATGCAGATTTTTGTTAATAAATTATTTTTTCAACTACTGTTTGTCCAAATTTTCATCTTTTTCTTTTTCATAATAGATTTCATAAAAAAATAAAACTCATATCTTTTTTTATGAAAAAATGAGCTTTATAATTTAATGTATACTTAAATAAAATTAAAAATAGAATAAAGCGTTCTTACATAAAAATATGAAAGGGGGAAAATATATTCATATCAATAAAAATTAAATATCGTTTATATTTCATGGTTCATAAATAATGGTATTAAAATCAAATAAAGTATTCTTGACAAAGGACACGTGTAAAATTTTTCGATGATCAATAGCAGGAAGAAATTGAATTTTATCCAAGCATTCACGAGTTTGATTACCAACACAATGTGAATCGCATACACATCTATTCTATCATTTTATTGAAATGACTCGAACAAACGGCAGGAATCATGTTTGACTGCACAGCTTGTCGCTTTAGACACTCGACTGGCTTATACAGGATATCCCGGAATAGCTAGTGTAACGAGCAAGTGCCAGACAATTTTTGACAATAATTAAAAAATGTACGATAAGATGAGAAAAATATATATGTACAGATGAGAAAAATATTGTTTTATTTATTTCATTGAAAAATCATAAAATGTTAATATTAGCATAAGCAGAATTTTAATAAAATATGATATTCAAAACAATTTAAAAATTTGAAACATGTAAATATTTAAAAAGAAAATTATAAAAAAATTTTTTATTTCATTATTAAAATTTTTTGATATTATTTATGTTATATGTATAGATAATAGATAAATATTTTTATTTATTAACAAAATATATTAATATATTAATAATAAAAATACAGAAAATTACAAAAATTGTAATTATAAAAATGTAAATTATAAAAATTACAAAAAACATAAATATAAAATATATGAAAACTAAATTTAAAAAAGAAATATTTTCGTAATGCTTCAGAAACAAAAAATTATTAATATTTTCTGAAATTTCAATAAACGAAAAATATAAAAATATCAATAAAACTGAAAAAAATGCCTAAATAAAAACCATTATTATAATCTATATAATATCTTAATTTTATTAATTCTCAAATAAACGTTTGAACAAAGAAACAATTAAAAAAATTCCACTCAATAATATTTCAGAATAATTTTCTAATTGCGACAAAATAATAACATAATCAAAAAATAATTATTCTAAAACAACCCAATGCTAATAAACAAAAAAAAAACATTGACAAATCCAAATTGAACAAAGATAAAATAAAATAAGAAAAATTCAACAATATTTAAAAATAAAATATTATTATTACATTCTACAACAATTGAATAACAACAAAAAAAAAAGACTTGCAAAATCAACAATAAGAATACAGACTCATACATTTTTCCATATCATAGCAAAATCATATTCCAATCTATCCAACATGAGTGTTATCATTGCACGCGATAAAAGGCCTCGGTCCATCCAAGTTCTCAGGCCGGAAATCGCGTGTTACGCAATTCTTACTTGTTTATACAAGAGCAGAAGAGGAAATCTCACGAGTTACAGCATATAAGTCATTGTATATAAATCTTTTGTTTTCTTTTATTTTTTTTTCATCTCGTCCATTCGATGATTTTCTCAACTGTTTTTCTTTATTTCTCATTATTGTAAAAATGTTTACAACCCACCAAGTGAATTTCGCGTGGCAATGTTTTAATGGAACATCATTAGCTTTATGATATCGCGTTATTTATATCAGTCGTGATTTTATAGAGAAGTATAATTAATAATGCTGTCGCTGAGGTTTCGAACTCGAGTGTAAACGACTCGGTCCATTCACAAATTTTTCAAAGGGGATCAGAGGCTATTCTAAATCAACGATCGACGGCTAACCATGACGGTTCAGTAACACCTGGCGGTGCTAATTCGCCGATATTGTAATACGTAATTCACGTCGCGTCGTTGTTACCTTTTTTTTTTTAAGATTATTAGATGAAGATGAAACTATATTTAATACAGGCATTGTTATGGAAAGGTACTGATAATTTTGGATAATTTTTGAAACTGATAAAAGGTAAATTTTTGAATCTTAATTTTGCAAGAAATATTGCACTATATGTAAAAAATTATTGCACGATTATGTTATTGTTCCTTAAAAATAGAATTAAATTGTTTTATAATTAATCAATATTAATCATTAAATGTTTTTATATATCGATTCTTTTTTCGATATCAATCGTAAAAATTGCAAATATTTTTCTTTCAAAATTAAAAGAGAAGAAAATTATTCTTCTAACATATAATTATCTTATGTAATATAAAATTTATCTATGTAATTCGATTAAATAGATTTTTATTTTAAAACTATTTTTTTTTTATTTTTGTGAGTAAATTCGTAAATTTTATGCAAATACAATTATAAATAATATTTATATAAAATACGAAATATAAAATTATATTTAATATTATATTCAATATTGTATAAAATATATCTATCCAATATGAATCTAATATTAATCTTTACGTAACAGTTATTGTAGTAGGTACTATACATTACTTGTCCGAACAATAGGAATCATGATAACATATTATGCTACAGAAATAAATTTAACGCGTGTAGATAAAATAGTGATCGAATATGCATCCGCTGAATCTATTTATATATCCAATGTTGTAAATAACTATAAATTTTTCTATATTTTTGCAATTTTCATAAGAAGTAAACAGAAATTGAAAAAGCTTTTATATTTTTATGATATAATACGGAAGAAAAATAAGAAAATGAAGAGTAAACATTTTTTTCTTCATAAATTTAAAAAAAAAGAAAGATTCTCTTAAAATTGTATTTTAAACAGTGAAAAAATATAAAAAGTCAATATTTTTAATATTCTTATATTTAATCAATTTTTCTTTATTTTTGATTACTTATAAGCAATCAAAAACACTATAAATAATTGAATTATTTAGACTTTCTTTTCTCATGTGGATTCAAATAAATTCTATTAATTATTCTATTAATTAAATTAATAATTAATTCGTAAATTTTCTTCTGATCAAAATTAAAGATAAGAAGATTATTTTAGTAGAAAGATAATATTCGATGCAATATCCTCGATAAAAAAATATAGGTTAAAGAATTTAAAACCGATATATTGTCTAACAAAATGGCTAGCTCTAAATTCTTATTTAAAGACATCATTAAAATTTTTTTTATTTTGTTAAAAAAAATTTTATGATATATAAGTTATTTACATTATTGTATATTTATATGTTTCATAAAATTTGTTACAACTGAAATTTTTATGAGCCATTGTACACCCACATATATTATGTATAAAAATGTGTGTGACACCATCAACGGTGACTTTTACAAATATTAAAAAAATTATACGATTCTGCAATCGTTTATTCATAGTTTAAGTACATTGACAAGAAATTCGGGAGAAATTCGTAAGAGAAAGATCACAGATTTCACTTGAGGTTAAGTCTCAATTAAAACGTGTTGTACGCAAGCAAGTACTTTGTTGCCGAGACAAGTTGTACAAGGATTTAATGAATGTATTCTACACTATGATTATCTAGTCATCGGCACGTGATCATAGTGCTTCGAGTTTCAATGACGTTAGTAAACAAGTACACTTAATAGACTATTTATCAACTATATTAAGTAAGAATTATTGATAATTTTTACACTTCATTTTTTAAATAAAATATCAAACTTATTGTAAATTTTAAATGATAAAACGTAAAAAAAATAAAATTAATTATTTCAAAACCACTAATATTTTAAAAAACATTAGATATTTATTTAAAAAAGATAATAACGTTTATATTAATAATAATTATTTATAATTTATTATTAGTAATTTATTAATAAACTATTTATTAAAAATTGTATTATAAAAAATTAATTAAATATGATATAGAATTAATCACAGAATATCTGTTTGGAAATTCATTTTATCCGAAAATTCTAATTTTATTGAAAGTTTGAAAAGAATGAAAAAATACTGCAACTTTGATCACTGATTTTTTTTTGAAATAATATTTTGCTAAAAAAAGTTATAGCATACATAATTCATTATAATCTATATATTCATTAAATTTTATTAAAAATAAAAAAATTCAATTTTTATCATGTAAAATAAATATATATTTCTGTATAAAATAAAATATCGAATTATTAATATCCTAATTTATTAAATAATTACATATGAAAGGTTCAGAAACTATATACAATATATACTATACAATATATATAATATATAATAAATTATATTTTCTGAAAATGCTTTAACTTATTTAATTTATTATAATTTCTTTATCGTTTAAATTTTTAATTAACAAATTAATTAAATCAATACTAAACTATTGAAATAATTATTTAATAGATTTGTCAACTGTAATTTGAACAAAAGACTTCTGAACTATATAAATCACTTTCAAAGGATATGACTTACAATTTCTAAACCGTTTATATCAACACTACATCTTTCAAACTATTATAAACCAATATATATCTCCTATCAAAATCTCCTATCTATTTCATCCCTCTCTCTCAACCTTTACTTCACTTCAATTTTACACTTTCCATCCTTAAACTATCTATCCGCGTAACACATCCACAAAAACGAAATTAAACCGCTCAGGTATAAAAGGTGAAAAAGGCCGCGTTTACGAGGTTGGTTCGGGTCCAGGCACTCCCTTAAATAAGTTATTTTGCCGTTTCTAATTCCACTCCTATGACGCCTCTTAACTCCGGAGTCTATTCTACGCGTTTTATGATTACGACACGGTTTCGAACGGTCCAATCGTTAAAATTCTCCTGAAAGGGTCAATGGAAGACACGGTTTCGTCTTCCACCCTACGCCACCAGGATTGTTCCTCGCTATCCTTAAATCTAAAACCGTGTCACAAGCCCTTAACTCTGCTCGTGTTTGAGCACTTTGAGCGTAAATATTAAGGGAATATAGAGACTCATTGTGCTCGGCGAGTGCACACGTTACGAGCCGATGATTCGAAAGATACGAGCTTTACGACGATCCTGATCATTGTTCTCGTTGTGAAATTAAGTCAGAATGCGTGTTGTTCGCCGACGCGAGCAGCGGATATGACAACGCGCCTTTATTCCGGCACGTGTGAGGTAAACCGAGCAGAGCGGTGATTTAATCGGTGGAATTAAACCGACGGATCTTAGTGTTCCCATCGTCGTTTAACGTGTCATATAAAAACTGCGGATGTTTATGCAAATTGAAATTTTTATGGATACAAGTAGAAAAATGAAACTTAAATAAAGATACGTTTTACTTGTTAAATATCACATAATGTGCACTTTGATTTTTCTCTATTTCTATTTATTTTTTCTTTTTTGTATATTATTTGCATTTTTATTGATATATATGTTTCATTCTTTAAATGTTACAATATATACTTTATTTTGATTTTTCTTTATATATTATTCTAATTATCTAATATATATTTGCATTTTATATATATTTGTATATTTTATAATTTTCTATAAATGCATAAATATTCTTAGTTTATTCATATAATTAAATTAATTTGGTCTTCTTATGTAAATTCAAAAATTTACTTTTTTTCTTTTTCTATTGAAAATAATATATTTAATCTCAATATTTAAAATATATTAAAATATAATTAAAATTTATTGCAAACATTTTATATATTTTTATTTTATAATCTTGAAATTCTTTCGAACTTAAAAAAGCCTTTGCATCTCGAAACTTTTTTCTATTTTTGCGATTCAAAATTTAAATAAAAAATAATTATAATTAATTTATGAGAATATTATGATGATATAAATTTATTTTTATTCAACTAAATAATAATCTAATTAAATTTGCTTTAATTTTAAATTTATTTCAATCATATATTTTTAATCGATGATTTCATCATTTTAATATAATACTTTATATAAAAAAAATATATAAAACGTAAAAATTGAATCTTTTGCAAGTCAAGAAAATGATGTTTAATTATATTTATAATTTAATTATATTAATTAACTATGAATTTGAAGAATTTAAAAAAACAATTTGTTAAAATTTTATAAATAAAATAGATATTGCTTAAATGATAATAGGAAAAAAAACAAATATTTTAAGTTTTTAGAATTTCACATTTTAAAATCGTATTTCAAATTTCGAATAATCAGATTTCAATGTATTTTCATTTTTAATTTTTCTATTTTTGAGATATTTTATTTTCAATATAACATCTTATCTATTATCAATATTCTAATACAATGTTTTTAAATAAACTATTATTTGAAAGATTTCTGGAAATTTTATGTAGATAAGAATTTATAAGTAATTTTTCAAATTGGATTTTGATTTATCATTTAATATATTTAATTTTTCATTATATAAAATATAATAAAAATACCAATTTTTATTGTTAACATTTTTTGTTTATTTAAAAACACAATAAATTTTAAGAAGAAATTTTTAATGATTAAAATCAAGCAAAATAGTATCAATCAAAGGAATTTCTTAAACTAATAAAATTTAAAAATTATTGTTAATTGTAATATATTATTTATTTTATTTTTAATTTATATAATTTAAAAATTTAATTTATTTTATAAAATTTTATTTTTTAATTTAGCTTATAATATTTATTTAATTTTTAACACAAAATTTTTTAAAAATCAAGTTTTCTTTTATTTCTTATTCTAAAATATTTCATGATCAATTTTGATAAGAAACATAGAGATGAATTAATCTCAATATTGATATAAAAATTGAGAAACATTTATCAAAATATGTATATTTATAATTGTAAATAATTAGAAGTAATAGAAAAAATAAGAACGAAAGATAAATTTTTAAATTTTAATATAATAAATAAAGAATTTTTTACATTACATATTGCAATTGTAAAACGTTTTAAAAAACGACTTTTGTAATTTTAATAATAAATTTAATAATAAATTGTTAAAATATATTTACAATAAGAATTTTTTCATGGAAAAGATCTTTTATAATCTTTTGATGAATTGGATATAACAAACGCATTAACATAAGTAGATGGTTAACTGTGATTATCTTTTCTAGTTGAAAGGGATCTACCCTATATTAGAAAATAGATATTCAACGAGAGCAAACTATGCGAGCATTATAATGCAAATTTTATAAGCTTCGAACATAGTTAATACTGTCAAAACCTTCCAGGTGTGAATTAATGCCTCTTTCAAACAGTGTTTTGATATATATATATATAGAATTATCTATTTCTTTATTATAGATTTAAAAACACATTATTAACTTAATAAGTCTAACTTTAATTTTTTAATTCTTATTTATTACAATTTTTTATCAATTTTTATCATAGCATTAATAAAAAATTTATTTAAGAATATTAAAAAATATTAAAATGAAAAAAAGTTTTTTATTATATTTATATTAAATTATATAATATACAAAATTATTTAAAGATATTAAAAATATTAAAGAATATTAGAAAAAAAACTTTTTATATTATTAAAATTCTGACAAAAAATTTATTTGAAGACATTTATTAATGAAAAAATTTTTATTGTTTTTTTATAGCACAAAAGAAAGATGTAACATAAATTTTATAAAAATTTTAAAATTTTGTAAATTTTATTTTGACTTTATTATTAATTTTCTTTTAACTCTATTTTTCTAAAGATAATTTTTCTTATTTAATAAAATTATACGCATAATAATAATTCAAAAAAAGAACTTTGGAAAAATGAATCGCAAAATAGATATTACACAATCGGATATTACACATTAGACATTACAATTTTAAATTTCAAAAACTATTTATTACAGTCTATTTATAGAACAACATTGCAGAAATTTTACGAAATAATTATTTATTCTATCGTAAATATATTTTTCTATCATAAATATAACAATAAATATTCCTCAATTACTTTAATAATAAAAATATTTAAAAAAGAAGAAATATTTTTACAAAATTAACAAAATAATTATTTTTAAAAATCTTTGTTTCCTCCCTTGTCCACATCACCCATCATTGCACAAAAGATGGTCGCGAGTCGAGCGAACCAAAAAAAATTTGCTCCCGTAAAAAGGAAAGGAAAAAAGGAAAAAAAAAAAGACTTGCAGCCTCTGTATAACTGTTCGAGTATCGCATATCACACGAACACCACCCTTGTTTCTTTATTATGCCCGTCTTTTCACACAATTTCGATGTTACTCCTCCCTCTTGCTTGTTCCTCTTTCCCGCGCGCGTTTCTTCCACACACATGCGAACACATTCCATCGCCGATTCCTTTCTCCGCGTTTCTATTAGCGGTTTGTATTTCGAGCAGATGTTTCGCCGGCACAATGGCAGCTACACGGGTTAGCCAGTTTCAGCCTCGTAACGGCATTGTTGCGTCGAGATATAAAAGATCGGGCCCACGACCCTCGCTGAATCCTCGACACCCCGAAGAAAACGTGTTTATATACCGTGTTTGGGACGGATCATCGAATCGATTTATTCGAGGTGAAAGGATCTCGAAAGAAGAGCCTAATTTTTGTAACGGGTAATCGGAGCTGATTCTTCGATATTTAATTGAGAGAAAGTGGATGGGCAGAGAAATTTTTTGTTTATTTGATTTAATTGTATAGTCTGTTGAGATGCTGATGCAAAAAGATGGAAGGAATTGTTGTTGTTATTTTTTTCGTAATTTATTTCGAAATAAATTATTAGTTTTGTTATTTAAGAATTTATTATGAAGATAGGAGATATAATATATAAAAAGATTATAACAAGATACGATCTTTATCAATTTATTTTGCAATATTTTATTTTTTCAAATAAAAAAATTTAATAATTTAATAATAATTTATTTGATTTAGAATGTGGAATAAATATGCGATAAAATAATATTTTATTATAACTTTTTATTATTTTTGTTTAATTGTATTTTGTTGAAATTCTGAATTGAAAAAATAAAGAAAGCGTGATTTTGAATAATTTATCTTCGAATAAATTGTTTTAATTTTCTTACTTAAAAACTTTTTATAAAGATGAAAGTTTAAAAAAAATTATTGTAAATGTAATAAAAAAGTGTTTAACCTTTTTCAACAAACTACGAAATGTAAATAAAAGAAATATAATATGTAATACTTATTTAAATTTTCATTTAAACTCATTCAAAACTTACAATAATAATAAAATTGATGCATTTTTTATTCATTATTTGCCATTAAACTATACCTATATGGAGGGTGATTCAAAAATATGAAAAACAAGAAAATTAAAATTTTTTAAAATTAATTGCAAATGTAATTATTTGTAAAAATTTATAAAAAATCTATTTAGATATAAAAATAAATATTATTAAAACATTTATTTGACAAATCAATCAAAAAATGATTGAATTATAATTTAATTCAAATTTAAATAATTTTCCATTAGCATATTTTCCTAATTTCTAAATTAATTCTTAAAATTAATTATTTTTTGTAATGATTAAAATAAAAATTGCTTTTATTACATTTTCTTTTCAAAATATTATTCAAAATATTATTCAAAAAGGTACCTCAAAATTTAAAACACTTAAAAACGATTGAAAGCGTTTAAAAAACGACAAAAAGATACATGATTTATCGATCGATTGACCTGAAAACGTGATCGTTATCAACGATATCGGTGATCATCCGATAGCGGTCGCATGATTATAACTCTTTTACACGATGCAACTTATCTCGAGATACGCCTTACGACTAATAATGAAACCAGGACCAAGAGAAAAATCTCATGTGGAAGACACACGGTTTATGCACAGATTCGAAATAATTTTAAACGATTTCGATTCTAGCATGCCTCGAAGCAAGTCTCATTGTGTAGGGCGTACTTAACTTCCATGGATATGAAGTGAAGCGGATGGTAGAAGTGAAGCGACGAAGAGGGAAAGAGGAAGAGAGAAAGAAGAAATAAAGGGTGAGAGTCTGACCGCACCGTTAGTCATTGGCTGCTAACACGGCAAAACCAACTCCTTTCCAGCGTGGGTCGTACGAGTATTTAATAGGAAGCAATGAGCAACAGGTCCAATCAAGACTGGCTTGGGTTACGCCCATTCGAACGTGTTCCCGGTCTTGGAACCGCTATTTTCTCTTTATCGGCGTGGCTTTTCTCCCTTCTACGAGCGAGCCGGTGACTAAACGGAAGCCAACGGTTTACAACGGAAGTCATTGACGCAGCAAAGGCTTGTCAATGATTTCTATCCTGTCTTTTTTGTACAATTAATCTGTAATTATTAGCGAAATTTTATATACAAATCAAGTTATGCAAATTATTACAGTGATGATAAATAATCTTATCTAACATTAATAAGTTTGTTAATACCTAATTATACAATAAAATTTTATACCTAATTATTATATTTTTACTATATGAAATTTATTAATGAAAAAAAATGAAATAGAATAATTTTTAATGAAAATTTTATTATTTGAGGAAATTAGAAATATTTAATTTCTATTTTTATTATTAGTCGAAAAAAAGAAATATTCAATTTGATATTATAAATATATTATTAGTATATTATTACATATTATTTCATTATAAGAAAAAAATAGCAAAATCATAAGTATAATATACTAAATATATTAATATATGAATTATATTAATTTATTACTACTATTATATTATTATTAATTACATAATTATTATAATAATATGATATTGATTTAATTGAACAATTATGATTCAATATATTATATTATTATTATATGATTCATAATATTATAATAATTGTAATTAATATATTAAAGAAAATATAACATCGAAAACAATGATAAAATAAAATATTAAATCTATTTTGAAAATATTAAATCTTATTATCTATAATTTTTTTCACTGGTGTTTTAGAGAAATATTTCCGTATATCAAGTTAAAAGTTTGTTCAATTAAGAGTATTTTATAATATTATTTATTTGTTATTCAGAAGCAAGATGCATAAATACAATACAAAATTATTATATTTAGATACAATCAGAATTGGAATAGAAATGGAATAATAATTTATATAAGTTATTCAAGCGTTATTTTTTCCAGAGTTGTTGTAAATAAGTCTTTCCAAAATTAAAAATTTTTTTGTCTTATTAGATTCTTTTTTATTATTGCAATCAAATAATTCAAAAACTTGACAATTATTTTAATCTTGTTGTTAAATATAAATTATTTTTGCTCAATCGCAATAAGACATTAAATCATCAAAAAATAATAGAGAAAAAAAATAATTAATCCATAATTTAATATCATTGTGTATTTGATTGAAATTTTATTTTTTTTTTTTAATTTATGAAACTAATCTTTCAAAAAAAACTGATAGAATTAAATATATATTTGTTGAAATGACCAAATTTATCAATTTTATATTTTTTAATTTATAATGAAAATTTGGATCAAATTATGATATTTAAATCTATCAGTTTTAAAAAAAAATTAGTTTTGTCATTTCGAAATTTACATACATATTTGTACATGTAAATGAAAAGAATTAATTTCGAGAATTGAAGACCTCTATCGGCGTCTTAAATAAGTTATTAATAATATATAGATATGTAACACACGAAATTCTTATTTACATCTAATGTAAATTGTTACGAACATTGGGTCATTTCAGTAAATAGACATATAATAAATATATTAAAGAAAAGAGACTATTGAAGAAAAGAATACGTGAATAAGTGTTTGCATGCTTATTCTATCTTTATAAAGAGTGAAATAAACTCGTACAAAAATGTAAAGTAATAAATTATATTCGAATATGTATACAATTATATTTAATAAAGAAGAAGAAGAAAACTGTAGCTATCTTCTAATCTATATATATTGTGATGAATATTATTTTTAAATCATTTGTAATTGCAAGAAAATAAATAAAAATTAAAATAAGTATGCTTCGTTATAAAATTTATGAAAATAAATATATTCAATTATTCTTGAAAATTTTTACAGTCTAGAAGAAAGTTATTTTTATTAAAATAAACAATATATATCAGATATATCGCATAATAATAATCAAATTATCGCATTAATATAATTATATTTTAACAAATGAATTTTTAATCATGAATTAAAAGATGTTCTTAATATTCTGAACAAAGAATATATAAAATTACAATAATATTTTATAAAATTTTAATATGAAATAATTTTTTCATAAAATGTACATTACATTTACATTTTTCATAAAATGTAAAAAATGTATCGAAGCCAATTTATTTTTCACTTTAAGTTAAATTAATATTAATCGAATTAATATTTTCCTCCATTCTCTATATTAATAATATTTTGTTATAAAAAATATAATCATTGAAAATTTAAATATTTTAAATATCTAAATTCTTAATATCTAATCCTTAATCTTCTCTAAATATCTAAATATTAAAATTAATCTAAATTTCTTTAGACATCAAAATTTTATAAAATTTTTTATCATAAAAATGTGAATAATAAAATTTTCATTAGTAAATTCATTTTAAAATAAAAAATAAAAAATTATGGCAGTGATTGAGAATAAATAAAGCTATATGAAATTTTAAAAATATCACTAATAAATTATATTTTAAATTAATAACATGAAAAAATATAAAGTATCTGAAATTCTTTAATTTTATTTTTATTTAATAAATATTTATTAAAATTATACTTGCGAATCAAATTACAAAAACATAATATGAAAACTATAATATTAGATAAATATTAATTTATTAATCTCAATTAAAATTAACTATCCAATATTACAACCAATTGTTTTTCAAAATTTTCGTTAAATACAAATTTATAATCAATCATTTTAACATAATATATTTAATTAACGTAATATATTCCAAATTATCAATATGGTCTCTAGCAATCTAAGTGTCATATTTTATATTTACATAATTTACATGAAACCATAAATTTTAAATACAAATAAATAGATTAAACGATTTATTTTAAACTTTTGATTATATTTTAATTATGATTTCAATGATTGAATATTTGTCAAAAAAATTTTGGAAATTGATATTTTATTCTTCTACAAATTGAATCGTAAATAATAAAATTATAGTTTCCAAATGTCATTAATATAAGATCAATTGTAAGATTATTCGTTTTAATATTATTAATATTTACAAATTAGATAACATTAGTATCTAATTCTTTAAATATCTCGATATCAAATTATTTTCTTTAATGAAATTCAAATTAAAAATTAAAAATCGATCCATATATAATATTCTATTTTATAACTTATTTACAACACAATTAATTACATTCGCGTACATGCAACTTCTTTTTTCCACTCAGCTTCCACTCAGAAGGAACAATGAAAGTGCAGCGATGCTTATTTAATTCGTGCAGATGCCGAACAGCGCGGTAGGTGATCTCGCGAGGCGAAACCAATTTTCCACGAGGCGCGATCACGCCGCTCATTGTTTTTGTTTTCTACTCTCCCCCCTTCTTCTTGCACGGATGGGCATCCACGGAACGGCGCGTTGGACGACTCGGGCAAGAAAGGGGGAAGAAGGGAAGAAATTTTAAGGAGCGAACGAAACGGAGTCCCGGTGATGGGCTCTCCGGGGATCTCTTTAAAGTGCCGCGGCCTTTCGATAATTAGAGGGCAGCCATTGTTACACCGGGCTTCGAGGAGCGCTGGGGACGAAGTGAGAAAGGAACGAAAAGAGGGTGGGGTACGATGGAAGAGGACCCAGGCGAAACGAGCACGCTCGTCTCCCCCCTTCCTCTTCTCTTTCTTTCTTTCCTTACTTTTCGTATTTTCTTTCTCTCTGGTTTCGCGAACAGCTTGTCCAGAGGAAAAAAAGTCGCCCATGGAAATACGTGATTTCAAGGGCCACGCGATACCGCGTTCGAAGTTAAAGAAAGATCGTGAGAACATAGGGAAACCGGGAATTTGCACCATTGTGCCAAGTTGTCGTCGTTTCAATTTTTGAACTCGGTGAAATTTGGAGAAACAGAATACGTTTTATGCGAAGAAAAACTTAATTTTGTCAAGTTTGTGAGTTGAAATAACTTTTGTCAGTTATATAATTGTTACTATAGTTTTATCAGAAAAAATAGAAACTAGATTTTTAAATTCGCAAAATTTCTAAAATATAATAAAAAAGAAATTTATGGAATCTTAAAATATTTATTTTTCATTTTTTTTTATAGAGAATATATTTTGTTGAAAATTAGAATCTAAAATTAATTTAATTAATAATAAATATAATGTAATAATAATTAATAAATTTTTATTTTTAAAATTTTAAAAATTCAATAATTATCTATAATAATTATAAATAGCAATTATAATTATATATTTAATTTGCAAAAATTAAATTTTTATATTCTATTTCTTCTTCGTAAATTATAAAAGATTAAATTTAATAATTAAATAAATCTTCAATCTCTTCAATTCAAATTCAGTTGATTATTATTAATTAAATAAAAGTTGATAAAATATTTATATCTACAAATTATTATTTAATTATTTTAAAAATTTTTTATCATAAAAATAAATAATTTCGGAATCCAAAATTCAAAAATTGGAAATTTTTTGAATTTTTAAGAATTCAAATCTTTCGACTTTAATTTTTAGATATTTTTATTAAGAATCTTTTTTTTTAAAGTGAAAAAACATTTCATTTTATTTCATTTTATAATTGTGGTAAGTGTAATTTATTTTTAATTATTTATTAACAATTAACAAACAAAAAAATTAAAACAATTAACAAAAATTATTTATTAACAAACAATTTTAATAATTTTTTAAATATTTTTGCAAAAGATTTAATCATATTTTTTAAATCATTTTTCGTGAAAAAAGATTAAAATAAATATTAAAAATTAATATTAAATTAATTAATCTTTAATAAACACAATATATAAACACAATATATAAACAATAATTAATAATTAAAACAATAATAATTAATCTTCGATATTTCAACTACAGTGATTTTTTCAAAAATTCTTTTTTATATAAATAATTATGTATATAATTTACAATGTACACAATTTAAATAATAAATAATACATATAATAATTATTTAATTTATTCTAATTTGTAAATAACTATTTTGAGATATAATTTTGTCTGAGAATTTTCATTGAAAAAATAGTTCAATTAATTTCGTATTAAAAAAGAAAAAATTTAATACAATAAAAAAATCAAACAATACATATGATATGAAAAATCTACTAGAAAAATAGAAATATATCATATATTTATTTTTCTGATGAATTTTATCTACAACAAGATATAAGAAATTCATCAAGATGGAAACCTCTTTAAAATTTACCATGTATATATATATATATATATTCAGTTCAATTTATGAATAAAACCACATCTCCAATCTAATGCAAGCAATAAGCACAAAAACAAAATCTTCTCCCCATTCCCCCCCCCCCTTCTATCCCCTTAACAGGATTTCTTATCCCATTTAAGCCTTGAACGATTCGAAAAGGCATAGGAGAAGTCACGTTTCTTCCACTCAGGCTGAAACAACCGTGAAACCGTTCGTTCAGCTCGCAATTACGCTTAATCTCGCTACGCCGGCTGAATTATTAAACTCCTCCTCGACGAGACAAGAAACCACCTTCTGCTGAATCTCCCGATCGTAATTAAATTATCGTGCAGCATTTTCAAGAAAGCATCGATTAGCCATTAGAAACGGAACTTACCTAAGTAACAAACAGCCGATACCCTTCATCTTAGCGGAATCGAGCTACCAGAGGTTGGCGTTTCTCATCGTGGCGCGAGTGAAAAACCGAGCAACCGGTCGCGAAAGAGAGGTCCACCCCGAGCCGAGCGTAGCTTGGCTGGCTTCCTTCTTATCGCGAAACCGTATCCACGATCGATCACACGATCGAGTAATTAGTACGTCCTCGGTTTTCATAAATCATCGGGGATATAAAACCAGCGATGTTTACCCCGTGGCGAAAGAATGCCGTCGAGTTACGCGATTTTTCGGTGCCTTTTCGATCGTTCGTTGGAAGGCGGTGGAATCGGTATTTGATAATGACAAACTTGTTTCTTTCGAGCGTATTTGAAATCGTGATGGGTCGTTTCGTTTTGGACGAGCCTCTTTCTTCTTACGATTCAATGTAATTGTTCTTGATGCTGCTTCGAAGAAGTGGTTTCTTATTATTGTTGAGAAGAATATGCAGGATCTTTCTTTCTTGATATATCTCGTTTCCTGAGAAATTTGTGCCGAACTGCGAACTGGTTGTTCGATTTTTGAGAAAATTGAGACGCGAGATTCTTTCTTTTGCTCGTTCTTAAAATAGAAAGTGAGTTTGGGTAACTTGTTTGTTGAATATGATCGACATTTGATGTAAAGAATTCTTTTAAATTTGAAAGTTGGAGTTCGAAAAATTTTAATACGTGTTGATTAGAAGTTTTATGTTTTAGTTGATTTATAAAGTATATATAGTATTCATTTTTAGTATTAATATTAATTTTAATATTGAAAAAATATTTGAAAAGATGCATTCATTCTAACATAAAAGTTTATAATTTTTTATATTCCTTGTTTCTTTAAAATTTATAATATTCTTGTATAGATTCTTAAAGTCTAATGAAGCTTTTCGAAATTTATGATTATGATTCAATCGATATTTGAATGATATTCAAAGAATTTAATTATGGAAAATCCTTTGTTTCTTTAATTCTTTCGCAATGTTTAAAAAATGTTTAAAAAATTTTTAAACAATTTTTAAAAAAGAAAAGATTACCTTTTAAGCTGGTTTAGTATTTCAATAAATATTCCAGTTTCTTTTCCTCGAATCCTTAAAATCGCGTGAAGAAGCTACCGAGTGCGTGATCAATGTTCAAGGGATTTAACAATGAGTAGCGTTCAAAGGTGCAAGGCGTTCCTCTTCTTTCGTTCTCCTTAAAAGTGTATCGCCATCAGTCACTAACTTTACGAGAGACATTTCAGGGATTTAACATTAAAAGTACATGAGTTTCTTGCTTTTAATTGTCTCGTTTCAAGGAAAAAACTGTTGAATGCAATCTAATCGAGTTTGAATTTTTCTTTCCTTTAATTGCTTTTAAAGCTACTTCGTGGAAATCGGTGGACGAGTAATTGACTTTAAAATTCTTCGAGCTATTAAGTATATGGTTTAATATCCATACCAGTTCTTTTACCCAAACGTCTTCTATTTCCTTTGAATTATCATCGAGTTATCGATTGTCAAATAGTTTTATTATAATTTACAATTATTCAGAATTCAAGTTCTAAGCAATTTTTATAAAAAAAAAATTTCACTTTCTTCTTATACTTTAAAATTATCTGGAAATTTTTCAAATATTTTTTCTCTTTTTTTTTTATTAAGATCAAATTCTTTTTTTTTTTTGTAAAAATTCTTACAGAGAATTCTAAAAGTGATCGAAAAATAAATAATTTTTACAAGAAAATTTCATTTTCTTTTTATTTATCTTTGGAATTATTTGCAGACTTTTCATTTTTCAAATATTTCCTTTTTCTTTATTAAAATTAAAATTTTAGCAATTGTAGTATCGTTAAATATCATAGTAGATATATGATATATAAAAGTTTATAATTTTATATTCATATATCATTTTTCTTTCTTCTATTTTTATAATTTCAAAACCAATTAAAATCTAAATAAATAAACAAATATTATAAGAAAATATATCTTTTTTCCTATATATAATTTCGCCTAGAATTATTTAAAAATATTAATTTTAAGTTCTGAATTATTTCCATAATTTCATTCATTTCTAAAATTATGCAGTAATTTTAACAAACTTAAAAAATCGTCTATTTTTTTTCTATAATTACCTTCGAAATTACATACATTCTAAAATACAAGAAGAAATTCTAAATATATTCGCGTTCAAGAACAATTCAAGCGAAAACGAGCAAAAATTAAACGTTAATCAATGTTTGGCTCTGATCCGAAAGCGTGAATTACGAGATAAATCTGACATTCTGAGTAACCGGTGATTACAAAACACACGATTACTACAATTTAGCAAAGTTCCTGTTTCTCTTTTTTTGCACCCGTTTCCAAAGATTAAAACGAAACGAATAAATATCCGTTTCGTTCTGCCAAGGTAACAGACGTTACACTTTGAGACATTGAAACACCATGACGTGCTGGCTCTTCCAGACTCTTACTCGAGATATCATTATCTGGAATTAGATTCCTCGGAATAGCTTCATCATGCTTCATCATCTATTTTCGCGGGAAAGTGATTCGAAAGAGAGATATTGATTTCAATTTTTATCTTAAGTTAACTATATGTAATGATAGTTTGTAATTGTTGATTTTATATAATTATAAATTGTGATTTGAGTTTTCTTTTTAATCGATTTTTCTTAACTTAACTTAATGTTTTAGTATTGTTCGAAAAGATAAAAATCATTATTTATAAGAAAAATATTTTTATACCAATTCAATTTGTTTATTTATAACTATTTTAGCTATTTTTAATCGTTTGAATCATTCATGGATCAAGTTTATTTAACGCAAATCTCTGATAAAATCTCTCTCTGATTGGCAATATTGCATTATAATGATATTTCTAAGATTAAAGGATTTAAAGTTTCTAAGATGCTACTTCCTCATTTATACTTATCAGCTTTAATTGTGAATCATTTTAATTAATTGTTCGATTCTAGATTACTTATCAAACATTTGATAATAATCGCAAATTCATCAATGATACATCATTGTATTACTTCTTGTACAGATAAAAATCTTTAAAAGTTTTTAAAAAACTGTTTCATTATTTACATCATTCATAGTTATAATATTAATTTCTTGTAATTATAGAAGCTCAAAATTTTATTTTCTTACTCATAGGTATTTACAATGTATGACTCGCTTTAATTGTTTGTTTATATCAGACATTTTGTTATTTATTAAAAAGAATTTTGTTAAAAGAAAGATTAAATTGCAATCATTTTTCTATCTTTCTAACAATTATTTCTCCAATTTATATATTTAAAAGAATTCTTTTTACCCACTCATTATACCTTTGACCAAAATCACTTCTCCATCAAATCATTCATTTTTTCAAAGTTTATTCTAAAAATTTTTATCTTGATTCAGTTAAAAAACTTCACTAAAAATGTATTAACAATTCGTCACTCTAATAATCATTAGCGATTTCCAACAAACATCTTTCAACTTTTTTTAAGAACCATTCAGCAATCCTCAAATCTTCAATCATCTATTTTCACTCGCCTTTTTGGTCCAATCTTATTTCCAATAATTATCATAATCTATGTCGAAATCATTATTAGAATCCATTTATGAGAAATTAGCTCGTAACTTATGATCAAACATCATTCTCCAAATTCTTGATCGTACGTTTCAATCTTTAATAAATCTCTAAACAATCTCTAGCATAATGGTTAAAATGATCACTCTACGAACGATCATCACAACAACAATCTTCATAAACATCTTTCAACTTTCTCAAATGTCATCAAACATTCTTCGAATCTTAGACCACACGTTTAAATCATCTTCATCAACTATTATCCGACGCAATCACGATCACTCTACGAGGAACAATCCAAACCGACAATCTTCGCAAACATCTTCAATCTTTCTCAAACGCCATCAAACATTCCCCATCAAATCTTCGGATCGTCCGCTTCCAACCGCGGCACAACCAATCTCACTCCCAACAACCGTGAAAATCCACCTCGGAGCAACTTTTATTGGGACCCATTCGTGAGAAATTAAGGGCTCGCCTCGTCTGGGATCGAAACCGGCGCGCGTTCGTTTCGAGTCGGATGATAATTGGCCCGGCACGGCAGCCACCGTTTCTTTGATAACAGGTTCTCCGGTTTCGGTGTTCGCCGTGTTCCGGACCGCGTATCGCGCATGCGTTCGTCCTTTCGCGTCTCCTCCACGGCGAGGAGGTCGTAAAGATAATGCCCACATGCCAGCCGGCAAACAGACCAGAACGGAAAATATAACTGGCCTCTCTCTCTCTCTCTCTTTCCTTAACATGTGGTTACGTTCGAACGGGCGATCGTTCGCGACGATTAATTTCGTTTCGTTAATTCGGTCGAGCTGTGCCGCGTTTGATCGGCGGCCGCACGGTATCATGTGGGCCATGAAACGTCACCCCCTCGCGCACATCGACTCGAACTACGATGATGGTAGTTCTAACCGTTTGAAACGGTTTCTTGCCGTGCCGTTGATACGCGATTACCTCGATTCACGTGATCTCTCGTTTGTTTGCGATCGTTTATCGCGGAGATTTGCGTACGACGTGTCGCGTGCGATGAATTTTCGATTTAATTTCGAATAAATAATTATAACAGAATGGAAAAGGAGTTGATTTTTGGCTTTTCCTTGGAATAGGGGATTTAGGCTAGATTGTTCTTTTTCCTATGAAATTATTATTTGAAAAATTTAAATATTTTAGAAAAAAATTGAAGAAACGAATAATTTATTTTTATATATTTGATATAATTTTCTTAAATATTTATTAACTAATTTATTTTTATATTTTAATCAATTGAAAATTCATCAAATAAATTGTATAATCATTCATTTTAAAAATGTTTTTTTCTCAAAATCTAATAATTCTAATTTGAAAAATCAATTTGTATGAACTGTTATTAATTAAATTAATTTGAAAAAATGTTAGAATCCGTTAAAATAAATGTTAGAATGTTAAAATAAATATTGAAAATAAATATCGAATAATAGTATTTTATTTTGTTTTTATTTATAAATAAAATCAGATTAAAATATAATTAATTCTCATAAAAATTTTATAATGAATTTTTACAATAAATTTATATATTTAAATCTATAGAAATAGTAATAAATTTAATATATTTAAATCAATATTTTTCAATAACATAAAAATGCAAAGTCTTAAATATATATTTTGACAAAAATAGAATAACAAAAATGGACAAAAAGAGAAATGATTTAATGTCACTTTCATAATAAAATATCCATTTATTTAAAATTCATTATTGTTTGGTGAATAAATATAAATATTTTTATAATAAATATTTTTATAATAAAGTTACGAATAATTTATATTTTATTATGCATTTTATTCGTTCATTATTTGGTTTTCTAAATTTGTATATTTATATTAAATTAAAATTGAAATTGAATTATAAGTGAAATTTAAAAGAATAATTTAAAAGAAATTTTCTTGAAAGAAATTTTCTTTCAATTAATAATTGAAGAATATTGTAAAACCAGAAGTATATAGATAGATATGTTAAAATTTATTTAGAATATGCTTATAATAAAAAATTAAAAGAGATATATGAAATGTATTTCTTTTAATCTCATTACATCAATCTCAAACTAAATTAAAAAAAAAATCATACATATAATTTAAATAGATTATATCGTCCTCATTTGATAAGAATAAATTAATATATTATTAGATTACAGATATTTACGCAATTTATTTAAAATTTGAATGTACGAGAATTTATATAATATGTAAAAAAATGCAAAATATTATAATAGACATTATTATATTTGAAAAATAAAACCAATCTCTATTTTGAAGTTCTTAAACACACATTTCTTCAATTATATTTATAAATTTTGCATAAAAATTTATATTCTATTTACTATAAAAGAATTCTGAAAATTTATAATTTTTCTAACTCTTATATTATTCAATTATAATAATATATATTCGTATTCTTGCGTTATAGCTTAAAAATAATTATTTAATAGTTATAAATTAAACATTTACGATAATGAACGAAATGATGGCTTAAAGTTAGGAATAACTAAAAAGTTAAGTTGCATGTTTCTTCTGAAACCCATATAACCTATATGGGTTCATAATCGTAAAAGGGTTAAAACGTCCCATTCTAACTTATCTAAAAAGTGATATATTTGAAATATCCAAGACATAACAAAAATGCCTAACCTCTGAGTATATTCAACCATAAAACATTTCGTATGAAGAAATTTGTATTTATGTTTCTTCATATCGTTTTTTAATTTATTTAGTATCTATAATAAAAGAAACGCAACATGTTTGAAATATAAATTTGTTTAAAATGAATAAAAATTTATTTATTTATTGCAAGCAATAATTTGAAGTAATGATATTCAAAATTATTATGACATAACCAACTAATTGTTTTTTCGATATATTTTTAAAAATTTTATTTATAAATTTTGTGATGTCTATAAAGTATAAAATTTAAAGTTCCTTCTTTTTTAATCTTATCAAAAAGTAATTTTGATCCTGTTTTTTTTTTCTTTTAAGTGGATTACACTTCAAAATCAAACGTTACAACGCTCCCATTGCAAGTCGATATTTCCGAAATTCAATTAACATTGTGAAATTCAAGTAGACACGCAAATTACAGGTATGAAAGGAAAAAACACGTTTAATCTCACATAAATCAAACATTCCGTGTCGCAGCTGTGTAATTAGCGGTTCATTAACGATGTTAAGTTATTGGCCTACTTGTATCAAACCGAGTCGATACCAGTTTTGATTGCTTCATAGTTTCTTATGAACCAATTCAAATGGAACAGATTTATTCGTTTCTCTAATTCAGGCACTCTGTGGTGACAATTTCATTATGTATAAAAAATTGAACAAAATCTTAATTAATTTTTCACGCAGTTTTCTATAAATATTCAAGGATTGAAAACTGAAATTTTCAAATACAATTTTCCTTCCATCCATTATGAAATTATATTCGTTTTTTAATTTAATTTATTTTTAAATTGTCATTTTTTTTAATTTTTTTCTTTTTTCAACAAACAAAAAATTTTTTAATGTTTCAAAAATTGTAGAATTTTAATTTGAAATCTATAATCCAAAGATTCTTTAGTTGTTTGTTTCTTTTTTAAATAAAATTTTATTAAAATACGAAATTATAATGGCAATACTTCTTTCAATTTTAATTTTAAAATTATACAGATATGATGGAGATAGAAAATAATCTTAATATATAGAAGAATTAAAATCAAATTTTTAAATACAACGAAAGAAATATATTTAAATGTAGACATTAAAATAATAATAAAATTATTTGAACTAACAAAAAAGGAAACAATAAAATAACGATTAATCGATAAATGTAAATAAATTCAAATAATTTCATTTTTAATCATTTTCATCATTTTTAAATATATTTTGATTTACAATCTTTTTTTCATAATATTCAAACAACAATCCTCTAAATAAGATAAAAAAAATTTATAAAATTTATAAAACAAGATTTTATCACTATGGAATGACTGCTTAATATAATGCAAATATATTAAAATAAATAAATATATTAAATTAAATTGTATTAAAATAAATAAATATCAAATTAATCTTTTTTGTAAATTCACTAGTTGAGAGTCACCGATTTCGAATGAAAGCCATTTCCTCCTCGAATATGAAAGATCGTTTATTAAAAAACCCCGCCAAAGAATTCGATTCTCCGATACAAACGACGGAGAAAATATTTTTTTTCGCGATTACCATGATTCCGACGAGATGAGTCGCCCTCATCGAGAACGATCACGACTCACTTCTGCTTAAGTTTTAAGCGACGGTTTCCTCGTTCCAAATATCCGAGCTTTTACGGTCCATAAAGGAACGAGGGCTGCTTTTAGTGGCTATTACACGAATCCCCGGCCCGGCGCAACATTTATGGCTTATGCACCGTGTGCGGCAGTCGTTAAAACACATTTCCTGGGACTATGCGAGATCTGGACGCAAGTTCTGTGTTTACGTTCACGATTAGACGCACGACATTTCTTTGCCAGTTTTTCCTTCACGAGGAACTTGCGTGCGGACAATCCGCGTCTAGGAGGCGGACACATTAGCGGAATGTTTTACGGCGGTAGAAACACCGACCGTCCATGGAACTTGTCTTGATAAATATACAGATTGTTTTTATTCCTTCAACGTGGTTAAAACGTTGGTGGATTATTTAGTGGAGATCTTTTGGTGAGAGATACACAGGATTTGTTAATAGTAGAAGGTTAACGTTATGTGGATCTTTGATGAAATTTTAAGAATTTTATAGCTTCAGTTCTAATGTTGAATTATGATGGGATATCGCAGTATCGTGCGGTATATTGCAAAATTTTTTAACTTTTTATTATACGATATATATTAATTTATAATATGTATGTACGTATTAAAAATTTATCATTGTTTATTTTTATATTATTTTATATTATTTATAGATATGCTTTTAATATTATCATTTCATATGTTACTTATTTTATTAATTTTATTAATAATTATTGTTTACATATAATAGTAGATAATTATAGAAATAATAATAATATAAGATACAATTAAAACTTCGAGTTTTCGAGTAAATTAAGTTCAAAAAAAATGTTCAAATACAAAATTAAAATGAAATTTGATTATCGATAAAAAATAATTATGTAAAAATAAATAAAAAGAAAAGAATAAATTTTATCCATTTCAAAAGTTAGTTGACTACATATATGTTTAATTTTTATTTTTTCAAAAATAGAAATGATCAAATTCGATTCTACAACAAGTTTTATCGATAATTTATTCGTATTCAATAAATAATTAATCAATTTTATTTTGAAAAATTTTCAAACTTAATTTATTTAAAAAAAAAATTTCAAGTAAAAAATTTTTATTCTATATTTTCGATTATTTATTTTTCTTTTTCATATAGAATCACTCACGATTGTATCATTACCCATGGGATATTTATATATATAATATGCAATATAATATATTCTTAATACTAGCATATCATTTTAACGCTCATCTACTTAAAAATAAGAAGATAGATAATACACAAAAATATATCAAAATCTAAAATGTTTACTTAGAGAGAAAAATATTTCGTTAATTATTTTTATAAAAACATGAATTTACATCGATACGTATAATTTACCTATGGTAATGATATTCTACACTTCATCTTTGGCGTCACTTTATATAACGATGTAACTCTTTTGTACACGATCGATGTACGCAAGGTATACGAGGGCACAGGAAATATATTGGTCTGTCGGCTCTTTCAGAAGAGTTTCGCGTAGGCGCACAGGTCCGTTCGAGGCAGGGATCGTTTAAAAGGGGATCCACGACTTATTAGGCACCGACATAGGCACAATTCGCAGCCACTATTAATATATGCTAGCCGATTTACTTTTCCGCCTGTTTACACCCTACTTGCGCCGCTTGTTTTTCCCATTCAACTCGATTTCCGGTCGCCCAGCTAATTGAATCACGAATTATACAAGCATGCAATTTGCATCATGATATTTTGGATATCATATCGGAATCTCGAATAATCATGCGAGTTGTATCAATATTTTTTTTATTAGATAAAATAACTTCATATTAAAATGGAAATTTTTAAGAATTATATATTAAAAAATATTATGTAGGGAAAGTTTTTCGAAAGTTTCATTTAATGAGAAATATTATACTTACTATATATATAATATACAATATATATAGTATAGTATATGTTATTGTATACTTTATTTTGACAACAATATAATTAAAAATAAAGGAATTCAAAGTGTACAATAATTTATGAGGTAGCAAGATATAAAATTTTATATAAATTTTCTTACTTAATAATTATTGAGGTAAGAAACATAAAATATTCTATATATTTGCACAAAATTATTAAATTTTAATTTTACATTATTAAATTTTCCGAGATTGATATTTTGAAAAATAAAATTTTTAAAATTATTATTCGAGAAATTATTAATATAAATTATTATAAAAAATTTGATATGTTATCGAGTAAAATATTAATCAATCGAGAAATTGCATAAAGTCAGAACTTGAAACGCTTTCACGCATCAGCCATCAGAATCTATGAATATTAATCAACAAGCATGTTCAATGAAAAATCATCAATCTGGTCAATATATACCTGGTTGAAATCGGATATTAGCCAAACCACGATTATTAGTTTCATATATTCTAGAAATCAGTTTTTTATTGGAAAGATAGATTCTTCTCATCACATTATGTTAGAAATTTATTGAATTTTTTTTAAAATAAATATAAGTATTCACATTTTATTTTTTAATAATAAATCATAATATATAATACAGATATATAATACAGATTATATCTCATGTGATGAATATTCATTCCAATATTTTGATTTATTATTTATTATCACAGATTACAATGTCAATTTATATATATATAATTATACATAATATAAAAAAATTTTAATCTTTTTTTAATAATACAATACAATGCGAATATTAAAAAAAAATTCTAAGAAAAAAGCTTAATTAACACATTTATAACTATAAAGTTTTATTTTTTCTTAAAATATAATTGGTTATAACTGCTAAATGATATTTATGATATTATGATATTTTATAAGAGACAAGAAAGGAAAAAGAATATAATTTAGATAAAGAAAAAATACTAGTAAACATTATTATAACTAATAATTTTTTTAAATTATTTAATAATAAATATAATAATTATTGAAATGATTCTTCTTCATATTCTTATTCTATCAATAAAAATTTATAGTGAAGAAATCATCAAAAAATTACAAAAATAGTTCGACATTACATTAAATCAAAGAAGTTATGAAAAATTTTTAAAATATTTTAAAATAATAATTTTAATTGATTCGATTCAATTGATTCAATTAATATATATTATTCATATTTCTTATTTATTATTCATTCGTACAAATTGTTATTTATTTATTTGTTTTTCAAATAACATAGTTAATTTAAGTTTTTTACTCATTTATTGTACAAAAATGTGTAAGGATGCAACAAATATGTAACTTAATTTTATTTTTTTCTCTTTTTTTTTTTCTTATTCTATTTTGTCGTTTCCTTTTATAAAAGAATCATTACCCCAACACTATTAACCCCGAGTATAATTAGCTGATAAATTTCGCGTTAATTGCCAGCCATTATGGCCGCTTAAGATTAATCGTCCATGATCGCTTGATATTTAAATTAAAAGCAATCTCCCGCGGTTCATGCTAGCCGCCTGCTTCCACGGTGTCCACACTAATCTTTTCTTTCTTTCACGATTCCTTTTTTCGCAAGCTCCAAAAGCGTTATACGCAGTAAAACAAATCATTTTATAAATAACAAGTTAATTAGCAGTGGTCAAAGAAGGAATGTTTAATTATCATTGATACATTTTTTCGTTTTCTTGATTATTTCTATACTTTAATGAATTTTATCAAAATTAAGTATAAAATTAATTTTAAAAACACAAAAATAAATTTTCGATAATTTCAAATTTTCTAAAATCTGAAACTAGATATTTTATTATAGTTTAAATATAGCAAAAGATTTTCTTATTCTAATTGATCATTAAAATATAATTAAAATAAAATCTGCTTATTTTTGTTTTGTATTATTATTTAGAAAGAAATTGGATATTTCGATCAAATATAAAGGGAATTAAACAAAATTAGGAAAATTGTAATTCTTTTATTTTAATATTAGTATCATAATCTAAAAATTTCTTATTCGAAATCTATAATTTTTTTACATTATAATTTTCTTATGATCTATGTTTTTTACGTTCATTGAATGGATTATCCGAATTAAATAACAATTAAATAAAAAATGTAAGGTAATTTGATAATGAATAATAATAAAACACGAAAATGTATGAACGGGATGTAATTCTTTACGTACAATAGACCATAAATCAACGAACAGTTGGTTAGACTCGATTAGATCGTGAATCATGTTCGCGTATTGATAGAAACGTATCATTATATTTTATAAAACATTTACATAAACTGTGACTCACTTTAAACGAATTTCTATCGCGATATCAATGTAATTACCTGTCGATTTCTATTCAAACCCGAGAAAATATGGATCTAGTTGTCGAAACAACGTTGGTGGCAAAAGAGAAATTCAAAATTACCGCCACTATTGATTAAAAGAAGAAATGATTATTATGCGATATAAATATTGTATAATATATTAACAATTTTAATATATTTATAATATACGTATAATATATTATAACACAACTATAATTTACTTATTGAGTAATAATAATTTTTATTTGTAATTTTTAAAACTTTATCTTCTATTGGTATTGTATAGGTACTTTAAATGATACAAATTTTATTAATTTACGCATGAAGTAATGATATATTAAATAAATAATGATTTGTAACTAATGATCTCTATTTAGAAGAAGAAAATGCGTTAATCGAGATATTAATAATTAGAAATAGAAAGAAATAAATAATTAAAGATTTAAAAAAAAAAATATGTTTTAAATTTATAAGAGCGAGAGGATCATTTTCGTTTTGAATAAATTATTTTCTTTATATCAACAAAAATTAATTTATTTTTAATCAATTCGAATCAATATTTAGAGAACAAGAAATCTTAAAGAAAAACCGAAATAGTTCAATTTAAATTTTTAAAGAAATCAAAACAATTCGTTTTTTAGAAAAATAATAATAAGAATAATAACAAATCTAGCGATGTCACCAGGCGTTAGATGATGGCAAATAGATGTTTGAAAACAAATTCGCATGACAGATGCGAAAGTACAGTTGTATAACTGCATTAGTAACTGCTAATAGACCGTGAACCCGTGGCAGCTTTTATTGTATCGTAAATCAGTTGGCCGCGAATGCAGATATAATGTCTCTTTACGCAATATGATATCATATTTCATGTAATGGTACCTATCATGTACTATAATTGTAGGCTTATTTTACAGTCAACACACGCCACGAGAGATACGTTTGCAATCGGTCTAACTCTCGAATAATTATTGCGGTCTAACTCCCGATAAAGAGATCACCGATACCTTATCCGGAGAAGTATCGATATATATATGCTAGTAAATACTAATATAATTAACATGAGTACTGTGATTATGCATCTGATGACCGATCGAGTTCATGAGAAAACGATCGTCTCGCCAAAGAAACCACTATTCCTTTAATTCAAAATTATACCACCGAATAAATGAATTTTATAACTGTTACATTTTTCATTTTATTATTTTATATTATCTGTCTGAATTTTTATGAATAATTGATTGAAATTATAATTTTGATTCATCAAAATAAAAAGAAACAAATCGAAAGAAATTAATCTAAAAATATAAAAAATAAACCAAATATTAATTATTACTACAATACATTCTTTATCTTATATCCAAAAATATCAGAATCAATTTCCAAATATCAGAACATTAATTTTTCATTATCTCAATTCATTCAATTCTCTTTTTCATTCCAATCTATGTGAACGATTGGAAAAATTTCGTTAAAAAGATTCAATTTAAAATAATAAATTTAATTAATTAAATATATTGATTAAAAATTTAATATATATTAAATTCAATAATGTTATTTTCATTCACGCGGTAAAGGCACGATTCCGATCTTTTTTCCTTCCTCATCCTCGTGCAGCGTGACACCCATTTCTTGTAGCACACTATTCTCCACAACGCCGATTCTACTGCTATTCCGGATGATCTCTTGATTCGAAGGATTATCCTCACATAAATTCCGCAGCGCGAGGATCGTCCATTGCATTATAACTGCGCGTGTAAAATTTAACACGCGCATTAATTAGCATGTCGGGATATCATTGAGGAATTCATGCCGAATTACAATAAACAGACGATCACAAAAAACAAAAAAAAAAAAACAAAAGTTTTGATTACTTACGTGGATTTCTCGCGTCTATATTGCAGCAATCCAGAAGCAAGGGAATAACGTCCATTTCACGAAGCTGAAAAAATTCAATTCTCATTATTGAGAAGCGTAAGTATGCATGTGTATGAATCTGCTTATGATATCATACATAAAACTGGAAAATATCGCGTGAAATTGCGAATCATCATTGAGTATTTATGCATGTATGCGAATGCCATCTTTTTTTTGTCTGTAAAAAAGATAACTGGAAATAAGTGGGGTAAAATTATCCAAAGAAATTGCATATTGTTGAAAGACAAATGTCAAATAAAATGATAGAGAAGAAAAGATTTATCTTATTTGATTTATCTTTATTGATTTCATCTTTTAGATGGAATATGATATCGATAGATTGAGATTATCTTTGTATTTTTAACATTTGAAGTTATTTATTATGAAATATATAATAATTCGATTATGTTTAACTTTGAAATTTATAAGAATTTGAAATAAAAAAAAAATTTTAATAATTTTTAAAAATTAAAAATAAGAAATTTAAAAATTTTCTATTAACAATAAAGTATCTGCAATACCTTAAAAGGATCATGGAAGTTACCTAAAAAATATTACATCGTCACAACATCGCAGATATTAATTTATTTTTATAGCAACGGCATGGAGTTTGATTTATAGCATTTGCCATTCACGTAGCCATAAAAATATTATTTTTGTACAGTCCGATATATTGCAGGCTATGGCTTGTGTTCATGAACTCATGATCATGAAAAATGAATCGCTATTGAAAATCGAATGGAACGTAATTGAATCGCAAGTTAAAACGATGATACATTTTATTGACGAGTCCTAAATCCATACATTTCGAATTATCGCACGTTGGAAATTGAAGGTGACAAACAAAGATCTTCGCAAGAAATTTTTAAAACGTGATAACCATTACTCGAGAAGTTTTTGCGATGGCCGTCATAAACAGGCTCGTATACACGCAAATTTTTCATTATGATCCATATGTGTTTCAATGAAACAGCTTGCAGCTACCATTGGGTTATATATTAACAGTATAACGCGAGAAAGCGTCGCATCATTTTACGAGCAATTGCAACGAGGATATATATATACATTTTACAATTGCTTAAGAAGCAAGATTCGAAATATGTACATGTTTATAGTATGAAATTTAAGAACATGATCTCCTTCGACACCTTCCATCATTGAACCAATGAAACAAATCGAAAAAACAATAAAAAAGAAAAGAAAAAAAAGCAAATTCAAAAAAAAAAAGAAAGAAATCGAAATATATTCACGTTGTACGTATGCGCATCGATAAAATGATTCAACAGAAATATGACCATGAATTTGATCATGCTAATATATTAACACAGTATTCGATGCTGGTTAAATTGCCGCGTCTTCAACTTGGACAGGATACTTAATTTTCCTTTGTTCGATGAACAGTGTACGCTACACGAGACTCGTTCTCGTTTCTTTTATGCACTATCTCTCGCGCGCCAGAGATGAAATCAATAAGAAGTAATAACGATCACTCGAAAGCCTGTATACATATACATGTATAAAGGGGTTAAATAAAAATCAAGCAATAGGAGAGTTGTTTTAAACTTAAGGTTTGTAATATTCATCTATACTCTCTTTTGCTCCTCTGTGCCTTTTGTTTTTTCTCATTTCGCGTGTCAGAAGATGATCTATGATGCAAAAAGTCTTTGTACGCGGGTGCACGTGATAAATGAATCAACGCTGCAAAATGAAAAATAGAAGAGGAATGGATTCATTATAAAAATTATAAGATCGATGATTAATTAGAAAAAATTATGACATTTTTTTTGCTCGATATTAATTATAAATGGGATTTTTGTAGTGTAACTATTCGTTAGAATATGTTCAATGTAGTTTCAAACATAACCGTGCAAGATTTTACGGCGCTACTTTTCAGAAGCTTCGTAAACAGTGTGTTGTTTACATTACCAACATATGATAACTTAAAATATTGTTATCGATAATATATATTTCAAAGAGTTTTTAATTTTTATTACAATTTTTAGTACAAATATTCAAAATAAATTCAATTTTGATTTTAATATAATATTTAAATTAAAAATTTAATATATTGTACATGTAAAATATTTTTTATAAAATATAAATGGATAAAAAATAAGAATTTTGTACTTACAAGATCTTGATATTCCTTATTTTTATACGACATATTTCCAATAATCCTTATTAAACCAGCTTTAAAACCAAATGTAGGATGATTCTGAAAATCGTTTTTCGTTGAATTCAATTTATTTCTATTTTCTTTAAATTCTATACTATTTGAAAATGCCTCTGAATTATTATTTGTTAATCCTTTCATTGCTAAAGTTATATCACTTAATTTTTGTAATGGTGTAAAATGATTATCTGATTGTTTTCCAATCATTTGAATAGATTTTAATAAATCTATAAAAATAATATTAAATTTTCTTAAAAATTTTAATATTATCATTAAATATATAATTTTTTAATATTAACTTCAAATTATACAAATATACTTACAAGTACAATTAATAAGTAAATTCTTATAATTATTCAGAAAATTATATTCTTCACAAAATTTTGATGTCAAGATTCCAATAATATCAAGAAGAATAACAATTTCTATAGGTTCCATTTCATCTAAATATATGTCCACTGTTTTTAAAATTAAATCACTTTTATTACAAAATCTTTCAATCAAAAATTCAATTGTATCCTTTGTAAATATATATTCGCTTTTAGATTTATGTATCGAGTTCGAGAGTTCATTACAAATGATTTCTAATAAATATAATTTATTTTCAATAGTCATATCATTATATATATTTTCTAATATATTTCTTTCAAGTAATAAAAGCATAAGAGCTTCTTTTGCACTTTCAAAATCTTGTTTAATTGGTTTTAACAATTGTGAACACAAATGTATTTTTTCTCTTTCTAAAAAAGTATTTCCTTCATATTTTTTTAAAGCATTATGTATAAATGCACATGAAGCTCTAACGAGTGACATATGTTCAGAATTTGTTATATTTCTATAAGAAAATGCATAATATATTTGATATAGATATAATATTTTGAAATATATTACATAATATTACATAATATTATATTATTAAAATAATTAATACTACAAAGGAATATAAATTTATATACTTTCTAAATTTATATACTTACATTATTATATCCTTTAAATTAGTATCATATAAATATTTTGGTATATTATATTGATCTAGATGATCGCTGTTTTTTATAGATGCAAATGTAAATAGATTACAAAGGAATTGAATACATAATCTTAAAATTTCTAATTTTTCATCTACCAAATCATTATCCAACATATATGATGTAATAAAGTTTGATGTCCAATCTATGATACCTTCATAAGGAAAATGAGAATTGAATGGATAAGAATTAGACATTTCCATTTCTTTAATATTTTCATTATTTGCTAAAATAGAATATAAATTATGATTGTACGTTCCACGTTCAATATCAATTGAATATTCTTTATGTATATAACTATTGACACAAGAATTTCCTAAACATTTTAAACAAACAATTTTTATATTATTTGGAATAATAGGATTTTCTGTTGTAAGAATTTCTGCTACTTTTGCTAAGATTGAAAAAGCAATTAATTCCCTAAAATTAAAAAATCTGCTATATTAATTTTATAACATCTATTGATGAGATATTATATTTATTATTATTTTTTAAATCATACTCTGATTCAGAAATTCTAAATATTTTCGGATTAAGAAGATTTAATAATTCATTCCAATTTTCTTCAATAAAAACAGATTTAAGTTTTGGTAATAAATAAATATCTCTATTATTCATTGTATAAATGTTTGTGTTATTTCTTTTATTAAGAATTACTTCCTATTTTTTTTTGTATATATTGTTTAAAATAACCTCACAGAATAAATATGTCACGAGCCATTTTTAAATGGGCATCAATAAGTAAGTAGTAAATAAATATAAATATAGATAATAAGAAAATAAATTAAATTTAATATATATTTTTTACTAAATAATGTAAAAACAGTAAAATAAATTTATAATGATTAATAGTACACATAATTAGTGAAAAGAAATAATAATATTTGAAATATATAATTATATATTGATTAATATTTATATCAAATTGACTAAAATTACACATCAAAATTATACCAAAATATTTTTTAATATTTTTAAAAATCAAAGTATAGTTTATATAATTTAATAATATATAATATAGTATTATATATTATTTATATTAATAATATAATAATAATATATACATTATATATACATGTATATATATGTATATTAATAATATAATAATAATATAATATATAATTTAATAATAAATTTCAATTTTAATTACTTTTGATTTCTATAATTTTTATGAAAGTATATTTCTATCGAAATTTATTTCTATCTCGAAATTACTAAAAAATTTTACTATAATTTTAGGGTTCTTAGTCTTAAAGATACATCTCTGTATTTATCCCCGCCATCGATTCAATTCCTTTCGTGACTAGCGTTTGTGACAGTCGGCTTAAATTTAATATTAAAGAATTTTTATTATAATAATAAAACCATCTTAAAGGTAAGATACTTTCAATTCTTAGAAAATAATTAATTTTCAATGGAATTTTAATTTTTTGCATTCATATATTTGTATTGATAAATTCATTGGTTTTGCTATGTCATTCCAAGTTAACCTCATTTCATTTAGTCTTTTTTAAATTTTTATAATTATTAATTAATAAATAATTAATGAATACAAAAATTTATTGTAATTATACTTAAAAATTACTATTTTTGTGTATTTTTTATTTAAATATCTTAATATTGAATATAAGAAATTATAACCTCAAAACTTTAATATATATAGGATAATATATGTTTATGTTTTAATTATTAATTATTAATTTTTTTTAAATATAAATTTTAATAATATTTTTTTTCAGATGTTTTTAACACGTTCTGAATATGATCATGGTGTTAATACTTTTTCTCCAGAAGGAAGATTATTCCAAGTTGAATATGCTATAGAAGCTATAAAACTTGGTTCCACTGCCATTGGAATTGCAACATCAGAAGGTGTTGTTTTAGTTGTGGAAAAACGTATTACTTCCAGTTTAATGGAACCCACAACTGTAGAAAAAATTGTAGAAATTGATAAACATATTGGATGTGCAGCATCAGGCTTAATAGCTGATTCTAGAACAATGATCGATCGTGCTAGAGTGGAATGTCAAAACCATTGGTTTGTCTATAATGAAAGAATGTCTGTAGAATCAACGGCACAGGCTGTATCAAATCTAGCTATACAATTTGGAGATAGTGATGATGATGGTAGTGCTATGTCAAGACCATTTGGTGTAGCAATGTTATTTGCTGGTATTGATGAAAAAGGACCTCAATTGTATCATATGGATCCTTCTGGTACTTTTGTACAATTTGATGCTAAAGCTATTGGATCAGGAAATGAAGGTGCACAACAAAATCTTCAGGAAGTTTATCATAAGGTAAAATATTTATCGTAATAGATAATATTAATATATATATATATATATATATATATATATATATATATATATATATACATATGTGAATTCTTATTTAATATTTTAAATATTTTTTATAATACTTTTATAGTCTATGACACTTCAAGAAGCAATAAAAGCAGCTTTGGTTATATTGAAACAAGTCATGGA
This sequence comes from Apis mellifera, assembly GCF_003254395.2. Taxonomy (NCBI): domain Eukaryota; kingdom Metazoa; phylum Arthropoda; class Insecta; order Hymenoptera; family Apidae; genus Apis; species Apis mellifera. Next base: position 795,425 of record NC_037642.1, on the reverse strand, counting down.
AGAGAAACTAAGTGATAATAATATAGAAGTAATGACAATGACACCTGAAAAACTGTTTCATATGTTCACAAAAGCTGAATTACAGGAGGTGATTAAAGATATTGCTTAAAATTTAGAGCACTTAAAACATGTTAATTTTATTGACATGAATACATACATTTATGAACAAGAGAAGTGTGCTATGCAAATGTTGTATATCTGCAAATTATATATACATTTTTCATTTAAAGAATATGGAATTTTTACATGATAAATGATTTTGTACTTTCACCTTTTCAATTCAGATATGAAAATAGTAAATTATATATTATATTTTTAATTTTCCATCAAAGAATCCTTGATGTTATTTCCTAATCATTTTTTTGCTCATATATTTATATTATATATCATTGTGTCCTAATTATTTTTGAATATTATTCAACAATAATTTATTCGTATAAAATGTTTTTTTTATTATCATTTTTATATTATCATTCTTATGCAAATGCAATATTTAATGCAAATTTCCTTTTTGATTTAGTTAACTGAGAATTTGGTATCTTTGAAAGAAGATTCAATAAGGTCTAGATCCAATACCTCTGGTCCACTTCCACCTGTCCCATCTATATCTATGGATGGATAAAAAAAATTAAAGCTCGTATGTTATTGTTTTCAATTTTCCTCTTATCCTACAATACCTTTTATATTTCTAACGAGCTAATAATTAATAAAATATTTTTATAGAGTTTTAATTATATGTGTCTTTCCTATTTTAATCATATTAGTACTTGCATTTTATATTATATTTCTATATATAAAAATCTTAATTTTTTATTGATATAATTATCTAAGTATGTTTAATTTCTATTCAATATGTTTAATTTTTTAATGGTATTCAAGTTTGATCCGAATACAATAGACTTCATATTTATGAAATGCAAGCCCAAATCAGACAACAATAGATATATTCTTAAAAACGATTTATTTATCTTGGGCATTAATGGATAACGTTTATATAGATTAAATCAAAATATACTGTTAATCACGTAATAATATTACAATAATAATTGTTTTTAATCTGTTCAAAATATCTAATATATGATATATTAATATATTGAAGTATTTTTGAAAACCAAAACAAGCACAAAACTTGATATATGATTTATATTGATTGAGATCTATTTATTAAATTATAAATAATCTCGTTGGAACAAAATAAGTGTGAAATAGTATAATTTTTATTATTGCCATCTTATTCTATCGCCGTCTCAGTTCATTTAACGATCAGTTTATTATAATTTAAGAAATTTATAACTTATCTAAATAAATCTCAATTGTAAGAATCCGAACAAATAAAAAATTGATACAAAAATATCGGTTGAGATTTATTTATTTAATTACAATCGATAAAATGAAACTATGAAAGGATGAGATAGCAAAATAAGACAAAGATAAAACTGCTTTATTTTCTCTCTGTTTCGTTTTATCTAGATTATAAGATTATTTATAACTAATAGATAAACTTCAATCTATATTTTTAAATACCAAATTTTCTGTTTGTTTTGAAATTGTGATTTTCAAAAGTGTTTAGGAATATATTAATATATTTTTTTTTATTTAATTTCTATTCAAAATATTTAATTAACATTATATTAAATAATATTGTAATTACTATATAATATTATATAATATATTAAACGAAAATATTATAATATTAATCGTTCAATAATAGATATATTGTTTTTAATCTAAATTTAAATTTTAAATAGTTTTTGCAATTCATTTGCATTTTATATGCAAATGTATTATATCGTATATATTTATGCATTCACAAGAATTTTAAAAATAGTTTATAACAAAGACAGTTAAATCTAATTATGATTAACTTATTTTAAATATATTAATCTATGAAGAACATTTCAGAAATTTTTATATAAAAAATATAAACTTAATAATATTTAATAATACCTCATTAAATATGATAATGTTCAAATTTTTCGTAATATAATTAAAATAATATATTTACGATACAACTTAAAATTTATGAAGTTTAAATTTATAAAATTTAATTAAAAAATATTAACATTTAATCAATAATAATTGTTAATATTATACAAAATCAATTATTTAATTCATTCATTGTTAATTAAATTTTCGTAAATAATTTTAATAATTTTATAGGAATATTTATCTCTATATAATAAAAATATTATATATATATCTTTACATTATAAAAATTTATATTTATACATATAATGTCTATGATTTATATAAATTGTGATAAAATTTTTTTATCATAATTCATGATCTTTTGTTGTTGTTTGTTTTATATTTTCACGTATCCTAAAATTACTGTAAAAATTTCTATACACATTAAAACATATTGCGATGCATACATCGATTCAAGCGATGAATTTAACTTAATGACTCATACTAGACTGAAAATGATAGAATGATGTTTTAATCTCGTGTCAACCATTGACTTAAATCCATCGCTTGAATTGATATATACATCGCAATATGTTTGCTGCTTAATCGTACGTAATCATTCAGATTTGTTATTTAAATAATATGTAAAAAACAGAATCATCATAATTAATGAGAGAACAAATACAATGAGAATTATTATAATATAATGAGATTAAAAAAAAAAAAAAATACATCGAAAAAAAGTGAAAACTAGATCTCTTCCGCATGTTCTCATTTTATCTTCAAAGTAACCATCTCACTGAAAGAAGAATTTCGATAGTGGCGTAACACAGGCTCTTCTAGAGCGAATCGTTGTTGGATTCGCGTCGAACGGAAACGAACGGGACGGATGGTTCGTTTTCGATTAAAAGCTACTCCAGACCTATGAATGCCTGTATCCGAAATCAATAATTAATTTCGCCCGGTTACCGGGGGACAGATAGAAAGCGAGCCGAGTCGGAAATGGTTCGGAAACTCGCTCGGTTACTGCGATGTTCCGATAAAACGTCCCTTTTTATCCCGTTCTCTCAGTTGCCAGATTATTGGATATTATTTCATTTCAAGCGTTCAATCCCGCTACGATTCGCTCGCTTGGATTCCCATAGGGGATCCTCTGTCGTTCGTTGATTGTTGAAGCCACTTACACGCGTGCGTGTGCTCACGTGTATTGCAACCGTATACTTTATATTCTATTTTGAGATGTTGCATTTTTGCATCTTTTATTTTTTTGGCAAACAACAATTAAGAATAAGTCACATTGAATTAAAATGGAATACTTGATATTTGTATAATTTAGGATTTGAATTTTTCGATAATGTGATAATATTATATTATAATTTCGATATATCACGTTTTGAAAATAAATAGCATTTTTTGTCGATTAAATTTTTATGAATAGGTATTGATTAAAAATGAAATAGCTTGATTTCAGTGAAGATATAGATTACATAGTTTGATATTTTCAGATAAAAACACTATTATGGTTATATTTATATGTTTCACTTAAGTTCTAATATTTGTTAATGCATAAAAAGATTAATAATTTTTTTATTATTTATAAATGGATGTAATATTTATTTTAATTTAATAAAGATTATGTGTTGTTTACTTGTATATGTTTCATTTATATTGATTTTGATATTTAATTAATGCATAACAAGATTAATTTTCATTTATAAATAGATGTAATATGAATATTTTAATTTGATAAAGATTAATATTAACATATAAGCTATAATGTATTCTTGTATAAAAGTCAATAAAATATTTAAATTTTTATTTTTAATTCATATTTTTTATTTAATAAATAGATGAATATAGATAAAAATAAAATTTATTTTTAAAAATAATTTTATTTGAATAATTGATAATTTTAATTATTTATAAAAAATATAAAATTCTGCAATAGTCCAGATAGTTACTGATTAAATCATTAAGATTTCAGAGAAATAATTAGTAAATCATACTTTTTATCACAATAATTATTATATTATTTTAAAGAACTATTGTTTGTAAAATATTAATATTCTATTAATATTGATTTTATTTTATAAGAAGAATATTCATCATTTCTATAAATAAATTTCCATCAAAATCTATTTTATAAATCGTCAATTATTTTTATCTTTTATTAAAATCAATTAAAAACGCTTCTATATACAGAAATTAAAATGAGAAAGATCGATACTAAAAAACCAATATTCAAAAATTTCCATTTTATTTTAGCAATATCAAAAAAATGAGATTATTGCTGTTTTATTGATAAAAAAATATAATTTTATTATGTTCTATTCAAATAAAAAAATTCGTTAACGTTTCATTTTGAAAGAAATATTTTAAATAAATTTCAAATTAAGATCATTATTTAATGACGGCCATATAGAAATTCTATCTTCAGATTTGATATCAATCCTATTCTAATTATACAATCGAAACAAAGAGGATACCGGTAACGCTAAAATCCACGAATCTCAAAGAAATCTCAAAATCTATTTTCCAAATCGTCCATTATCTTTATCTCCATTTCAAACCAATTAAAACTCTTCTACACCAATTATATAACAAAATCCAAACAAGAAAGATACCGGAAGGTCAACGTCCAGAAATCTCGAGGAAACTTCCCGATAGCGATACGGGTGCTAAAAGAGCAAAGGAGAAACGGAACTGAAGAAGGGCTCTGCGGGCTAAGGGAAATGGAGTAGAAGGAGAATGAGGAGGACTCCGTAATTAACTACGATGAGAGCGGTGGGATAGTCCCGTTTGAGTCGGTGAGAATCCCCCGGGACCTGACCCGTCGTATCAGACGCCAAACACTCCCGGCACCGAGTTCGGTCTCGTCCTCGGCCAGCCTCGAACCACGTTCAAGTTTCGCTACGATAATTGCCTTCGCTTCACAGTCGCGCCCCCGACACCCGCGGCATTGGATAAAAGGGACTCCACCCCCGTTCACAGGGAACGAACGAACCTGCGAAGGCACGGGGACGAACGGATGCCGCGGGGGAAACTCGATAATGGCTTTCAGCCTCCGAATTTACGCGATTCAGATCTCCCCGTCACGGAAACTCTTGGATATTCACCTTTCATCGGTTCAACCCCTTTCCATTTTCCTTTCCTTTATTCTCTACTACGGAGTTTGGAGAACATTGTTCCGTTTCAATTTTTATCACGCGACGATGAGCGTTTTTCCTTGTTCGTCAGAGGAAAAAATGTGTATTTTAGAAAATATATATCTTGTTTTTATTTATGATTTTCCATTATTTAAGGAATCGTTTGTGCGGACTGTTGTTGTAAAGTTTAAATATTTTTTTTATTATTGGTATTGTTTCGTTTTTGTAGAATTTAAATTTATATATATAAGTTTAAAATTTGAAAATTTAAAAAAAAAATAAATAAAATTTTTCGATGTTTTTGATTTTGAACATTGTCAGAAAATTTATTTTCAAAATTATGAAATCAAAAAGATATTTGATTATTACTTATTTAAATGATTAATTTTGTGAAATTTAATCTTTGAAAATTTTAATCTTTCCCTATTTATATGATAGTAATACGTAATATATTTTAAAGAACATAACATTCATAACGTATACATTCATTTATATAATTTAATCTCTTAAGAAATAAATTTATTAAAATCAGAGAATAATTATAATTATTTAAACTATGTTTATAGATTAAACAAAACAGAAAATATTAAAAAATATGTTAAAATGTCAAACAAGAATATTATGTAATAAATATTATGTATTATGTATGTGACCATTATAATGTAATATTTTTGAAATATATTTTTTAATTAAACAAAAGTTAAATGTACTTGCATATAACAATATTTATCGGATTAAAGATCAAATTATAATTTATTTTATGTATTTCAATATAATGTATAATTACATACATAGTTAGTCATAAAATGATTGATATAGTTATTATATTAATATAGATTAATAAATTATTATAATACAACATTAATTTTATTTTATAAAAAACATTATGAGTATATATAAATTATAATAGTTTATATATATATGCTTATGATATATGCTTATTATTATTAATGAAATATCATTCCGTGAGAATGAAATCAATTTTTAAGTATACTATAAGTGTTATTTTTAATATCTATCTCGTAATATACAAGATAGAACAAAATTTTAAACCATAAAATAATTAAGTTTTGGTGCTCCATTATCCCATTCTAAAAATATTTCTAAGCGAATACGAAATATAAAAAAATGATAAAAATTTGAAAGTTGATACTGAAAGAAATTTTCTATCGAAAAATAAGTTGTTTTATGTACAATCCATTTATATTATATTCTTTATATGCATATAAATTTTTAATAAAATTAGATTTTTTAAAATTTCAATTTTCCTATAAAACAATATATAAAAATTTTTGAGATGATGATATTATCGTTCAATAAATTGATAATACATTTATTTGAAAAGTAATTTATTTGTTTTAAACTTAATTCTTATTACTTTCACAATCTAATTCAAAACCTAACTACATAATTTATTTATTTATTTATCTTTAAATTTTATCTTTAACATTTTTAAAATATTCTCACAATTTCTAACACGATTAATAAAAATACATATTTATCTATAGTCAATGAACAATTTGTCAAATTCGCACTTACTATTGTCAATCATACTTTCATCATCTTTACATCCAAAACTCGTAAATTTCAAACGCGTAAACATACATCTTATGAAAAATGCATTAACCGCATTCGAGCGTAGCCACCCGATCTAATAAAAAAACGAACAAATTTCGCTCGTGTATACGTTCCCAGGTACAAGTCACGAATTAATCTCGTCCAAGTGAGAGCAAACCACCGTCTCGAAACGGTTGCTTCCGGTATCCAGGACTTGTAATATTCTACTATGTTCTTCCGGTAATCGCGAGACTTTTTTACTTGCCAAGCGAAACCGACATGATATAGTGGCGCTCGAGAACCGTGAACGGAATTTATAACAATAATTATGGACGAGGGCGGACAAAGATTTTATTTGTCTCTGTTGACGTGCAATAAATACGATCCAAACGCGATTCGATGATCGTTTTACGCTGAAAGTTGCATCGTTCATAACACATATTGCTTTCACTGTAATTCAGTCGAGAAATCACTGTACCCTGTTCTACAGAAATAAATATGGGATCCGTAAATAACCGTGGATGAAACGCGTGCATAAATTGACAACGACAACATGTCTTTCTTGAAACTTTCCTTTTTGGTGTAATGATATTTTTATTAATGTAAATTAAAATCGAGCAGTATAAACTGGTTTAAGTAATGAAGTATTTCTTTACTTTTTTGTTGGATCGCGTTAATTAATCCATCTGAAGTGAGAGTTCCTTTGCATAGAAACTTGTTTCACGATCGAAATAGGAATTTATAATAATTTTAAAATAAATTGCATTAATTGATATAAGATATTGGCTGTTGAATAACAATGTGAGAAAATAATAACTAAACATTCAGTTCAGTTGAATTCCATTTTTTTTTTACAAAGAATATTTAGAATGTTTCATAACGTAGCATATATTTTGGCTTATAAAAATATAATAGAGAAAAAATTAATATGTAGAATTTATATCGCCTTATTTTCATATCATATTTTTGTATTCAAATAATTTTTTATAAAAAAAAACATAATATAAAAGATCTTAATGACTACATACAATATTCTATTAATAGAGAAATTTATTATTTTATAAATTAACAATTAGATAATTATATTTATATCAATTATGATGATCTTTTATAGATATATTTTATATAATAAATTTTTTAACATTCGGATATTAAGAAACAAAAATTAAATAAAATTTATATAAAAAAAATAGTTTATAAATTTAAATGGTAATAATAATTATAAATATAATAATAATAAATGTAAATGAAAATTATTATATGAAATTATTATTAAATATTATATAAAAATATAACAAAGATTTATTATTATTATGAAATATTTTATGTAAAAATGTATATATATATATACATATACATTTATATATATTCCTCTATTTAAAAAAAATTTATTATTGTATATTTCATAAATAAAGTAATAATAGGAAGATATATTGATAAAATTATCAAACTTTTAAAGTATGATTTAATGTGATATCAACGTAATACTCATTACTACGACATAACAAAAATTAAGATAGTTAACTATTCCATGATATAATACTTACAACACGAAAGCATAATGTATATAATATAAATGCTTAAGCATGTTGCATAGAGACTCATTTTTTAAAATTACTTCTATTACTGGCTTTAATGATAATGCTTTAAAGTTCTATCGATGTTTTCCAGAACGCTCAAATTAATTCAATTATCATAAACGAGGATAGAACATTTGTTATAAAAAGAAATATAAATATATTAGTCAGTAATATTTATTAATAAAAATATTTAAAATTGTCCTTGATAGTTAATGATACGAATAAAAACAAAGATAAAAAGATGTAAGTGTGATGAAATTTTTTTTTACTTTAATTTCCTATATTATTATAATATTCTTATATTATTAATGAAAAATAAAGAAAATAATACAAGAATTTAAAAAAAACTAAAGAAATAAATTTCAAAAATATTAGAATATTGAAATTGAGAGAGAGAGAGAGAGAGAGAGAGAAGAAATATTTGATTATCTTTGTTTGGAAAATGAGTGAAAAAGATTTAATATTCAAGTTGCCAAAAATGAATTCACATATTCGAAGCTTATATTCTTGATATTTCTAATATTTTAATGACTATATTTGTAATCATTACAAATTGTATTAAAACTATTCCAAGCTATGTTAACAACTTTTACTATATACTTTCCAATACTAAATATCACTAATGTCTTTTTAAAATTTTATATCAAAGTTTCCTTAATTTAATAATATAACAATAATATCATGATAATTTTAATTATATTGTTTTCTTATTTTTATTATTCCTAATATTGTTAACTTACAAATAAAGTAACTTACAAATAAAGCACGATAAAGGGAATAAAATATTATATTTTTCTATTTATTTAAAGAAAATTTTAAATGTTTGGTATTAGAGGAATTCTTTCTTATATTGGAATAATTGAAATGTGAAACTCCGAAGGAAATAACGAAAAAAAAAAAAAAAAGAAATATGATAGGAAAGAAAAAAAAGGACGAAGGCACTTTCCTCCTATTATCGAAGCGCCGCCTATAGAAAACCGGAAGTACGCGGGATCCCGATGCAGGAAGAAGTCGATGCCAACTTGTACAGCTATAATTTACGCATGGTGGAATCGTCACGATTTTTTTCACTTTCACAAAAGTAGCCGTTCATACACTATCTAATAAGACCGGCCGTTTATACACTTTCATATACGGTTATGTATTCTTTGTAATTTCCAGTTTCCGTGTAACATAACTTTTTACATAACCGAAAAGAAGAAACATTCGCTGACGTTGAGTTAGTTATTCCGAGAACTGGCGCAACTCATTTATTAGTGTAGGTTCGAACGTTAATTAAATCGGAGATATTCATGCTTTCGCGACTCCTTTTCCCGGTTTATTCGATTAAAAATTAAAATTTTCCCGATCGATGGATAATTTCATTTACACTTTTATCAGATTTTTACTGTTGAGCAAATCCATGAAATTTGAAGTTAATGGATATATTGAATTTTGAAGATAATTATTTGATTTTTTAATTTTTATTTGAAATTGATTTCGAATGTAATTTTTACATTTATCGTATATAATTATCAAAAAATCGATAATTTATTTTCATATTCTTTGACTATTTAAATAGTATGAAAAATTTTAGAAATATAAAAAAGTTTAAGAAATTTAAAAAAATTTATAGAATAATTTAAATCATTCCAAAGTCATCATAATTTCTATAAAATTCTTAATTTTAATATAAATATATATATGATTTGTATTTAATTTTGCAGAGATTTATTTATTTCAAATGGTTAAATTGTACAATTAATGAAATTAATAAATCTATATAAAATATTAACATAAAAATTTTGTATATGGATATTGAAATCATGTTTTATTAAAGCATTTTTCTTTTTAAGTAAAAGCAACATCTTTAATAATTTTTTCGATTTTAATATAGTTTTTTATTGTGATATTTAATTTTGTATGTTTCTGTAATCATTTTTTTTATTATTATTTATTATTTCAAATACATGTGAATAGGAATAAAAAAATAGCTAAATAATTTAAATTTATTGAGTTTAAAATTATTCTGATTTTCCAACTGAAGAATTATCATATTTTAATATTAATGACATGTAGAATTCTCATTCATCAAGGTTACGCAAAAGAAGACTATATTCCATATCAAATTCGAAAATCCACTGACATTTTCAAACTCGTACAATTCGTGTATGAATTCAGAAGAATGTCCGCATGACATAGCAGCCGGGGAGAAAGTAATGTTTTCATGAACATATATACACAAGCTTATTTAATTGCACTGCGAAACGATTAAGATTTACTTGAGATCGAAAGTACGCCCGGAAGTAGTCGAACGTTGAATGTTTCATCTTCTTTTTTTTCCTCCTCTTTTCTCTTCGATCTTTCCGTGTTCGGTGATTAAAGATTTCTCGAGATCCCATAATCAGTTAATTCATCACTGCTTTTAATGTTTAAATAATTCGATCAATCAAGATTAATTATTTATTGCCGAAATTATTAAGACATTATAATTCTTGTATTAGTAAAGTACAATTGGAGTTATGATTTTGATTATTTTGATTATTTTTTTCTTAATTTAAATTAATATCATTATGATTTTAGAATTTTTTTTTTAATCTATATGTATATTTTTCTTTAGAATTGAATTATTGTTTAGAAAATGATGTTAAATAAATGATGCGTATTAATATAAATTATTTTTAATTTAAATTTAAATTAATATTATTATTATTCTAATTTTTTTATATATTTTCTGGAATTTTTATAATTTTGAGAAAAATTGATTTTTTGAGAAAATGATATTGATATTACATACGAAATAAAATATCATTAATATTTGAATCTATTTGATATTTTGCTTCCAAATTAAGAAATTATTAATATTAATACTATTTTGATATTGTTTTGATATCATTTTACAAAACAATAAATTCACATAAATATAAAAATAAATATATCTAAAAATCTTTTTTAAATAATCGAATCATCTTTCCATGCTCTTTCATCGAGTGAAAGAAATGTTTATGTAACAATTCTTTCTTCTTTGCTCTTGATGATTTTTTATACTGTACTTATCTAGTTGATCGTAATGTGAAAAGGGAAATTTTGCAAAAGTGAAACTTATCGTGAGGACAAGATTTCCGGTAAAATCATTATGGAATCGAGAAAGCGTTGATTCGTTAGCGCGTTCGTGCAAAATTTTTTTAAATTTTTTTTACGGGAAAATGCGTGAAAATCATACGTATCTTACATAAAAATAATTGAGAAATATTGTTACAATACAAAAATAATTCTTTTCTTTTGTGAAGATTTTATTAATTAAAATTAAAAACTAACATCGTAAAAAATTTTTTAATATTACAAAAGTTTTCTCTTTGTTATTATTGTCTGTTTTTAAAAACGGATCATCAATTTTGTTCCTTGAAAAAATTTTTTATGTGATAATCTCTTAATTTTTGAATTTTTTTTTAAATTTCAACTAAAAATTAATAAGAATATAATCTATTAAATTACAATATAATCATATAATTAAATATTCGTTTAATTTACTATAGTAATATTGTAATATTATTGAATAGTAGCATTAAAATCTATATAAAAATAGTGAAAGGAATGCATAAATTTTATAAATGACAATAATTCTTAAAATTCTTTAGAATATAAAAAATTGATATAATCTTTAAATAATGGAAAATAATAATAAATAATAATAAAATACATAATTCGTAGAAATTGAAAAATTCGTGAAAGAGGAAGAAAATAAAATTCAATCGTGTAAGATGATATAGACGAGTATTTATTAAAAATCTTTGATATAAAAAGACACCATTTCGCTTGGGTATCTTAACTTAAATTAGGTACAAGAGTAGTTCGCCAGTACGAAATTATAATTTCTCGGTGGCGTTTATTTTACATCGGCTAATTTAAAGTTCGTAAAGTTCTTTTAAACGCCGGTGTTAATGCTTTCTTTGGAACAGCTTAAGCAAAAAAAAAAAAAAAAAAAATAGAAAAAAATACGACACATACATTTAAATTTTTATATCAATGGTGATCATCACTTATCTCCATTCTCTTTGTCTCATTTAGTCTTTTAAGAAGTTCACCTAATTTTTTTAAATAAAGTTGTGCAATCTTATTGAACGTTGAAAAATCTTAATATTCATTATCGCATAAATGGAGATGGATTTCAAGAATATATTTCAATGATAGAAATTATTCGCTGAAATGTAAAAAGGAGAATTATTTTTTCATATCTATTTGAAATCCATCCTTTTAATTCAAAGAAAATATCGAAAGCAGATTAATCGCACACAAATTTTAGCGCAAAATTACTATGACCAAACATTGTCGCTGTCACCAAGAAATCGTTAATATCATTCAATTACACAAACAGCTTCTTAAATTACATAAATCTGAAAGACACGTTACGCTCAAGAGAAGCACTAAAAAATCTACAAAAAATCAAGAAATGTTTTACCTCGTTCTCCCCATATGAAGATACATGTATCTTCAACATACTATTGCTATTATGCGAGACAACGAGTTTCATCTCGATATTTCTTTATTCCTTTTTTGGATAATAAAAAAAAAAGGAAGAGCTAAAAAAAAAAAAAGGAAGAAGATTATTGAAACCTTCGTTAAATTTCATCGACGGTTTTTCTTCGTTATCATTACGTTCGCGAAAAGAGAGAAAGAGACAATTGCCCAGAGATCCAGCAGCGCGTATATTAAAAATCTTAACATTTCGAAGAAACCGTCTCGATCACTCGAAGAAATCAACGATGATGATATCCGCCTCCGTCTCCATACCCAGAAATACCTTCGTAACCGCCTCCTCCGTAACCTCCGCCCCCATGTCCTTCGTGTATCGGCACTGGTACAGGTACCTTGACCGGAACCGGCACTTCCTTCTCCACAGGTACAGGTACTTCCTTTTCTACGATGTATGGTTTGTCCACAGGTACTTTGACAGGATATGGGACAGGTTTTGGGACCGGGACCGGTACAGGTTTTTGCACAGGGTACGGTTGAGGGACAGGTACTTTGACAGGTACGGGATAAGGTTTCTCTACTGGCACGGGATAAGGTTTGTCCACTGGTACCTTAACTTCGTACGGTACAGGTTTATCGACCGGTACTGGGTACGGTTTCTCGACGGTGACTGGATACGGTTTAGGCACGGTGACCGGGTACGGTTTGTCCACTGGTACCTTAACTTCGTATGGCACCGGTTTCTCGACCGGATACGGTTGCGGTACAGGAACTTTGACCTTCACTGGGAACGGCACGTGCTTCTCTACAGTGTACGGCTGAGGTACAGGCACCTTAACCGGTACAGGTATGTGCTTCTCCACGGTGTACGGTTGTGGGACCAACACCTTTACCTCGTACGGTTTGTCCACAGGTACTTTGACCTCGTAAGGTACCTTCTTCTCAACGGTGTAGGGCTGGGGCACGTGTACAGGCACCTTCACGAACACCTTTACGGGATACGGAACGTGCTTTTCCACGGTGTACGGCTGTGGTACACCGACCTTCACTTCGTACGGGACATGCTTCTCAACGAGGTAGGGCACGTGCTTCGTCACCTCGTAAGGGACCGGTACTTTTTTCACCACGGTCACAGCCTTCACTTCCTCGTGATGATCGTAGCCACCGCCTCCGCCGAGGTCACCGTCTCCGCCACCACCGCCCAGATCACCGAAGCTACCGTGCAATCCTCTCTTCTCCGTCTTCTTCTCCGTTGACTCGGACACAGAGTCCTTTGGCGATACACTCTCTTCCGCTGCTTTACTCTTCTCGGTGCAACTCACTTGCGTGGCCAATGCCACTAAGACGATGGCGAGCTGCGAGGTGAAAGTTGAGGTTGATTAAATTTATTCGATCGGATGATATACGATTGTTCATTTGTGGAATTGTTTCCGTGAAAGTTTATAGGGGAAATGGTTTGTGATATTTTAAACTTATTATGTGTAACTTGTGGATAGATTAGTTATTTTCGTTGAAGTGAATTTGAAAAATTTTTTATAAATATCTCGATATCAGTGAAAGATAATTAAAATTTTTTTTCATTCTGATATTTGAATTTTAGATAAAATAAGTTAATAATTTCTTTTCTGACTAAAAATCTTCTTCCTTGTTATACGCATAATTCAATGTATCGTAGCTCGTTTAAAATAATTAAGCGCCTGTCAAAAGATTCAGAATTAACACACTTTAAATTTAAATCACTGATTACTTTAGAAAAAATCGATTTTATTATTTTATTTTATTAAAATAATGTTGAAACAGTAATGACACTCAGCTTCAACGAAACTCAGCTTTAACACTTGTAAAATTCGTCTACTCAAACAAGCACGATACAAACTTCTCTCTTAAGTGATTCTCGCGGAAACTAAAGTCGCTTACCTTGATATCCATCGTTGAGTTCGCGTATGTTTTGATGTGGCGTATAACCACTAACTGAACCGCTTCGTTTTCTAGACTGAGCCTTATATACTCCGCGGCATAATAGCTCAGTTACTTTCGCTGCACCTCATCGTCCGTATTATACTTGTACGTCTCGTTTTGCATTTGCAAAAACGTGTTCAAGCCAGTGCCGGGATAACGTACGGGAAATTGTGCGAGCCCACCTCTAATCGCGTGGTGATCTACCACTATTTGATCGCAATCCATGGAAACTGTTCCATTAGATAGCTTTTAAGATAACGCACATACACAATGGACAGGTATTCTATTCATTGTTTTATGAATATGTTTCATAAATAATTAGCATAAATGTACGCATAATTGTACGCATCGTAGTATAAGTGTGATATTTGTTTTATTCAATAATGCTAATAATTTTATAGTTTGAGTAATTTCATATTTCCATTACGCGTTTCCTTTAACTTTTATTTAATGAATTTAATTTGTTTTCAAGTTTTTGTTTAATATATTCGATCAAATTAAATAATCGGATATAATTATTATTTTATAATAAAATTATATATTATATATATTAGATATTATTATAGATATAATTTATAATAAATCAAATTAGATTTCTTAGCATTAGATTTTGAAAAATATTTTGAATACGGTAAAAATTTATTTTCATTTGAACTAAAAATATTTGATTATTGTTAATAATTGTTAATATTAATATAATTTTGATTATATTAAGTTTTAAAAAATTTAATGATTATTTGAGCATTTGTCGTTTAAATAATTACGGAAGAAGGAAATTTAATTTGTAGTAATTTATAGTATAGTATAAAAATATTATAAGTATAAATAATTGAGTATTTAATAATTTTTATATCCTTTTTAAAAGTTATATAATTACAATAATGAAATAAAGTGTATAGTAATACATCATACTATTATATATAGTATATATAGTAATAAATTATATTATACCTGTCATTTAATCATGTCATGGAATCATATTTGACATGTATTTATTATTTAAATAATATTTAGAGCATTAAATAAGAATTAATTCGTTAAAGCAAATTAGATATTTATATATGATAAATCAATCATTTCATCATTTTTTTGAATTATAATGTGAAATTAAGACTACTTCAAAACAATATTTGCCGTTTGGAAAATTGAATTGAATTAAATAAATGTTTCATTACTGATGTTTTGATGTTAAATTTGCCTTTAGCTATTATTATATTAGCTATTATTATTAGTTGTTATTATGTATATATCAATTAATATTTTATAGATACTTAATATTTATGATTGTTAAATATACAATTTTCTTCCTGAATAAATTTGTTTATAACTACTTTTTTGTAATTTCATGTTTAAATATAAATATAGGAATGGTAATGTCTACATTAAACAGTTTAATTTTGTTTTTAATTTAATTCTTATACATTTTTATATTTAATAACTTCAAATAAAAAAAATATTTAATTAGAAAATTTTATCTCTAATTTAACTCTATCTTTGAAAAAATAATACATTTTTATGCGGGATTTTCTGAAATGAAAATTTTTATTTACATAAATATATTCGTTATAATATTTAATAAATTTATATATATGTTTTATGCATAATGAATAAAATAATAACAATAATATGTTTCAATTTATTTCTAAATATACATACATATAAAAAATAAAAAAAAAAAACATATATTCAATTAATATGAATTAAATTCCATATTATCCTCACGTATAAGATTTCATATTATAATAATAGATTAATGTTATAAATTATTTCGTATTCATGAACAATAAAAAATTTCTTAATTTCTTTATTTTTCAAAAATGCTTTTTCAAAATGTTATAAAAAACTAAATACATTTAAAATCCGTTTATCTTTGATTTCATGTCATTTTTTTCTTTTTGCTACAAAAATATTCCATTACAAAATCATATAGATATAGCTTTAATATTTATTTTATTAGAAAGTTCCAATTTACCAGCAGATAAATTTCATATTATCTTTTCCTTTATTATTTGAGTAAATATTGCAAAGTAAATAATCCGCAATAAATGATCAAATAATTCGATTACAATTTTTTATTTTTCATTTGTTTCACATTTGCATTTTAAAAAAATCATATAAATCGCACGCATATGACAAGAATTACAGTTTAAATGACATATTTAAGTGACATATTTTCACAAGCATGTATGTATCTCATATATTTCTGATTATTTAAGTCAGTGCGTTGTTTGTAAATGAAATATGATTATTATTACGTGGCGGACGATGTCGCGAATCAAATTGAAGGAAGTTGACGTTCACGCAAGCGTGATTCGACCGAGACTGGTAGCACGATTTCCTCGTTTCCGTTCACCATGAAAATCTAGAATGTGTCGATTCCTCGTGTGTTCTTTTGCGATCGACTATACTTTCGCACGGTTGGCCATCAGTGAGAGCAACGACGGAACTAATTCTACACACTGGTATCTTAATGTATCGTAAATTGAATAGCAAATCACCGATGCAGCTGTGATCTAGCACCTGTTTTGATGATTACACGAGTATGTAACGTGGAAAATTTTCTTTTTTCCTATGCGAAATGATTGGAAAAACAGAAAATTGCGAATATCTTTGGAATTTATGAGAAAATTTCAAAAAATTAAATTTTATTTTCTATATTTTCCAATATTCGATAATTTTTGTAACAAAAAAAATTTAATTGCAAAATTAGTATTAATTATTACTATTATATATGTAAATTTTAAAGGATATTTTTACAGGATTTTAAAGGAAGTATAATAAAATATAGGAAACATAATAAATAAAATATTTAAAATTTTCTAGTGATTTCATTCTTAATCATCACAATTTGAGCAAATTTTTCTAAAAATATCTAACGACCTAACGAAACATTATAAATTGAAATTAAATTGAAATTCAGATAGAAGAAAAATGAAGTAAAATGGATCATCATTATTTTGGTATTAATATTATTCGTACGAGTTTAATCCTTATCTAAAATTTTCGATATTGTTCAATTTTTAATTTCTATAATTTTCTATAATTTTACAAAATTTTAAACTTGGAATATAAATCGATAGCAAATAAATAAGAATCATAAATTTATCAAATTTAAAAATTTTTGGAAAAAAAATAAAAAGATTTTAATTCTATGCTAAGATAAAAGATATCTATAATAGATATTAATAAGATTAAAGATTTAAAAAAAAAAGAGAAATTGAATACTTTTCTGTGTTATTTGTATTTAAAATAAATTATGATACATGTATTAATAAATATTTCAAAAAAATTAAGATTTAATAATTATACATAATAAAATTTGACTTTAATTGTGATAATTTCACAGAAAAGATGTTGCAATTTTGTCAAAAAACTTTTCGATTAATATTTTTTACAAATAAAAAAAATATTTTTGATAAATAAAAATGTATTTGATTCAACAAAACTTTTACAGATGAAACTTTTTAAGCTTTTTTAACTTATTTTTTATTGTTATGAAATAGAAATATTTTTGATATTCTATTTTATTCTATTTTTTTATTACATTGTCGATTAAAAGTTTTGAATCAGTTTTATAAAATCGAAATAGATATTTAAAAAATAGATTAAAGTTCCATTATTTGAGAATAAAAATTCTAAAAGTCCTATCTTATTGATAAATCGCAAGTTCATTCATTTTAAATATACGTTTAAGGAATTTTATTCAAATTGTTAGATGAACAATTCAAAATCAATTTTTTATGATTATATAAGAATTGATATTTTTGTTTAATTTCCTCAACTTCCAGATTTATATCAATTTATATTAATTAGATTGACATAAGAAATTAAAAAACACATAGCAATTTTTTTTATTATAATAATGAATGGATCATAAAAATTATTATTTTGAAAAATGAATTTCTAAATAATTATTTCTATCGAAATAAATTAAAAATATTATTAATATTCGTAAAACAATAATAATACGTTTGTCAATTCTCAAAAATTTTTATTTTTAAATATATTTATATTTACGAATTAATAAAAAAATTATAAGAAAATCTAATATAAATAAAAGAAAGTATTTTCAAATTTTTTAAATTTTAAATTTTTTGCATGTCAAAATAATATACATATATCATAAACATTATTCGTTAATCTGCGTATAACTTCTTATCTTCGAATAGCGTTAATTCAAAGCATAGTTTCGCGCACGCTGTGCGTCGATCTATTCGCAAAGGGTGGCCATTAGGCGCGTGTAATTGCCGCAGAAAATCCAAGCAAAGCTCGCCGGTTGCTTCGCATGCGGAATACCTAATGCCGTATGTTAATACGGTCGCATGCGCCACTACCATTTTGATCTTGCCGCGAGATAGAACGGCAATTTTTAACGATTAATACGGTGCACAAGCATCCAACTCGTTGCTATCACCGTAAATACTCGTTACGGGGGTCTACCTCCTTATTCGCGCGATTTTCAATAAATATCATCGACCTCCCGTTACATCTTTCCTTTCATGAATCGTTGTTTCGTACGAGAACGTGACGATCGATCGATCGATAGATAAACTGCACTGGTTTTCCTTTTTTTTTTCATTTATATAATTAAATTTAATTCTTTTATGGCGAATTTTTCTTGTCTTATTTTTTGATGTGGAAAATAGTGTTGTCATCTGAGATACGATCTTAGCTTTCATTGGGAATTATTTATTAATGTTAAACATTGTTTGTGAAACAATATATCCGTCAAAGCATTTATCTGTCAACATTTCCAGCTATAATTCTAGAATTATATTTTGATGAAAGTATTCTATTTTGTAATTCTAACTGCGCAACTAGAAATGCAACTCTCATGATAGAGTTGATAAATATTACATAATAAAACAAGATTTGAATTTCAAGTATTTTCATATTGATCATTTATTCATGTTTCTCTTTATGTTGTATATTTACGCAATAATAATATATATATAGTTTATACATTATGTATTTAAAAATGTAATTACGATAACATTAATATTTTATGATATAGTTAAGGGCGAATATCTAGTTATATATGTATGAAATGTTTTGATCTTATTTTCAGTTATTAAAGAAATTTTTGGGATTTTTAGAAAGAAACCATATATTAATTGATTTTTAAAATTTGTATATTTAAAGCTCTTTTTTATCATAAAATTAAGATTTTAACACACTTTTCATTATCATTTGATTGAATGATTTGTAGTTTTAATATATCCTATATAATAATCAATAAAACAATTCTGAGAGATCGTATTTAACTTGATATATAAGTAATGTGGAAAAGAATAATTATTATAGAAATTATCTAAATTTTGTTTTATTTAATACATTGTCACATAATGAATAGCTGTTTTTATTTTATTATGTTTGTATTATAATAAAAATATTTTATTGCTTATTTTTTTGTAAAATTAAGTTAGAAAAATTATTTTCTTTTTATTGTTGATGATATAGAGGAAAGGCTGAGAATAGTGATATAATATGAAAATTATTTAAAGAAATTCATATTTAGAAATTAATATTTAAGAAAAAAAAATAATTTTTTTCGATTTCTATATTCTACAGTTTCAACATTGAATGGATTTTTTTAAATTTGTAACTAATTTGTAATATATTAAAATAAATTACATCAATTAACTAAAATAATGTGAAATTATAGTATAATTCCATTTTCTATCAATAAGATCATCATTTGTTATGATTCTCATATTTATTTCTAATTTCACTTATATTTTAAATTGTGACAATTATTTATTAAATTTTAAAGACAAATTTAAATTTCTTATACTGAAATTTTTTAAATATTAATATCATTATTATATTCTATTATATTTATATGCAAATAACACGAAGGAAACATTTTTATATTTATTATATTATATAAAAATTATTATATTATTTCAACACAAGCATAAAGTAATTTATATATTTACTTCCCGATGAAATTCTTTGAAATTCTTCGATATATCCTATTGGTAAATTTCAAGTCAAGATTCCTATCAAGATGCTTATCGATGATTCATAATAGAAGTATTATAATGTTACTCGTATGTATACATTTCTAGTTTGCGTGTTAATTAACCAACATCGATGTAACGAGAAAGTTTTTCTTTCTTTCTTGTCAGTTGCAATCAATCTTTCTTCGGTTGCATTCTTTTTCAAAATTCAAAATATATCTTTACTTCTTCATTACTTTTTTCTTTGTCTTTCATTATAAACAAGTAACATATTATTGTTTTCATCAAATGAATAAATTAGAAGATAATCTCTTGATAATCAAAAATTAATATTCATAGATATCGTTAAAAATAAGCCGAAAGAAAAATATAATATAATAAAACAAAATACGTTTGATTATGAATCCATTTTACTTTCTCTTTTTCATTTCACTCTATTAATTCAGAAATTAATTCTGAAATATTAGTTTTTTGTTTGAAATGTGCAATCACATTATGATAATAATGAAATAAAAATAGAATAAAAACATGTTTATATATTCTTTATATTCAATATCCTTGAAAATATTGAACCAATGAAAAAAAAAGGCAAAACTTCGCGTGACGGATCATGATTCCCTATTTTGCCATAAATTACCATATAAAGATATTATTTGATTTCGGATAGTTTCGTTTTGTGAAAAAATTAAAAGAATTATTCTTAATAAAAATTATATAATTCGGAAAAATATAATCGTAATTTTTGAAATATGCTGAAAAATATGAAGAATCATTGAACTGTTTTTTAATAGTTTTAGAAAAGAATTAATTTCGTATTAATTAAAATCAAATTGAATATAAAGATGTTTCGTTTACTTTCATTTTAATTTTACTATTTAATTATTAAGAAAGTCACTTTGTATCTAAGATCTAAGATTTAATTTTATCAAGGAATAACTCGTAAAATTTTTCTTTGGAAAAGAATTATATTTTCAGATATCAAATATTATTTTTTGAAATTTTTTTTATTTTTTAATTCTATTTTTAATTCTCTAATTTTTTTCTATTTTTTTAAAACAATATTTTTAATTATGTTAAATCATTGTAATTTTATTATAAATTATCAAATTCTAAAATTTTTTCAATTAGATTTTATTTAAGTTTTTACATTCAATTACATTAAATAATTCTTAGTCATTATTTTAATTTGATAAATATTAAAATATTTTTTTTGATGTTTAAAAATTAATAAAATTTATTTATTTGATAAATTTTATTATTATTATTATGAATGTTACGATTATTTAATATTATTTATTAAATTATTAAATTATAATATCATTATTGTATTATATTGTAAAAGATCATATTATATATATAAAATCAACTTTTTTCATAGACAAAAATATTCAGTAGTTTCAGAGATTGCTTTATATGTAATAGCATTAATTTGAAATATCATGATATGCAAATTTAAAATCATCACTTTCCATTAAGAATGATTAGAACTTTTACTTTCGAGTATCGTAGTTGCGGTAAATTATTAACTATTACCTGCTTCGTGTAATTTGTTGATTAACAGATATTCATTAATATGATTGGTAGTAATTAACTAATACACAGTTTATCAAACAATAATTTATAATTATTTTACACATCATAAACCACAAATTGATTCTTATATATACAATTATTTACGAATAAATATTGGAAAAATTCATAATAATTACTAGAAATATAATATGGAATAATCAAAAATAATTATATATTCGCTTGACTGATTTTTAAGAAGATAATCTGATTCTTTATTAAATCGATTACAAAAGTTTTTCGAATGTTATAATTAGATCATAGATTTTTATTTAAATTGAATAAAAGAAATGAGATTTAATTAAAGATATATTTTATCGTTTAAATATTATAATAATATTTTACTTTGTGTATTCTATACCTTCTTGAATGTTATCTACATATATTTGTATATTTAAATTTTTCATAAATATTAGTTTATTCATAATTTAATATCTCATTATTATTTTCCTGAATATATTTTTGTATCATTTTATTAAATATTTTTATTAATGAAAAATATTTAATTTAATAAATTTTCATAGGTTTTTACTATAATCTAAAATTTATAAAATAATAAAGCAAACATTATATGAATTATTATAATTCATTTTATTAACTAAATAAAAAATTTAATATTTATTTAAATACAATAAAATTTCCATTATTCATTATCCGAATATC
Organism: Apis mellifera; assembly: GCF_003254395.2. Taxonomy (NCBI): domain Eukaryota; kingdom Metazoa; phylum Arthropoda; class Insecta; order Hymenoptera; family Apidae; genus Apis; species Apis mellifera. The sequence goes on along the minus strand of NC_037642.1, from coordinate 772,628 downwards.
TTGAATGTTCTATTAACCAAACATTTTATTATTTAAACTGTACATTATATCTATTTGCATTAATAATAATATCTTTTTTTAATAATAATGTTTTTTTATGTTAATGAAATTTAATTTAAAATTAAATACATTCATCTAGTATATTGAATATTGAAATGAATTTATATTTATTGTGAATTAACAAAATTCGAAATAGTTAAGAAATTAAAAAATATTAAGAATATTTGATAAAAATATATACTAATATTGAGAAATCCATAACAACACAAGAATAAATTTAAAAATTATTTAATAAGATTTTTTTTATTACAAAAATTTGTGCAATTTGATTGCTAAAAGAGTATAAAACCTTAATTTTATTTATAAATTATTATAAAAATTATTTTATTATAAAATTATTATTCCAATTTTATTGTAAAATAAGCATTTTTTCTCAAAATAAAAATTATAATAAATATATTTTAATTAATAAACATATAAATAATTCATCTAAGAAAAATTTATATTGTATAACCTAAAATTTTCTTATTCAAATTATAGTTTTATTAAATCAAAAAATTCCATTTTTATATATCTTAATTTATAAAGATTTTTTTAAATTTCAGATTAATATTCTGAATCAACCTGTATTCAAATTCCATTATATTCAAATCTAATATTTTTAATTCAATATGTTTAAATAAATAAAAAATCAAAAACTATACATATGAATTATATGAAGAATTAACATTACTATTTAAGATTTGCATCATTACAAATCATTTCGAAAAAAGTGAATATCACGATAAAATAAAATAAAAATAATATACTGCAAAATATACTTGCAAATAATATACTGTGATCTGACTTTGCTGCGTCATGTTTCCAATTGAATATTCCATGTTATATATTATATTGTAATGGATTAAAAGGCTATAAATAATACAATAATTTCTTTTAATTAATTTATTAATTAATAATGGAAAAAATAGGATTTATTATTAAATTAACCACTGGATTTTTAATTCAAGAATAGTATTAATTTATAATAATTTGAACTATTATGTTAATTAAGTTATTTAATCATTTTTTAAATTAAAAAAAATAAATAATAAAATAAAAAATCTTTAAATTTTTTATTTTATATTTAAAATCTTTCTATTTTAATTTTATTAGTTTCATATATTTACTAAAAAATTTCTTTCTAAAAAATTCTACTTATGAAATAATCATTTTTAATTATCATGATCAAAAATATTATAATATCATAATCAAAATATTATTAATATTTTTTTGATTATAAATTTCTTTCTTATCTTAAATTAATTTATCTTGCAAAATACAGTAGAAATTTTATATTCTTTATATTTGTCAGATGCAATATTATCATATTTTTTCGGCAAGAAAATACTTTGATATCCATTCGAAAATCTAATATTTGTTGACAAAAGTTTCTCTATCTGATTTATTTTTTGTTAGCTTTTTAATAAAAGATAAATTTTTTGCTTTATATTTAAGTTCTTATTCGAAGCTAAAATTTTATTTCCTTTATTTTATACAAAAAATTAATTCTATATTCATCTAATTCAATATTCCTCAGAATTGATAATGAATATAGAATAAGAATTTTAATAAAGTAATTTAACTTCAAAATATTGCTAAATTTACTTTATTATAAATAATTTAAAGAAATGATTACTCATCTCTTAACATTTTTTCAAATCTAATAATTTATTATTTATTTTTTAATATAATTAATATACTAAACTAATATACGAAACTAATGTACTCTTTCTCTTTATTAAATCAGCAAAATTTACTCAAAAAATTTTCAATTTTATAGTACAATTAATCTATTACATAAATTAAAATTTACTCACACTTTCTATTACGTTTTAAATTTCTTCAAAACTCAGAACAATCAATTTTCTAACAATAATCAATTCTTTTATTTCTGCTCGCCATTTATCTACATTCTATCAATCAATTCATAAATTAAAAATTAAGTATTTAAATTGATTAAGACATCCATCTTGCGTGCAACGAGCATCAGATTGGTCAATAACAAGCTTGAATTGTTATTTTCTCGGCTATTTCTTCTTCCACGTAGATGTACTAATTAATCCGTGGCGAAGATAGAGCGTCGCTTTCGTGGCTTGTAATTGAAGAAATGGTATATCTCATTCTGTCGAGTATACACTGTAATTGGAAATTTCGACGAGCGTGCAGAAGCACAGTCTCGAAGCGTGCATTTCGAAGCGTGCGTTTCGAAGCGTGAATCCGTACGTTTTCTACGCAGCTATAGAAACTTAAAAAAATAAAATTCTACGCCCTTCGAAAAAATTTTTGCCTAACAGCAGTTACATGGATATGTTATATATCAAAGTAATTGCGTCCTTTTTCTTCTTTTCCGCCTGTCTAATTACGTATCATGGGAATCTTGTGAAGGTAATGAACAACTTTCACATGTTGCATAAGAAGATTGAATATATATGTACATCCATATATGTGCGTATTGTTATTCGCACATATACACGATGGATAGTAAAAGGATTAAGCTTTTGAGGATCGTCGAAGAATACGTTTGATCGTGTTTCGAGGAAGTTGAAGATTTATAATAATTATATCGTGAATAATAGATATATCGTGATTTAGAATGTCGAATTTAGTATATTTGTTATTATTTATTATTAATTTATATAGCAATAACATTAAATTACATTTAATTACATTTGTAATAGAAAAAATATTATACAAAAAATACATAAAATTTTTATTAATGGATATTTGTAATTATAACATATGTAATTATTAATTTATGCTGTAATAGAATTACATTTCTATTATATATCTATTTTTGAAAATCATTTTAAATATTATAAATGTAACTCTAGATATTATATAAAAAATATTATATAATATAAATATATTATATAAAAAAGTAATTGAACTTTATCAATTCATAAATCAATTCTTATAATTATTAATTACTATTAAAAAAATTTTTATCAAAAATATTTATAATTTTCACAAAATAAATTCAAATTTGAATATTAAGTATATTGAATATTAAGAAAAAAGAAATGTTCATTGATTTTTAGAATAAATTTAAAATAAATTTAGAATTACATTCGAATTGTATTTTTATTATAAAATTTTAAGAACTATTGCATAATTGACGTAAATATAATTGTGAATACAAATTACAATAATATTAAAAATTCAGTAATCATTGTAATAATAAATTATTATTTAATTATTCATTTATATTATAAAGAAATTATATTTTTGTAATTATATTTTTGCAATTATATAAAAAATTTCGAATTTTTAAAAAAAAAATTTTTTTGTCAAGAACTAAAATTTTAATAATTCAAATTATTAAACAATTATCAAATCTTTTTTGAAAGTTATTATATACAGATTTATAATAAATCAATAATAATAACATTTTTTTGGTTTACAAAAATTAAATTTTTATGTTTTATCTTTCTTTCATATAAACTGTTATTAATAATGAAATTATATCAATTAAAATGAATCTTAAATCAATCTAAAATCTAATTTATATTAGTTATCGTTTATCTAGAATTTCGAATTACAATAGTAGCAAAAATTGTAATTTTTCAAACTTTAAAGAATTTCGAAGTTTCTAAAATTTTATGTAATAATATCTATTAATTTTTGCAAACATCATTATACACGGAAACCATTACAGTATACAATTTCAATCTAATAGCACTATGAAAAACGATCAACTACCGCTATTTACAGGAAACAAAGGAAACGAAAATCATAACGAGCAACACATAATGTTTCCAGCTGATTTTGCGGAATTTTCACGATGTACCGATTCCTCGTGTTCATCCGCCAACTGTTCTTCGTGGCGCGGAATTGTTTTCGCGATGAAAGTGAAAGGATTCCGCCGACTTTCCCCGAAATTTTACACCGTGCCCGCAGCCACAATCATCCCTGTCGCTTTTTCTCGAAGCTAATGTTCCGTCGACACGAACTTCGTGAATTTGGAAGGAAGCAGCGTGTGACCGATGCTGCGAGCGTAATCACGCCATTTCGTTGACCGTGCTCTCTTAATCACGCTGATGATTAGTGATGCTGAACCCTGAAACGGCTGGAACGCCATGTCGATCGAATAGATTTTAAGGTTAAAGAAATTTTAAAGAATGTTGCAATAAATACAGTAAAAAAGTGAACCAATATTCGATGAAAAATTCTCGAGATTTTAAAATGTTATAATTTCGTAAAAAAAAAAAAAAAAAAAAAAATAAATAAATCATACAATAATGAATTGAACTCATTAAAATATGAAACTTCTGTTTCACAATTCTGAATTTATTTTTTTCAAATGTATTTTCATATCATGTAGATAGAAAAATAAAATAAAAATTATTTTTTTTTCTAAAATTTTGAAAAATTGAAAAAAATTTTTCCTGAAAAAATTTCTAATAATTGAAGATTGAAGTTTCTTTGTAATAATTCCTTAAAATTTACTGTATGATTTTTCTTCATCAAATTATAGTCAAAAATGAATTTTTTTTTTTTTAATTTTTCACATTCAATCCTATCCTTATTATATTGAAAATTAAATTAAAAAAAAAATCATATAATAAGTTTCAAGAGATCTTTGTAAGAGAATCCAATCTTCAAGTCAATTTGTGAATTTCATTTCATTACAATCATAAAATTTTTTATGTTTTATTGAATTTTTTAAATTTTTTAGAAAAAAAACTTAGAAAAGTGAAGTTTTTTTTTTTAATTTTCTACAAGATATAAAAACATTTGAAAAAATCAAACTTAAAAGTGTAAAGTAAAAATTTTATACTTAACGAATTCAAATTGATTGATAGATTTTTTTTGTAAAATTATAATTATTATAGAAAAAATTATTATAAAAAAATTTTTTATCGAATTGATTCATTTATTGATTCACTTATGTTTATTACTTATATATATATATATATATATATTGAAAAAATTTGTATAGTTAAACAATATAATTTCAATTGATTTTTATTAGAAAATAATTAAAAAGAATATTATAATATTATAATTGTTTCGATATGAATGATTTAATTTGTTTTTGAAGTGGAATGAAAAAATATATTTGCATTTCATTATAGTCATCTATTTATATCTATGTATATAATATACATAATATATGTACACAAATATATTAAAGATAGCAAGTATTCCAATGTTAATTAGCATATTCAGAAAGACAATAAGATTTAAGAATATTCTGCTGTTAACATTTATCATAAATGGATAATTTTATTAAATGGTACATTATTACCACATAATTTTTGAATTTCTAATTTCACTTTTTAAATATTATTAGAGTATTCATTAATTTTTATGGATTATTTAAATAATTTATTATAATATTTATTTTATTTAGTACTATATACTTTATGTTATTACAATATTATAATATTTATTAAAATATAATAAAATATTACAAAAAACAAAATTTTATTGTAAAAATTATATGCATTCTTTTAAAATATTAAAATATTTTAATTATAAAATATATCATTTTAAAATATGTCATTTTACAAATTACATGAAAAAGTAATTAAATATTAATATAGTATAAGTATTTTGCATTAAAATAAAATCAACAAATTTCAAGACATGTATGGTTATTTTAGTGAGCAGTCTCAAAGGATGAATTAGATGATGGGGAAATAAAATAAAGCAAAGAATATAAAGATAGTATCGAGAGGGTATACTTAATACTTTATCCTTTATGACTCATCTATTATAACTTACCTTCGTTCACAAGTAGGACACCTGCTGATCTCATACCAAACGTGATAATTGACTAAGATTATCAGGGAAATAATTAATCAGTCATAACTTTGTATTAGTGTAAGATAATGATCCAAATTTCGTAAAAAAATATTTGCAAGATTTATAAGAAAATTAATGAATTTATAACTATGAGTTATTAGAATTATTTTTTATTTAAAATTTTTTTAAATTATTATCTTTTTTTTTAAATTAAATATTTTTTAAAATTTATTCGTAATTAAAAATTTTTAGTTACAGTTTTTAAATTTTGTATTCTCTTTTTTTCTTTAACTTTTCATATTCCTTGTATTTATAATATGTGTATATCAACGCATATCACAGATACATACTACCTTTTCTAAGATGGTTATTAATGAACGATTTATTTCCTGGATTGCATAAATTGATTAACGCGTTCCGCAAATGCATCGTTTGAATCAAACGAATTTTTAAAGCAAACGTTTAATTTCTCGCATAATTTTTACATGGAAATTTTTCACACTTACCAATCATTTATTTCTGCTTTCTCGATAATAAGATAATAAGATAAAGATACTATATAACTCTTTCACATTCGATGGAACATAAATACTTTAGTTAGCTATTAAATGACTATTAAATTTCTTTTTGGAGAAATCAGTTTCGAATTTTAGTATTTATATTCAAATTTCTTCTTTCATTTTAAAAAATATGTTTCTGGAAAGGATTATAATCAAAAAAATAAATATCTAAAAAATAAATAAAAAAAGAATAAAATAATTTGTACATATATAAAGTCGATAAAAATTGAGCATAAAGATACATAAATCTTATCGAAATTAAACTTTATCACAGGAAAAAGAATTATCAATCACGTTGCTCACATGTACAATTTCAATTTCAATTTTGATTTACATAAATTCGTATGATGTGGCAACACGAGAGGGATGTTTTCATTGCGAATGAGTTGTTTCCATGGTTTGCACCTGCTTGAACCCCCGTTTGAAATGATTCGTGGTCAGAACTAATGCTTCACTGATGGTCGATGTTTCTTCCAGCTTTTAAAAACGACCAGCAACGAATGATTATGTAACTTTAATTGCATTCTAACTACCGTGCAATGAAACAGGGAACGCAATCACCGGTTTCAAAGATGCCTCATTAAGACATTTGTCCAAAATGTAGCTCTTGTAGACGATTATATATTTAAGATTCATGGACTGTAAACAGTTTTCAGAACTGAAAACTGTCCAATTTTATGCAGAATAATGCATTATCAACGATATATTATAAGAGATTTGGGAATGGAGGTATCTTTAAATGAACACTTTAAGAAACAAGGTGATTTTCGAAAATAATTTAGAATCATTTATTTATTTATTCATTTATGAGAAAAAATATTCTTTGTGTAGTAAATACACGAATATTTTAATAAATGATTATTTATTATATCTGATCTATCGACGTATTCTTATATATTTCTGAACGATGATCATCATTATGTCATCTTCTATAATTTTTATTTTTATTTATATAAAAATAAAATAAAACTTTTATTTAAGTTTAAAACAAATAAATAAATTAAAAAATTGACGCATTTAACATTAATTAATTATTTATGGAAATATCATAACATAATTTTAATGGAATTTTTTAAAGATTGATTAAAAACATATGAATTGTCAATTTAATATTAAATTTTTTGCAATTATATCAATATGTACAGAAATATAATTAAAATGATTATATTTATACCCTAATAATAATCGGTATTTCGTAAAAAATTTTTATATGTATACTTTCAATACTAGAAAACCATTTTTTTATAAGATTTTTGCAAATTTGTTCAACATTGACGGTTTTTATTTATCATAATTTTTTAAAATTAATTTTTATTTCCAATATTTATTATAATATATATTTATTTATTCAATTTGTATTAATTTGTATATCTTTTTAAATATAATGTTATATTTTATAAACTCTCTATTTTGTCTTTTTTTAGTTTAAGTATTTCAATAATTTTAAATATTCAAAAAAAAAGAAAAAGAAGAAGAAATCATATATTTTAATTTTTTGGTAGATTTCTAATATGTAAATTGTATAATACAATAAATATAATACAAATTGTATATAATACAAGTTGTTATATAATAAAAATGTCAAATAAAAATATTGTTAAATTTTAAAATAAAAATTTTTAAACAAAATAAAATATTTGAATCAATGCATTTTTTGTAATTACATATTATAAATATATAACTAATACTTGTAACTACATGTTAAATTTGTTTCACAAATATAAAATATACATACATATTATAATATGCTAAATATAAATATAAATAACAAAAAAAATAAAAAATGAAAAAAATATAGAAAAATATGAATAATGAAATAGAAATAAAAAGTAGATTTTAGAATAATTATTATAAATTTTTATTATAGAGAAAATTAAACTTTGTGTAAAGTAATAATTTTATTAAAAAATAATTTTTTAATAAAATTCAGAATTTATATAATGATCATAATTTATAATTCGTATTATATATAATATAATACTATATCAAATACAAATTTAATGCTTGCTATTTAAATGATTAATGAAATAGGAAAAGCGAAAACAAGATGAAAGAAAAATTGGTATTATATTTATTCCAATAATTTATTGAGGAATTGACTTGGATGATCATTTTAATAAGTGAATATGTAAGATATAAGAAGATTTCACTTAAACATATGTAAACATACACCGTTTATGAACATTCGCTTCAAAGATTTTTTCTTTCCCCCTCAAAAGTAAATGAAAGTGAAACTTATTTCGAATCATATGAAAGATCGATTCAATTTCACATAAAGTATGTCATACTATAATATCTGCCTTATGATTTTTATTTTCCCGTTCACAAGTATCATTCTTATGTTAAATTACCTAATAAATTCAATAATAAATTTAAATAAATTTAAGTAATCTACATTAAAATTTTTTTTATTTTATATTATTTTATTATAATTTATTTTAAAATCTATATTTTTATATAATTTAAAATCATATTAATTAAATCTTATTAATTAATGAAATAATCTTTTAAGAGATGAAATAACAAAATGAATCTTTCTGAAATAAATGAAAAAAAATTGTTAAAATTTGGCATGAATTAATGATGGCCTGAATTTAGATAAAAATATAAATTGGATTTTAAAAGAAAAATCATAAATCTTTGCTATATTGAAACGAATATAGTCACGAAATCTAATCTTAAATGCGATTCTAACTTTCACCAAATATTAAATTCTAATTGGAAAGAACACGATCCGGAAAATTTTTTTCCAAGAAAGGAAAACTTCATTCTTTTTTACTGTCAAAATAATTCATATCAAATTTCTTGCATGAAATTTGCTGCAAAATTTATTTTAAAGAATGTAATTTTTATTTACGAAATAAAATTTGATATAATTTTCTCCTAATATTAATTCTCCTAGTAGTTCTAATAATAAATAAAAAACTTGGTAATAATAATATATTCTAAAATTATAATATATATACAAAGAAGAATTATATATATAGATTGTTCCATAATTTGTATAGTCCATTTCAGAAATTGAAATGTTTTTTCAAAAAATATTATTTAAAAAAAATTTTTTAAAAATGAATCTATTTCTCCTTTTTTATGAAATATAACAAATTTTACATAATCATAATATATATTGGAATATATGAATATATGTCTTTCTCATAAAAATATTTCATTTTCAATTTTCTTGTACATTCTGTATTTATATATATAATATTAAAAATTTGATAGAATGAAATGTATTACTTCACGTATTTAAAAATAATTTTTTTTAAAGTTATAGTATAATAAATAATAAAAAATACAAATTATATATACAATTATAAATTAATGTATTACAAAATTAATGTATATAATGAGACCCTTTTAGAGATGCTATTAATTCTAGAGATAAGACCAGATAGAAAAAATAATATACAAAAATATTATCTGAAAGTTATATAGTATAAATAATTTAATTCCACATTAGATAAAGCGAGATGAAAATACAATGCAACAGTCGTGTAATGAAGACAAAGCAATCTCATTCTATTTTTATCTTGTTTCATTGAATGTAAATTTCAATTGTTTGTAATTTAATAAATAAATTGACATTTTTATATAACAATTTTTATATCTTGATCTCTGAAATCAAAACTATCCCTCGAATATATTAACATTAAAAAATAAATAACATTAAATAAATTCTATAAACAATAAATTTCATTCGAAATATAAATTTATAAAATAAATAAATTTTCTTCATAATTGCAGTAATTTATATATATTTTCTATATTTAATACTTACTTTATATTTTACAAAAATCATAAAACCAGTATTTCTCTTGGTCTTTAACCTATAAATGTCTTCAAGTACAGGAATCAAATTCTCGATATACATGTATCATGTAGAACATGTTGACCAAAGATATGCAGCACAAAGAGAGAATAGAAGCAAGTCCCCAAGTTTCGAAGCTGAGATGCAAGCACAGCCGAATGATCTAACCTATCGAATAGATCGCGTGTCAACGATTCAAATATACCTATGCAACATCGTTCGATGTCGTGTTCTTCGTAATTGGCTATCGGATCGGACGTGGCGATCGTTGGATCGTCGAACATATATACAAGTCGAGATGGCGAACATAATCGCGACACGTTGTCGATGTACGCGTAATACGGGTCAAATTACATGTACCGGCGGATCCGATAATTGTGCTTTCAACAAATAACGGGTTGATGTTCTTGGACAGGCTGTGATACCGATAATGTTTCGAACGATCTTTCAGCTGGGGTATGAAAGACGTGGCGTAACGGGACCAGAAAAATTGTTGATGGCAGATTTTTATCATTTTTTTAAGTTATTTGTCAAATGAGTTTTTTTTAAATCTCTAAAAAAATATATATTATGATGATAGTTATAGTATTTATTAATATTCGAATATGATGCAAAAGATGATCCATGATTTTGCAAAAGATTATTATTCTGTAAAAAAAATATTCTAATGAAATAAATAGAAAACTATACTATACACTATATAACTATACTATATATTATTTTAATTAATTGTTTTAATATTTTAAAATTATTTTTAATATATATAAAAAAATTCAATTTAATAATAACATTATAATATAAATATTATAATAAAATAAAAATCTCGCTCTTCAAATATTAATATATTATATATTATATAATATTAATATTAATATTAATAATATATATTAACACAAATATCAAATCTGTAAAAATGATGGATTAAAAATTTTTGTTTGTAATTTATGTAATTACTGAAAGTATTCAGATGTTCTTGGTAAGTATATCCGTCCCTTGATTTTAGACGATTTTGTGCAATATTTCTTTTACGCGAGTTTGTTTTTACACGGTAAATAATCCCTCCGTTTACGAAGACTTTTTATATGCAGTTCCATTTTATGATCTCATTTTACGCAGTTTTTACTTTTTCTCTTCCATTATTAGTGGTTAATCTTTGCAAAAAACAATAGCTTAACTCAACACAGTACCAAGAACTAATACTTACTAACATGCAATTATCACTGAAACACTTGAAATTGACTTGTTGCGCCGCGTTCGGTAATACTTGAAACTAATATAAAATCACCAGTTTGTAAAACTGTATAAATTTTGATATGATACACAAATTCCATCTTAACTTTTGTATATGTTTATTTGTATATGTATTGTTTTATAATATATTAATATTTATAATTATATTAACATTGAATTTTCATTAACATTTAAAATAAAAATATGTAAAATAAATATTTTTATATCGATTTTTTTAATAATTTGCGAATTTTATTTACTTGATTTTCTTCCATGTAAAATGGGGAAAAAAAACAAAAGATCATTACATGCAAAAGGGATAACACATGTAAATCAAAAGATAATTTATTTTTTGAAATTAGGAATATACATAATAACTTGTATATTTATACTAAATATTACACATAATAAATAGTTTGATTATAATAATTTATATATACATTAAATAATGTCAAATTTTTATATCATTATTATAATAAATAACAGAATTACTTTCTGGAACTAAAAAATCATTGCACTTATGTCCGTTCATTTTTTGATCCATTATTGTAATTTCGTTTTTAATTTTTTGATGAATTTTTACAGATGACTATATTTTTAAATCATTTTATTATTTTGAGAACCATATGTTATTATAATATCCTTTTATTATAATAATAAATATATCTTTTATATTATAATAAATATATCGAAGAAATAAATCGGACAATTTGTAAGCAATCAGATAAAATTCTGTTTCATACAAAATAGAACAAATCTATAAAATTTATCAATTTAATGGTAAATAAAAAAAAATTAAGTAAAATGAAACATTTATCTCTGTACTAGTTAAAAAAAAAAAAAAAAAAAGAAACCGGAAGGCATAAACAACATTTATTCTATATAGGAATCTTCTAAGTGAACTTTTTACTATGACAAAATAGATTAGTATTAAAAGAAGTAATAAGTTATTAAAAGAAAACTAAAACATTTTCCGGAAATATTGAAATATTGTTCTCTATTAAAATAATAAAGAATGAAACATAAAATAGATTTTTTTAAAATCGTTTAAAATTCATTAAAAAAAATTTTTTAATGAAAAATTATTAAATTATTAATTCTAATAAATTATTAAAAAATTATTATATAATAAAATATTAATAAACTATTAACTTTATATAATAAACTATTAATAAACTATTAAAAAAAAATATTATAAATATGAAAAGTAAATATAATTAAAAATTTAATATTTAAGAGAAACATTAAAAATGATAAAAATGATAAAAAAATCAAAAAATAAAATTTTTATGAATAATTATTGAAAATAGATAATTTCTTTTTTTTTGTATTATTATAATCTTCATGATCTAATAATGAAATTATCATTTAAACCAAGGATTTAAAATATATATATGTATTTTTAAATGATATATATCAAGAAATATTTTTCTTTCTTTTTTCCTTTATTAAATATCTCATTTTGCTCACATACATACACAAATACATTCATTTGATATTTAAAAAAAAATTTAAATATTTACATTTTAGTTTAAAACAAAAAGTCGATTATAATATAGTGTAAGAATTATATAATATCTTCAATACTTACATTAAAATAATAGTTATTGCGCCATTGCTAGAAACTTCTACACTTCAAATTTTTTATGCTCTGTTACACAAGAAAATGTCTTGTGTCACGGAAATGTGCAAGCAATCGAAAAATGATTCCATAACCATTTATACGAAATTTTTTCATTTGCACCTTTTCTTTTTTAAAAGAAACATTAATATTACGCTTTATCTTATTTTTCCTTATACAATTCTAAGTGGAAAGTATTCAATTATCTTTTAAAATTTCTTTTCCACATTTTTCTATCATTTGTTTTTGCATCAACGGATTTCTATGAAATTTTCACTACATATATAATTAAAATAAATCTACAAATCATTTTTCATTATAAGCTCGGATAGAAAAATTATAAAAAACGATCTTTATTATTTTCTTTGATTTTAAATATTTTTGCAAATTTTTTTTTATCTGATTAATCTATCTTTTAAAAAAACTCAAATTATTTTATTCAATTTGAAAAAATTGTTTTATTTTAAAAAATGATCGAATACTTTTTGTTAGGGATTTTTATTATTCATGTAACAAAATCTAGATAAGCTTTTCCATATTATTTCTTCTATGATTTTCATACTAAGTCTTTAAAACAACATCAAATGAGTATAACAAACTTTTTCGAAAGGTGAAAAAAAGAAAAAAATAATTATCGATGGTTAAAATCTTCGTGCAAATTCTAGTCACGTATATCGTTAGAACAATTAGCCGGTGAACGATACACGCGCGCTTAATAATAATAGTCAAGCCAGGTCATTGAAATTGCAGTGATTCGATGAATTTTCGCAAATTAACAGCGTCTAGTCTGGACGATCTGTTCCTTCCAGCTAACGAACGATATCGATCGAAAATAGCTGCTTGAAGATGAGTTCACCCTCATTCCGATAGAACACACCATGGCCCTATATAATTTTCGACATTAATACCAATGAAACTAGGTCCCTTTGAATCCAACTTTGTTTACGTGGTCTATATGGGAACATGTGATTCGAAATTGAAAGATATCCTGGAGAAGAGACGAAGAATAATATCATTTCGTGAATTAGAAAATAATTAACCCTTTTAGATCTGAACTCATTTTTTTTATTTTGATAAGAATAACCAGTAATTATATAAATAGTAACCAGTAATTATCATCAATAAATTATTATCGAATAAATAATTATCGATTGTTAAGATGATAGTATGATGGTTCATTCTTGAAAAATTCTAGAAAGTTATAAAAATATAAATTATGAATATTTTTATATATTGAATGTAAAAGATATTCGTATAATGATAAATTTTAAAAACAATTTTGTTTATTAATTAATATAATATAACATAATTAATATAACATAATTAATATATACAATATGTATTTTTAAAAATCTATAGAATAATTTATAAAAAAAAATTACAATAATTATATCTATCATTAAAATATTTATAATTAAAAAGTTGTAAAAATATAATAACGTAATAATTATTCGTATAATTATATTTTATAAAATATATAAATATTGTAATTTGAACAAAAAAGATAAAATTTTATTTAAAATATCATATTACAAAAGGAACATGAAATACATGAGATTATTTATAATTATGAAATACGAAAACATTAATGAATAATGTGCAATGTAAAAAAGCATAAAAAATTAACTTATTTTATTTCTTTATTAATTAAAAACAATTTAAAAATTGCAACAAAATTTAATAATTGTAAAAAAAAATTATAAAAAATCTAAAAATATTTTAAAAAATTTTATAAATTATTTTACAAAATTTATTAATAAATATTATCTAATTTTTTTTATTTTATCAATTCTATTACGATAAAATAGTTTATAAAAATTAACATAAATAAGAAGATTAAAAAAGAAATTATAATTAATTAAACAATTGTAATTTTGAAAACAAAAGCAATGTAATTCACTTAAGAAAAAAAAAGAAAATAAATCATCAAGAAAATAAATTTGAAGTGTTTCATTATTAAATTATAATAATATTTCAGAATTTCATTATTTTGAACTGTTTACTTACTTTTTAGCAGATATATATATATATATATATAAACAGTTCAAAATAATGAAATTCTGAAATATTATTATATATAATTATATTATATATAATATATATATATATATATATATATATATATATATATATATATATTATATTTATTTATTTATTTATTTTGAATTGAAGATTTGCTTTTTAAATTTTTCAACATTTATAGTGGAACATTCTATATATATATATTTATAAAACTAAAATTATGTTTTCATATAGATATAAATTGCTTCAATAAAAAAAGAGATGAATACATGACTTCTCATGTCAAATGGCATCGTCGAGCTTTAAGTAAAAGTAATTTATAAAAATTGTGGCTTAACCATAGTTAGTTATATATTCACGGTAATTATGACTTATGAGAAAAGAAATGAAACATATGTTTGCATTGTTAGAATTTTTACATTTCATTTAATGAATCATGTTAATTTGTGAAATCTGTCTGTTTCGATTTTAAAAAATTTTCCTTTTAATTGGATAGTAATAAATTTCTCTTAATTGAGATTGTAATAAATGTAATCAATATATTATTATAAATGATTATAATTTTTAAGATGTTATTCTTTTCTATTTTTATTTTTATCTTTTGTTCCCAATAATCTTATTTAAATAATTTAATCGAAAATATTAAAACAAATTCAAAATACTTTTAAAATATCTTCGAATACTTTTTAAAAAATCATATTTATATGAACGATTATATAAATCGTATGAAATTTCATTTTTTTATCAACTTTCACCTCGATATATTTCTCAAAAAACATTCACGAAACTTCATAGTATCCACGTTTAACCGGTTTTTAACTTTCTTTCAAAAATAAAAATCTTTACCAATTACAATCCAACAAATTATCGCCAACAATTTATAAATTCGTTTAACAAAATACCTTTATTATCGGATAATTTTTACACAGCCATTAGACCGCGATCGTTGATTCACGTTATTCAACGTGATTTAACATTAACGAACCCTGGTCTCGATTCTCGGCCGTTTTTGTTCCCCAGTTCCTCTCGCGGCCAGTTAAAATCCTAAGGGAGTAATTTTGTAATTAACCCGGTAAAACCCCCGGATGCTTACAACGGTAGCAAACATCAAGTAATCCGGCTAGCGTCATTAGGGGAACCCGCGAAAATGAGAGACGTCTTTAATCTTAATTTCCAACATGCAACGATACGTGTGGATTACCTCGAAATGTTCGAATGTGTTGGTGAAATTACATAAAATCGATTTATACGCTCGAAATTAATCAAGCATCGATTGGAATGACAAACGAATCTTTTGTTAGATCGTATTACATGAATGTGTTTATTAATTAGTTTATTCTTTTATTCTTTGATTGGAAATTAGTATCTTTGAGAAGCTTATCATATTCTCTATTGCAAAAATGATGTTTTTTTTAATGAATTTTGAAAATTTTATTCTTTTCTAAGCGGACTTTTTTCAGGATATTTATTAAACTGCAAATTTGTACTCTTTTCTTGTTTTAAATTAGTTATTAATTTACAGAAATCTTCAAAATTACGAAATTCTTATTTTCGCAATTCCTTAAATATTTTTGCAACTGATTTCTATCAGAAAGCTTTTGTAATCCAGGTCTTTGAAGAATTATTTCTAAAAACCAAGACTTCTTTGAAAAGAGTATATTTTTCGTTAGAACTTCGTTAAAAAGAACATCATGAATGCAAATAGTGTCTAGTTTTTGATCAATTTTTTTTTTAATTTTCAAAAATATTTTTCAAAAATATTCAATACGAATTTTTTATATAAAAATTCGGTATTTCATGATACAATATAATGCAATTTCTTAATTAGACCAGCAGCCAAATGGTTTATGCGTACCAGATTAAGCGGGTTTGCCCATCGAGATTAAACTCTCCATTGAGGCTGGTCTTAAATCAACCTGCTGCGGCTAATTGCCATCGATATTTCATACGTCGAAGAAGAAGAATAGGAAGATGTTTCGTTCTTGCGTCTTTATAGCACGCGCCATGCCGGCAAAAAATTTTGAACAAAAAATCGATTCGTTGGAAAAAAAAAATGAAAAGAAAAGAAGGAAAAGAATGGAATCAGATTCGAGGCGGTCCAAAAGGAGGCGAACCAGCAGCTGATCCACGCTTCTCTCTTCACCTTTTTTGTCCTTTTCGAAAGCCTCGATGCTCTCTCGAAATTTATCCTCCTCCCCCTCGTATACATCGACTGAACCTGTTAATAAAAACTCACGTCGTCGTAATGTCGTTCACGCGCGAGCTGCGCAATCTATTAACACATCGACACCTTAAGGATCGATCGATTTCAGATTGTTTGATTAATTTTCTCATAAGCGACTATGGATTCTTTTTTAATGTTTCTTGTTTTTGGGTCAAATGTTAAATTAAAACTTTAAAGTCAATTTTCGATTTATAAGTACATTCGAAATATCTTTTTTTTTATCTTATAATTTATTTTATTTATTGTAAAGAATGTTCTTTATATATTTGTTATAATAATATCGATATATTATGTTAGATTAGTTTCATAAATAAATATTATTTTTTTGAGAATTGAGAATGGAAAGTTAAAATTTTAATTTATTTCAAAATTTATTTAACTGAAAATTTTTGGAAAAATATTAAAATTTTAGAATTTTAGAATTTCTAAATAAGTATTTAAAGAAGATAAATCTTTTAGTTTTTATATTTAATTTTTATTTTATCTTATATATTTAATTTTCTATAAGTGTTTATATTTTAAAAATGCTACATGAAAAAATTGTAAAAAAAATTGTAAGATCATAAATATTTTACATTGATATGATGATTAAATTTTTAAATAATAAAGAATTCCAATAATAATTTTAATTTTTCAAAATTAAGAATTATCAGGAAACTTTGTTTATATTAACCTTATTTCAAACACTCCAATTTTGACAAAATCAAAATGTGAATTATTAAAATATTATTTTCACAATTCTTGATTACTTTAATCAAGAATGAAAAATAATAGATATCAAAAAGAATTATTTCGATTATTATTTTTCTATTCAAGATAGAAATTTATATTTTCTAAAATACATTATTTATTATTATCGCTAGGTATGAAAAATTATATTTTTATAACATTTCTTTTAATTACAGAAATTTTTAATTTTTACTTTTAATGCTTTTTTTCTTTTTTTATTAAAAATTGTTGTTTTTTATGGAAATATGAATTTCTTTAAATTTTTATCCTGATAAAATTCATAATCTATTAGTTTTTGACATTTATTTTTCTTGAAAAAATTTTTTTGAAAATAACTTTTCAAATCTCTCATTTTGCAAATCTCATTTTTTAAAATTCATATTATATTAATATATTCATAAAATATTTTTGGAAAGACAATTCTAAAGCAACAAATACAAAAATTATATAAAAATATCAATTATTTATTAAGTTATAAATAATTGAAATTTACATTAAATGAAGCAAGACGGAGACAGAGATATTTTATTGTATCTAATACGAACTTAAACTGTTTATAATTTATAAATAAATCGCAACATTAATCAACATTTTTACAATTTTTTCTTGTTTTTTTTGGCTTTTAGAATTAATTTTTCACAATTCTTACTATATATATAACTAAATCTATATGTAGATGTACATATCAAACATTTAATATAATTTTTATTAGTTGTCAGTTAAATAAAAAAAAATAATTTACAATAATATAAATAATCACAAAGATATCGTTATGATATCTTTAATTATTATTTCAATGATGTATAAAAATTTATCCCGAATTTCAAACAGACTTTAACAAAATAATCATCATATACAATCGATCAATAGCATTTAGTCAATACTAATTACGCTGATAACAAATTTTACTGTCTGATCTGGCAAATAATTTTCGTTATAATTAATAATAACGAATATCAGATCGGTATCTGTGATAAGATATTACGACGAAGGGAGCGCATGAACTACAGGTGATCCGTGTCGCGGAAGAGAGGTGTTAATATTCATATACCGATTAATTTTGTCATACTCGAAAATTCATACTCTCTCGTATGCACATTTCGAAATCAATTTTATTCCACGTACAAATTGTTATGAATGTAGAATGTATCATCCTTAAATCTTATTAAACGAATGTTGACATCTCATGAATTCTTAAACGAATTGAAATAAATTAATAAAAGTCTGATCAAGCTGCTTCGATCTATAATTTATACGTTTGTAGAAATCAATTTTTTAAATTGGGCATATAGCGCGATGAAGATCACGTTATATAAGGTGTTATTATTATCCAACATTTTTTTCGATTATACAAAAAAAAATTGTATTATATTTTATAATTAACATAATTTATATAATAATTAATATAATTTTTTGTAATTGCATTTTTTTCGAAATTTTAAAATGAGATTTTTAATTTTTTAGATAGAATGCTATAAATCTTTTTATAGAATATATTATTTTAGAAGCATTAAAAAAAACAATATATATAGATCAACAAGATATAGATCTTCAAGATCATACAAAATCAAGAATGAAACAAGTATTTATTTATTTTATAATACTGTCGTAATGAATTGTATTTTATATGGATTATTAAAATCATATAAAATATTCAATGCAATTATCATTCTTAAATATTAATAATTATCATCTTTTGTTAAAATTCATTTTTAGTCTAATTTTATTCATGGTAATGACACATATTCTTTCATTTTTCTATTTTTAAATCATTTATCAATGTTATATACATATTTTATAAATATTTTTAATATATTCAAAAAAAAATCGCAAAACTTTATAATATCAGATTTCCTGGTCTCCATTGTAACAAATAAAGATCCATAACATAAAAAATTTTAAAGAACCAAAAGATTTTAGAAGATCAAACATGATAAATTTTGTGATAAATAATATTAAGACAATTTTTAAAATCATTGTTTACATCTTTTTATTTATTTTATCCAAACATTTTATATAAAGCAAATGAAAATCTTGCTTCGATGTTTCGTGTCAATACACATTCTATACTTATCTTTGTAGTACATAAAAAAAAGAGATTTATATAAAAAGAACATATAAAAAGAAAAAATATATGTATATGTACTGTATTTATAATCAAAGCAGCTTATTAATTATTCGAATTCTTACATTTTGACCAGTTCAGCATAAGATTGCATCTAGTCGTTCTAAATTATGGTGCTATAAAGCAAGATGTTATCTTAGTGAAGTTTATATATATATATATATATATATATATATATATATATATATATATATATATATTAAAGCAAAAACAGATGGTGAACTTTTTGTATAGATAATTCAACATTATTTTAATTTTACGAAAATTATGATATCCTGTACAAAGAGAAAGTGAGATAAGAAGAGTATGGGATATCGTCACTTGCAAGGTGGTTTAATTAACCATCTATTTTGTCGCTCGTAAAATCGCGATCATTGATATCGAGAACACGACATGGATCAATGATCAACGAAAGAAAAGAATACCAAAGGGACGATCTCGTTAGCATAATGCAATATCCTGTCGATAATCGATGACACGAGATCGGGTTCAATACTTTTTCTTCCCATCTGTTTTTTCTTACCCTCCTTCTCTTTCCTGGAAGGATTTGTATTGTAACAAAGAAGGGTTTAAACAATCTTTCGCCCGGTGCTAACGAGGCCTCATTTAGCCGTTCATTAATCGCCACGACCGTGCGATAAAGAGGCTGATAAGATCTGAAAGTGTGGCGTAATTGAATCACATAATGTTTTTTATGTTGTCACATGTATCGCCAGTACCGCGTGTGATTGATTTTAAATTGAGCTTTAAGCGTGGAGTGGAGCAGCGGGATACTCGGAGAATTTAGATAACGCGTGATGGGTTTGTAAACCTAAAATTTTGGAAAAATTATGTAGAATAGTTGGGGGAAGATGATGAGTTAACACATTCTAACGATCGGTAATCCCATCAAGATGCACAGTAATAAGATTGTACAATCAATAGGAAAATGAATATCACTTATAACCTATTATTATTAAAATGATTAAACAATCTTCTTTTTAAAGAGTTATTGATATTGGATTGGTAATTACGGATAAAGCGTATAAGTAGATATTAGTTCACAAGAATATACAGAAAAAAATTCTTTTTAAAAAGTTGTAAAGAATTAATATTAAACATGTCAATGATGAGGAGATGAGAGAAAATAATGTAAAGTTTTATCAAGTTTTATATAGTAATAGATACGATTTTATTCAGAAATAAAATTTATTAACTTCAATTTTTATAAATTTCTAAATTTTAATACCAAATTATATAATTAATATTTGTTGGAAACAAATGTGTCATATATTATAGATAATATATAGATAATAGAGATTATTTAGCATCAAACGAGTAAAAAATAGTTTTATTTTTTCATATAACATTAATTTCATATAATACAGGAAGTAAAAATTCTAACAGTATTCGCCATTTTATAGTCTAGAAAAAATGTGTTTTCGAAAAAAATTGATTACATATTAAATTAAATTCTTTCATATTTAAAACATAATTAATAATTCACATCATCTATGATCAATTCCATTCCAAAATAAAATATTAAATATAAAATATTATTTAGAAAAAAAGAAACTAAGCTTTCGATAAAATTGCTATAACCTTGTTTTTTCTTTCATCTTGCTTCGAATCGAGAAGAGAGAAACATGTCTCGATTGATTCGAAATGAATTCCGGTATCGTGACGCGAGCCTGAGGTGGCCTCCCTAAAGAGATCCACGGTGAAATTACGAATTCAGGAATCGCTCGATGCCCGGCACACCGGGTTTAAACGTTTAATCTGGCAAATTGCGGCGGGCCAGCGGCCAGGCCGAATCAATCGAGAGCTGCCTTGTAATCGAGTCGCGCATTAATGCGTTCTGTAACCCAGTTCACAGCGGCGGCGCGTCATACGATCTTGGATGGAGATACCGACCGCCTCTCGATCGATCGATAGACCACACGACCGTTCGAACATTGTGTCGTGTGGCGGCCACGCGACACGTCCTGCGTTGCGTCAGATAACACCGGAAGATCCCGAAATCACTATCGGCGATGGCGATCAAGAAGAGGGTCGGTAAAAAACGAAAGGAAGAACATTGAAAAAATGCAGAGGAAGAGATATTTTAAAACATTGAGATTTCGAATGAATATATGTATATATGTAAATATATATTAAAGATATTCTAATCTGTAAAATTTTTAATACACATTTAATATTAATGTTTAATATTAATTGATTGTTCGAATATGGAATAAGTATATATTTAAATTAATGTATCTAATTATTAATTTACTCTTTGTAATGTATTTTTCTATTACTCTCTTTTATGTAATAAACAATTATACTCGAAAATTGTTTAATTTTTAATTATTTTATTGATAAACTTATCTTTTCTGACCAATTATTGAAAAAAGACTTATTCGAACAGATTTATTATTAATTCAGATCGAACAATGTTTTATTGTACTTATACTTTACTTATATTTTAATTCATTGATTATAATTAATTTTCAGGATTGCAAGTTAAAATTAATTTGAAATATTATTTATTTTAACTAAAAATTTAATCAATTAATTTTAATATAAAAAAAATAATATGTTTAGATTTATTAGTTAATAATTCTTTTCGTGCAATTGAAAAACAACATATAATTAAATCATGTATATTTAATTAAATCTATGAAAAATGTGTACACATATATTAAATATACTTTAAATAATACAATATATTGAAATAATATATGTTAATAACGTGTAATTGGTGTTTATATATGTATGAAATAAAAAAATATTCAGTTTAAAATTTATGCAAATTAATGCAGTTATTGGAATTTATTAAAAATGTGTATCATATTTTGAAATACTTGAGAAAATTAATTTTAACTTATTGATATGTGAAATATTATTTTAATTCTAATTATATTTGTATAATACATTATAAATAAATCTTTAAAATTCTTTACCGATATGAATTTATTGTTTTCTTTAAAATATTTATTTCATTTAAATTTTTTTTCCTTTTTTTTTTGTCATTTTTTAAACAAGAGATAATATAAGAGAAAATGATCCATATCCATTGATGATATGTATTCATTCCACTTGAACAATTCAACTTGATAAACATAAACATATAAAAAATCAATTCAAACAAATAAATTCAAAAATATAAATGTATAAAAAAGAAAAACAAGAGAAAAAAAATATTCAAGATGAAAAAAAAAAAAGAGAAAAAGAAAAATAATTTTAAGAAGAGATATTTGAAATTAATTTAAACTATATAAATTTATAGAAAAGAGAAAGAAAGAAGAGAGCCAAAAATGAAATTGAAATAAAATAAGATAAATTCAATGAAATTTATAATTAAATAGGCTGGAGAGAAAAAGAAAAAAATAAAAGAAATCAAAATATCAAATTAATATGATAATAAACTAGATACTATATATACTTTAACCAATAAAGAGGGAAACAAGAAAGAAGGAATATTTAATACAAGAAAAAGAGAGAAGGAAAGAGAAAAGGAGGACGAAAAAGTCGAAAGAAAAAGAAAGATGAATAGAGTTGAAAAGAAAGAGCAGAAGGGGACGAACAGGGGACGCTCAATTTCTGTCGCATCTGCCTAAATGTACGTTAGCCTATGATCATCGTTGGGCCCCGCGCGCATATTATATCTCCTTCGGGGACTAAATATCGTTTGATTGCGATTTTCAGACGGGGCATTATAATGTACGTGTCACGATACAAGAAAGATGATCGCGCGCGCCTCGCCGATGGTTAAGGCCTTGCTCCATCTTCCACTTGTTTGCCCCTCGTCCCGACCATTATCGATCTTCCGAGTGGAGAAATTGTTTCGCAGCTCTTAGGCCCAACCCCGGGAATAATTGATACGACGCGGCGCGTGCGCAGAATTCGCGAAGGAAGTCGCGGAACAGCCGCCATCACTAGAGGCGTCGTAAATGACGTCGCCTCGGAATTTTAAGTATCCGATCCGTGCGAATTTGTCGATCGACGTTGATTTATCATCGATCGCCACGGAATACACGATTTATCGAATGTGGAACAGTGGTTAGATTGCATCTGATTTGCAGAGAATTGCGAAACTATTGCATGAATGGATTATTGGTAAAAGTTTATAATTGAGTTGATTATTAATTTATCTTATATATATGAGAATAAAATAAATGAATTATTATGATAAAATTAAGGAAATTAGTGAATATTTTATTGTTTATGGTAATTTATAATATCGATTATTGTTGGTAACTTCTAACGAAAAAGTTAAAAATTTTTATTAATGATAATTGCGAAAAGATTTTGATATATTAAACTTTGTCTTATTTCTTTTGAAAAGAGTGTAAGATGTAATTAAAATTAGAAAGAAAAATTAAAATTTTTTATATTCTTTATAATCAACTATTAACATAATGAAAAATTTTATTAAGAAAAAAATTGAAAACTTAATATCAATTCACAGAAATAATACAATTATTAATTCTACTTTCTTATAGTTTTATTCACGAAAAGGTAATAAGTATTAATAAAATAGAAATTAAATTTGATAATGAAATGATAATAAAAATTATAATAATAAAATTAACGTATTATTATAATAATAAAATTAACGTATTATACAAGATCAAAGTTATAATAAAATTTCAATTTTAAAATATCAGGAATAATTTACGAAATATTACGAGAAACTTTTCAAATAAAAATTTTAATTTCTATTATTAATGAAATTATTTAAAAATTTATTTTCACATATGGGTGAAAATAAATTATTACACTTCCAAAAAGTGTTAAAGAGTATAAACTTAAAGGAAATGTCCATAAATCAAATAACAATACAACAATGCATATCCCCCGAATGTGAATGATAAAAATATTTATTATGCGATGCATGCAATGACAATCTGATTACGATGCAAAGAAGTGTCTCTAAAATACCGGTCACGAAATACCGGTATTTCGTGGCCGAGTTTTTAAATCTGCCTATATTACACAGCAGCTGGAATATCGCGATTTTTAATCATGCAGTGTCGTGCATCGTATATTATCGCCCACAGAACAAGTATTATTTCACTAATATTCCGAGCATCGGGCCACTTAATGCTGAAATATGATGTCGTATACAGGGGACAACTTTATACCGGGTGTTCACCAACGCGTACCCTGCCATCCCGAGAATCGTTTCTTTTTATAAACTAATTTTTAACGTCGCGTCAAGGACCGAGACCGATTATTAGCGATGCGCTCACAGTTCGTTCAAAGGAAACAAGACGACTTTTTTTCCTTCCATTCTTCGTAATAACCGTCGGTTAGCCGTTCATGAAGACATAAATATTCTTTCGTTTCGTACTCGGTGATTGCCGTGTCACTTATTTATTTTCCTTTTTATTTTTTTCTTACAGACAAGACCGTACAAAATGAATCCGAGTGTATACAATTACAAAATGATATTAAAAGAACGCGAAATCTGTTTTGTTGATTAATCGATGCGACGTTTTTGAACGTTTGTATTTATAGGACTTTTTTGTAAGTGAACGATAATCCGAATGTAATTAATTTCGATGATTTAATTTGTTTATATAATTATTGAAACATAATTATGAGAAAGAGAAGATGTAGAAATGATTGAATTCATTTTATTGATTATAATTAACACTTATTTATTATATTATACACTTTTTTATTATATTATATTTCATTTCGATAATGATTATTCTTGATAATTAGTAACAATTAAAATTAAATTAAATTAAATTAATCTTCACAACTGATTTTAATTTAGAATTAATATTTTATAGAATATATAATAATAAAAATATAAAATAAAAGTAATATGATTGAATTTTTAATGTAACTATAAAAATATATATTATTAAAATAAAATTATATTAAATCATTCAAGGAGATCTAATCTCAGCATAAATAATATTTTAAATTCTTCGTTTATTTATTATTATACTTTATTATATTCCGTTCGCCTATGATATTACCA
Organism: Apis mellifera; assembly: GCF_003254395.2. NCBI lineage: Eukaryota > Metazoa > Arthropoda > Insecta > Hymenoptera > Apidae > Apis > Apis mellifera. The sequence goes on along the minus strand of NC_037642.1, from coordinate 746,557 downwards.
GTTTCAGTTTATAATATCACGCAGGGGATGCAAAAATTTTAATACGACAGACTAGAAAAATTTACATTTAGAGCGACGTGGTATAAGTACCAGCCATCATGGAAATTGGACTGCAATTTCAAGACTCCAAAATATGCTAGTAGGGAAAAAATGGATGCACGCCTGTGATTACGAATGATGTTGCATTTTCTTCCACCGAAACTGACGACTTTCACATCTTCTCGCGCGTTCTTTACACGCGAGTAGCGATGGGCGTTGAAATCCTTACATGCGTAGATTTGAACGATATGGAGTTACGATCGGAATTTTATTAAATATTCATTAAGAAAAGATTAAAAAAATTTTTTTTGGAATTAATTTTTTTATATTTCATATTATATTAAAACTTTAATATTAGTTTATGAAGACGATTTGATTTACGAAATTTTTGGATTTTTAAAAAATTTTTATTAACTGTATCTTGGAAGTATTTTCTTAAGAAATTTTATATCATATGAAAAAGAAGAATTTTAACATTAGACAAAAATTTTTATTCATAGAAAATTGTGGATTTTTCAATTTTTAGAAGAATAAAATATTTGCAAATAGTTATAACAAAAATAATCATAATATAATGGCACATTTGATTATTTACTTAAAAAATTATAACTTGATTTAAATTGATCTTTAAGAACTATCCTTTAGTTAAGTTAATACTTAAGACATAAAATATTATTTCAATTTATACCTACATAAAATCAAATTACATTAATTCCCACAAATAGTTATCACAATTACGAAAATCAATTAAAAAGATATTCAACCAAACCCTTTCTAATCTGCCATCAATAATTACACCTTTTTCTTTTCTCAAATTTTCTGAAACCAAAAAAAAAAAAAAAAAAAAGACGATCCACAGAGAAGCATCTAATCCTGAAACATCGATTTCACTTTTCAAAAATCGAGCGTTGGGTCTAATTACTCTATATTACGACACCCAAATGGTTCGATCTCTATCAATCGGCGGCTGGTGTCGCAAGTCGAAGAGCAAAGGGAGCGTAATTTTCTTCGTTGTAGAGGCAATCTTGTGCCCATCGCTACATTTTAGCAGATGACTATTCGAGACACAAGACCGAGACACAAGAGGTGGCTAATAGGCATTCGTGATTTCGCGTGCTTAGATTTTTAAGAGCAGGTGAACTGGGCCCAGGCAACTGTCCCCTCGAAGGCAAAGAGATCGAACCCTCCTCCTTCCATTTTCTCTTCACTCGTTCGGCTCAACGTTCACCGTGGTGTGTCCACCGGGGAAACGGCGGATGAGGAAGAAGAAAAAAATAATAATAATAAAGGGAACACGCATGATGGTGTGTCGAGAAGCCTACGGTGTTGCATTCGAGCTCAATTCTGTGGTGCAGAGCTGAGAGGCGAAGGTAGGCGGCGCCCCGAAATTTTGCATTGGCTTTCTATGAGCCCTATATACCCGATGGCGTTCATAAATCGTTCGATGGACGAAAGGAAGAAGGTTGAACAAGACAGTGAGGAACGTATGAAACACGTGCCCCCTTTAATGCATGTGCCAAAAGATCTTGATAGAGACATGTGTATATATATCTCCTGATCAAGGGTGTCATTTTTAAATAGTGAGTTATGTTCATCATTATTTTTAATGCATTATTTGCATATTTGAAAATATTTCAAATAATATGTATATTCTAAGGATATTTATCGTAAGTTTAATGTTTTTTATAATTGAAGGTCTTGTAAAGACAGATCTATTTTTGAGAGATTTAATTATTATGCATAATATAGATATCTAAAAAAGGATTTCACATCATGTAAAGTTATAAATTAGGTGAAAATATCTAAACATTTTTTTTTGAAATTTACAAATTTCTAAAATATTTTGTACAATAAGAATATAGGATTTGTATCTCTCTTTCTAATAAAATTATAATAAATAAATTATGTATTGTTTATGTTTAACAAATAAGTATATATATTATATAATTATTATTTATTGGAAACAGCTGCAAATTTGAAAAATTCACCAAAAATTGAAATAAAAACCTATCAATTTAATGATTATTAATGATTACTTGAAAATATATTTTTTTTCAATATTTTTTTTATATTAAATTAATAAATTTGCTTCCTTCTTACTGTAAAGTTCTTAATTCAAAAGATAATTATTTTTTTCCAAAAAATTTCATAATTTAAATATTAATGTATAACGTTTAATGTTTTAAAAATCAAGTAATTAAAATTGATAAAATCTAGTTTAACTTGTGATTAATGTGATTAAATTATTAATTTTTCTTATTCAAATTAAAAACTAAAATGATTTCTATTATTTTTATTATGTTATTGACCATTATATTTATTGAAATTTATTGAAACATTTGTCACATAAATATTTATTTGCTCATTTGAAACATTCTAATAAATTTAAGAAAAATAGAAAAATAAATATATAGAAAAAAATATGTACAAAATTTTCATCAATCTTAAATATAATATTATAATATATAAGTGTATATATAATGGAAAATTAATTGAAATCTTTATAGTAAATATTTTCATATTAAATTTACAATTATCAGTAATTTCACTTCATATTTTTATGTATTATAATTTACGTTGAGGATCTTTTTATAAAAAAACAATCTAAATTATATTTTATGAAAAATATTGAAATCTTTTCTTTAAATATACGTATTGTATTTTATTTAAATAATAATTTTATGAATAATTTAATTTTAATATTAAATAATACTTTTTTTTAATTTTTAATTTTTTTTTAATTTTTTGGATAATAATTTATAAGAAAATTTATAAGATATAAACAGCTATTATGAAAATAATTATAAAAATATAAAAAAGATTCAAAGATTTTCCATTTGAAGAATTTTATTTCATTCATTTGATCATTTTATTTCGCCTCAGAAAATTAAAAGTAGTCAACAAAGTCCAGTTTCCATATAAACAGAATACTTTTTCTTTGCATTATTAATAGAAATGATGTCGAGAATTATCGCGGTATTTCGTCATCCAAGGACATGAATCATGTCAAGCCGGTATAAAGATTGGCTAGACTACTTCTTACACGAGTTACAATGAGGATTTGTCCGCGAAATATCATCTAACCGACATTGTCGTTCGCTCTGTCGTTTTCTATGTTAGTCTCGCAACCTCGTATGATTTTCTTTTTGATATATCTTTTTTCTCATGTTACATGTCACGGTTACAATGCTTCGAGTTTATAAGTGCAAGAGAAACTAAGAAAGGAAAATCGGAGGAAATCGATGATTACTTTTTGACGGATCGTTTGTGATTATAGGTTCTTCTAGTTCAGTGATTCCCAACTTATGGTTTAAGATCTACAAGAGAGAGAGGTGAAAAAAAATATTTTTCGAGAGATTGCTGATATAATTTTTAGTTAATAAATAAAATTATATTTACTCTATGCTTATGGAAAGAAAATTATGGAAAGAAATTTGCAAGTTATTTGAATATTACATAAGATAATTGTAACTTAACAATTTGAGAATATTATTTTAATGTACTAATTAATATTACATTATTAAACAAAATACATTGTTAAACAAAAATAAAAATTATACAGAGATTTTCTATTGCCACTTATTTATTAAACATTTATTTGATATAATATCAATAATAATTTTAAAAAATATTATTTATTTAAGAATATTTCCATTAAAATAAATATTATATTTATATTATGTATATTAAGTGTATATTATGTATATTACATTTTGATTAAAAAGAAAAAGATATTTTCATTAAAAAATCTAGATTGTGCGATATTTCAATTAGAGGTGAAAGAGATTATACAATATATTTAAATATTTTTAATAAAATTAAAATTTTAATAATCTCAAATCTTTAATTGCAAAAGTTGAATTAATTCGTTGTATGAATTAATAATTTAAATTAATTCAAAAATATTAAAATAATTTCTTTTTTTGAGAATTTTTTGTTTCTAAATTTATTATTATATTTATATTAAAAAGATATTATTATAATACAAATACTTATTCATAAAAATTAAGAAACAAATTCATTATAAATTTATTTATATTTTTCATCTATTGATATAAATATATAAATTATTTATTTAAAAATAATTTATTTTTAATTAAAATTAACAGATTAAAAATAACAGAGAAATAACAATCTATTATCATATAGTAATAATTTCTTTTTCGAATACTCTTACTTGGATTAATTAAAGATAAAAAATATAAAGAAATTTGTAAATGATCAATTTATTAAATCAATTTATTTATTTCTTAACGATTGTCAATAAATGCATATTACTTATAATTACCAAAAATTAAATTAAAAATGATTAATGATTTAAATAAAATGAATTGTTGACCGAATAACATGAAATTTATTTTTTTTTTAAATTTACATTAACTTTAATTTTTTAAAAATTAAAAATATATTAAAAATTAAAAATATAAAAAATATTTTATGCCTTATTTTTCTTGTTCCTCTTGTACCGGAAATACATTAGTATTTACGTAAATTTCTGTTCAGTCATGTCTTTCGAATCGATCCGTTTCTCGGCAAATGGTTTTGATTTTTCCGTAATCGAGTTCCATCAGCGAAATAAACTCAGGGTCTCGACAATGATTATGTGTGATGTGCGTAGACTATGGTTAAGTCTAAAAATTGCCTATTAACTTTGCCTATTTTGTGGCTTCTTTTAAACGCCGGATCGGCCTACTTATTAAAATCAACGTGAAACATGAAACGTTGCGACATCCTAGATTCTGGGAAACAAAGTTTCCTTATTTCTTTTCTGTTTAATCTAATATTTTTTGGAATCTTCTTTTTAAATTCTTTTTAAATTAATATATATATATATATATATATATATATATATATATATATATATATATATACATTAAAGAATAAAAAAAAATTGAAAAAAAAAGAATTTAATGATAAACAAAATTAAGAAAAAAATTAATAAGGATTAAGAAAAATTTTCTTATAAAAAATAATGTATATAAAAAATATAAATTGAGATTCAATAAAAGATATAAAGAAAAATTATATATCTAAAGAAAAGTAAAAAAAAACAACAAAAGCAACGAGTAACAAGAAAGAATGAAAAGGAAAAATAGAAGAGAAGAAGATTTCTTCTCTTATATATCACAAAAATTGTTAGAATTGTAATCGAAATTTTAAAAAAATTTAAAAAATTGTTTAGTTTTATTTTTAATTATATATATATGCATAATTATTAAACATTTTTTCTGATGTCATTACGTTATTAAGTTGGTATATTGTCAAGATTAATTGACGCAAAACAAGCAATTAATCTTTTTCAAACTATCTTTTCTTTCGTCTTAATTGCAATTTTATAAATTGCTTTGGCGTTTCATTTGTCAGTTTTCATAACTTCTCTTTAATTACATACACGTGTTACATGAATAATCATTCAGTTATGATTAATTTCTTGAAAATTTTCGTACGGAACAAAAATAAATTAGAGAAGTTTTAATTTGACAGAACAAATGATAACATTCATGTATCGTGTATAAATTATTAATTTTTTTAATACATTATATTTTTTTTATTATTTAATAAACAATATTTCTTCGAATATATATAACTTTTACATGAAATCATTTTTAAACAAATGTTTTACATTTAGTTATTTTAGATATCAAATTTTAATTTAATTGAATTATAGAAAACAAATTTTTGTTTAAATATAAAAAATTTTTGTTTAAATTAAATATAAAGAAAATTTAAAAAAAAATAATAAAAAAGAAGAAACAAAGGATAAAAAAATTGAAAGAAAACTTAAAAATAAAAAAAAATTAAAAAATTTAAAATTGTTACAAAGAGAATTAATTAAAGAGAAGACAAAAGAAAAAAAAGAAAGAAGAAAATTCTTATTTTTAATCATCCATTTTCACTTTTCATTCTTCATCATCCTCTTCCATTTTCTTCTTTTTCTATCTTCGTTTCCTCTTTTCGATCACGAATTTCCATCGCTCACAGGCGAAAGCAAAAGAATGAACCATCGCGTCCAGGTAGCGCAATCGCTTTTGTTTAGAGCGTACAATTTCGAAGGTTGCGCTCAGGTTTCTTGTCGTTTAAAGGGTCTGCGTGGCCGGTACCTGGGGGCCGGAACAATTTACCTGGGATCCACCTAAATGGTTCGCGCACGAAGTGTCATTACGCTTCCAAAAAATGCTCCCTGGCTCGGCCGCGAAGGGTGGTCCTAATGATACGGTCACACACACGTGCCTTATTCCGTGGAGTATCGTTCCTCTTTTTGATCGTTCATTTGTCCTTCCACTTAATATACAAAATAGATTAATGATATTTATCGAATTTCTATTGTTTGAATAGACAAAAAAAATTTAAATCTTTGTATCCATGTAGTTGTTAGATAGAATTTCCTATTTAGCATTTTTATGTAAGATACATTGAAATATTTAAAGTTGCATGCATGTTTTAATGAATAATGAATGAATTGTTAAATAAGATAAATAAACAATAAACAAAATGTGAGTACTTTTTATATTATCATAGTATTTGTTAAATGATTTTCATCAAATAAAAATAGAAAAAAAATGAACAAAATAAAATGAATGTTTATGTAATAAGAATATAATAAATCATTATTAAAGGAATAAGAATTAATAAGAGATTGATTGGATATTTTGAAATTTTTAAAATATTTTAAAGTATATATATATATATATATGAAATATTAATAATAAATAATTGATTTTCTCTTAAATTTTCAAATTATTATTTAATAGATATTTAAGTATTATTCTTATACATATTTAATATTATTAATTTCTTAATAATCAAATCATTAAATCAATTGAAATTTTATGTTTTATGTTTTATTTTTATTATAATCTGAATAATATAGAATATAAATATTATTCGATATATAATAATGTCTATGATATAGTTTGAATATAAATAGAAATGAAAGAAAAATTGAATATAAATAGAATATAAATAAAAATCAACATTTTATTTTAATAATTATAATTCATTTATATTAATTATAAATATATAATTATTTATAATAATGATATATTTTTAAATAAAACATACACAATAAATTAAATAAAATAACTTTTTCAAATTTATTTAATAAACAATATACATATGAATTAAAAAAATTTACAACTTTATATTATGTTAAAAATATTTCTAAAATTATATCATATATAAATTTTTTGCTTTAATGTGTGATTCATTATTTTTTAAAATTTATATTAATAAAAAATTTTATTCACTTTAATCTTTCATAATTTTAAAATTTGTCTTTATACATTTAATATGATTTTTTTTCTGATAATTTAATTCGTTGAAATTATAGACTTATTAAAAAAGTTAATTAAGTTTATTAGATTTCGAAAGAAAAGTAGATCTAGTATTTATTACAACATAATTAACAACTTTTCCTTAGTTTCACTAAACCAACCTTTTCACTGAACTATGAACAACATTCTCGCCACGAAGTCACTTCCGCGTGATAATTTGTAATTTCATAGAAAATTATGATTATTGGATATATAATAATAATATTTAATAAAATAGTAACTATTTTAGTTACTAGTAAATTATTATTATTATTTATTATTATTATTATTATTATTATTATTATATTATATTATTATAAACAGTAAAATATTTTCAAGCAAAATTTAATTGTGATACGAAATAATGGAAGAATTAAACAAATATTAAAGAATAATTATCAAAACTGAATTAATTTATAATATTGAATAAATATTAATAAATCATATAATAATAAAACATATTGCGGAATTGTGACTTTTTGAACATATTGTAAGTTGCTTTATGACAGCCATCTATCATTTAAAATCATAAAAGTATTTTTAATTCTGCTATATTTCTTAATTTGATTGTATGTCTTAAAATTTGTCTTAAAGACAAAAATGTTTCGTATATTTAAAAGTTAAATTTTCTTGTTGTAATAAAATGAAAATTAAAGGATTATAAAAGCTCGTGAAAAATATATTTTAACATTTATTATTATGTATATATATTTGTAATACATATTATTTTTTGCAAAAAAAATTTATATAAATTATTATATGTTTATTTATTTGTTTTTTGTATAACATTTTGATACATTTTTCTCTTATTCTTGAATTTAATATAATAGGAATAATTTATCTTTTATTTCATGTACTTTTTATTTTACATTGTATCATTGATATTTGTAACAAATGTTTTTGTTCCTCTGCTTTTATGAATACATTTCCTAAATTCTCGAAAAATAATCTTCTTTTTAAAACATTTTAATAATCAATTAGTTATTTTAATAATCAATCTTTCTTTTAGTAAATAAAATTTATATATTGAATGCTAATCATATCGTATTCATAAATTATCATAAATTATGATTTTGATCATTTAAATTGTCACTTCCATAATGGGATAAAAATGTTCACAGGATTTCTTACTATTAATATTTTTTACAATGAGTATACAATATAGTTGAGAACAATTAATTTTTTAAATACATATTATATATTTTAAAGTAAATTTTATTCGCATAAATAATATTCATAATATTCATTTGTGTATTCGAAAAATTAAAAAAGTTATATTAAAGCCAATTCATAATTGAGAATAAAAATATTCTAAGAAATATAATCTCATATATGATTTCTTGTAATTTAAAACTCTCCTAAAAATAAGATAATTATAAAATATATAATAATAATATATATAAAATTATATATAAAATTCATATTTATTTAACAACATTTTTTATATTTTTTATATTTCCAAATTCCTAAACATCAAACAATTTTTATTAAAATTCACATTAATTTTTTTATTATTCTTAATAATTTTGTCAAATAAACAATAAATTGGTTTTTCATTTATACTATTTTTTTTCAGCATCCTTCAATTAATGTATACAATAAAATGATCTACTTTTTTTCGAAATCTTAAAATATTTTCACATAAAATATTTGCATATAATTTCCATCAATTACCACTAAAGCCTTGCATAATTCGTACCAGATGTCTTCAACATTGAAAAAAAAAAATTCCATGAACAACACGAATCTGAACGATCCATCAAAAATCAATCTTGTTCATTCGACCAAAATTATAAGAATCTGATCGAACCAGTTTGTACTTCAACACCATCTGCCCGAATCTTATCCCGTCCTTATCCATTAACATGCTTAAAAATCCATGTTCTTGTACACAACTAGCAAGACTCGTTGCCAAATAAACACTCGAAAGCGACAAGAGACGATCCACTTGGTAATTCGAAAATCACAAGGTTCGCCCGCGGAAAGGGTGCACTTTCGCCTTAGGCTGATGTACGTACAAGCGACACCTGTGCGAATACACGGCTCGCGTGTAATGGACACAGCTGTGCGCAAACATTTACTCGTTGCGCTTTTGCTTTTTTGGTTTGTTCACTCGCCGCGACTAATCCAGCCTGATTTCTACGTTGTCGCAATTTTCGTTGACTTAAGATTGATTCTCGTGTTCACGGGCAAAATGGCTCAATCGATACGATACTTTGACCAAGAAAGAGTACCCCCTCGGTGATTTTTCATCTTCTGCTTCTTTTTTCATTTTAATCTTCAATTTTTCCTTCTTGTTCTTCGTTTTCCTTTCCTTCATTCTTATCCGGCGACTTTTTTTCAATGGAGTTTTGCGGGGCCTATTATCACCGTTCGTTCCAGCATTTGTGTAATTTTGTTGCTGAGATCCTGCACCGATGGCACGCATGCCATCGAAGATCGCGAACGAATCCTTGGAATCAGGAGGATTTCTCGAAACGAGCAGGAAAAAGAAAAAGGGTGCAACGAGTAAAGGGGCCATGCAATAAGAAAGTGTTGCAACTCGAGACCTTTTGGGATGCAACACGTGGCTTCTTTCCTTCTGTTTTTCTTCCTCATCTGCGTGATTTCTTCTTGCTTCTTCTACTTGGTTGCTTTTCATATATATATTTTCTTTTTTCCTTATGGAGAACAACGACCGACAAATAAGGATCATCGAGAAACTCGCGTCAAGGATTTTGCGTGTCTGTTGAATTGGATTTTGCCTCGGTTTAATGAGTCGTAATTACGTTGGGCGCAATGTTGCTGATATAGGAAGATTTCTGAAGGGTTGATTTCGCTTTCTCGGAACGAGGATGTTGTTGCAGAAGATTGTTGTTGAAACTGAATAAAGATCATGGAAATGAATGAAGTAGAATGTTTTTTTAAATCACATTTCGATTGTTATTTTGCAATAATGAAATTCATTTTAAAAGATAATTCAATGAGATAAATATTTAAGAAAATAATGTTCATGTGAGAAAAGAATATAGATGTAAATTTTGAATGAGTTGAGTAATTTTCTGAATTTATCTTTCAATGAATAAAATAATATTTTATTATTATATATTAATTATTTAATTGCTTTCTAATTCATATAATAAAGTAGAAATTAAATGAAGACTATACATTTTATGAATCTTTCTTTAAAAAAATTCTATTTAAAAGAAAAACTTAATAATTCGAATTTAAAAAAAATTAAAAAAACATACTTCATAAAAAAATGAAATAAACTTTTAACACTACAGAAATTCTATAATTCAATTATTATAATTATTAATAAATAATTTATTTCTGCAAAATTTCAAATTTTTCAAAGATTAAATAATAATTATTAAAATATAAAATATATATCGCATAAAAAAAAAGCTAAAATAATAATTCAATAGTTCTGTTATTAATTTTTATTTTTATTTCCAAAAAAATTTGTTATTTAATAAATTTTATATTTAATAATTTTATATATAATTTTTTAAATAAACAATATAATAGCAATAGCAATTTAGCAAGGAATCGTAAGAAAATTTTATAATTTAATATTATGTAAAATAACTTTTTTTATATTTAAATTATATTGCCAAGAATTAATTATATCATAAAATTGAATCTTATAACATTTACTAATATTTAACAGGATTTATATTTGTTTTGAATCCCTGAATTGTAAAAAAAAGAGATTAGATTTCTATGTAAATGCATATTTTATATATATGTTAATAATTTATAAAAATAATTTATAAAAATAAAAAAGATTCCAATATGACATTGAAACAATATATAACATTTTATAAATAGTCTTATTAGTTTAATTTTTTAAATAAACAATAGCAATTTAGCAAATAGAATTCTTTAGCAAGAATCGTAAAAAAATTTTTCTACGTAATTTTATTATAATAAATTCTACATAAATTTTTTATAATAAAATTACTGAAATTTTGCAAATATTATGCCAGTTGAAATATATTTTGAATATATATTTTTAAAATATTACTTAAAATATCTAAAGTTGTTTTAATTTTATAAAAATTCGTAAGTATAATAACTAATAATAAAAAATAATTTATCTTGTTACAAAAATATACCATGAGAGGTACAAGCAAAAATATAACCATTATTATATCCATCATACAAATATCGAATTTTAAAATATTTGTGGTTTTATAAATGTATCTTTTCATTTCAAACCTATATTTAGGAACTGAGAGGCTATTACGTACTATAAAATATCTAGGTATCATGGGAGTTTTCTATCTATCCACAGATAAACAAACACATCTATGTCTATGAAGATATTAAAACTTGATTTCCTTGAGGGAAATTAAAATTGTCATTACGTAAAATTAAATTAATTGAATGATACTCATTTTCTGAAAATTAGTATCGAAATAGTTAAAATGGGCTAAAATTGTTTTTTGTGATGATATATTGCTATCTTTATATGAAATTTAGATAACAGTTTTATTCCAAACGTTTCATCATTTTAATATGGTATTTGATTGCATTAAAGCAGATTTTTCTCTATGAAAAATATAGGTTTCTCAAAAAAGATTTTAGAAAAGAAAAAAATGTGCTCAAAATGAAGTAATGTATCATTGATCAAGAAAAATGTTAGTGATTTCATTTTAAAATTTAGTGATGTAATATTTCGTATTTACAGAAAAGCAATATTGATTTCTTTTCTTCTTAGGTGGTCTAAATTCTTCAAAAAACATATAATGTAATAATATATTTTTCTGAATTAGAAAATTTGTGAATAAAATAAATAATTATTAAAATTTAATCCTTTACAAATAGAATATTATTCAAAAAAATTATTAATTATAATTTTTTTATTTAATTTAAATTCTGTATATGAATTAATTATATAATTATCAAACCTTAAATATAAATTTAAGATATTTTAATATATAAATGTATATATTGAAATAAGTAAAAATAATATTTATATATGTAACATTAATTTGAAATTAATATAATATTAAAAAATAAAAAAAATATAATATGAAAAGAAAAAAATATTATTAAATTTTTGGTCAATAGGATATATAAAATAATAGTGCATAATTCTTAAATTATATAGTGTTATATAGTGTTATAAATTCTTAATTATATAGTGCAAATAATTATATATACTTTTTCTGATTATATGTTCCTTATTAACATCTGTGATATTTGTTTATTAAAAAACAATCCGTAATACATATTTTGAATATTATCATATGATAATAATTTTAGTAAAAAATCATACAATTTTAAATTATGTGTCATATTATATTATAATTTGTTCAATTTTGATTAACTATTTATTATTTCTTTTAACATATTTTAAAAATATTTAAAAAATAATGCTGAAGAATTTGAACTTATTACATTAAAATTGATTATCTTCGAGTGTGTAAACATACTAAAATTGTTTCCTATAAGCAGAATAGGTCTGCACGCGTCAAGGTTATCACTCATTCATGCATTAGGATAGTCACCCTCTTTATACATGACCCCTGATTTTGTTGTCATCAATGAACACACTCGACTTTAGGGTCACGTTCATTTCATTGTCACGATTATTCATTCAATGTCATTGAATGCTAGTAAATACGCGATTATATCACATGCAGTTCATATGATTTTCTAAAGGTAATTGTTTTTTACACGTTATTCGATTTTAATAGAAATTGATCAACTTGCATAATATAAGCTAATTTTTTTTCTTAATATTCGATTTTCGATACAAATATAATAAAATAAGTATATAAAAATATTTTTAAACACTAATTTTAAAATAAAAATTTTAAAGCTAAATTTAATAATATCGAAATATTCAATATTTGAATTTTAAATTAATAAATAAATTTTAAATTTTTTATTTAATCTATATTATTTCATATTACATATTATTGGAATCTTTTAACTTAAATTTAAAATTTTTTCATTTCATTTTAGATAAAAAAGAAATATTTAATTGTTTGTTACAGAAAAAAAAACTTTTATCTTACATTCCAAAATATATAAAACAAATAATCATTGATTCTTGACAATTAATCTTTATTCTATCTACAATATTAAACATTCACCTCCAATTCAAATCATCAATTTTTTTCTTCAAATCAAAACTCTTGTACATTCTGTTCAAATCGTTCAAAAATATTCAAAAATATTCCTTATATAACATTTAATTTATTTCAACAATTCTATTTCCAATCCAAATCTTGATCTTTTTTCATCAAAAATGAAAACAAAAATAAATTAAAACGCTCAAAAATATTCAAAGTATTTCTTAACGGGTCGATTTACAATCTACTGAACGTTTCTAATTTCAATCCAAAAAGATCATATCAAAATTCCCAATCATTCTCTTTTTCAAAAAAAAAAAAAAAAAATCTCTTTCATCCAAAAAGAGAATCATCTAAAAACGATCGTCAGAGAACCGTGATGATCTCAATCCGTGCTATCTATCTTTCTCCGCGGCTGTCACCCCCTCATTAAGGGTGGTAAGCCGTCGAGGTGTATCGTACCTCGTCACGTGGCACGTGGATCCCGGATCAGCGAAGGCTTAGCGGTGGATTACCGGTGCATTCTGCTACTACCAGATAACACTGTGTAAGTTGTCAACCGTTCACACCAGTTTTCGGGGAGCGTGCCTCTCCTCCCTTCCTCTTCGTCACTCGAATAATCGAACTGCTACCTCCTTCCGTCCCATTTCGAATAACCGGAGCATCCAAAAAGAGATCAGAGATACCACCCAGTTCGTAATTGGATGATATTCATGGGGAACGGTTCTGGGCTGAAAGTAAACGATAAAACCGCGGATAAACGCGGCTATTATCGCGATCGACATTTTTCGTATAGGAAAGGGTATATGAGATAGGATAGAAATACGAGACACGAAGATTTTTATTTGTATATAACATTGATAATTTTGACAATGATTGTAAATATTTTAAATATTATGATTAAAATATTTTCCATAGTAATTAGTGATCTTTTTTTATTTAATGGATGTTTTATGCTTTGGTTGCAATGGAAAGTTTCTTATTCAAATGAAATTTATTTTAATTTATTTTATAATTTTTAAAGAAACAAAAAAGATAAATTATAATAAAGATAAGTTATAAGTATAATAATCATAATTTTAGTATATTAATGAAGATTTGAAATATTCGTGTTTTTAATTATGATGAGAAATAGCAAATTAATAGAAATATAAGATATTTGATAGTTAGCAATATAATTAAAATTTTTCAAAGATTTTAAAAACGAATCAGTAGAGATACAATTATGCTTAGTTTATTATGCTAATTATAAATCCAATTATTGTATGGATTTAGAAAGCATAATTTACATGTGGTTTTTGTTCATTTTTAAAATAAAATAAATTGTTCGTCTAATTGTGAATGTTTTATTATACTATCTATCTACTATATATACTTCTACATTAAAACCTTTCTAATGCCTTAACATAATTTCATAACTTATTTTTCTTGAAAGTAATACTATTCGAATTTATATTAATCCCATTTTGGCTTTATTTAGAAAAAGTGAAAGAATCAAAATGACTTTCTATAAAGTCTATAACATTTATGTTTATGCAATATATTCCATATAATTATATTTTTTTGTTTGATTTTTCTACTTAATACTATTCTGAGACTTCCTATATCAAAAAAAAAAAAAAAATGAATATCCCATTTTCTCTCTCCTATATATTTCCCCTCTTCTTGGCTCTCCTTTTCACTTCTACTTTACAAAATGAATAACTAGTTATATAAGGGTGAACGGTCCTCATTGCATTTTTTGAATTGTATTGCGCAAAGGAAACAATAAGAAATTATTCGTGATATCTAAAATTTTTACGTATAATTATTCAAATAATTTTTTATTTGTTCTTATTATCGTTAATTTTTTAGATTATTTTAGTTTTTACAGGGATGCAACATTCATTTTAAAAATATTAAATATTCATGTTAAATATAATTCATGTTAAATATAATTTTGATTAAATAGATTTTTTTTTTAATTAATAAGTTTTTTCTCTAAAAATTTACTATTCTTACTTTCATTTGTTCAAACATTCGAAACTATTTATTTTTTTTTTTAAATAAGAATTAATAATAAGACTTTTGAGAACTTTTAAATTAAACTTTATCATGTATATTAGATAATTTATAAATCAAATTAGTTAACTCTTCAATTATATATTTCATTCATTTCAATTCAGATTCAGTTTATACGATCTTGTAATTTTGAACGATATAAAGCTAGATATGAAGTCAACTTGCTCCATCGATAAAATTGCATGATATATATTTGATCTTAACAATCAATAATATATCAAAATAATATTTATTAAAATTATAAATAATTTATAAATTAATTTTAATATATTATTTTAATTTCAATATAATGAAATATATATAATTAATTTCACTATTTTTAGAAAACGGCTTAAAACGATTTAGCTTTTAAAATGTTAATTTAATAGATAATTTTCATTATTCTTTTTGGCGAGAAATATAGTTAAAATGTAGATATAAATATAGATATAGTTTGTAGCATGATTCGTTTAATATGGTTCGTGAAGTTTATTTTCAAGAATAATGCATCTTAATTTAAGAGTCATTTAAGAATCAAATAAAATAATATAAATTTTCTAAAAATTTTTTCTTGAATCAAAATTTTATTTTAAATATTATTTTAAATAAATAAATAAATATTAATTAACTTTTTTAAAAAAAGACAGATTCTTGTTTTTCATTCAAACTTTTATAAGTAAATTTTTTATTTTATTTTATATTATATCATTAATCTTCATATATTATGGAATTTCGATATATTATTCAATATATTATAGAATATTTAATATTTATTATAACTTTCAAATTAATTTATTATAACTTTCAATTAATATATATATATATATATATATATATATATATATATATTAATTTATTATAACTAATTAATATATATATATATATATATGCATATTCATAATTCCAAAAATTAAATTAAATTTCTAAATCTCAAACTATAAAAAATAACAAAACAAGAGAACGTTTGTAATCATGATATTATATAATATTGGACTACTTTATTTTTCCGTGTTAACCAACCATATCGTTGATTAATCATATAATAAATAGAAATGGTTTTTAGATTTACGAAATTCAAATTCAAAACTTTAGGAAAGTTTATATGCTCTTTTTTTTGTTTTCTTTTTTTTTTTTTTTTTCTAAGAAGTAAATACCTATTTACTTATCTTTACATATCTTATTAAAAACTATTAAAAAATTTAATTTCTTGCCTTTTTTCATGTATTTTCAAATTTATGTTTATAAGTAATAGCTTTTTCACTTGCAAAGAATTAATGTATACATTTTTTTCTTCCTATAAATTGTAATATGAAATTGTATTTAATTCTTCGATTGTTTATTTAATTCTATCTTATCTTATCTAATTCTAATATTATAAATTCATTTATAATATTATTGCTCAAATAAAAATGAATTCATACTTTCATAATATTTTCATTGCTTGTTTCATCATATAAATTATAAATTATTCTTTACCTAACTTTCGAGAATTTCAAAACGAAAAAATTGAAACTTTTTAAGTTTCGAGAAGTTTCAATTATAATAAAATTTTCATTATCCAAATATTCAAAAATTCTATTAATTAAATATTGTATTATTCAAATTGTACAATATCCATATTCTCAATAATAAACTTTTCTTACCATAAAAAACAATGAAAAAAAATTTAATTTAAAATTGATGTTAGAAGAAGCATAATGTTCAATTATATTCAAATATAAACATGTATTTAATCTTAAATATTGAAATGAAATCGGAAATATTTAAGAAATTTAAAATTAATGAAAATAATACAAAATTAGCAAAAATTATTTATATAATATTGAGAAATTTACAATTTTTGCCATTAAAAAACAGTAGAATAAAATTGAAAACTATTTAAAATGTAATATTGTATATTAAAAAATTTGTACAATTCGGTTAAAAAAAAAATATCTTTAATTTTTATAAGAAAAGTCATTTTTACATTATTCTATTATTGTATAAATAAATTATTTCCTAAAAATTTATCTAAAAAAATCTTCTATTTCATTATTCGAAAATTTTTTATTCAAATTTAATTCTTTTCATATCCTTACTAATATGTTTAATTCATTAACTAATTTTACAAATTTAACACAAATGATTTTTTTTTTTATAAATATAATTCAATGCCGCTGGAAGAAAAAATTTCCAATTTCTCTCATAAATCATCAATCTTTTTTTTCTCTCTCTTTCTACATATTTCGTTGGTATCTGAGAGAAACTTGATTGTCGAATGAAATAAAAGATCACACATATGTGCGTGTTGTGAACCGGGTAGAAACGTTTTAAGTATCCAATTAAAGGGTCGGCTTTCCTTTCGTGCTTTAATTGGACGGTTTTCGCGGCCCGGGTTGTTTCCGGCACAAAATTGCAGTTTCGGCAAAACGCATATATGACGTGTTGGAATGATCGACATTCATCATCCACGCAATAAAAATAGCTTAATCGAAGTGCAGAAGAGTTGGAAGTTGCAAACCGAAGTATGTGAAGAATACTTCTTTTTCATGAGAAAATATTTGAAACGTATGCTTTTTACTTCACAATTATTTATTATTTTCATACAGATATGAATAATGAAGAAAAATTCTCAAAATTAAATACAAAAAATTTATAATTTTAATATTTTTTTAAATATTAATTAATTTTTTACTCTTCTTACTATTCTTTTTTTGAGAATAAGATAAATTTGTGTCTAATATAAATTTGTGCAAATTTGTGCAAAGAAAAATTTAAAGAATGAAGAATTAACAAAATTATAATGAGGAAAAAAAATATATAAATGCAATCGTATTAATAATTATAAAACTTTCTTAAATTTCTGAATTCGTTTCATCATTTGTAAATAACTTATTTTACAAATAATTTAGATTTCGCAAATATTTTCATTTCAAAACCAAACTTTATTTAAAATATTTCATTTGAATTTTTATTTTAAACAATTACTTTTTATCATTTATATATAATCTCCAAAAACAATTTCTGTAAATTTTTCCTCCTGGACCATAAATAATCAATCACTCTTAAAAACCAACTATGACAAATCTAAATGGAAGGAAAAATAAGTAAAATCGTAAAAAAAATCAACAACAAAATCATGTTCACGCGCATCGAGCTCACGTCGTCTTTTTGCGAAACGACAATCAAAAACGGCAGAGAATTCTTTCGTATCCTGATTCTCGTGAAAAATGTTACCCCCGCAGAACTTAAAGGAATTATTTCCGAATCACGATTTCGACGATACATACGTATCAGTCACCTCTAACGAAAATGGAACGATAGCGTATAACTGTGAATCACGTTGAAGATGATTTCTTTCTTTTTCTCCGTGGACGTCGCACGAGCAATGATCGTCCTTTCTTTCCTTCCGTTGAAAACATTCGGGGCACCGTGAGCGAGCTCGAACAATTTTAATTCCTCAATCGTGGCCCCGCTTCAGAAGGTAACGACGACGAGGATCGAAGAGAGAGAAGGAGGCGAGGATGCTCGAAACAAGAGGAAAGAAAGAGAAAGAGCGTCCGTTGCACACCACAAATAATTGGGCAAAACTGCTTCTGGCGAATAATTACTCGAATGATTGAAGGCACTGGATCCTCCGCGTCCCTCCATCTCCTTCTTCTCTTCCACGGCGAACGATCTCTCTAACGAAAGGCCAACGAAATCCAAGAAATAAGCGGAAGCAAAAAGGCCGATGCACTTTGCGGTTTGCGGCTAGCGACGGATTCGAATACAATAGGGAGAAATTCAATCGATGCTGGAGAAAAATTTCCACGAGATTTCGATCGATAAAGTTAATGTTAATCCACTTTTCGGAAAAGAATGTAGATAGTTTTTTTTTTTAGAAGCGAATTAATAAATAAAATTTTTTATTAATTAATTTTAAATCATTTTCGTTTTTCTTTTCTTGAAATTTTTATGTTTGTATATGATTTGTTTGATGCTTTAATATTTATGTCTTTATATAATTGTTATATTATTATAGATTGAATATTGAAAAAAATAAAAAGGATGCTTTCAAATTTAAAAGAATTTACTATTGTATCAGTTTCCTATTATGAGAAAAAGATATGAATATATGAAATAAGATATGAAATATCCATTCTATTTTTTTCGGTATAGATGTTTCAAAATTATAATCAATAAATCAAACAAAAAAATTTGAAAAATTTATGAAATATACTATATAATGATAAATATTATGAATTTTATAAAAATTTTGTTTCTTTTAGTTTTTTTAAATAAATACAAAATTTGATTAATAAATTCGAATAGCAATAAAAGATACTTTTATTTTTGAGAAAATTAATTATGAAAATTTGTTAAAATATTAATAGATAGATTTTTAATATATAAGCATAATATAATATTAAATATAATAAACAATCATAATTAGATAAATAATTTATTTTATTTTAAAATAATAACACGTAAATTGTGTTTTCTGGTTTTCTAATAAATATTCATTAATTTTTCATAAATTTTTAAAAAATTTTGTGTATATCGCTATCAATTTATCATTTCACTTTCTCTTATTATATCATAATAAAAAGCAGAAATATTTTAAATCTTCATTAATCTATTAAAATTACAATTATTATAACTTATATATAACTATTTTGTTTCTTTAAAAATTACAAAATAAATTAAAATAAATTTCAGTTTAATAAATATCTATAGAAATTTTATATTACAATCTTTTTTAAAATAATTTCTATAATACTCAATACTGTTACTAAAAATAAATAATAATATAGATAACGATAATATTTTCTTCAAATAAAAATTTTATTCTACATACTAAAAATAATTAGTGAAAATAATTGCTTTTGAATTAAATTTTTTTCTATAAATTCTACAATTCTACGTGTTAATTTTCTTTTTTTTAATAATTAAAAATCATTAATAATATGTTAAATTATCAATTCCATATGGAAAAGGACACAAATCTTTAAAAAGAAAAAATTATTTATCCTTGTGATTAATTTGCGATTTTCAGTATGATTAGTTCGAATCTTTCGCTAGCCAGAACTTCGAAGTACTTCTTTTCCTTGGCTGTCGCGCGGAATGGTTGGATTTTTTGTCTTGTGGAAGGACGAATCCCCATGATGCGGCGGCGGTCCTTCGAATCCAGCCGGCCAACGGATTTAATTGATATTGCCCCGGCCGTCGACTTTTAATTCGTAATAAATTTCGATCATGCGCCGCGAGATTTATGAAGTCACATCGAATGGCCGACTGTCCATCTTTCTAGCCCCGTGCCAGAAAAATTCACCGTCCAAGGGAGAACTTTGGCGACTTTATGGCAACTGTCACTCGACATCGATTTACGATCGCGACCACGTTGACACGAGGGGGCGATCTAAATTTGGTGGTTGACCGTTCGTCGCTTGGACGATATCCGTAAAAACAATTAATGACTTTTATACGCACGACTTGGAAAATTAACTCGAGGAATAATAATTATCGAGATGGTAAATTATTGTATCTGGATCGTGATGAATTGGAAGGTAATAGCGGTTCAAATGTTTTCGATTCTAATGTTATTTATACAGGATGGTTCACGAATAATTGTACAACTATGAAGAAAATGATTCTATACGAAAAAATAAGTCGAAAATATTTCGTAAAATGTTTTTATTATAAACTGCGAGTTCAAAGAATTTTCAAATACAAGTGAAATTGATTACTTTTCGATTAGATATGAATGAATTATTAAGAGAAATAGAAAAGAAATAATATTACTCATATGAAAATTAGTTTTCGAGAATATTGAATTTGAAAATTAATCGATTACATAATTCCTTATATATTTATATTCAATCTCAATCTTTGCAAATATTAAGAACTTAAGAGATAAACTTTTATTAAATATTTTTTTTACTTTTTAATAAAAATAATTATTTATCGATTCATTTATATAATCAGCTAATTAACTAATTTCATTTATATTTGAAAAATTAAAAAATTTTTTATTTATTCGAAAATAAAGTTTCAAATTGTATTTAGTATTTTCAATTTATTTTGTTCACTTCTTTTGTAGTTATATTATCATTTATGAGATATTCTGTATATATTATTTAAATAATATATATTGTTTATTAAATAAGTTTGCAACACTGTTATTGAATAATAAATTAATGATATTAACATAACATTCTAGACTAAACATTGAAATAAATATTTATTAATATTAAGTTCTAATAATTTAATATTATTAATCACTAATAGACAGTTAATTAAACTACTATCAACTATTAAGAAATTAATATTAATTTAACATTATTAAATATTTAATAATTGTCAAATATGATATGGAAATATAGTTATTAAATAAATTAATATATTTATTCCGATGTATACTTAGTCATATTATAATATTATTACAGTATTTAATAATATTAAATAAATATTGATTAAATATTAATAAACTAAACTAATAGGTATAATATTGAATATATATTAAAAACATATTGAATATACATTGAATATATATCTCATCATTTTTAGAAAAAATCGTTACATTTATAGATTGTATAAATATCTTACATAAAATTTTCATAAATAAACATAAAGTTTTTTGCACTTTAAAAAATATAAAATATTAAAATAAATTAAAAAAATATTACATTATAATGTTTCATTTCTTTATTCATATTAATATCATTTATTCTTGAAGAATTATGAAGATATCGCAAGAAGGTATATTGCAACATTTCAAATCAATAGAGATAGCTATCTAAAAAATCAATCAAATCAAATTAATTAAATTATCTAAACTAATTAATATTAAATTAATTAAAAAATTCAAGTCAAATATTATATATCTTTGTCTCAAATAAATAGAAAAATATAATATTTTATTCTTTTCATTCTCACTTTATTTATACGTTATTTATTTATACGTTAAAATATTAAATATCAAAATAAAGCAATAAAATTAAAATTATCATAATAATTACTTTAAATTTACATCAAACTTTGATATAAAATTTTAATCAAAAAGTATATAAAAAGTATATATAGATATAACGAAAATTAATTTTTTTTATATATATTAATAATTACATATAGTTTATAATAATCGCAAATAGAATCATCGAAACAGTCGAAGATATTACATTCATGAGTTTATTTTTGACAAACATAAATAAATATGCTAAAATGCTGTATTTTTATTTTCTAAACACGTAATATTCTCTCTCTGTAAACTTGATTTGTGAAATTTTATTGTATAAATGGATGTTTTTCTTTTAAAAATTTTTATTTTATTTATTTATTTTTCTTTTAACATTTTATTCCAGTTTTTCTCTTTCTTAGGAGAAATCTTTCTAATACCGAATGACATTTAATGCCGAACTTAGTTATATTTCTGATAATTAAAATGTTATTAAATCTTTGCAAATAAAATAAAACAAATAAAATAAACATCGATTCTCTTTCACATTTCAGTCATACTTGCATAGCTAATTTCATTGCGTTTGTCATGTATTAAATTATAGATTATATATATCTATCAATTTTTATTAAAATACATATTATTATTCTTTGTTATAATAAATACTTTATTTAATTATTTTTGTATTTTATATACGAGTATTATAGTACTAGTATTCATAACAAAAACTTTTTAAATTCGTTGATTGAATCTGATGATTTTTCGAAGGAAATCTTTTAATATCTTATCAGTAATATCTAAAAATAAATATCGTAAGGAAAAGATTAATATTATTGTACAATAAACAACAAAATAAATTTTAATTTATTTTATATGATTATCTCAAAATTTTTTTTCTTTCCTGCATGTCCAATTTTAACCATTAAAATTTCATAGATATTAGAATATTTAGTTTCTTTTAACTTTTCATATATTTTCTAGTTAATCTAGTTTTCTAGTTAATAATAACATCTTAGAATTTTTCCAAAGAATTTTCCAGCTAATAATAGTAAAAAAATAATAATAAAAACTATAATGTAAAAAATATAAAAATAATAAAAAAGAGTAATAATAAAAATAAAAAAGTATAATTATTTAATTAATTTAATAATTTTATTTAGATCTATTCTTTTACAATTTTAAAATTATAAAATCAAATAAAATAATTGAATGATATGATGTCACTTCATAAAAAATTGATTTCTTTAAATAACATTGGAAATAGTCTATAATACTTTATAAATAATATATGAAATCTTAATATATAATGTGTCTCAAGATCAATCGATTGGAAGATGATTTTATATCTAATTATAAAAATAAATGAAAAAAAAATTTATTCATTCGAAGTTTCTATATTAACTTTTGCGTTTCTTTTGATCTCTAAAATCAATCTATATATATATATATATATATATATATATATATATATATATATACAAAAATATCGTTGGGGCTTATTTATTAAGTTTATAATCAATTTAAATTTAAGTTAAAAAAAGAAATAAAGTAAAATGAAGATAAAGTGAGAAACTTCATTTTTCTCATAATATAATTTCAATTTGTCTTCTCTTTATATATATATATATATATATATATATATATATATATATATATATATATATATAATAATATATTATATATATATATAATAATATATATATATATTATTATATTATTATAAGATAATAATATATTAATAAGAATATAATAAAATAATTTAATTAAAATATATATATATATATATATATATTATTATATTATTATAAGATAATAATATATTAATAAGAATATAATAAAATAATTTAATTAAAATATATATTTAAAATATACTAATTATATATTATATATTAATTAATTATCTCACATATATATGCCGATTTTCATTCTTTTTTAGAATTAACACTTTTTTTTAAATCTAACATCAATATAACATATAATATATTAACGTTTATTGTTTTCATGTTATTAAAAGAAAATGAAAAGAAAATTAAAAGAAAAATTAATATTCGATAAGAAAAATAAAAATCAGTATTAGTCGATATTGAATATATATAATATATAATATATATAATATACATATAAAGTTATTTTGAAAAAATAAAATTTAAAGAATTCTAAATATTAAAATATAATCTATAGGAGAAAGTATTTATATTTCGTCCCTGTGATTAATATCGTCTTTCATCAAATTTTTATTGTTAAGTGCTGCAGCCTATCAGCGATAATTGGAATTTATAAAAGAAACATTTTCAGTTCCTTAAGTTGGCAATAAAAAAGAAATGAATTTTCTAATTTTTTTTAAACATTTTAAACATTCATTTCATAACTTTTTAATACTTTTTCTTTACAAACTTTGTATATTATTTACTATATCATTTTTTAATATTTGAAATTGCATTTTAACGTTTAAGATAAGTACTACATCATTTGTTTTTATTAATGTGTAATATATTATCTTTATATTCATATTTTCAAATAGCATTCTTATTTTAGCACTTTTCTATTAAAAGTGGAAATTATTGTGAAAAGTGATTGTGAAAAATGACTTTATGAGTAATTTGTCTCAATGTGAATTAAAAAAATATTTTATACGATTTTTATACAAATTAATATATTAATCTTAATAATATTGTACAATATTAATAATTATTACATTAATAATTTAATATGCATATAATTTTATAAATAAAATATTTTTAGTTCAAAAAAAATGAATAATATATATATTTTTAAAATTTTTTTTTCACAAAAATTAAGAATATGAAATTATGAATATTTTAAAATATTCAATTTTTAAAAAATTCATTCTTTCACATTAATTCTATCACATTAATTCTAATTTTTTTAGTTTGTTTGTATAAATTTTTATAAAAAGTCAATTATAGAATTTTATTACAATTCATTATAAAATTTTAAGATAATTATATTAATTTTTTCGGATTAAAAAGTTTGATTTGATTTTGAATAAATGTTTAAAAACTTTAGAAAAAATAAAATATTCCCTTATATAAGTTTTCCCTTATATAAGAGTTAAATATAAAATTTTATAAATGATAAAATTTAATTGAAATACAAAAAATATATGTACAATTTTTTTTCACTTTTCTAGAAAAATAAAATCATAAAAGTTTCAAGATAGAGAAAAATCTTAAAAATATTTACCTTTCGTAAAAAAAAATGAAAAAATTTTTTAAGACGATTTTATACATTAACATATCTATCACAATTAAAAACTAATTTTGTAAAATTACATTTAATCTTAATAGTATCGAAATAAAATATAAAATTTTTAATGAAGATCTAATTAATACAAATTAGACCATCCTCAAATACATTTTCAATAATAATAATTTCGATAACAAACAAATACATTATCATAACTATGAAATCTCGTTCCAATATCAATCGAAGATTTTCCAGGTATGACTCGCGGCTCTCCATGCCGACGACAAACGATCCTCTCTGCTCAGGTGTACACGGTCGAGCACCTGTGCACAGCCAATCAGGCCGAATTCACTCGCAATGCCGCATATATCTCCGTTAACGCGAGCACCAGGACCGATCGGTGCTGAGAAAGAGATAGCAAAGGCAAGGGAAAGAGAATGAAAAGAGAGAACGAGGCGAGAGCTCGAGGCGACTAACGAGAGAGTAAGAAGGCACCGCTTCGAGGGTCCAGAGGCAGCAGACACCGGCAAATTGGGCCGACATATTTCAGCTCCCGATCCATTTGCAGTTTCGACGTAAAACCAGTCGTTGGAATCCTGCCGCGGACGCGAAATTCTTACGAAACGCCTTAGGAACACGATTCATTTTGGACGAAAATGTCCCTCGGCTTCTCCTCGAAAGAACGGAAACCCGATTTTTACGAGGAGCAACGAGATAGCGGGCAGACACGGACGTTGAAACCGGATTTAGGACCGTGAAGATTGGAAAGCGTAGTAATATAGAACATTCGATGGATATTCGATTGTTTTTTTATATGAAAAGAATTGAGAGAAATCGAATCAATTAGTGGATAATGTTGTTCTTTTATATCATTTATATGATTTGCATATGATTTAGGGTAGATGAATTACATGCTTCTCTTCTTTTAGTTTCTGGAAAATTAATTGATATTTTTAAAAATTTAAAAAGAAATAGTTAAATTGAATCTTTAAAATAAAATTTAAATTTCTATTTATTTAATATTTTTTTCAAAATGTAACTATATACTAATATAATATATTAATTCCATCTATTTTTATATCTATAACTTCTATGGCTATTTTAATTTTTAAAATTGAATTATCTTTTAAAAGCTAATTTATGAATATATTAACATTCTATATAAAGTGTCAAATTAATACAAATATATTGATAGAGATACATAAAATTATATCTAAACAGTGGTTAATTAAAATAAACATTTTATTGTATTAATATAAAAAGTTATGAAAATATTATAAGAATTAAAAACAGGTAAATCAAATAACAATTATCAAAAGTGTGAATGTAATAAAGATCTTGTTTTATATTTTGATTCTTTGTTTCTTAACAATTTCAAAATCAGAAAAAAATAATGAATATAGAAATATATTAATATATAATATGATCGAGTTAAGAGAATCTTAATGCAAAAGAATTAGAAAAATATCTATCAAATTATCAAAAAACTTGTCATCAAATGTTCCTTAAATAAATCATTTATATATTTAATTCTTCATAATACATAAAATTTTATCAATGTTTTATGTTTTCAAAAATTAAAAAAAAATTTAGAATTATTAATTGACATCTTATTAATTTAACGATAACACATAAATTTTTGAATAGAAATTTTAAATAAATAAAATAAATTGAATAAATTAAATAAATGTTTGATAACTTTTTGGGAATTAAGATATTGATCAAATATAGAATCATCAATGATTAGACAAATATGAATGCGTTTACCGAAAAACTTAATTTTTCTACTAATTATTAGATAAATGAAAATATCTTCTTTTTCTCATAATGCAATTATAATAGCATGAGATATTTGTGATCATCGTGTGAAAGCAGATGACATATAATAATGAGATCAGATTTCGAAATTGAGACACGATGATAGTTTAGAATCCCAGAAGAACGGGGTGCAAACAAGCCGCGATGGGACCCCATGGTGCGTCATGGAGCCTAACCTATGGAGTGTGACATTGCCGCATCTGGCACAGTTTCGAGGCACTATTAACTCCATGTCAACGTGATAATGTATTAACTATATTTTCGAATTATGTGTTTACGATCTCGTGTTTCAGTTTCACAAATATAACATTGTAAATGGATATTATACAATAAATTTTGAAAAGGAAGTATAATAATTTTTATTATATTCAGTATATATATAGTATTTTTATAAATTTCTGTATACAGCTATTACAATTTGTCTTTAATATAATACTTTTAATTTAAACTTTTTATAAATATGAATCTATGAAGTTATGAATTCTCATTATTTGTTATTATTATTATACTTGTACTCTACGTATAATTTATTTATATGAGATTTATATTTAACTTTTATTTAATACGTATAAAATTTTTTAACGGTAAAATTCTAAACTTGATAGCAAATAAACAATTAAAGAACGATAATACAGCTTTCGAAAATTTTTTTAAAAAGATTTTAAATCAGACACATACCATATTTTAATCAAGCTTATCCCGAAATTCTCCTCATCACAAACACTATCCTTCATTCTATCAAACGATCGAATCGCTAAACAAAAAGACGCTCACGTGGACTAATGTCCTTAAAAAAGTCGTCCTTAAAAAGAGACCGCAATTTCAAGAACTCCATCTCCCCTTGCCTCAACCGATACTTCTCGTCACATTAACAAAAGGGACTCATTACGAATGCTTCCATCCCAAGTTCCACCGTTCCAATTGTCCCAACGATATCATCAGCCACGCTGTTGTTTCGCTAATTAAATTAAATTCCTCGATCATTCTCAATACAATTCGTGCAATTAACTTAACCACATAAATCCATCCTCTCACATTGATATTTCTTTATGTGTATATCCATACGTATGTAAATAGCCACAATTATTTGACCATATTATTGAAAATATAATGAGATGATATACAAATATTATACATAAAAAGTTATATTGTTACAACAATTAAAATAATGATTTTTAATACATTACAGAATTGTTTAAAAAAATTAATTAATTTAAAATTATCCATTGAAAAATTGTAAAATCAAATAAATTGAAAGATAAAAATGAAATTAAAAAAACAGATTATCCGGAACAAAATTCAAAGTATCAAAAATTTTGTTGTTCAATTAGATATCTATTTCGAATTCAACATTATCATTACATAATATAATAAATACATTGATGAATGAAATATTTAATAATTTATTTCAATATATATTCAATATATATAATATATTTTTATAATATATTTATAGTAAATTGACATAATTTTTGAGAAACAATATATTTTATAGATAATATAATTATTGTTCTTTTTATTTATATTTGCTAAATTTTCTAATTTAATAAAAGTTAATAAATAATAATAAATTTTATAATTTAATATAAATATTTTATTAAATTTTTTAATCAAAATATTATAATATATATATAATTAACTTATGTTGAATAAAATAATATAAGTTTAATCTGTGTTCTAATAATAAAACAAGCCAAATATTCAAATACATTATAGTTACTTATTAAAAAAAAAAACAAAAAATCAATACATATATAAACGAATAAAGAAAATAATCAATTATTTGTAAAAAAGAGAAATAAATATACATATATGTAATACAGAATGGAAGATAAACAAATGCTCAGCTGTAATAAAAGCAACATTGTTCAATGAAAGCACGATGATCACCGAGATATCGTGCAGAAAGCGTGTTGGTAGCGCAATGAAATCGGAATCTGGATGATGGCCTTAAGGGAGCCGCGGATCAAAGAGAAAAACACGCAGAGAAATCGATGTTATCCGCATGTCACCATGGTGAAATAAAAAGCCAGAGAATCCGACAACATACCTATCAAACTACCATAGGTAGATCGGTGGATCTCATCCAATATACGAATGATCGGTCTACATGCACATGAATCAAGTGACTAAAATGCAATTAACGACAATTAAGCTGCTCCTTAAAGGCATATGAAGTAATTTCACTTTAGGCTTCTTTGGGCCAAATTGAGATGTTTAAGAGTAATATCATTCTTCTTTCCTTTTTTTCTTTCTTCAACTTCTGTTTTCGTTTCATTTTTGTTTGTTTCTTTTTTATTTTTTTCCTTTTCTTACTCTTTCTTGTTTCGTTTTTCTGTTTGGTTTGATGTTTTTTCGCATTCTTTTTTGTTTGAAGAAGATTTTTAAATTGTGAATTGGAATTGTGAAGAGATCAAGATTTATACGATGAGATGAAGATACGAAAGACAGGAAAGATATAATTATATTTGACAATAAAATAATTGTAATTATATTGTTTCGTGCGATTGGATGAAGACTGATCCACTGACAAAAAATGGAAATGGTTGAGACAGAGTGGTGATTTTGCTACCTAATTGAGACGAAGAACGAGTAGTAAGTAAACAATGATTCGATAATATAAGATATAAAATAAGATGTTAAAAGAAAAAGTTATGTTTTATTTTTCGATTATATTTATTCAAAATATATGAATATTAAATAATATTGATGAATAATAAAAAATATTTTGATATATTTAGCAAAAGTAATATAAAGAAAAATATAAAAAATAATATTAAATATGAAATATTTTTAAAAACATAAATATAAACATAATATACTTATACTATAATATAAATAAATATTTTTATGTTTTTCAAGTCATACGTAAATTAAACTAAAAATAAATGTATATTCTACATATTATTCATCTCTTAAACAATTAGATAGAAAAATTATTTTTCTTAAGTTATATTTTCTTAAATTCAAAAATTTACTTAAATATTTGTTTATAAATATTTCATAAAAATTTAAAAAGAATTATAGAAAAAATACTAATATTAATATTATGAATTTTATGTCTCATGTATAATTTATAACTTTATATAAAAATTTTAGAAATCTCATTAATATAATAATTAACCTTAAAAAAAGAATAATATAATATGAAAGGAAGATAATATTTTTCATATAAAGCTATATAATATTCATGAAATTTATGAAATTCATATGTTCTTATAATTTCTATCTTTTAAGCTAATTCCATTGATAAGAAGACATTGCTAACATGCTATTAACTATGATTAAAATCTATCTTCACCTCTCTTCTCTATTCCTTTTCCTTTCTTTTTTTGTTCGACTGTTTAATGAAACTGGTGAAGCGTGCGGCAGTTCCTTTATTTTGTGCCACTGTTATCTGCTTAGAGACTATCTTTTTCATTTTCTTCTCTTCGAGAATTGCAATTAGAAATTAACTGCTGACAACCAAAGTACAGTGAATCACCTGCCGATTCAACCGTGCGTGCACCTTGAAAGGATGAAAAAAAATAATAATAATAAAATAAAGAAAGCAAACCTGTATTTAGAGCAATTGGTCAGACACTGAATACACGTTTGCAAATATGTGAGTATGTATTTGAGTTCCTTTTTTTTTTTTCAATGAGGTATTTGCATGATGTTTCGTATGTCTCGAAAAATCTTTCAACGTTTTAATGATCCTATGTTGATAATGATTTAAAAAAATGAAAAAACGATGATGAATAATATTGCTACAATAGTGAAGAATATTTGCTACATTATAGTTTTTACTTTTTTAATCAACTTAAAATTTTTTATAGTTTTAAAAACAAATGAATTAATATTTGTATAACAAAAAGTTTATATGAATGTTTGTTTTATTTTTTTTTTTGCTGCATATTAAATATTTTTAGAATATTTTTTTTGTTCTTGAATCTATGAATAATAAGATTAAATCCATTAGACTTTTATTTATGAAAATATAATGCAATTCGTAAATTAATATAATTTGAAATCTTTTAATTAATATAGTGAAATTAAATTGATTATATTGATTATATTGATAAGTTTTAATTATTAAGTCTTTAATTCTGAGATAATTCTGAGATAATACTGTAAAATTGAATATTAATCTAATTAAGAAATATTGAGATACATATTATTGTTGCATCATATGTATATTAATTAAAAATAAAATTATAAAATATTTAACACTTTTAAAATTGAAATTATGAATATTTATCGAATTACTATCATCTTAAATTGTTTTTCTTAAAATAAAAACTTCTAAAAAAAATTAAATTTAAAAACTAAGATTAATATACAAGTAAAAATTATAATTTATATCTTTCAAAGAACAACATTTAATTTGTTTTTAAAATTACAAAAAATTTTAAATCGATTAGAAAATTATGATGTATAAAAAATTTTCACCATCAATGTTTTCCAATTTTTTAAAAGGAATTACAATTTATATCTATGTGAAACACACATACATACCGTGTTCAATGCGAGATACGACAATTCGAACGTGGGCCGAGTTCAAGATTCTTGTTGCGTCAGCACGTAAGAAAAAAATAAAACCGTTTTACGATTATTTCTGTCACGGTGAATGTTTCGCAATCAACACTAATTAAAAGCAATTAAAATCGGACGTAATTGAATAACGTGGCTTGGATTTATTGCAGAACACGCGATAATTCGATCACAGTTGTCCAGATTCTTCCCGCGGTAAGACGCGTATCTTTCTACCTTCTCCTTTGTAACGTGAAGGCAACAGGTGCAAAAATCATCAAATTAAATCTTCTTTTCGTGTTACCTCGTTTTCCTCGCTATCTTGTTCCATATTCTCAAGAGGATTTCGCTCCTCAACGTGACCGTCACGATAATAACATTTGAAAAATTCATGATACGAGTTCATAAATTTAATCGACAACTTTGCAAAGTGCATTGCAAAATGTATTTCGTATTGGGATTCATGATTTCTTTGGATACTAAAGTCTAATAAATTTATACATTCATTAGATTAAAATCTTCAATTATAAATCTTAAATTATAAATATATATATGATTTATATGTATTAGGACAAAGAGATATTTTTTTTTTAAATTATATTTTTGTTTTAAATAAGATATAAAAAAAATTAAAAGATTATTTTACTTGTAATTATTGATATTAATATAGGAAAAATCAACTATTTAGCTATAAGTATATGTGATATTGTTAATTTTGTACATTGTCTACATTATTTTTTTAATTTTTTAAAAAAATATATTTTATTCCTTTTATAAATAATTGTATTGAATTAAAAAGATGATAATCTAATAAAAAAGATTCGATTTTATTATTATTATTTCATTAATTATTATTTCTTTATCAAAGTCAAAATCACAATATTGTCGTTTTATTAATATTGAGTGCTTGAATACTTTAAACTAGATGTAAATGCATATGCACGAATGTCGTTACAAAATAAAAAAATAATAATAATAAAAATTATCATATTGGACTTGAATTTTTAAGAAATCTTTAAGAAATTTACAATTTCTTTTTCAAAATCCTATCCTTTTTATATTATCTCTCCTCTAAAATTTAAAAAAAAATTTAATAAATATGAAATTTATGATATTATCTAATTATAAAATTAAGATATAATTAAAATTATTAAATTATTCTTGTGATAAAACTATTAAGAATATCTTTTATATAATTAATTTTTAACCAAAATTAAATATTTTATTTAATAATTCTTTAGAATTAATAAAACAAAAATTTTTACAACGAAAAATATTACTTGAAATCTTTCAGAATTTTGTATATTCCAAAACCATATTTTTGGGATATACTGTGGATAAATATATATATTATATGTTTGCGTATGTTTATATATTCGTGACTCACCTTGGAAACTCGATTTCAGAATCAAAACAAATATAAAAGTTGGTATTTAGAAATATTATTGAAGTTTTTTTATTAAATTCTAAACAGTTGAAGTTTCAGTTAAATAAAACAAAATAGTGTGACAGAGTTTTCTTACTCTTCGTGTCGCTTCGAGCAATATTTTTATATATCAACTTTTGTGATTATTTTAATCTCTAGAATCTTCAAAAATGTCTCACGAATAGATTAACATACTATATGATCATAATATTTTGATATACTTTCTTTTTACTCTATATAATAATATTATTGTTAAATTTAATAAAATAATAATAATCGTTAAATTATGTATTTTCTGATCCAATCTATCAATAATGCAACAATACAATATTATAGTCATATTACAATATATTGAAGTAAATAAGCGTAAAAAAGAAATTTTCCAGAAAATTAATTTATAATCAAAAATATCCACTTCAATGATCCATAAAATCCTCTCACAATTTACAGCCCGTTAATTTATATTTTAAGAAATCAATCAGAATTCATGCAATTCACTGACACGCAAATTTTTTCGCGGAAACGTCAACAGGTCAACACGATTGGATGACCGGTTACATTCCAATTAAAATCTCCGGTTATCATATATTCAATTAGCATAACTCATACACGGGCATTCATAACGACGAGCGGGAAGGGAACAAAAAGCTTCTTAACCAAAGAGCGGCCGATACATAAAACCGGGCGGCGCGGCGCGCTGTTACGCGCGAGCTTGCCAAGGAGCAGAGGCGTTAAGGCGAGGACAAGAAGAAGGGAACGCAAACGGTGAAGAAATAAATGAGAAGAGGGACGGACCGGTAGAGTGGCACCGTTTTACTGTCGCGCGCTCCCGCTCGTTACGAATGCCCGACCAAACAGAAAGAAAACGAGCGGAACCTGTGCGCTCACCGATGGCGCGGATTCGAGCCACGAGAGAAGGATTGATGTCTTCTTTTCGTCTCGCCGGTAAAACCAGCGCGCGTCACGTGCGCCAACCGAGTGTACACCGCATCGGAGAACAGATACCGCTGATTAGCATAAAGGGAAAAATGATTTTACGCTTCGTAGACTGATTGTGAAATTATGCGCGTTTTGAAAATTGGGTTTGAAATAATAATTATTTTTGAAAATTTCTTAAGAAATTTTATAATTTCCTATTTCTAATTTAGAATAAAATATAGATATATTATAATTTTTCGAAAAATATAAATATAGAGATTTATTTTACTATATAAGTATTTTTTTATTTTAATTGAGATTTAATTGAGATAAGAAATTAGCATTAAGAAAACAATGATAATTAATAATTGCATAATTCTTCAAAAGTTTAATATACTTTATTAATATTTAATATAATAAGTTTATAAGAAAATAAATTTCGGATTTTAATAAAAGAATTTCGAATTGTAAAAAGCCATCAATTTATAATAATTTTTAAATATTCTATAAATAATCAAAATGAAATAAATTTTTATATATATGAATTTTGTCATAAAAAAGAAAGTAAATTAGCTAACATCAAATTAGATGTATTTCAATTTTCAAGAAATTATTTAAAAAAAGTAATATTTTGCACAAAATTTTATATTAAGTAAGTAAATTTATTAAATCTATTTAATATCTGTTTGTTTTCATTTTGTATAAATTAGAATAAGGAGAATAAGGAATAAATATTTATCTAAAATTTTCTTATATTACTGATATGTATTATCAATTTATAAATTTAAATATAAATTTTGCAATATATTTTTATTTTCTTTAAAATATTTGGAAAATATAATTTGATTTTTCATTTTTCAAGAAATAAAAAATTAGAAAAACATTACTAATTTAAAATGTATATTTTGAATATTTATTTTTGAAAAAATAATTTAAAAGTTTTTAATATTGTGAAATTAAAAATAATTTTATTTATGTTTTTTTTTTAAATGTAAAATAATAAATATTTAATGTTGAATATTTATTAATTAATTAAAAGAAATTGTATTTAATTGTATTTAAAATTGACTAAAATAATTTCAAATATATTTATTTTTAGGAAGATTAATAAGTATTTGAAAATTAAAGAAAATTTTTTTTGTTATTATATTATTATATTTTTCTTTTTTTTTTTAAGTAGGAAATAAAGTAATTGATCTACGAAGTATTTGTGATTGAATATTGATTAAAAAAGATTATTAAATATTGAAAATCAATTTGAGATGTGAATATTTTGGATATTTATTTTTGTGAATTTAAAGATTTAATGAATATTTGGAAGTTAAAAAGAATTTTATTTGTAATATTCATACTTTTTTAATAGAAATAAAAGTTTAATATTAGATATTAATTTTAATAAATCTCTAAAAAGAAAAAATATTTTGAATCTTTTCAGAGAAAAGATTATTTTTATATTTTTTTTTTCATTTGATTTTTTTCTCATTTGATTGAAAAAAATTTTTCTTATCATATAAATAACTTTTTGATAAAACAATAATTATTTGATTACTGACTTCTAATGAAAAGCTATACATATTATTATATATAAAAATTAATTTTCAAGATTTATAATTTATAAATAAGTATATTAATAAGTAAATTATAATCTATATTAGTATTCTTAGAATAAAAATAAATTTATATTATAATTATGAAATAAAATTCATATTTCTGTTTATTTTATAAAAAATTTATTATTATTATTAAATTATATTAGATTATTATTATTAAATTATATACTTTAAAAATCTTGCTTTAAATTTATTTTAATATATTTTTTGTTTAACATTCAATTGCTAATCATAAACAAGGATATATCTATTAATAATGAATATAATTGGCATTATTAATAATGATGAAAGTAAATATAAATATAAATAAAAACTTTATATCGAATATCTTATTTTAATGATTGAATTGTAATTTGAATTTCAAAATGAAATTTATAATAAAAAAAAACTAATCAATTTATATTTCATTGAAATATAATAGACATAAAAGTTTTTCTTATCAATAATTGTTTAATATTTTTTATTATTTATCAACGATCTTAAAATAAATCCAAGAAAAATATATTCGTCTCGATATTTATTATTTTTATTACTTCCTTAGTTCCTTAGCGACAGAATGACCAATAAAATGACAAAGAGAGACGACACAAGTGAACGATTCGTTCCCGTCATAAAATGATAAAGTAATATTAATGTAAATAAGTCCATGATGCGATTCGAAATATTTTTCAAATGTTGATTATCAATAAACTGCGGATTTTTATGCAAACATATTATTTTTCATATTACGTTTTTTTCATGTTTTAAAAATTAAAGAAGAAATTGCATTTTATAAACAATATAATTCATAAACAAAATAAAGAAATTTTGAAATATTATTACAATATAATAATCATATATTTAATAAAATAATATATAAAGTGATATATAATAATTATTAATAAATTTTTAATATTCCAAATATTTTTAACCTGTTAACAATTTTTACAATTATTCTTAAATTTTTTTTATTTAATGAAGAAATAATAAAATAATTAAATTGATTAATTTTTTTATATTTTTTTTACATTATGCATTATTCAATAATATTTTCAATCTATAATTATAAATGATCTATATCTCCGTCTTTTTACAATATATGATATTTTTAATAAATTTTTACTTCTCAAACTTTTTTATATTCAAATTATCGTATCTACATCGTATATTTTATGAAATATAACTATATAAAGATATAATTAACATATTAATAATTATGCATATATTTTTTAGATATTTATTAATATTTTAATAATAAATACAATACATATTACAATTGTTTTTATAAATTATTCTATGTAGTTTTAAGAAATATATATATTATTTATTTATTAAAATTAATTGAATATATTAAATAAATTTATATAAAATAAAATTATTAATATTTTGCAAATGTCTACATTTGACACATATTTTGACACAACATTTTTTACAAGTTAAATATTGGAATTTCTTTTGCTAAAAATTTACAGTCTAATTATCGGATTATTGGATATCAAATGATGCATGAGTTTCAGGTTTATTTTCTTGCACATATATTTGGTATTCGTGTATGCTAGTTGGCACAAAATAAACCATCAATATTAATGAGCAACCTGAAAAATCAACCATGTATTCTTACCATGGATATCAAACTGAACGATTTAAATGATCGTTTCCTTGATTCGTGATTATCATCGATTTTTTCATAAATGCTAATTATTATGATTATCAGTCTCGTAAATATATCTTTTGTATCTTTTTAATTCGAAATCGAGTTCGAATTTGTAATTAATACGTAATTTTTTACGTACATTATTTTGAAAGAGATAATCAAATTCTTTATTTTTCTAAAGAAATAAAAATTATTTTTTTGAAAAATATAAATAATATTTAATGAAATTCAATTCTAATGTTGATATCCATTAAACATCATCATTGAAAATTGGCAATAATGCTATTTATATACCAA
The DNA here is from genome assembly GCF_003254395.2 of Apis mellifera. Taxonomy (NCBI): domain Eukaryota; kingdom Metazoa; phylum Arthropoda; class Insecta; order Hymenoptera; family Apidae; genus Apis; species Apis mellifera. Next base: position 708,760 of record NC_037642.1, on the reverse strand, counting down.
CAACAATAAATTGAAAATAGAATATAATAGTTCTTAATTTTTATTCATTTAATAATTTATACAATTGTTATTAATATTATTAACAAAATTTAAAAAAAAGAAAGATATTAACATTCATTTTTAAATTTTTAAAAAGAGAGGATATTATAAGTAAAAGCTTTTAATATAAAATAAGATTTATATATATATCATATAAGATTTATCATATATATATATCATTAATATCATATAAGATTTACAATATAATAATTTACAATATAATATAATACAATATAATAATGATTCTTTTTACTTAATTATTTTTTCATCAATTTTGAAATTTTCTTTAAAATAAAATTTGAATCCTAACGAAATCTACAAATCTCGAAATTCAATTATCAGATATTATTCGCACAAAAATCAATAATATTACTTTAATTATACAAAAAAACCCTTCTTATCTAAAAAAAATAAATAAACAATTTTTTCACGAAAAAATTATCTTCTTCTTATCTTTCTAATTTATATTTAAAAATAATTATGTTACTATATTTTGCACACACTTCAATAATTTCCCGATAAAAACCAAAAAGAAGAAGAAAAAAGAAAAATATAATATAATCCCAATTATAAATCGGTCGCAATTCAAAACAACTCGAAGCAAGCCCGAAAGCAAATCCACCCAAATAGCTACACCGGGACACTTAACGTCCATCCGCCTCTCATAATCTGTACTAGCGAGATCGAGGATGTTTACAATGTTGTATCACGACCGGTAAATGCCTATAATTACTTTGTTACCATCACGACGAAATTAAACGTGTTCGAAACCCTACCGAGCTTGGTTCCCCCCTCCCTTTCCTTCCTTCTCCGTTCACGTGACAACGGGCTCTATGTCTTCTTTCCATCGCGTCGACGAATTACCGTGGAACGGATCATTCCGGTAATACCGTATTACCATTACCATCGCTATCGTTAATTCGTCGTTGAACATGATATATATATACAAGTATACGCGTTGGCTGACGCGCGCTGTTTTGCGTATAATCGATAACGATTTTTCCTCAAAGCCATCTGTATAACCATAGGATAGTCCATGGATTCCCAACTTGTCGATTAATCCTCTAAAAAAAATTGACACAGTTGTTATTATTTTTCGTAATTATTTATATAAAAAATTTATTGGTAAAAATTTTCAAATCTTAATATAGCTATACAATGTATTTTATTGTAATATAATTACATATAAAAATAGATTGAATGGTTTGTCATGAAGAGAAAAATGCATTAAAGATTTATTTTTAATTTAATTTATCTTATATTAAAATATAATCTTAATTCATATTTCAAAAGAGAATATTTTTATTTCATTTTAATAAAAATAAATTTTTATGTAATTATGAAAAGGAAAAGGATCGCAGATTATTGTTAAAAAAAAATCGTGTTTTGCAAGAAAGTTGAAAAATATTATAATAACAAACCATGAATTTTTATTTCTTTTAACTTTTTAACTTTTAACTTTTTTAAAAAATACGTGTAATATATATATATATATATATATATATATATATATATATATATATATATATATATTAATATTTACCATATGATAATTAAATCAATTTAATTAATTATATTTCTGTTGCTAATGATAATTGATTAGATTAAGTTTTTTACTGCTATGAATCAGTTGACTTAATAATTATACTTCCTCAAATAAAGATTCATATATGTAGATATATAATAGTAGTAGATATGTAATATTAGAAAAAAAAATCTTTTGTAAATATCATGGAAATAATTATTTCTAATATTGCTAATTAATAATTAACATTGATTGATAACTAATATTTTAAAAAACATTGTAAACATTGTAAAGAAAAACTAATAGAATATTCAAAATTTATTTAGAGAAAATCAAAAAGATAATTCTTTTAATGAACTAAAAATTGTATTTATTTAAAATTTTGTTATAGTTTTTGTTTCTGTTAAAATAATAGATTGTTAATATATTTGTGCGACATTTTTGGAAGATCAGTTTTAAAAATCAAAACAAATATAAAAGTTTGTATAAAAATTTCGCTTGAGACTTATTTATTAAAATAATAACCAAATTTAAATTGTAACTGTTTGTAGTAATGTAATTGTTTGATTTTAGATGAAATGAGAGAAACAGAATGCAACAAAAATAAAATAATCTCATTTTGTCTCGTTTTATTTCATCCAAATTTCAATTGCTTATTTAATAAATTTATTATAAATAATTTACTAAATAAATCTTAAATTACATTTCTGTATAATTTTTATATTTTATTTCTCTAGAAGCGATTTTTCAAAAAATATATATACTTCTATGCATATTATTTTATTATTTTTTAAATTTTGATTATAATATAAATAAATTTAATACGTGATATTTAATGTTTCTATTTGCAATTTATGTTTCCAAACTTTCAAAATACATGTCAATACATTTTACATATCATGCTAGATCTTCAATTTAATTCAATTAATTCACTAAACTTTGATTCGTTTCCATTAATCATATTAAAAATGCATTTTTATTTAATTATGAAAAAGAAAAAATAGTCGCAAGTTATGTATCTATTATAAAATAGAGATCGTGTTTAAAAAAAAATTGAAAAATATTGGAATAAATCAAACAGATTAGTGCAATTAATTATCTATGTAAGTGCATGTTATTGCATATTGTTTGATTTTTGCTATGAATCTCACCATCGACTATCGTGAGGAAAATAAAGATTCTCCCCTAAAAATAATTATTATTGCAATCCCTCGAATCAGTCTTGTCCACAAATATAGAACATGATAATTAATGCATCGTTTATAACTTAACGCGAAACATAAACTGAGAAAGATTTAACCCATTCGCGTTATAAGAAAAACTGAAAAATATTCTGTATCTGTAGAGAAATTTTTTTAATGGTATTTAATTATTAACGAATGAACAAGATCAATTAGGTGAGTCAAACTGGTTAAATATTACTATTATTTTATGATAAGAATTGTATTTTTAAAAATTAGTAAAGTGCGACAGTTTTTTTTAGGATAGTTTACAATCAGCTATGAATTCAAATATACATTTTTTTTAAACAAAATATTTTTTATATTTTTTTCTTTTTTTCATATTTAAAATTTATTAGATATTTAAAGATCCATTAAATATAATATTATATGGGGAGATTGGAGAGAATTGATACATAGAAGATTTGATACATTTTTATATTTTCCACTTAAATACAAAAGAAAAAGGCGCTTCAGTATAGAATCCTCCATGTAGATTACATTAGGATATTAGATTGTTTTAAACAAATTTATTAATTTAAAACTATTTTATTAAAGAAAATATATTTTTATTTTTACTTTATTTATATAAAATTTTTATCATCGTATATTGATTTTTATGAAATATCATTAATTTTATATGAAAATTAATATTACACTACAAATTAATATTACATTCAATATTACACATATGTGCCAATACATCTCGTTGCTTTCAATTTAAGAAAAATTCAATTAAAAATTATTAGAATTATTATTTTATTATTGTTTATTATTATTTATTATAATTTATTATTAATTTTACGTTTGAAAAGGTATAAGATATATAATCAAGAGAAATTTGATACGTGCATATCTTTATTATATTTAAAATAATTTAATCTTACATAATTTGTAATAGATATTCTCCAGTAAACAAATTATGATAAAAAATTGTATATTTTATATCTTAAATGTCGTTTAAATGGAAGTTTAATGGAAGTTTAAATGGATTATCAATAAATTCATCTAATGATATATTAAAAATGCTGTATTAGAAGTTATTAATGAAAATAAACCAATAAGAACAAAAAATAAAAATAACAAAAATAGTTTTTTATTTAAATTTCATTATATTACGAATATTATATACAAAAAAGAAAAATTACTTGCAAAATATTTATTAATTTCAGCAAATTTTAATTATTATCTTTGTTATGTTGTATGTATATGTTAATGTTAATATTATGAATTTTGAAAATGATATTGGTATTGTATACATAATATAAATGAATATGAAGATGCAATTTATTATATTAAGAAGATTTTTTCTTTATATCACGTTCGAAATGAGCATTGGATTTAATATCAAATATATTCCAAATGATGCCACACACAATGTGCTATAAATATTCGAACAAAAATGTTTCATTGTAAAATATGTGAAATAAATTATTTTATTTTTACATTTCATAGAATTATGTATCAATTTTCTTAGAGATTGAGAAGTTTTGAAACATTTTTTCATTATTTATAAAATAATATTAAATATATTTTTTATTTAAAAAATTTATATTTGTTTTTATTAAAGAATAAAATATTGAACATAAATATGCGAAAAAATTATTAAAATATTATTTAGTTTCTTTTATTTATACAATTTTTTTTTTTAAATATATGAATTCTTCTTAATCCTCCCTATATAACATAATGTAACATTATATATTTGTGATCTTTATACAATATTTTCCATAGAGTTTTCAGAAATTTTTAAGATCATAATAAATATTGAATCTCAAATAAATTATATAATTTTTTTTTGTCAATTTATTTAAATAATTTGTGAATGACAAAAATGAAAAAATTTATATATAATATTTATCATATATTAGAATTTCTTTTTTTAACCAAATCTTTGTATCTAATTTGTATTGAATTTCAATACTTTTTAATAATTTTACATAATCATAAATCAATTTTCTATTAAAATTTCACATATAAAAAAGTACAGATGATGTAGATATATTTTGTATAATCGGCGTATAATCTCATTTAAGTAGGAAATAATTAAGAAAATAAAACGTGAAAATTTGTTCGAATAATAAAATTAAATCGCGATAATAAAAATATTTTCAAAACGATAGCTTACGGGAAAAGAAAATTAACAGAGCGTCGCTTCCGGTACCGTTAAAAGCGTAAATCCAAAGAATCATCAAAAGGCGGTAAGAAAACAAAAGAATGCAAAGCAAGTGGCCATTTATATTTCCCCGTTAAAAATCATCGCCTATAAAGCACGGTCATAAAGCAGCATTTCTCGCGGTAATTAGCGCGAAAGTATCGGCGCACCTATGACAGTAAATTCGATCCCGTGGATGGTAAAAGGTGGAAAAAGAAATAAAATGAAGTGGAAAAGGGAAACAGGTCCTGCAAGTATTTTGCAAAAGAATTTTTAAAAATTGCTTAAATTATGACACTCAAATTAAAGGTGTGTACAATGAAATCTTCGATTTTCAAAATCATCAGATTAAATTGTACATCTGTTATATACAGACTATTATTATATTTATAAAGGGTTGATTCTAAGTTAAACAAACATAAAAATATCGATTGAGATTTATTTATTAAATTATAATTGAAGTTCGCGTTAAATAAAGCTAAACATAAATAGAGCGAGATTACTCTATCTTTGTTACACTGTCATTCATTCATTCCATCTTTGTTCACTTGCATCATCTAACGTAAACATAATATATATTTCAAATTTAATAATATTTATAAATTGAATTTGCTAAATATTTATACAGATAGAAACAAACTACAGACTAACGATGTAACAAAAACAGAACGATCTCATTCTTTTTTTTATTTTCAATTATAATATTTTCTTAATTTTGCATGGTAAAATTATTAGTATTTAAAAATGAACAAAGAACAATCTTCAATTTTAAATTAGAAATTTTAATAAAATGATAATATTTGTCTTTTTGTTTCAATTATTTCAATTCAAATATAATAAAAAATATTATTTGATGAAAATAAAAATAAATTATTATAAATTATTGAACAAAAATTTATAAAACCAATAAAAATAATCATTATAAAAATTTGTTCAAATTTAAATTTCATTCTAAATATTACTACAAAGCATAATTTTTATTCGCTATTAGAAGTTATAAATAGCATAAAAATATTTTGTTCTTTATTGAAAAAAAAAATTTTGTTTCGTTTCATTCTAATCCACAATTCTTCTTAGTCCCCTGTACTAAAACTAATTAACCAGTGATCGAGGGCCCAATGTCCCTGATCGAACCTCCCAACGATCCTCGTTATTCACTCTTCCGATTCTTCCTCCTTACCTCTCATTTTATTTCCTTTCTTGTCCCCCTTTTAATTCACTTCCTATCCCTTTTTCACAACAATTCCTTTTTCCTCCATGTATCTACTTATATATCCCACTTCGTATACTCGGAGAACTTCGATTTCTTAATTAGCGGTGGACATCCTGGCTGACAGATCGCAAACCCGTTTCTTTCTCCTCCTGCCAGCTGCACGGTTCGCCACCTCTTGGATATTCCGGCGTGTACCTTTTTGTCGGCCGTGTTAAGCGTATCTACCCTCGGGATAACGAATTACCTCTGATCCCCGCGCCGAGTAAATCCGTCTTTCGGGCACACGCGAACCGGCTACTTTACAGAGCAGAGAGTATACGGGGCGTTAGTAGCCGGTGGTATTTAGTATTATCGGGGATTGCGTGACGTTGCGCATCGTGGAAATATGCTAAGTGCGCGATGGTTTTACGTACGTTTGCTTTTAGCGCGCGCGCCCTCTATATAAAAAAAAAGATGAAGATTCGAAATATGGAACTTTTTCTATTTATGATAAACTGTGAAATCTTTTTAAAAAAAAATTTTTCGTGCTGCGAGTTCCAATGAGATAAAAATAAGTTGAAATAATATTATTAATTAGTATAACATCCGTTATTCGAATCTTCATTATCAATTCGAATGTTCTATTAATCAAACATTCTATTATCTAAACTATGCACTATCTATATTCTTAATAATGGTAAACAATCGTTTTTTAATTTTAATTTTAAAGAGACGCAAATTTAATTTAAAATTGATGTTGGACATGTTCACATGGTATATACAATAAAATCGAAACGTAAACGTGTTTAATATTAACTATTGACACGAAATTGGAAATTACTTAAGAAATTAGAAAGCGGTGAGAATGGTACAAAATATGCAAAAATATCTATATAATATTGGAAAATCCATAATCATCGGCATTAAAAAAATAGAAGGATGAAATTGAAAATTATTTACAAGACATCTTGTATTCTAATATCCAAAAAAGAATTTTATCTACCTACTATCTACCTACTAATTCGAATAACACAAGTCCTATTACAATATAAAAATGAACATTTTTCTATTATAGGAATAAATATTTCATTAATATTAAAATAATTGTACTAAATATTGAATATATTATTTTTTATACTATATTTAATATAATAATACTAAAAATATTGAATAATACTTATCATATCTCTTATTCTATATAATATAATAATATTGGTCGAAAGCATTTTTGGTTTAATAAAAATTGTATAAAGAAATAAATTATATAAAAATTCTTCGTATGTTTTTTCATTAAATATATTTGTTTTTTTAAATAAAACTAAATGTAAAACTTTTAGTTACTTCTTATTCAAAATAATAAAAAGATATGATTCTAATTAAAGAATCTATTTTCGCATAATAGAATACTTAGATATTACACATACTTACACAATCTTATAACTATTATTATATTTAAAAAAAATAATGCAAAAATAATTATAAGATATGATATGATAAATGAAATATTTTTTTAATTATTTATGGATTCCATATCTTTCTTGCTACATATCATATAAACTTTTTAAAATATTGATTATTGATTACATTTTATTATATTTCTATTATTTTTTAATAATCATTTTAATTCTTTTTTCCTCAATGCCCTAGATAAAAAATGAGATTATATTTTTACCATTACTTTCATCGCAATCTTCTTATTAATTATGAAAATTTAAATCCATATTAAACTAACGTAAAAAATAACAAAATATAATATTCGAATAGTAAGTCTTGGAATATTAAAGATTCCATTATTAAAAGTTAAAAAAACTTTTTAGATTTTAGAGAAAACTTTATTTATTTAAAACAATAACTAAATAATAACTAATAACTAAAATAAAAAATTATAATTAATTATGATAACAAACAACCAAAATTCTAATTATACTTACAGAATTAATTTTTCTTTATTTCAAAGATCAATCATTGTTCTATTCTATACAATAATATGTTATAATATTAAATTAATATTAATATAATATTAAAAAATTACATACATCTCTAATTATCATATGTAATACTCTTATTTAATCATAACAATTATGATTTCTTCAATTTCTTCCCCTCGCTATATTTTCCTACGTAAGACAAATTTTTTCAATCGTCGTCAAAAAACAAACTCTTAAATCATCCGCTTCAAGAGCAAAAAAATAACGTCCACAAATACGATCGACAATACTGTGAAACGGCTAAAGGAAATAGTAATAAGAGCACGGACAAAGAAAGACGTAACGTAAGCACAGTGCACAGAGAAAAAGAGAGAGAGAGAGAGAGAGAGAGAGAGAGAGAAAGTTTGTGGGACTCGTATTGACTAAGGCTATGCATGGGTAATGCAATAATCGAGTGAAGTAAGTCGTCTCGTCTGGTCTCGTCTCGGTCGCCCAGGGTTCGCCTATAAAACGCGAACGCGAGCCAGCCCCGTAATTACTGTGGAAGTGACTGGTTACTGGTTAGCGCTTCGCTTCGGACGAAAGGTTTACCTTCGTTCATCGGTTGCTCGATTGGTTGCCACCTAACGGGCGGCAACAAGAGTACACCTCGGTACCGGGAGTGTAAATCGAGAGGCTATTACGCGGCGTGGTAAAAATGTAATGAGATATTGCGCCGCCACGGCGGTTCCTTTTAACGAGCTAAGAGAGTGCACCGTTGCTACTTACCTTACCCGCTTGTCCTCGCGCTACACCGTCCTTCCTCGTCGCCGAAAACCAATCGTCGGGAATTCTGCACGCTCATGCGGCCAAGTGATCATACGGCCAAATGTTACGTGTTGTTAGACTGGTGGAAAAACGGGAATTTAAAAGTTTGTTTGATTTACCGTGAATTATTACTTTTGGGTATATAGATGTACGGATGTGTTCCCTTCAGGTGTAATAAAGTAATGCGGTGTAACGAGATACGTTGGTTGTATGTTTCTGAGAAATTGTAGATTGATAGTTTCCGTTTTTTATGATTCGAAATGATGGTTGGGCAGGATGCAATACAGGGTAATAAAAAAAAAGAGAGCCGATACCTATAAAACTTATAATACTCATCGGGAAGAGTAAAAAAATATCTAATCAACGTAAGTTTCAAAAAATAATTTTTTTTGTAATATCAACATTTATTATTTAATTCGAAATCATATATATATAATTAAATAATAAATGTTGATATATATATTTATATATATTATAAATATTTATTATATATTTAATTCCAAATTATAAATACATATATATGTATATACTTCGCTCTCGATACATAAAAAAAAATATTAATTTAAAATTGTAAGTACAAAATTATTACGTACTAATATTAATAAAGATTACTGCGTCGCGAATATATGCATATGCATATAGCATAAGTCTTCAATATTTATCCAGTTCAATTAGCAATTCAGCTATTATTCTCATACTGTTAATGTTTTCCATTTATTATTCTTCTATTGTGGAAATGGCAAATAACTGTATAAATTCAATGCGAAGAGAATCAGTTATGGAACTCTATTAAATAATAAAAATTGATTTTACAAAGATTGCTTTTAGGACTTATTTAAGAGACATTTTGATTGAGGTTGATTAGGTATTTTTTGTTTCTCTTAGTAAGAATTACAAGCCTTATTAGTATCGGACCTTTTTTTTTATCATCCTGTATAATTGGTTCTTGAAATATAGCGATACATAGTATCGATAAAAGATGTAATTTGACATATTATATTTAATATTTTGAATCATGAAAATATCAATCTAAAAGAAATAATATAATAATATAAAATATAATTTAATTAGAATGTAATTAAAATAAAAATTTAGTTAGAATGTAAAATGAAAAATATGGTAGCATGAAAAATATAATATGTAAGGAATCGAACATAAGATATTTTATATAAAATATAAAATAAAACATAGGATATGATTCGCACATAGGATATAAGATATATGAGATAGCACCCAGATAGGTGATATAAAAGGAATACATATTGAAAAAGACATTATAAATTTCTTAAAAATGAAAAATCGGCTTAAGATGATTATTTCTTTATCTTATATAATGATATTTGTGCATATGCATTCGTATCTAATTTTAAGTCCAATTTTAAATCATTTAATTTTAATTATCATATGATATAATATGATAATTTTAACAGAACTAAATTTTTTTATATCAAAAATGAAATTTCTGATAATTTTTCAAAATATTTTTGTGAAATATTAATAATTAATTTCTTTCGTATTACTAAATAATTATTTATTCAAGAACAATGATATAAATATTTCAATATTTTTCATTTAATATTATATTAATTTTTAAATTAGGTTTTTCCATTTAGTTGCAAAATTTACAAAAAGGATATCACTTTCATAATTATTGTTTCCAAAATTTTATTTTAATTCTGATATAATTCTGATTTATATATTAAAAAATCTTTCTTTTTAATATTTTTTTCTCACTTTTTCAATTCCGAATATGCCAGATAAAATCAGGACTTAAAAAAGTTTAAAAAAAAAAATAAAAAAATATTATGTTGATAATAGCATAATATTTATGTTAATGATAAAATAAATCGATAATATTATAATTTTGATATCTGAAGAAATAATAATTAATGAAATAATATTAATATTACTCTCTTCTATCATATTGTTCCTTTCATAAAAATTACTATCAATATTAATAATTAATTTATGAAAAGCACAAAATACACTTTTTTAAAAAAAAAAGACATGTAAATATAAAAAGAAATTAATAGTACTACATTTATAACTAAATAATTTTTTTAATGTTATCAATTAAAAGTAGAATAATCTTTTTGTTTTTTTATGTCTTATTCAAAAATATTCTTTTATGCCATCTTTCTCTTACATGAGACACGCATATATAAAATATATAGAATATATGGAATAAAATATAAAATTCATATATAGAATACAGATATAGAATACAAGAATCATTAGTATTAGATCATTAGATGTAGAATATAGAATATATTATGATAAAAGAATGTATTAAGATATAGAGAACGTAAAATATATACTTAATATAAAAAACACAAAAGCTAGGATATAGATCTTAAATTATAGGATGTAGAACATGCAATATAAAATATGAAACGTGTATTATAAAATATTTCTTAAATAAAGCATAGGATAAAAGTACAGGATATAAGATGTAATTGATATATATATATATATAACACAAAAATATAAAAACAAAATACACTTAGATACAGAGTAGACTAATTGATATTCAAAAATCGGAATCCGATAATTAAACATTAACCATGTCCTGCAATTTACTCATATCTTTTAATTCCAATCTGATTCTGCATTTCTCATTCTTCGTCCCTCTTTTAAAATCACTGCCTCGATATCATACCTCGATCTCAATACAAATTAAGAGAAAATGCATCGTTGATGTTTAAGTGATTCTAACAATTAAGAAATTAACCGATAATTAAAGATCGATCAATAGATATCACGTGAACAGATTGACGAAGACGAGACGAAGTGTTCGGCAGCTCGTGTGTCAGGCTTTCGTAATTGATTGCTCTATAATTAGCTAGTTCCTTTCGTTCTTCGTTGAGCAACAGGTGCAACAAGACTACAAAAATATATTAAGAAACGAACAAACGCCTTCTACACCAATTGAGAATCGTGATTACAAGGTGTGCCTCTCATGAGTCCAAGCAAGATCCACGCCGCGTGTGTCTTTTGCCCACCTGATATTCTCCTTTATTTGCCTTGGGCCGCATTATTAGGAAGGCGATCGCCGCCTGAGTAGAAATTTAGTACATGTCAATTAACTTGCAGATTCGGTTTAGAAGGCAGTACTCTGTAACGACTTCGTGGTCCCCTTCAATTATTTATCGCAAGAGGCTGTTTTTGCAACAGGTTCAAAGAAGACATTCAATATCTTAATAGGTGCTTTGTAACAAGCGATTTATTCACAAGTTTTGAGTGCAATGAAATATTGAGATTAAAATGATTAATTACTATGTAAAATGAATTATTTAATGTTTCATTTTTGATGCTATTATGTGATTTCAGATGAATTTTTAATTTTGATTGTAATCGAGATATATTAAATAAAATAAATAATAATATTTATGGAATAATAAAATTATTTTTATTTAATATTTTGTTGTTGATGATTTTGTCGTCATATCCAAAGATTATTTTCAGTGACATTTTCTCAATTTTTCATTTGATTCATAGTAGTTTTATTTTTAGATACTTTATTTGTTTTTTTTCATTTGATTATTTAGGTTATTTTTATTTGATTGATTTTCATTGATTCGTATTTATCTATATTCATAATTGATTTATTTTTATTTGATTCACATTCATTTTGATTTGATTCATGTATATTCGATTTGTTTTATTCACCATTTGATTAATTTTATATTTGATTCAATTTTGGCTTCCTTTGTTAAAATTTGATTTATTTCTATTTAATTCACATTTGATTTTCACATAATTCTTAATTTATTTTCATTTGATTACACTTGATTAATTATTTGAATTATATTTACTTAATCTTCTTGAAATATAATTTTAAATTTTTACATTTGAATTTTTACATATAATTATATTAAATGTTTCCCGATAAAAATATATGTTATAAAATGTTTTATATTTTGATAAAATTCATTCGCGACGTGTATTCTTTCAATTATCTTTTTAGACCGTGTCTCAAGATTGTGTCAGATAATAATATATATGGATATAACGAGTTTTGCTATTATCATCATTTAACTGATTATCACGATGGATTTCTGGTTATATTATTGTAATTTCATTACTCACCTCTTTCATGCAATCATGAAATTTTGTTTGCATCGCCTCAAGCTAATCCACATTACGAAATACACGAGCATCTGGAATAATCATCTATATTATTATGCAGTGTTTGAATCGATTATCATATTATGCGAACATTGATTATGTATTGAACCACAGTTATCGTCGGTTGATCGACGAAAAAGAGAATAATCATGTTGACGGGAACCAGGTGTGACAGCCTGATTCAAGGAAAGCTAAGATAAGGTAAACGAGTTACAAGGTGAAAGTTTCGGTGCTTTTGCAATTTTCAATCTTAAACTTTTAATTTTCTATAATTTGAATTAAGTTAAAAATTACACATGAAATATATTTCTTTGAAGTTTCAATTTGATTTCTTTAATTTTGTTCTACTGTCAATTGCTATTTTGAACTCTTTTTTATTGACTTTTTTGTATTCTTTATTTCATTTTTTCATTATTTTCTTTTTTTTTTAATATTCTGAGATTAAAAATTTTTTTAAAATTTTAGAATTACTTGCCAGTATTATTTATTTTAATATATATTAAGTTTTTGAATTTATTATTAATAATTATTAAGAGATCTTTAAAATAATAAAATAACTAAATTTTGAAATAAAAATCAAAATATTATATTCAAATTTTGTTCGTACCCAAATCAAGAATTTAAATAATAGAAATATTAGACTATCATTTTTAGCCATGGCAAATGACTAGAATATTTATATATCTTATTAATATGAATTTAAAGTGGAAACAAATATTGAAAATATAAATTTTGCAGGAAATTTTGAACAATATAAATATTTTAATGATATCATATAAATTTCAAATATAATAATTTCAATTGAATGAGATTAAACAAAAAAATAAATATTTAAAAATGTTTAAAATATTAATATTTAATATTATATCTAAAATATAAAGATATCTTACATCATATGATTAAATAAAAATCTTTTTAATCAATAGTTATGTAAATAGTTATGTAAGAGATATCAGGCAATTTATAGGCAATAATAGGTTATAAAATTATAAAAAATGTAAAGAAATGGCTATCCTGAGTTTCCTAAATATTTCATTCCTATTTTCAATACAAAATTATTCATATTCATATATCTATATTTTTATCTATATTTATTTTATAAATTATTGAAATATCATAATTAATAGAATAAAATATAAGTTAAATATTTATTATAAAAGTAATTATAAAAGTTAAATATTGATTAAAAATATTTTGAAATTAAAATATTATAAAATTTTGAATTTTATTTCTTTCTATTGATATATAAATACATATTTATACTAATTTACATTAATTAATATAAATTTTATATAAAATATATACATCAAATACATAATCTTATTTTTATAGTTAATATATATTAATAATATAAACAAAAAAAATGATAATATGGAACTCGGCTTGATAAATTGGAACTCCAAAATAAAATCAAAATATTAAAATATCTGATTTTTAATGATTTAATTAAATATATTTATAAAAAAGAAAAAATAACATGAAATTAGAGGTAAATAAATTTTAAATATATTTAATCTTTTATAATAATTTAATTATTTAATTTTTGTAAAATCAAGAAATTTTTCTTTGATTCTTTATATATCATTTTTTTTTATTTCTTATAGATGATATTATAGTATGTTTAAGTTTGATATTTTATTATAATAAATTTTTTTTATATGTAATTAAATATTTTATACAATTTTTTGGTTGTTTAAAAATATAAAATATTTATAACATTAAATTATTATTACTATAAATTGGAACTTTATATGTAATAAGAAGAAAAATTCGGTTTCTAGTTTATAATAATTGAATAATTTTTTTTTCTTTTAATATATATGTATTATAGTTATAAATTTCTATAAAACATATTATATTTTATTATATATTTTATTATTTTATACAAAATTATTTGTAATTTTTGTAAATAATTAATAATATGACTAATAATAACTAATAATGTAAATATATTAATAATTAACCTAATAATATAAATATACTATATTAATATATATTAATAATAATAACATAAAATAATAATAAAATATAATAATATATATAAAAATAATAATAATATATAATATATAATGATGTTTATTAAATATTATAATGAATATATTTATAAATAAAAATTTCTATTCAAAAGAACCAGAATTTTATATTATATAGAATATTATATATATTTCTCATTATATTCACATATAAACTTTTGAATAGAAAAATTTTATTTTTTCAAATATAAGATAAGTTAAGATAAGATAAAGTTTTAAATTATAATTTTCTTAATAACTAATATAATAATTATATGATTTTTATTATTATTTATTAGATATGAAAGAAGAATGTATAAGAATTAAATTAAAGCCAAATTTAAATCTTTTAATGCGCTAATTTTCAAAAAAACGATAAAAAATAAATTTTGGCATTATCTTTCCTATAAGTACTTCCATATTCTTTTCTATAAATAGAAAAAAGTTAACTAAAATAAATCAGATAAGATAAGAATGAACAAATAAAGATGAAAAAAATTTTATTTATTATAAAATATTAATTTTATATTAATTTCTTTTAATAAAAAAGAATATATTATTCTATTCAAAAAGTAAAATGATTTTTTTATTGTCATCTCAATTTTGCATCTTTTGTAATATTTTTAAAAAACAATACATCAATGCAAAGTTTTTCATGAAATTCGAAAAAAAAGATAAAATACTTATAAGAAGTATATGGAAATAATTCTATAAAGTTAGCGAAATTATTTAAAAATAAATGAAAAAGACATAAAACCATAAAATTCGAAACAATAAAAATCCTAAACAAAATTTCATAAGATTTCCAACACTGTTTTAAATAATAGAAACATCATTGAAACAAATATATATATTTGGCAAGAGATTACTTTGAAAAGAATTAAAAAACCATCTATTTAAAAGAAAAACACAATTTTGCTAATGTAATTCTATTGAATTTTTTTTTTTTTGCAGAATAGTAGTTATAAATAAAGAAAAAAGGAGAATATCTTATACCTTTTGGCTGCCAATGTAAACGAAGCTTTATGATGCAACGGTATCACATTAGAACGTTCAGAAGGAATGGCTGTAAAGCGGCATGCTTGATAACACTTAAGAGTTCCAACGTAGCTGCAATTCATGTTTAAACTACAAATGAGAGCCACGGAGTTATTGCATTAACGTATTAATTACGTGGATGCCGCGTTCCACAGCTCTGTTGCAATAAAGCGATAAAATACGAATCGGCGTTCATTTGTTACTCGTGGAACGTCCGTCAGTGTAGTTTCGCGTTCTCAAGCCTACGTTATTAAAGGCAGATGCTAAACGCCTTCTTCCATCTTATCTCGACTTTTTCCTCTCTTTGATATACAAGATGTTTGACAGGACGTCGAGGTTTGGATAATAAAATTCATTCCTTTACGCGTTTTATGGCGAGAATGAAGGATCAAAGTAGTATCCTTTAATTCGATTATTATTATTTAAATTTAATTTTAATTTAATTAACTTAAATTTCATTAATTTAATAGGTTTACTACCAAAAAGAAACGTTTTTATCATATTAATTTTGCACATTAAAAAATAAAAAAAATATAAAAATGTAATGAACAAATATAATTAATTATTTTTTCTAATATATATAATCATCTTCATTTAATCAAAAAAATTTCAACATTTCAAAAATAATATCAATGAAAGACATGTGATATCACATATATAGATGATACATAATAGCATATAGAGTGATTTTATAAAAAAAAAATAAGTCAAAAAAAAAATTTTTTTATTTGACACTTATTTTTGAATAAAATAAATTTGAAAAATTTTGAAGAATTTATTAGTTATTTACATTTAAACTGTATCACTAGTTACGAATCATCCTGTAACTAATTATTCTGACATATTGTAATGAACAACATGTTAAAGTTAATTATACTTTTTTGCTTGTCTTTTCGAATCTTATCATTTGCACAATTTTTCATTTAAATCTTTAAAACATTATTTACATCTTTATTGTTCTATTCTTAAATATAATTATATTTAAATATATTTTTAAATTTTTTTTTTTACTCTTTATATATATATTCTTTATTTACTCAACAAAATTTTATTTATTTATTTATTAATTTTATTTATTATCTACTTAATAATATACTTAATAATATATATTATATAATGTATAATATCTACTAATAAAAATTTCTTTAATAAAAAGAATTTTTTATTAAAATTAAAAATTTTTAAATTATTATTTTAAAATTATTATTATATTGATATTAATTGTAACATTAAACGCAATTTATAAATAAATTATGAATGAAAAAGATGATTTAATATCAAAATATATTAATTTATAATTGAGATATAGAGAATTTATAATTTATAATATATATTGAGAATTTAATTATTTCTTTATATTTCATGATATCATTTTATTCATTTATTGTGTTTTTCATAAGATTGGATATTATTGATATAAACTCCTATTCAAATCATTAAAATAAAATTGTTATTTTACTTTTTATTTATTACATTATTGCATCTTAAATAATATTATTTAAATAATTAAATAATTATTAAATAATTATTAAATAATTATGTAATTAAAATAACAATATTTTTGATTTCAATGATTTTATATATAATATATATATATATATATAGATTTATATATAATATTTACAAAAAAATTAATTTAAAACATTATAAATTTTTGATTAAATAGTATATAACTATATAACTATATAAATACTATAATATAATATAATATATAACTATAATTATATAATATATAACTATATAACTATAATATAATTATAATATAACTATATAACTATATAAATTTTTATTAAATATTTTGTGCTTAATAGGATTTAGATAAAACTTAATATAATACAATATAGATATAATTTTCAATTTTTTGAATGATTAGCATCTACAATAGCATGTTTAAAAAATAATTTATTTAAATATATATATATATATATATATATATATATATATATATATATATATATATTATTTTATTTGATAAATAAATATTTGTAATTTTATTTTATTAATAAGATATAAAAGTGTTTTTATATATTTGATGGAATTTCTCTTTTCAAAGTCTTGTTATATTTTTTTTCATATTTTTTGATTTTCGCATTTCTTAATCTGAAATAAAAATGTGTTTTTTTACATAAAAATTTTTTTTTTATTTTTTATCTATCTTATTATTTGATATAATAAAACATTTAATACGTATATATATATATATATATATATATATATATATATATATATATATATATATATAAATTTTGATATTATAAATTAATATTTATACAAAATTATATAAAATTATATTTATATAAAATATATTTGATTAGAACTTAATATATATGTATTTCTTTTTTGTTTTATTCATTGTTTTTATCTTATACAAGAAATACAAGAAAACTTGTTATCTTCTTATAAATATAAATAAAATTTAACACATGTTAAGAAAATAAAAATAAAAGATTTTTATTTTTTCGAAAATTTTCAGATAAGACACTTCGTAACACCATCAACGCGATTCTTTAATGAATTTCTGCGCGGAAGAAGAGGAACGAGATAATGCGGTTAGATAGATAATTGGGGTAGATCGAGTCTGGCTGCGTCCAGCAGGTCTCGATTCGCTAAGGCACGCCCACGGTTGGCAGAAATTTCATTTGCCGTACCGTTTTTACCCTTATCGTAAAATCTGCGATTCGTCGCGACAGAATGTCATCCAGATGGACAACCAGACCCACCCCACTTGTCAAAAATTCTTTTTTTCTCTTATTCTCTTTCCATTTTCGTATTGAATCTATATAGTGGAAGACAATAACATGCATTTGCGTTGATATTCGGTAGCAAGACGACTTCTCCAACGTACGAAAATCATCCCTTCTTCTCTTATTGCAAAGTTGTAATTACTTTTTAGAAAGCATTAATCATTATTACTCGACTATGTAATCTGAATTTCAGTTTTGCTCGAGTACCGCTTGGTGCTCATTAATTCAGCCTGCCAAGCGATACCGTGGCGTTGGTACATATGGTGGATTCCATTCTTTGTTTTTGTTTTTCCAGAGGTGTATGCAATTTTCGTGGTAGTTTTTATGGTTATTTGTAATTAATTTTTTCTTTTTTCTCACTTTTTTTTTTCGGAAGAACATATTACTTGCAATGTAATATAGCGATGATTTTTGCAAGAAATATGAATAGTATTAAATTTTCTCGAATATAATTGATATAATATAAATGATATGTTCATCAATGTATTAAAAATTGATTTCATATGAATAGAATTACAGAAAAGAAATATAGTAAACTTTAAAGATATAGTTAGTAAGTTTGAAATTTTTTTTTATAAACATATTATGTTAAGATATATATATATCTTTAATCTATAATTAATCATACGAAATATATTATTCAAAATGTGCATAAAATTTCATATAACTAGTGATACAATTGAGCAAATAATAATTTTACATATAAATTATATTAAAAAATAAAAATAAAAATTTTCATTTAAGATTTCATTTTCGAATAAATTAAATTTAAAAAGTTTTCATGTATAAATAAAATTCTTGATCGAATACAAATAATTTATAAATTATTCTAAAATATTATCCAAAGGATAAAATAAAATTTTATTTTATAAAACAATAGTGCTTATTTTAAGGACTTATTTTTGAAAAAAATTTTGAGATTAAACATTTCTATATATAGAAAAAAAAATTATATACAAAATTTTGTTCTACATTTTTTATATAAAATAATCTATTATTAATTCTATTCATTCGAGAATTAGCCAATCTAAATTAATAAAATTTTTAAAATTAATTTATTCAAAAATAAAATCTCAAATGAAAAAAATTTATATTTTTTTTTAGATGCACTACATAATCATTTTTTATCCAATTATATCCAAATTACATTCTCTAAAAATATAGAGAATTATTAGTATATTAGCATAAAATAATATCATACTTAATAATCCAGTAATTAATAAAGAATTCACTCAAAGATAAGGAAAGATTTTTATTTAGTATCTTATATATCTTATAAACTCTAATTGATAAGTATAAAGTTCTAGTTTTTCTAAGAAATGTGCTATATTAAGTTTTTCTTGAAAAGCCATTATATATATTATATCATAGAAAAACCATTTTTTTATAATATTTTTATAATATTTTTATAATATAATTTATATTCAATTATATTTTATTAATAACATATATATAACACATATATAACACATAATATCAATATATTTGATAATGAAATAATTACATCATAATTAAGTTAAGGGATGATTTCACGATGTAAAGTATTTATAAAAACATTATTTATAAAAAAAAAATATAATAAATCATGTTTTTGCAAATAATTATTATCGACATAAATAAACAATTCGCTTAATAATTAATTGAATATGCATTGATTATTGAGATGAAATATAATTCCACAACAAAAGATAGAAATTATCTAAGCTATATTTACTTTGGTTAAATTTCAATAATAATATATATTCAGGATTGTAGAGCGCAGCTGCTCAAAAAAGATACTTCTGTCGCGCTCTGTCAACCGGTATTCTCTGAAAAATTATTGCAGCTCGGTCAAAAGTCATTAAGAACTCTGCCGGTGATTGCCGAAAAGATGCTAAATTACCTATCATTAGATACGGCCAACAAAAACTGACTTATGTATCTCTTGGCTCTTTTTGGTCTCGTTCTCGAAGAAAGACAGATTCGCGCGTGGATAACACGCCTATATACGACTGAAACAAAATAGATGGAGGACAGATAAAACAAATGCAATACGTACTGTGTTACGAGAGTTCCTTTTTCAACTAACATGATTAAAAGAGTGTTGTTTTACCAACTTCCTTATGCTTAATCTTTATTCCATGTAGAGAGCATTTTCCACGACTCATTAACTCCGTAGATCTCTCTTGCCAGACTATGATTAAACCAGTTCAAGTATATTCTTAGAACTATCGCGAGGAAATTCAAATAATCGAGTTCGTTAAATCATTTTTATTTGTGTTCTTATGTTTGTATATATATAAAACTAGCAATTCTATAAAATGAAAAATTTTTTTGAAATGAAAAGTTTCGTTTATCTTAATAACTGTAAATTGTTTAAGATAAATAAATAATCTAACTTCTCCTAATTTTTATATTACATTCAAGAAAGAAGAATATAAAATTATATAAAACGATCTCAAAAATTTTACGATTTATTATATTTTAATGGTATTTTTTATTTACATATAATTTAGACTGCCAAAATATTTAAAAATATTTTGTTGAAATAAAATTACTTCACACTTAATAATTTACATTCCATTCATATTTTCTAATAATAATAATTTTTCTATTTTCTTATCATTCTCAAATTCTACTTCCTTTCTACTACATTCTATTCAACATTTTTTTATTAAAAACTGGTTCAAAATATTTTTTATTAACAATCGAAGATTCATTTATATTCAATCAGATATATTTTATTCTACTTTTTCGATTTTCATCTTTCTCTAAACAAATATTTTCAAAAAAAAATTTTATATTCCTTTTATATTTTTTCTTATGCAACTTTCATACTATATATACAAAAAGATTTGCAGAAAATCCACAAAATTGCGATTTTGAGATTTATAATAATTTTGAGAAATTATCCCTTCCATTTTTAATTTCTTAATTTTTAATTCTTCTATAAACAAATATGCTTCACATTCAAGAAAAAAGAAAATTTTATGTTTCTTTCACCTTTCTTCACGATAACTTTCACATTACATATATAAAAATGATTCGTAACAAGTATCATCATATAACACATGTCACATTTCTTTCATCTTTTTTACAATTTTCACATTACATACATAAATATAAAATATATTTAAAAAATTCAAAAATCTATATAGTTGCGATTTTAAAAAAACAAAACTTCACAAACAAAGCTTTCTCATCATTATATTCCTTCGATCCCTTATAAATATAAACAATTCTTTCATATACAAGAAAGAAAAAAATTTACGTTTCTTTCATCTTTCTTATTGCAATTTTCATATTATATATTTACATACATGTTAAAAAGATTCACAGAAAATCTTCACAGAACCGATTTTAAAGTTAACAATAATTTCCAAGAATCGTCTCGACGATGAAGAACGATTTATCCTCTTTTTTCTCGATGTATCCCTAGGCGAAGTATGTTCTCACCACGTGTATTTTGACACCTTGGCAGCGAGCAACGAGGTAACAACGATATAATTTTACGCGGTAAACGCGTTTCGTTCGACCTTTCAGCAATTTCGACGGTATCCCTAACGAGGGTATTCGACGCGAGGTTAGCCGCGAGAAGAAACGTCGCGCGATTGTTTTTACTGGCGTTTTCTGGTGTAGGGTCGATAATTGGGGACGGGGGCTGTCTCTCCCGTTTTTTTTCTTTTTTTTTTTTTCACGATTCCAGTCCTAAACCCGAAATGTGTCGTTGTGGGCACGAGGTATGAAGATGAGATATGGTGAGGATGAAAAGAAAAAAAAGAGAAGAACGAAAAGTCGACTAAATAAAGAGAATCGATTGATTGATTTTTAATTGGTATTTAAAATTTATTCAAACTATTAGGAATTATACAAAATTAATAGAATTCACAATGAAATACGAAAATTCATATGATTAATTGGTAAATAAATTTCCGTTTAGAATTTAATGAATATGAAACATGTGGTATATAAAAAGAATTAATTTGATTTAATGAGACTTCAATCTCATCATTTTTATTATTTTTTAATAAAATTTTGTTTTGAATTTACTTTTTTAATTTAATTTTTATATTTATTTAGTTAATATCATTTTTATATACAAAAATACAAAATCTTAACATGAATATATTAAAAAATTTTTTTTTTTCAATGTAATAATTTTTTATCATTATCACTTTAAATTGTTTATCATAAAAATTTTAAATTTTAAATTTATATATTTAAATATTTTTTTAAGTAAAACCTTGTTATATAATAATGATAAAAAATATTATATATGTAATTTTATATTATTAATGTTTTTACAAAGATTTTTCATTTTACAAAAATTGAAGAATTCGAGTGATCATTACGAAAATCTATTCTTTTGTTCGAAATAAATAAAGCTGACTATGAGGTTACGAACTTTACCCCTAACAATTTATGATGAACAAGGGAAGGTTAAAAAAAAATTATTTCAAATGTTTGTATAACGAAGTTGCAAGATATCAGGAGTCCAAGCAACGCCCATTATTGGCACCTGCTCGAGATAATAAAGCAATTGTTGGTGATTATCGAAATTCACGGTTTGCACCATCGTGCCTCGAGTCAGGCTTTCTTCGAACGTGAAATCCTGGAAACTAAACTACCCTTTCTGCTGGTTTCATATATTTATTAGACATTTATTTTAATCGAAATAAAATAATAAGAAAATATATATAAAATATATCATAAAGAAATCAATGATAAAAAATTAGGAATAATAAATAAGTAATTCAATAAGTAATATTTATGCAAAAAATACATTGCAATATATAAAATATTCAAAATAAAATATCTCTCATTATAAAAAATATCTCACAAATCAATGACATATAAGATATTAAATATTCTGTGTAAAGTTGTTTCTTTTTTTTTTTTTTTTGAAACACTACTGTCAATTTGAAACTTTTTTAATCAAATGATTTAAAAAAGCTAACATTTTAAAATATAAATGAATTTTGGAATGAAATTCCTAATGATGGATTAATTTTATGACTTAATTTTTTTAAAATGAAACGGTATATTAAGTTTTTATTGCTTATATTTTTTTATTCATCGTCAGTTAATTACTGTCAAACTTAACAACTTTTAATTAAAATAGACTTTTTTTCTTTTATATAATTGAAATATTATAACAAAATACTCTACATAAAAGCTAAGAAAATTCGCCTTTGAATATATGCATTATAAATTTTTTTCATAGCCTTTTATATATCCTTTGTTCTTTAATTACTTAGAAAAAAAAAATATTTCAAATATACGTTATTAAATATATGTTAAGTTCAATGATAATTCCATGTAATACAAAAAATTAATTTGCTATTCTCTCTTTAAAAAATTGAGAATGATATTTTTTCCATCCTTGAGAAACTTATCTTTAAAATCTATATTCTGAAATGTTAAATATTTTAAATTATTTAAAAAATAAATTTTTAATTGATATCTATAATAAAAAAAACAATTTCATATATTAATTCATATAAATTCATTCATATAAATTCAATATTGATGATTTATAAAATTAAAGATTTTTTTTCAATTAAAAATATAGCAACAAAATAAAAGTTTAAGAAATATAAAATCATGAATATATGAATTTTAAATTATATAGTTATAGAATATTAAAATATATACATATATACATTCATATATATATATAATGTATATATAAGTTCATAATAATCATGTTATACATTATTTAAAATGTAGATTGTACAAATAATATTATATATTAATTAAAAAAAAATATAAAAAAATGTATATATATATATATATATATATATATATATATATATATATATAAATTAATAAATAACATTAAAACTGAGCATTAAAATTAAGTATCATTAAAAATAACTATTATATTGTACAAATAATATATATATAAAATGAAAGAAAATATTTGCAATAATTTAGAAAACGAAAAGAATATATTAATTTATATTATATGTATAGTGAAGAACTGATATAAACATTTTCATTTCGAATAAAATATAAAAAAAAAACTATTATATTCTAATTAATAACTATATTTCTAATTAATAACATTAGAAAACTATTAGCTATTTAATTATTAATTATAAATACTATACATAATATTTTTTTTCTTTTTAATAAGTTATTGAATCAAATCAAACTGGTTTTTTTACTTTTTTATTATTTTTTTAAGATGCATAGCATACTAATAAATATAATTATTTTCTAATCTGGGTAGTAATTGATTCATAATATTCTTTTGCCGAAATTTTTAAATAATTTGAAAACCAATATTTTTTATTTATAATTTTATTTATAAATTCATTTATTATCAATATTTTATTCTTAAACATTGAAATTTTTAAATTAATCCGCCTAAATAGTTAACATAAAAAACTATAATTTAATTATATTGAAAGATTTTGTAATTAATTTTGTTATTGAATTTTCTTTCTTTTATATTATTTCGTTTACTTTTTCATATATTTTATTTACATGATTTTTTATATAACACATTTAATCTAAAAAAGTAAACAAAAATTTTCAAAAGAAGAATTTTTTAACATACAATAAAAGTATATTCCAAATCGAAATAAAATTTTAAAAAGCACAATTATGATAATAATATTCTTTTCATGTGTATTCATCATTCATTTCTTTTATAAATAAATGAACAATCCTTTTGATAAATAAATGAAAAATGGAAAAATCAACCAATAATTAATATAATATTAAATGAAAGATACCGAACATTTATTCATTGTTCATTCTTCTTGAATAGATATAATAAAAAAGAAATAAATTATTAATAACATTAATATTTAAATAATATTATGAAAAAATTTCGCAAAATATTTTGAAAAAATTTTACTTTTGATCAAAAAAATTCAATTACATATTATCATCCTGAACCGATTTTTCATTTTCAAAAAATTTATAATTTTATGCCATCTATTGATTGTATCATTGTATATGCAAATATTATTTCTTATTTGGAACACAATATTTGGAAAAAAAAATATTATATAATCACATTTATATTATAGTAATCTTATATTCAAGTATTGAAAGCTAAAATTTCGTTTGTAAATTACAAATTCATAAATTTAATTATCTTCATAAATATTTACTTTCTATGAATCAGATTTTTCAACAGTAAGAGTAAAACGAAAATTTTTTAATTTTTTTCATATTAAATATATATATATATATTTCATATATATAGATTACAAATTTATATATAAAAATTTTATACAAATTTATACAAATTTATATTGCAAAAGTATACTGAAAAGAAGTACAGTATATGCTAAATATAATGAAGTTAAAAAATGAATATACATTACGTGCAAAATATATCGATAAATCTTAACATTAAGTAGTAAACATGTTAATGTATTTTTAATTACAAGCAAAGAAACCATGAATCCTTCGCAAAATTACAAGTGATTTAAGTTGTAGAAGAATAACTCTTCCTTCATTTCAAACTTTCAAAATTCCATGTAAAATTGTTATAATAAATTATTATACCAAAAACAAAGCATGAAATGTATAAATGTTTAATATTTATAATATAAATTCTTAAAAATAATTTGTTATTCTTGAATGAAAATTTTCATTCATTTTTAATTATTATAATAAAGAGATGAATATATTTAATTTAACTAATATTATAATATATATCAAGCGAATGCGGTTAATTATTTAATAAAAAAATGAAAACTAATAAAAAAAGAGATAAACAATGTGATTGAACATTATAAAATAATATTAAAAAGTTTGCAATATAATAATTTTATAATACTTCAATTATAAATGTTTTCTTTTTTCTAATATAAAAATAATATAATAATATAAAAAGTTAAATTAAATTATATATATATAATATAAAAAATTAAAAATAAATAAATATTTTTTCCTCTACTATAATATTAATATTATTACATGTATACCTAATAATATTAAAGAAAAAAACAAAGTACTATTATAATAATTATTAATATATATATATATATATATATATATATATATATATATATATATATATATATATTATATATATATATTAATATATTATATACCTATTAATAAATTATTATTTCTGTATATATTATTATAAATGTCATATTAATGATATTTCATTAGTATAATTTTTAAAATATAAGATAAAAATAAATAATATATAATATCATTTATTGCAATTTTTCCTTTGTTGCTATTTATTTATTCCTTAATTAAACGCAATTATCAAGAATCATTAATATTATTTTATGATGTTACTCTAATATTATTTTTAAGAAAAATAAATAATTCCTCATCTATCATAGAATAATTATAGAGAAAAATTTGCATTTGTCACACTTTCCCTTTATTATTAATTTTCAATCATTGGAATTGAGTACATTCGTCGAGAAATACCATGGGTGTCTGGTACCAATGGAATTCCATTGCGCAAACCTCGTCGTGTTTCAATCTCGATGCTCGCCTCAATTAAGCTACACGATAATGAGCGTTAATTCGCAAGGAGGTTTATAGTTGGTTGGCATGTCACTCTGACATTTGTCTTGGCCCGCGTATAAGTCAGAAAAGCCTGGTGAAACGAAACCATAATCCATCGATTCTTTCGATTTTCCTGATTTTTTCCAATCTATATATGAGAATCACTTTCAATCATATTAGTTAACTACTAATTAACAAAAATGAAATTTTTTTAATCATATTATGTATAAATTTGAAGAAGAAAAAACTGACAAAAAATTTTTATAATAAAAGAAATTCTAATAAGAAATATAGATATAGATATCTATTTTATATGTTTTAATGAAATAATTGTTTTGTTATAATTTTTTATATTTTTATTATATTTATATTATAATATATATAATTAATAATAAAATGTAAAATATTTTCATCAAATTTTATATTAATTTATTTATATCAATTCTAATTTAATCCATTTTTTATTAATTACCATGAAATTTTTTATTTTTTTTACCGGAAACGAGAATAAATGGCGAACAAAATATGAATTTTCAAAAAGAAGAAAAATAATAAAAGATTTGTAGAAATATTTATTATGTGAGATTTATATTCCTCATGTCCTCACAATGTGAGAAATACGTTTTTACAATCTTTACAATAGTCTTTCTAATCAGATGTAATTAAGATGTATAATAGGGAAGAGATTATCTCGGTCATTTTTAAAAGTTTTTGATGATCTAAAAATGAACATGCAGAATTTTGGTTGATTATCAAATATCTCTCTTAGATGCGATACTATTCTATTTTTGCTTCCATTGAAAAAAAATCATATTATATTGTTTTTTTATAATATTAATAATAATTAATAATTATTAATAATTAATAATTAATAATAATAATTAATAATAATTTTATAATATTAATAAAAATTAATATAAATAAAAATTAATAATTCTAAATAATTTTTTTCTAATTTAAAAATTTTTATCTAGATAAAAATTATTTAACTTTTATGGATTTAACGAAATAAAGATTTATTTTAGTTGTTTATATTTTGATTTTTTATTTTTATGTTTTTTATTAATATTTTATTAATATAAAATTTATATTAATAAAATATTAATTAATTATTGTAATTGCTATTGAACTTCAATACAATATTTATTTCTAAAAAAGTTCATTTAAAAAAATCCATTTCATACATGTTTCAAATCAAAATTTTAAAAAATCTTGTCACGAATAAAATTAAGATATTTGCAATTTCATTTTAGAAACTTTTCTATTCACAGCATAATTCTCAAATAATTTTTCGTAACTTTTGTTTTTAATTTTATCTATAACTAATATCTATAACTAATATTTTTATATATAATTCAGAAGAATAGTTTTAAAATAAAAATAAATTTTCAAATGAATTATCTAGAAATTTTCTATTAAATTAAAAACTTGAAAATATCTAATTATTTTAAATATTTTCAATACTTTATCATCAATTCTATCATTATATTCAATTTAAAAAAAGTTCTTTGTTAATAATATATACTAATATAATATTTTAATCTATTATCAAAAGTATTTCTTTCAAATCCTATTCCCTTATAAACTTTTGTTTCATATTTCAATTACGAAGAAAAGTAGTAATTAATCAAAAATATAAAATGAGTATTTTTATATTTTTATGATTTTTTTAGCTTTGATGCTAAATAGCAATAAAATTTATAAAATTATATAAATTTTATTAAAAAAAATTACTAGAACATTTTCTGCTTTGAAACAAAATACAAATAAGAACAATAATTGTATATAATTATAAAATATTGTTCTTTAAAATAGATAAAATATCAATAATTAGTCAAACTTTATATCGAATTGTTACAAACAAACTCTTCATTATCATTCATTAATCAAATTTGTTTTTTTTCATTAAATATTATTATCATATACAATATACTCTTCTTTACCAAGATACTTAAATTAAAAAATCCGATCCATCTATTAATTATTTTCATCTTGAAAACGTCATTATCCCCATCAACTCTCCTCGACAATTCGAAAAAGGTCGATGGAAAACGGTGATCATACTCGTCGAAAGTGACCCGTTCGTCCACCATCCATACCAACACCCATATCCTGTCATAGAAGGAAACGATGGAGGCGACATGGTAATGGTCGTTACTCGTCGCTGGGTCTCTACATCTGAACGTCGATCAGCTTTCGGATTACGCATGTCCTGGCAGCTGCGCATCCTTCCTGGGCGTTCCAAACAGCCGCCAATCGGTGAAACCCTCTAATATTAACCACCCTTTACCGGCCAATCAGAATCATTCGCTATATCAGCGAGGGTGTCATCGGCCAGTTGGGCTACGCGATATTATCATTCTCGTGGACGAGGGAGGAAGAGAGTGAAAGACGAAGAAACGAGGAGGATGGAAGGCGGCTGGTCATCGATCCTAAAGCTTACACTCTGGGAATCAAGAGCCGCCTTCGGGCCATCGACGTGGGATACTAAACTCGACTGGCTGACGGGGTAAGCAAGCGGAAAAGCATGAGCTCGAAGTAACGATTTAATCCTCCTTTCCGTATCCATCCAGCTCGGGGGCTAATCCTTCGCGCAGTTTCGAGCCGGATTTGCGGCTGTCGATAGGGCGTTTAAGCTGGGAAAATTGTATCGTGGAGTATGACCGGGTTGGAGGCTGCAAGTATTCCTTTGATGAATATTTAATGATAGTTATATCGAGTTGGTTGGAAAGTTTGTTGCCAGGTTTAACCCTTCTCGCGCTGGAGGCATCTATAAACGATCAACGATGGAGCGATCTTGAGATATTATAGAAGACTGTGTGGACGACCATAGTATTTAGTAGTTTGTATTTAAGGTAGTTTTTTATTCTTGGAAGAATAATGTAAAGATGGCGAATCGTGTATGAATGGTACACTTGCGATGGACCAGCTGCACCATCTAACGATGAATAAAAATATATTGCGCTTTTTTTAGTTAAAATATATCTTATTTTTTTTTTCGAGGATATGATGAAGTGTTAGAAGCTTTTTTATACGTTTTTCTATCTATTAAATAAAGAGAAATATTTTAAAGATTTAAAATAATCTAATTTTTTGTTGAATTGATGAATAGCACAAAGAAAATGATAAAATTTCAGATTTCTTGATATTTCGAGATAATAAGTAAGATGTAATTGGAAAGAATAAATTTTAAATAAATTAAAGAGTAAGCTTTACTATAAAAGAATCAATTTATATAAAATTATATCCCTTTCTAAATTCTGAAATATATTTTTAGTATAATAAATAATTTAAAGATAATTGCATTTAATGTTATCAAATATTATTATGTTTTAATGTTTTTCATTAGTGATTCCCAATCTTTTACATCATTTTCACCATAATATCTTAGGATTTTCATACTTCCTCTTACATAATCAATAAAGTTTTAAAAAACTTTCTCCAATGAATAGATATAAAATATATATTTGCAATACTACAAAATATAATTAATTGAAATGACGACATCATTTTCTAATTGTCCCTTATAAACTTATGTTTTATATATCATAGAAAACATATATATATATATATATATATCGATGTATTCAATTTTAAAAATTAATATTATTCAACAAATCAAAAAAATATAGAAAATAAACTAATGTCGAATCATATTCTAAACAGATGTCGTCAAATGTTTGAACGCATTCTTTGATTTTTTTAATAAATCATCCTTATTTCTTTATCTATTAAATCAATTCAATCCGTCGTTTCCAATTCTCATTTCTAAAGATCAACGAGGAGCGTTTCCGCGATGAGTCGCAATAAAAGCAAGCTGCACGATGATAAAGCTTTAGAACAGATTAAGATGTATCCCGGACTCGTTTCGGAATCTCCAACTAACTTACGTATGATAATCGGCACCGCCCTGATTGTTTCATCAAAATCGTGCGAACACCTTGCGCGACCGGATTTATTTTTTGCTCGCGTGGATCGCCGATCGTGCACACGCCACGCTTTCTAAATTCCTCGCCGTACCCTTTTCCACTTTGAAAGCGGTCAGTTCGTTCGCAAAATTAATGTTCGATCACGGCAGAATCCCGTGAAATTTTGTCGAGGAAAGAGAGAGAGAAAAAAAGGACAACGATTCCTAAGCCTAAAAAATAATAGGAAACCGGGGTTTCTAATATCGTGAATGGTTACACGAAGAAGAAGAAGAAGAAGCAGCTGCATGCTTTCGACGAAATTGCCGTCGATGAAATTGCATCGAAGGAAATAGTCTTGCGAGAAGGACTATCCCCTTTTCTATCCTCTTCTTTCTCATCGTAACTTAACTAGCGTTATTTTTCTTTCTCTTCTTGCTCTTCTTCTACTTCTTTTTCTTGGGTAGTTAATAGTTCTAACCGGTTTTATTTGCACGTCGAGTCCTCTTCTCGTTCCGCTGTCGGTGTTTAATTTGTTCTTTCCTTTTTTTATGGATGCATCTACGAGTAGCATACTTCTTCACGCGTGCGCCCATCCTTCATCCTCCCCCTCCTTGAACAAATCGTTTGCAAATTGACCATCTCTTCTTCTGAGTTGAATACTAGGATGAAATGAAATATTTCTTTACTATTTCTAATTTTTAATAGTAAACAGAATTTGCTTTCTTTAGATAATGTAGTAATTTGTGATGATAATTTATTGAAATTAAAAAAAATTATGAAATTAATAATGCAATTTATTTTCTGTAAATGTTTTTTCTGCATATACAACAACGAACAATATTTTGGAATGAAATTACAAAATAAATTGATAATCTATTTTTATATGATATTAATAACACCAATTAGTTATCATTTCATATTTTAATAAAACATTTAAGAGTCTATTTTTTTTTATATTTTCTTTTATTTTTGCTTATAGAATAAATTTGCTTATAGAATAAAGTTTGACGAAAAAAAATTAGAACATCTTATACAATCTATATATCTTATACAATCTTTGAACAAATGAATCCATTTATAATTTTCAATATTTTTCGTGTTTTTAGTAAAATTTAATAACAAAATTTAATTGCAAATTTTATCAAGTATTAATATATTATATATATTTATATGATTCATAATATCTTATTATTTTTTATCCAATATCTTTATGCTCAGATAACTTTCCTAAATTCATTAAAAATTTGCATAAAATATTTGTATATAAATAATTAATTACAATTAGCTGATTTAAATAAAAAAAATTTGGAGATTCGATAAAATTATTTAAAAATAAATGATGTGATAAAAGTATATATGAAGTATGCACGCTATTAAAGCAAACTGTAATCAAAGCAAAGAGAGAAAACACAAATTAGTAATATGTATATAGTAATTAATAAAAATAAAATTTAATCTAGATAATAAAAATAATTTTTTTTTTTTATATTTTTTATTTTATTTATATATTATTTATTTATATTTATTATTATATTTATTATATTATTTAAAAATAAAAATTATTTTTAAATTTTAAAATAAAAACAAAAATTATAAGTAATTCTAATTTTTTTGGATAAAGTAATTATCCAAAAATAAATCTAAATTTGATCAATAAATTTTTTTACATACAACTTAAAATTTATCATATGATTTTAGAAATTTTTGTTCTGAAAAGTATAATATAATTCTTGTTTTTAACAAATTAGATTTTTTATTATAAAAAAAAAATTTTTAGTAAAAAAAATAATCATTTTGTAATCATTTTTAATTTGCTTATCTATATTGAACATCGTTTTACATATTCATTTTGATATACAAATTTGATATATTATTTTAAATTTATAATATGAGAGGAAAGATATTAAACATATTAAAATTGATAATATAATAAAAATAGGAATCATAAAGACAAAAATATATTTTAAAATGAATAAAAATTTATATTTTAAAAGGTTTATACTATTTCAAAAATTAATTTATTATTTAATCAGAGAAAGAAGTTTGCAGACAAAATTAAAAATAAATTTTTTTCATTATTAGAAAATAATTATACGATTTTAGACATTTTTTTTTTTTTGCTGCAGTATAACAATTGAGATTTTTATTATTTAAAAATGTATGCAAAATTTTTTACTTTTCTTTAAAAAATAGTTCATAATAGGTAATCATGATAAACTTTTCTTTATAATAAAAATCAAAGTGTTTTTATTTATTTTTTTTATTTATAAATTTTGTTGGATGGTATATTTGTTATAACTAGTTTCAAATTAAAAATTTTGTGTTGTAAATGTAAAAAATTTATTGAAAAAAATTATATCTAATCAACAGTTAAAAAATGTCAAAAATAAACACAGAATTACACCAATAAGGATGATCGTTTAGAATTGTTCACCTGTCCTTATTTCCGCGATGAAACACAAGTTACAAAGGGTAAGACACAGGCATTCTGTCGTAATCTTGTCGGTGTTCCCCGGCGGCTCGCACAAGGGCATAGATTAATCTATTCGAACCATCTGATCCTCTCCTCGTTAGGGGTTGTTCCGTTGTTATTACGAGCTTACCCCTCTGGCTAACGTTGCGCACGATCTGATAAGAAGACGCCACGCAATTTTTACCCCAGTTTCAACGACACTGTACATTGCTTACATGTAGATACGTGGGAAACATTACGAATTTGGAAAACGTTTTGACGACCAAGGGAACGGACCAATTATTCGTTGATAAGTATGGATAATATCAATAATAATAATATATTGTAATATCAATATCAATAATAATAATATATCATGTAATAACATTAATTAAAAGCAAAAATATAAACATATAAACATATATGATGTTTAACTGTATATTAAAAAACCAGTTATTTTCATCAAATAATAATTATAAATAATAAATAATTTATTTTGTGAAATGTTAAATAAATCATTTAATTGCAGATATACTTATTTATACTTTTCATATGAAATACTTTATTTGCAATACTTTATTTCAAAAATAAACTATTTCTTAAATTTTAAAAAGTAGTTTTAAAATAATATAATTTTAAAATTTCTTAAAATATCCAAATTTGCTTATATGTAGAGCAATTTATTTTTCGACGAAAAATTACCTTGAATATGTTAAATTAATCCTCAATTTTTTATCATTTTTTCATTTTTTATACAATTTCAATTGGAAATACTTTTTATAACAAAATAATAAAGTATTAAAATTTAAATATTTTATAATTTAATATTTTGTTCTATTTTTTATCATTATGAATTTAAAAAATAATATTGAAATTTTAAAAATTTATTTTATTCTCTCAAAGATGTTCTATTAATAAAAAAATCCATGTATATATATTATATATATATAATTTATATAGATATATAGATATATATATTATATATAGATATAGATATTATGCTAATATTACATATTATATATTTTACAATGTATAAAATTATTTACAATATTTACAATCGTATAAAATGGAATTATTATCATTAGTTCTAATAATATAACTTATTAATTCGCTCAATACTTTTATGATTAATTATATGTCAAAAATATAAAAGTAGAAAAAATTAATTAGTAATATCGATGATAGAATAGTTTGATTACATGGAAAAGTTCTAAGTTCTCTAAATATATTTTATTTAGATTAAATTTTTATAAAATTGAAGTAGATATAAGGTTTAAGAATATTTTATGACGGTCAAACGTCGTTATAATAAAATTAGTATCGCTTTATTCTTGTTTCATCTACTATAATATTCAATTATTTATAATTTAAAATAAATCTTAATTGATATTTTTGTATATTTGTAAAACTTTTGGCTTTGTTCCAATCATACAAATATATTAACTTACCATACACAAAGAAATAATTTTTGCAGATTTTAAAAAAGTATTATATGTATTGTTGTAGATATTTTTTAAATTCATAATAAATTTTTAATCAAATCATGACATAACTAGATAATAATATAATAACAATTAATCGAATAACTTGTAAAAACTTTGATTTTTATTTTTAATCAAGTCAATAATTACAAATTATAAATTAAAATTACAGATTGTAATTAAAGAAATAGAAAGCATCGCACTTTTTCCATAACAATAACTTAATCTTCCCAATCTTTTTTCTCAAGCTTTTTTCGAACTACAAAAACCGACCATTGAAAACATTGACGAAACGTTCAACGTTCCCTCGTTAACTGTTGCAAAAAAAATCTTTCGCGAGTAAAAACTACTTACAACCCCACCTTTGCGCCAGATGCTGAATATCCAAACCCTAAATTTCAACATCGTGTTCTTCAAACAGTGGTATACCATTTGTAGAAACCGCAATGCGGTTGGAAACACCGGTTAACCGGCGATGATCCGTGAACAAGCGCAACCTGCTTTGGTAAACGAACGAAATTGGGGGAGAAGAAAGAGGATGAGAGGGCGACTTTTGCGGTTATGGCACGCTCGAAAGTCGAGAGTCCTCCACAATCACACTATAGGGGGTCGTTACAGGCGCCTAGGGTGTTTTGCTTGCTCTCTTATTTGTCATCGAGCCATCGATCCATTAAACAAGTCCATACATTGGAAAAGAATGATGAACATCGTTAAGCTTCATGAAATTTGATTTTCTTAGAATGCGATTTGTAAAATCGTTGGAAAACGAATCAATGAAAAATTTTTGGTATTTTTTGTAATAATATTACATAAAATAATACATATAATATAAAAATAATAAGTATTATTTTTATATTTTAAAAATAAATAAATTAGGATTTTTAAAATACAATAATTTTAAAAATATTCTTGGATTTAAAGCATGTGCAGGTATTTTAATATATAAAAAGTATATATAATTTATTTCATATAATTATTTATGACATATTTTTTTTGTAAATTAAAAAATTTTCAAGATGCAGTATCAAATAAAAATAACAATGAGATTAGTATATATAATATTTTTTTATTTATTTAAAACGCACTTTCAAAATTACATATACGTTAAAAATTTATATCATCATCTCATTACAATCTTAATCTCTATAAAGAAACTATTCATCTAAATAGATTATTAATTCCTTTATTCATATTTGCATATTTTGATTTATAAATTAATGACTATTTGAAAATTAAAAGAAATATTCATCATCATCTATTACAGTTCAACAAATCTATCAACAAATTTCTTATGAAAAACTTATTAAATATTTAAGAATACAATAAGAATATAATTAAATATGTAATTTGTCAATACAATATCATATCAGTTAAATTAATTATTTAAACAATTTTTCATTTTATCTTTCTTATCTTAAATTTAATTTAAAAATTGAAAATTAAAAAAATTTTTACATAAACATTGTTTTATTAAATATAATATATTATACATAATATATCTATTTCAATTACATAAAAATAAAATTATTCCTTATATTATATATATTTCATATTCATTTTCTAATATAGCAAAATTAATAATCTTGTTGTAAAATTTAATGTTTATCAATTTTGTAATTGTTTATTAGTTTTTAAAAATAAATTTTAATTAATTCTTCTAATAATTATCTGATAACTATAATTATTATATTTTATTTACTATGATAATTAATAATTAGTTAGATATTATTTTTTATCTTTACATAATATGACAACATTATATCTATCTCTATATTATATATATATATAAGATTTAAATGGATATTTAAATATACCATATTTATATAAATTATTGAAAAAATATTTTTCAAAATTTTATGATTTTTTTATTGTCGAATCTATATTAATCTATATCATACATGTACACTATTGAAAATTCCATGTAGTTATAATTAAAAAATTGCAATCTCTTGCTCATAATATCCTATTTATCCTATTATATATCATAAAATTATATATCAATTCAAGTCAAAGACATATCTTAATTAAACAATCTCTCTGTTACAAATAATTATCAAATATGAAATTATATTAGAACAACTTCAACTTCATTTTCCATTCCTCTCCCTCTACAATTTTTAACAGCGACCTGTAATATATTATTACACAAGTAAAAATGTCACAGACTTGTCCTTCCACTATGCACCTGTTCCCATAGAATAATTTAGAGGCCGGCACGTTTTCGTAAAAGCTCAACCAAGATCGATTCGTATCGCGGGGCGGGGGACGAGGGGACCAAAGTTGTCGCGATAACCGAGCAGATAGAAGAAGGCCACGGAATGGCATAGGAGAATCGCCACACCGAGTGCTTCGATTTTTATCTTCCTAAATCGTCCCTTCGAGGCAGATGAGGCCATCCTCTTTTGGCGGCTTGTGAAACGGTAGCGACCGCCATTGGTCGTGAACGAGCCATAGGTATATATAACCGTTCCGTTTTCGAACAGGGTGACTTATTGTATACACGTGTGTAGAAGGCGCACGATGCCTCTCCTCTTCCTTTATCCGAACGCATCGAACAGGTTTAATTACCGCCGGTTGTAAATTTGCGGTGTCCTGCTGCTCTTGAGAACGTGCCCCAAGGCTTCTACGCGTCCCGTTTGACGTCGTGGAATTCAGACTTTGACATCTTGCTCGGTACCGGTTTAATAAACAAATCGCTTTTAAATTAACCCGCCGGCAAAAGGATTTTTGCTTTCATCTTACTTGAATTTCTATCCCGCATTTTAAATCTATATTATCCCACGCGTTTGGATATTAAATGAAACACGCTTAAAAATTAATATATTATATATTTAAAGAT
Organism: Apis mellifera; assembly: GCF_003254395.2. Lineage (NCBI taxonomy): Eukaryota > Metazoa > Arthropoda > Insecta > Hymenoptera > Apidae > Apis > Apis mellifera. Next base: position 670,817 of record NC_037642.1, on the reverse strand, counting down.
AATATTTGTGTCTATAATTTCTATATTTATACAATTCTATGTAATACATAGATATAATATACGAATAAATATATAGAGAGCTGAGAATCATAATCGTATAAATCAAGTGGAAAATATTTTGAGAAGATCATTTTTAGAAATATTAATTAAACTGGAAAAGAGTTTTTTTATATTGTTTGGTTTCGAGATTGAATTATCTTTAATTTGAAACTAATACATTAAAATAAACTATCGGTTAATTTATAATGTAAAATTATAGTTTATACAATTTTTTATCAATTGGATTTATACCACTATTATTCTATTATTATTCATGTAGGAAACAAAATGTAGATAAATAGATATTATATAATTGTATATAATAAGGAATATTTTTATTTTTATGTAATTGAAATAGATATATTATATATAATATATTATATTTAATAAAATAATGTTTATCGTAAAATCATTCAATTTGAATTTCTTAATCAATTAATATATTTTCTGAATCATTGAATTAAAAAATACAAATTGTGCATTAGAAATCAATAAAAATAAAATTATATAAAATAAAGTCACTTGTTTTTCACATAATCTCCATAACAACAAATTATTCGAAAAAAATAACACGATTCAAAATCATTAAGAAAATTAATTACAACTTCAACCAATTACAATCATTTTACTCTTTAAAACCTCTCCCTTTCAGAACTTCTTCTTTCTCATCCAAATAACCAAGAATCCACTAAATCATAAATCCAGAAAATTGATGTTTTACTAAACCACGACTAGGAAGAGGCAGAGCAAAAAACGGGAAAAAATCGCGCAAAAAATCGGCCGTCCAATATTCACGCGTGCTCTCACAAATTATCATTCTTCCTCTTCCGAATGACGGATGAATTCCTTTTTCTCAAATCACTACGACCTTCGTGATCGTTCACGAAACGACGATTCGCGGACACGCGTGGACCGTTTAACCCATCGGTTTAATTTCACGTTTCGTCCAAAGAATGTTCCAGGACCTATATAATTGTCGAGCAGAAGGTACTGTTCATTGGTTCTGTTGCGCAAGAAACCGAGCAAAATGCCGGACCAAGGACTCCAAAGGGATGGCTCGCGATCAAACTTCTTCGATTTTTCCTGGAACGCACAAGAGAATCTTCGTTGTAAAATATTATATGTGGTACTCGCGTGCCACGACTGGAACGATTATATTATATCTTCCTCAAATAGGGAATATTACACAATTTCTAATTTCAGATGATCGCCTTTCTTTGTTGAACTTTTATTTTTTATTTTTGAAGGATTCGCAAAAAATGTTTTCTGTTTTTACAGTATGAATTATATTGGTATTCTATGATATATATTACACATATATAAATTTATGTAATAATTGTAAAAATTTGGAAAAAATTTTTCAGTAAGTATTCAATCATTAAAATCGTAATTAAAAATATGATCAACTTTAAAATAAAACATTTAATCTAATCATTTGCATTTTAATTTTATCATTGGTATCATTTGGATTTTACAAATATTCCATGATGTAAAATGTGACGTGAGATTTTAGGTTTCAATTCGGAATAGTGAAGATAAAAGTAATTTAGAATATTTTAAAATTATAGGAAAATTTATCAAGAAAAATGCTGTCTGTTTTTTTTGCAATATGAAGTACATTGACGATAAAAAAGAATAAGAATAAGTTTCATGAAACACAAATATAATGATTATAATATTGAAAATTATGTTTGTGAATTATTATAAATAATTTTAATTAAAAATCAATATTTAATATAATAATAATATTATAGTTTCTATATTGTATTTATATATTTGATTAAATTATAAAAGAGAATAATTTTAATAAATAAATAATACTAATATTATTTGATTTAATAAAATATTACTTACAATACTTTAATAAAATCTTTATTTTATATCATATTTTTTTAATTAAACCTAAAATTTCAAATATTTTATGTTTTTTAATGTTTTATTCAGAATTTGAAATATAATAATTTACTAGTTTTCTTACATTTTTATATAATTTTATTTATTCTCAATTAATCTACAATAAGTTTTTATTCGTCTTAAATAAATTGGTATTTTAAATGCTGTATTTTTTCTACTACAATGTTTTAAATTTTAAATATATCAAATAATGAAAAAAATTCCTTTATGATAAAAAAAAGTATATAATTAAATAAATAATAATTTATAAAATCTGTGTAACGCTATTCTAGAAATTTTGCGTGCACTATTGTGTTTAATTGCAAAGAATTCACGAAACATTTCTGAAATAGTTGTGACAAGATTCATAAATGCAAACTTTTTATAAATCCTTTTTAATTCCTTCTAATATTAAAATCGTTAACTTAATATTTGATTTCATTGAACACGATAAATAAGGAATAAATTGCATGAGCGCGAAGAAAAGTTTTCAAGAGTTAAAAAACTTTAGACATGTTGCAATACATTAGCTAGAAGAAACATAATTATCATGGAAACATATAAGTTTATTAGAATATTTAAGAAAAATTTTAAAAAATTTTAAAAATTATTGGAAAATTCTTATTTTATTCAAATTAGCGATTCTTGAATAATAATTTTGATTATGATAAACAGTTAAATCATAATTTGTTATAATATATTTACCATATAATAATTTTATTATCTAAAAATTTATTTTCAATGTTAACATATACAACCTTAATTCTTATATATTTCAATTTCATTTTTTTGTAATAAATTTTTTCCAAAGCGAAATTAGAAAAAAAGAGAAAATTTATCTCGATTTTAAAATTCTATTACAAATTTTGATTTCAACAATACATATAAAAATATATAAAAAGATTGAAAATCAAATTAATTCAAATTATAAAAACATCATATAATTTTTATAAAAGCGTAGAAATTTTTATTTTTTAATTATGAAATATTCGTTTTATGTGATTTTTTGTTGAAATGAAAATCACATACCTAAATAATCTGCATATTAATAATCACAAATATTTATAAAAAATAAAATAAAAATTCAAATATAATATTTAATATAATTTAAATGTTTAAAAATGAAATAAATACTATAACAGTTCAAATCTCTTTTTTTTTAAATAAATTCATTAAAATATAATAAATTCGCTAAAAAATTATAGAAAAATATTTTTTAATTTTTGAACGGAAATGTATATAAAATACCATTGAAAAGTATGAAACGATGACTAAGAATGGATTAAAACAGTCAAGAACGAATACGCGAAAGTAATTATCCCTGTAAGAAACAAAAAAATTAATTGATCATTAAATTGCAGCCAATTTCACTGGCTTCCAAAGAGAAGTCTTGTTTCGGTACGTGCAATTATTTACGAGTACAAAATAAAATTCCGCGCAAATTTTGACGCAAAACTTCAAATTTCTTTAATTATTCAAAATAGAATTTCGAACGTTTTTAATAATTCCATTAATTTTCGATAAATTTTTATTTATTTTTAATGTATTTAATCGAAACATATTTCAAAAATATCAAATGGTATAATAATATTTCTAAATATATGTAAATTTTGTTAGACATAATAAAAAAATATATTAAATAAATACATATATGTACAACTATATATACAACTTGTTCTTCTGTGTTCTTTCACAGAATCAATAACAAATATTTAGAAATAAAACATTCGAAACTTCAAAATCTTCAAAATTTTACGAAACTCAAAAACTTTGTTATTATATGATTTGAAAATCTCGAAATACAGATTAATAATAATAAGTAATAATTCTTTTTATAATAATAAAATATCTTACAAAAATGTTTGAATTTATTTTTATTAACATAATAATTCGATTAAGTTTGTATTTAGATTTTAATTTATTTTAAAATTAATATGATTTTATTAATTCATTATAATAATTTATCCATAAAAAATAAAAATTAGAAATATAATAAAATTTTGTATAGCAAAAAAAAGTGATTTATTATTAATTGATTGACAAATTTCTGAAATTAAAGAATTGCCAAAATAGAAATTTTTTAGAAGACTTTAATATTTGATAAAATAGATAGGTACTTACCTATTTTATTTCTTAGAAGAAAAAGAAGAAAAAGAAAAAAGAATAAGAATATTTCAGGTTTTAAGAATTTTCAAAACTTTCAAAAATTTTGAGATTAAAGTTTTACGAATCTAAAAAATTAAGTTTTGATTTATCCATAATTAATGAATCCACACTAATTTTCAAATCTCGAAGAAACGAAACCTCCAATATATATATATACCGATCTAAATTCATAAGGAACGAATTCAATGTATAAATAGAATCATTCCACACTCATAGTCACCACCCCAATCGGCGAAGTCGTGCGAAGTCAACCCTGACCCGACAAGTCGCTCCTCCTCATGAACCTACCCAAACGTCAGCTCAATTCAATCACACCTCGTGTAAGTAGCGCAGACCGAGCGTAGTAGGAGTGGAGGATCGCCAGTAGAAACTCGGTGGAGGAGGAAAGGTAACTGTGGAGAAGAGCCACTCAGCCCGCCCACCCCCGTATCTCCGTCTCCGTCCAATCTTCCCTCTTCCTTCGAGCCCAGCGACTGAATGGTTCGCGTGGAAACGGTAACGCTCGCGAAACGACAGAGTGGGTGTCGATGAGAGAGAAACTTGAACGACCGAAGAAAGAAGGAAAGAAAGGAAGGATGGTAACGGGCCGGAACAGAGAGACGAAAGGGACTTTACGTTCACCACGGGGCCACGGCCGTGGGCAAGGTGGGCCACAGGGGCAGACCCGGCCGAACGCGTTCAGCACGCGACGACACGCTACCGTCACCTTCTCCCCTCTATAAACCCTTCTTCCATCCTCTTTCATCGCCATCGAAACCCTACGTCCAACTCCCTCGCGCCACAATATTCACCCATACGTAGGCGTTTCTGCATGAACAGGCACCACGACCGAAGCGTGGACCGCTCGTGGCACAGGGTACGGGGGACCAAATCGAAAGCAAAGCCCGTAACCCCCGGTTCCCGGGCCGAGCCCACTTCAGACACGTCGTGTCCTCCGCGTGGTCCACATCATTTTGTCCTGGTCATCCGCCTCTTTCTCCTTTTTCGTCCTTCTTCGTCTCGCTCTTCGAACCCTTATCCTCCTTCCCTCTTCGGCCCTATTTCATCTTTCCTCATCTCTTCTCGCCAAAAGTTTCTTCTATCCCCCTCTTCCTCCTACCACCGTCTCTCCCGTATACACCTCCCTCCCTCTATCCTTCCTTCTTCGTCCCGCCTTCGTTTCGCTTCTTTCCTACAGTTCAGTAGTTCCTCCTGCTCCCTCCTTCCGCCTGTCCTTCTCGCCGCACGCTCGCCGGCCAACCGCAGTCGTCCACCGCGCGTTTGCCCTCGTCGCGCGGACCTGCCACTCCGACGGCTACCAGGAGTAGCTGCACGCGCGCACGAGGTGCCCAGCGCCTGGAGGAGGTCCAGGAAGACACAGGAGAAGCGGTACCACTGGAGCGCCGGCGACTAGCAACGTGCGAGCTGAGCTTTCACTCGTCAAACTTCGATCGATCGAAAGAAGTTTCTTCATCAGATATTTGACAGGAAGATATTATTTCGGAATTATTATCACTTCGAAATACTGTTCGGTGATTATATACTGACTGGTTACCGATTATTGGATGACTTTGATATAATTGGCGGGAAAGTTGAATCTGTTGAAAAAAAAAAAAAAGAATTGATTTAGGTCAACAGAAGAGAAGACCGAAGAAGGATCGAAGTGAAACGAGTGAGAGGTGAATAGGAAAGGGAGATTAAAATCAGAAATTGAGAAAACTTGTGAGAAAAAGTGACTTATTGATATTAAAAATCTTGTTGATTCTTCTCAGTGAATGATTGATGAATGAATTGTCATCGTGTTTTCATTCAAGTCTCACGAGAGAGAAAGAGAAATCGAGATTATATATAAATCTTTTAATTCTTATATATAAATATATATATATATATATATTGTAAATTAAGAAAACACAAAAATATATATAATAAACTGAAGATTTTGATAAACTGAATTAAATTTTTGAATATTCAGCTATTTCGTTTGATAAACAAATATAGACATAATGAGAAACGATGAGTGTTAATCGCACGAACAGAAAAGAAGCGACATGATGGTGCCTCGAACCCAACTCGAGGATGACATTTAACCAACGTCCTACGAACTGATCGGGTTAATCGCGAGTCATTAAGAAAACAATCGAACGTGTCGGTCTTTCTTACACGATATTCGATCGGAGAGAAACTCTTCGTGGCTGTCACATATCGTAGGTGTATCATTATAAAGTCTGGTTTCTCCTAGAGCACAACATATCCGAACACTTGTGAAAGCGGAATTGCGCTTTCTGCGAAAAGTATCACGGAAGATCACGGTGTCTGAATTATGGCTAGAATTATGGTGTCTGCAAGTATCAAAACAGTGGAAGATTAAAAGAACTTCCGGAAAAGATTTTAACGGAGGAAACATTAGAGGATCATTAGAGGAAATACATCCGTCCTTCTGGATGAGAAGTGGAAGAGGTAGTTCTTGCTGAACGAAATATCAACAGGTATGTATTAAAAATAATTTTTTATTATTTTTTTATAAGAATATAGTAATTGTGATGTTCTTTTAAATTTATATCTATATATCTTAAAACTTGTATACATTCACATACATGCATATATATATTAGATTAGATTTTAGTAGATTTTATTTTATTTATCAATTTAAATACAATAATAGTATCGTTTTAGTATGATAGTGTGTTAACAATTTATTCGATATAATTATTATTCTATATATAATAGAAAAAAATAATTAAAGGAAGGAATCTAATTGTTTTAATTTTTCTTTTATTTATAAAAAATTAAAATTTCATTTCTGATAGACAAGATGCAATTAGATAGCATTGAGAAATATTATATGTTAAATATTTATTATAATTTTGATATTATATTATATTTATTATTCATATTTTTAAAGAAAATATTTTTAAAGAAAATATTTAAAATTTTCTTTGGATAATTAGATGTAATCTGTAATAAATCAAAATATTATTTGTTTATAATAAAAGTTTAATACGTTTATGTAATGATAATTTGCATAACTTATTAGAGTTTTAAGTTAAAATATTTTAATGAGTATGAAATTATTCGAATAGATCCATTCATTTAGATAAACTCAGTGAGTTTATAAACGATATAAGAATTTGCTTTTGTAATGTTAATTATTCTTAAATATTAAAAAAACTTTGTGATTTTTCAAAAAAATTGTTTAATGATTAATAGAAAATTTTATGTTCATAGCTAAAAAGATAAATAAACCGATATCTTTTTATGAATTTCTCAATTATTCTTTTTTTATAATTTTCAAAGCATATAGATTCGTATTTAAATATATTCGAATAATATTAAATTAATTATTTATAATATTTTTTTATATAAATAGAAAAATAATAATCTTTTATATGCTAAATTCAATTAATCAAATTAAAAAATTATAATATATAAATAATATAAAAAATCTCCGATTATTTTCTAAAAATATAAGCAATGAAAATTCATTTATAATATATCATTTTAAGAAAATTATGAAATTATGCAGAATCTTCATCGATCTACAATATCGATTCAAATATCTTTTTATACATTCATATTCTAAGAAATAAAATCGAATAAAATGTAACTCTCGGAATAAAAATAATTTAAATATAAAATTTCAATCCATATTCCAATAATCGATTGATTATTTGAATTACTCAATCAATATTCACATTCACAAAATTTCTCGCGTCTTCACCAATCTTAAAAAAATACAAAATAAAATTTAGAGACAATAGTAAAAGAAAAATAGAAAAAACTTTAGAATAAATAACACTATCCTTTCGTTCATCGATATCAAATTTTTAAAATTCCAAAACATTTTCAATCGAATTCAATTTCAATTCGATCAATCAAATCAAATATACCTTAGAGTTCTGAAATCATTCTTGCAATTATCATTAATTATTCGTATATTTGAATCAAAAAATATCCGAATCGTGTGATTATTCTTACATATAATCATCGATATTTTCAAACTTCGAAAACATTCTAAAATATTATAAAATATTTAATTCAAATTTTAATTATTCGAATCAAAGCAAAAATATCATCATCATCGAATTCTCACGAACGACGAAAAAGGACAAGAAAAAAAAAAGAAAGAGAGGAACACGTGTGTGACCGTGCCTCCACTTCCTTCACTGATCATCGAGCAATTTCTACTCTTCCCATCGGCGTTTCTCGATAACCGAAAATGAAGGGTATCATCGCGCGGTCATGTCAATGACATAATACGAAAATCAGCGGCGCTAATTACGCGATAACGATCCACCGTTAGGGTTCTCGGCTTACAGAGCAACCTAACCGTATGCCGGTTCTTTCGATCGACGAAAAGAAGGAAAGGAAGAACGCGAATATGAACGATCGAACTACCCGTGATTGCGTTTAAAGAAGAAAACCGTGAATATACATCTTACATGTATATAACGTAATACGTGACACATGTTCCTATGTGTACGTGCTTACTTTTTTATATGCGTGTATTTTATATATATATACACGTTTATTCGGTTTGGATATACGCGATAAATATTAAAGTTCCTTATAAAACACAAAGTTCTGCCGCTCTGCTTGGCCGGCACACCGGAGGCCTCTGACACGCCATTGCTTCATTTAAAATGCAAATTCGTCCGTGTGGCGTGAACCACAGCGGCCCGAATTATTCTAATTACCCCCCTCCAATACTTCGTCCACCCTTTTTGCTCGTTGCTGCTCCGCCGCGCTCTCGAAAGCTCAAGTCTCTTGGTGTGCTCGGCGCTTCGATATATTCGAACGGGAGAAAAGAAAAAAAGTAAAGATTCCGCTAAATCCGTGGTTGTAGCCGACGTTGCCGATAAGCGACAAGCTTATACTGTTCGCTTTCCAGGTTAACCTTGAATGACATAGCCTCGAAAAGGTGTTTGTTACAATTATAAAAATGTTGTTTTATTTATTTAGAGGACAATTTAGGGACACGATATGAATATTTTTTATAGTATCAACAAAAATTTATAAAATATTAATAACAAGCGTTTAAACTCGGTTTTTCTGATAATTATATAAATAATTATGTTAAAATTAATTTAATTCTCGATTGATATCGTTCGTTATTATAAGTCCGGATTGAACTTGAATTGGATTATTTAATTTTATAATATTCAATATAATATAGTGAAAAAAAAAAATTTTTTATAATCCAACTATTAATAATTAAAGCTTGAAAGAAACTTGTCGAATCTTTTCTTGAAACTTACTAATCTTTTTATTACAAATTATTTATTAAAAATCATATTTGAGTACTTTTGATTTGTTTGAATCATGATACAGAGAAAGTGCCAACAATATTAATTCTGATTGAAAACAATTAAAATCAACTCGATCCTTAAGAATATACCAATGCCAATTCATGCCATTTGGAAATTATATTTAAAATACTGAAACATCCAATTATTTTATCTTCGTTAAAAAAAAGAAAGTCATCTTATGATACTTGATTTTTCAAACGTTAGAAGCAAAACATAAAAGCAAAAAGGGAAATAAAGTAAAATTTTGAAAAGACAGATAAAAGAAGAAGCCAACCAATGACTACGGTAGCCATGGCCAGTGTGTACGCAGAAACGTGTTAAAGTGTGCTAGAAACGAGCATAGATTATCGTGGGTAACGTGTTCACGATCCAAGCGAGATGTCGTGTGCATGTAGGTCTAATATATTCAGATTTTTATGGCTGGTGGCATATCGGAGATACGGCGGTCCACCCCCGTCCCCTTGCCACCCTCCTCCCACTCTAACGTTGGCTGTGTCAGGGCAAGCCTTCTCCACGTACCACTTAAAGCGCGGGGTAACCTAATGAATAAACAAAAACTAGATTTCGCTTAGGGCTTACACGTAAAAGCGTGACCTTACCGGCGATTTACCGCCTGCGGTTCTCAAATCGAACCTTTTCCACGAGTAGACGAAATCAAGGTAAAAAAAAAGATGTAACGAAGGAAATTGCGTATTATTGCGATATAGCGATATAGAAGTTTTAAAGTAAATATTCAAGGTAAAATATAGCTACAAGGGAATTGATAAGAAGCATGAACACGCAAGAACTTTTGGACCATATGTGAAGAAATTTTAATACAGAAGAGCAGAATTGGGGAAAATAGATTTTTGAATAAATAGAGATAAATATTTTTATTTTCTCATATGATTTTTGTGGAAGTTTTGTGAATAAATACTTTTTCTTTGAAATAGTATAGTGAAACATGGAAACATAAAAATTCTTGAATTATATATATAGAAATAAATATTTTTATTTCTATTCGTATGATACAAGATTTCAAATGATATCTCAATATCAATTCATACAACTGTTATTATATATATCATACTATTTTAAGATGAGTATTTTTTTGAAAGGGAAGGAAATACTAATTTAAATAATACATCGAATAAACAGCATTTTTTTATCTTATTATTATTATCTTAATATTATTAAAATAATATTATTTAAATAATAATATACAGAGTTATATTATATTATATTATTATACTCAAATTATATATATATATATATATATATATATATATATATAAAATCAGAAATAAAAAATAGATATAATCATGTTGTAATTTAATTAAACAAAAACTAAGTATTTTATTTATATGGAATAAATATTTTCCAGCGATTTAAATATTATATAATATATTAACTTCAAATGATATTTGTTTATGGAAATATTTTCTATTATTTGTTTTAATTTGTTTAAATCTCTCTGATATTTTATACATTAGATTAAGATTATATATAAATATAAATCTTGAATAATTTGATGTCAAAATTACATGATATATTGAAATCTATTTTTGAAGAATATTTATTATTTTATTCCACAATGATGGTCTATTTATTTGGAAAAAAATAGAATGCATTAAATAAATAAAATAATAAAAAATTATACGTTAGAAACTCAAATGGACAATGGTATAGATTCCGCTTTCTCGTTTTCTAATTTTTGAAGCAGTAAAATTTTTGCAGTTTCCCTACTTGAAAATGAAAATCCGTTAAAATACCGTTAAAATCTTTTATTGAGCATAAAATATTACAGAATACTGTTAATTAAGATATTAATCAGTTATTCATATCAGCATTCGATAATTTAATTTATTCTTTTCTCTCAAAATATAATCAATATATTTCACATGTAATGTGACGATTTAAAAAACAAAGACAAAAATTTCAAACCAGAATACCAAAAATTTAAAATTTAAATATAATAAATATTTTATGAAAAATAATGATTATGTATTTCATCCCTTAGAAATCACATTAAAGAAATTTCTTTTTAAGATTTTCTTCTTTGTTAGATCGTTATGCATATCGTAACGTTAGAAAGGTTCGTTTTTATGTTCGTGATTCGATGTGAAATAATGGAATAAAGAATTCTTTATGAAAAATTTGATACAATCTTTTATTTTAAAAAAAATTTTAAATTAAATTAAATTTGCATGAATTCAAATTTAAAGAAATTCTTTTTAAATTTCGGAGTTCGATAGTGTCTTATGCTGGCATTGATGTCACCACAATTATACATTATTCGTGAGATTTTTAGTAAATATAATCGTAGTTTCTGTATTTAATTTTATATATTTAATATCTATGCATTCTTCATGCATTATATTATTTTTATTTAATTAAAAATCAATTTTCAAATAATATAAAACAATAAAATTAATTAAAGAATCATAATAATATTATTATATTCCTACATTTAAAATCGATTTTAGTATATATTAAAATTAAAATATTAATAATTATTATTCTTCAATTATATATGCTTGAAAAACAACAATTTTCAATTAAAAAATTTTTTAAATTTTTAACAAAAAATCCTATAAATTTCTAAAAAAAAGTTTGAAAAAGTTAAAATGAATCTTTTCAAAAATTTTACATAATAATAGATATATTAATCATAATTTTATTTCTTTAATTTTAAATCAATAATTTCCTGAAATTTATACATATTTTTATCAAATATTTTAAGTAATCAAAAATGTTATTTTTCGAAAAGAAAAATGGAAAAAATTTTTATTCTAAAAATTATTATTATAAATATTATTATTTTGCTTTGCAATAAGTATTCTGAAAATGAAAAATTTTATAAAAATGAAAATATCAAAAAGTTAAAAAATTTTTCGATTCTCTATTTTGATCCTGAAAATAATTATCCAGATTTAACAGAATTATAAATAAATAACTGGATATAATAATAAAGAAGAATTTGAAAAGAACTAGAATTGAAAATTTTTATCAATTTCCAATGAAACTTTTTTCATGAATTAATTTCAAAATAAATATACGTAAGAAATGCATATTTATCCATCACATTCCTTATTTTAACTCTAAATTATTTACAATTATTTACAATTATTAATACAATTAAAACAACGTTTATTTAAATGACACAACATTTTATTTATTACATTATTTAAATGATTATTTACTTTTATCATTATATATTTTTTTTATCGCGAGAATAATACTATAATCCGATAAAACTATTCCTCGATCTACTGTTACTCTTTTCACTGTTTTTAGAATTTTTACACGCCCTTGGTTATTCATCTTCTTTTTACCCGTGGCATCCATCAAGACTTTAGGCACGAGTTTCGGCCAAGCAGTGTAATTGAAACATCGGTATCATAGCGCGGCCAAAAGAAACTGTTCGCAACGGCCCCCTTGCGAACAGGTAGAAAAATCCAGCGTGTCAGAGAGTCCAAGCGTTCGGTTCGTACGTCACTTTTGCACGTACCGCAGGGACGAGGAGAGGATAAGGTGGAGAGAAAGAAATAAAAGCGGGACACGTGTTCACGAGAGAATAACACCGACAAAACACGTGGCGCGCGAGAAATGCGGCGAAGGATCCGCGTTTGCCGGCCCTGTTTGATTTATAATAATCGTTCAATCCTCATTACCGAGATATTTTATTGTACCGAGTCCTCTGTTCGATGAGAAACTTACCACGAGGAATTTCCGATCATCCTTTCGAATCAAATATATATAACCACCTATGAAAGAAAATCTTCCGTTAAGAAAGCGATTTTATTTTTACAAATCTAAAGATAATTGTTAAAATTGTGATTCCTTTTTTAATAAGATTATTAATTAAGGAGAATATATGTGATTATATATTACTATTGATTAATGATTTTTTTTTAATAGAGAATTTTGAATTTTGAATATATTTAATAATATATCTCAATAATATATTTAAATCTGAACCAAATTATAATTATAAAACTTAATTGAAAATTTCTAATTGAAGATAAAATTATTAATTATTAATTATTAGTATTATTAAATTATTAGTACTTAAAATTCTGAGAGATACCTCAAAACTTTATAATAGCGATTATATAAATTTAAAAGTTTGTAGGAAATGAGAAAAATTAAATTTAAAATACAAATAATATAAATATCTGTGAAAGGTATATTTTTTTTAATCTTATGAATTGTTATCTTTATATAAACAATAGCTCTAATAAAATATAGATCTTGAAAAATTAATTTGTTCTGAAAGAAATAATATCTTATAAAATATATAATAATTTAATTAGATATAAAAAAAAAAAGATTTTAATAAAATTTTTACAAGAAAATTCTAATTAAATTAATAAATTCTTTCTTGTCTCTTCTCCTCGTATACGTATCATTGTACAAATAAAATACCTAACTAGATTTCGTGAGACTGGTGCTTCAACGAGTAATGCTTGACACCTTGAAATCGTTTCGTGATGGTATTTGGTATCCGCGAACTTTACAAACGCCATATAAGTAGGATCGAGTTTTTTCGATGGTGATCGTCGACGCCGTAATAACTTTGCACCGTCAATTTTCCAGGTCTTTGCACGGATGCAGAACAAAAATGTTCAACTCGTTTTCTTGCGATACACCGGATCGTATACAACATTCTCGATTTCTTGCGAATCTCGAATTTTCTCCGATACACGATACGATCTCACGATCATTTCAACTATACCCTATTTTTCTTCTTTTCTTACATGGCAATTTTAATTTGAGACAATGGTATTGAGAAAATATAAGGGACTAATGAAAAATTTTATTTGAAATCTTTTATTCTTGTTTTTTAAATCGTTCGATTCAAATGATATGATAAATTAAATATTGAGAAAGAGAAAAAATGAAAAATAAAATCGAAAATAAATAAAAAAAAAGAAAACAAAGAAAATAATGGCAAACTCGTTAAAAAATCAGTGAAAAATATTAAAAAAACAAAATGCATTCACATAGACAAGAAAGTTCAAAGAATAGTCCAAAAAAGCAAACGGAAGAAAAAAGAAAAACTCAAATCTCGACACAATTATTTAAATATGAAAGAAACATTATGAAACTCATAATCGCTGACATTCATGATCGATCAATAATCAATTAAATACATTCTCTCTTCATATCAAATTGATACGGTTGAATCGATATCCGCGTCTATTATCAAGATCTCATCAATTCTTCGACATTTTTCGAAACGTTATCTCTCCGCGAGTTTCGACGACGAATCAATCAGCTCCCCCTAAAACTACGTAAGTACAGCAGAGGGGACGACGAAGACGAAGAAGAAAAATAATTCTGTCGATAGTACGACCGTGTAGCCGCGTAACGTGTAATAGTTACATCAGATTAGGGTAGCGAGCGTGTAAGCAGACTTAATGCGTGGGTAGGCATCGAGTGACCGGGGTGAGCTTGGTGCTCATTGCACGTAGCCAAGAATACACCTGAAACTCCGTCGTCTGTCCCTCTCACCAACACACAAACGTGTGCCCATTTGCTCCGGTGCCGGAGACCTCGACACGAACGAAGCGAGGGTAACGACGACGAAGCAAGGGGGGGGGGGGTCGGAACCAGCGGGGGTAGGGGTGGTTTGGTAATCGCGCATTAATTTGCATCACAAAGTACACGCCACCCGCCACGCTACGCACGCATTCCACGTAGTTTTCCGCTACCGCTCGATCTCTTTAGAGTTTTCAAGCTGTTCGAGAAAGACACACCTACCCGTTTATTCTCCTTTCGAGATCCGTGGAGGAATTGTTCTTCGGATTTACATCATAATATCAAAACATGGATTCCCAACTTGGATTCGCAATCATCACCAATGCAATCGTAAATTGTTTTTGGGAAGATTTTTACAGTTATTTTTATTTATGATTATTTATACAGAATGTTTTGTAAAAGTGAAAATTATTAGTTACTTATTTCAATATAATTATCTAGGAATACAAAAAATAGAAATAATATAACGCGATAAATATTGAAAAACTATTGAATATTCATCGTACGAGTATATATTCATAATTATATTTGTTATGATTTTTTAATAGATGTTCCTTATTATGTTATCATTTTCATTTAATTGTTATATCGTTTAATTGTTATTGATATATTTATTTATATCATGTACTTTATTTTTTGTTTTTTTTTTTTTTTTTTTTTTAGTTTCATCAAAAGTATAATTATGAAGAAATCGTATATCGGAGAAATCGAATAATAATTAAGAGAAAAATCGTTTGTCGTTTATTTTAATATGATAAAAAGATATTATATCTAATAAAAAGTTAAAAAACATTGCATTAAAAAAAATTTTTAATTTGTTACATACTACTGACTAAGTATTTGAGTCATGTATTTCTACTATATTTAAATTTACTATATTTAAATTTTGTTGGTTCTGTTATTAATTCGAAATAAATGTATATATATATATATATATATATATATATATATATATATCGAATATATATATATATATATATATATATAATAATACACTTGATACACCTATATATAATTCTATTTTGGTAAATTTTTGATGAAAGAATTTTCAAAGATAATAAAATTTTAACTCAATTTTTCTCTTATCTAAATTCTATAAAATATATTAATAATTTAAAATTTATATAATTTTAAACTTTTAAAATCAAAATGAAAAATTCTGTTGAATTTTATAGTTGAAAAATAAGAAGAAAAAAAGGAAAGAAATATCTAAATGTTTCATTATTCTATACACTGATGTATGATGATATTTATAATTATAGAATGATTAATAATTATATTAATAATTATTGAATGTTATAATTATAGAATTATAATGTAGAGAAGAATCAATATTAACTAATATTAATTTTCATTATCCCTATCATATATTTTTTATTTAATAATATATATATTATATTATATTATGTTATATTAAGTAAAAAAATATCTGATAAAAGAAATAAAAACCATTCGTTAATATCAAACAAATCTTTTTTTTTAGATTATAAAAATTATAAAACCAAGAGATTTATCTAAGATAATTTTAAAGATATAGAATAGAGGTTAAAAATAAAAAATATTTTTCTTTTTTATAATAAATAAAATGAAAAAAAGATAAAGAATGAAAATAATTAAAAATTATATATATTATATAAAATATATTATAAAAAATATTAATTTCCGATTAAATATAATAATATAATAATTAATTTTTCAGAAATAAATGAATGAATTAATTTTTTTAAATATATTTTAAAAAATTGGAAAAAATATAACACTAAAATATAAATTATAACAAAAATTCTATTCTATTTTTTTATATTTATTATCAAAAAAATCGATAAAAGTAACGATTTCAATTATTTGTTATATTAAAAAAATATAACAATTGTCTCTAATAAAAGAATTTCTTTTTCATTCAAACAATTTTTTATTTCTTTTTCACAAAAAGTTATATTTATAATAATAAAATTTATTGAAAATAAATACATTTTTAATATATTTTTATAATTTATAATTTATATAATAATTCTATTATAAATAAAAAGGAACAATTCTTTATTTAATTATTATAAATATTGTATAAATGATTTACATAAATTCTCGGTTATATAATTATATTTAAATTTCAAACAATTTTATCTTATAAAAAATTTCATTATTTTCATCTCATTTTAAGTATTAAAAAAAATTAATTTGATACGAATCATTCATCGGTCCTGTTACTATCGAATTAAACATGCTTTTTACACTTTTGTCAACCCAAAATCAAAATTGTCGATACGTGCACTGATTACGAATATCGAGGTGAGCTCGATTTCACCAGCGATTACGTTATTTTCACGGAATGAGAGTCACGGTACGCCGGCGATAATATTTTGCCGCGTGGTATGGTTGCATATTTAAGGGTTGCCATGTCAAGCGTCAAGCGCGCCCTTTGAATACATTTAAATTCATTAACAGTAAAGGCTATGTTCTTGTAAACTGCGATACACATATATAAAGTCTAATATATATGTACAAAATATGAGTATCGTTATACTGTAAAATGAATGAATATGTGTTTGCAATAATTGTATGCTGTAAAAAATCGATCGATGATTGCAAATGATCTACAATTGTTAATGAACTGCCCTCGTTTTTGTTACAGATTATTACTGAAATTCTTGGATCAATATGCCGCATACAGGTGAGTTTAAAATTGATTTGGTTTCTATTTTCAAAAATATTTGAAAAAATTTATTCTTATTTAATTTTATATCGATAGAATTTCTCTATCGATGTTCTTACATTAATTTTTTTTTTTATTGTTTTAATTATATTTCACTCGTGACATGATCTTCTTTCAGTTTTATTGTTGAAATCTCATTTATCTCTAAAAAATCTTTTTCCTTTTTGAATACTATTATTAAAATTTCATCCTCCGTAATAGCTCGACAAATATGAAAATTATTTATTTCATAATATTTTTAGAGAAAATTTGAAATATATAATAATCATGTATAATAATAAAATATAAATTATTGTATAAATTATTTGATAATTATGAAAAGATACCATACTCTAATTTTGATGATTTTTAATATGGTATCAAAGTCTTCAATCTATAATGTTATAAAGATTTTATTTGAAGATCGTTACAAAAATGTTTCTTCGAGACAATTTAGGTTAAGTTAAATCAGATTACTTATAATCAACTTTATTGCGACAGATAATTAACGACTCACCATGGTCAAATTAAGAAAACAAGCTCAATGCAAACTAAACTTAATGCAAATTAATTTGACTAATAGTTAAATGAGTTTTTATTTAATTTTAATTTGACGTGAAATTAAATTTAAAATTAATATTATATAATTAATATTGAATAAAAATTTATTTAATTTCTGATTTCATGATTTGGATTTCATGATTTTTCATGATATTAGGTTTGGATTAAATTAAGTTAGATTAATAATTTTTAATAACTAACTTAATCTAAATTATTAAAAATTTTATTAAAAATTTTTTAATAAACAACGATTATCATGTAAAATTTTTACAACATTATTCAATATAATGACATATATTAAATATAATATTATTTAATAGTAATTATCAAGATCGAAAAATATTTTTTTATAAATATTTTATAATTACTTATTACTACTAATCAAAAAAAAAAAAACATTTGTCTATGAATTTCTATTAATTTTAAATAAACATTTGTCTATAACTTCTTATTCAAAATTCACAGAATTTGGCGTCATTATTCAAAAAAGTTTTCTATTAAATTTAAAAATTCAATATTGGTAAATATTGATGAATAACTTCAAAATTTAAGAGTTCACAAACTAAATAATTGATATATATATTAACTAATACAACATCATATGTACGAATGACATAGTAAATTATCCTCTTATCATTTCTTAGACACTTAACCCGACGTCACTTACCGACGGCGAGATCGAAAGACGAGTTCCAACCGATCACCTCTAAAAATTCAATTTATTCCTTCTTGTTTTTCTTTTCGTATGCATGCACACCCGCGCCATTTCTTTTATACTTTTTCTTACTTCTTCTCACCAACGCTTCTATTTGCTCAAATTCTTTCGTCCATCTCCTTCGTACATTCTTCGATGCTCTCCACGAACCGATTGATCCCTCGAGGCGTCGACTAAATTACGATTTGGAAGCCAGTTTTGACAGTAATTAAAGAAGAATTTTATACGAATCAAGATCCAAGATCTATGGACCTGTTATTAAACGAGTTTAATCACATTGCACTGTCTGATCTTATTTACTTCCCAACTTCTTCTGCTAAATATTGCATTATTTTTCATGGTAAATATTTAAGATTGTTAATATATAAGATATATATATAAGACTATATAATATATCAAATAACAACTGAGAATTCAGAATTAACTAAAATTAGTTGAGAATTATGTTTTCTTAACTAACTAAAATGTTGCTTCGTTACATTGAAATTGTTTATATAAAATCTATTTATATTATGCAAACAAAATTTTGAATATTTTATCATTTAACTCCTATTGCTTTAATTATTGAGTATTATTCACTTATATTATAATATTTTTATAATAGATCTTTTAATAGAAATAGAATAGAAGTCTATCATGGCCAATCATTTTATTTGTAAATTGATTAATCATTTTATTAATCTGAATAAGGTAGCCTTTGGAATATAAAATATTCCTTCATCTTCAATATTCCGAATTAACAATATAGCATTAAAACTTATTATTTCATATCAGGAATATTTTATATTCTCAGAATATTCACATGAAACTATAAAATTATAATGAATAAATTAAGTAATTTTTTAATTTACTTTAAATTTTCATTATCATTAAATATAATCGTATAATAATATTTTAATTATGATTTTAATTATTGAATAACTTGCTCAAAAACTTTTGAAAATTAACATTTTATTTTTCTAAAATTAAAATTACAGTTTTTATAAAAATGTAATTAGTTAATAGATCATTTGCTTTTATTATTTATTATTATACTAAAAATTAAATAATGTTAATAGTTTTTTAAATATTTTGATAAAATTAATTTTAATTGAATATCGATAAAAATGACTAAATTTATTTTAATATTTCATCCTTATAAATTATAAATGAATTAAAACATTAAATAATTATTATATTTACAGAATTATTTCCAAAATTATAATATTTTATATATTATATCATAAATTTATTTTTAGAAAAAATATTTTCTAAAATAAATTTTCTCATATAAACTTTTATAAATTGAATAAAATATACAATCAGAATAAAAATTCATAAAATTAGCTAAATTTTCATTATATTATCTCCATTTATTTCAAAAGAGACAGAAAAATAAATCTTTTCTAATATCTAATAATATATCTTCTCTAATACATTTAAAAAAATATTAAATATTTGTTCATATTCAATAAGAAAAAAATGAGTAAAAATTTTCTATTCCTTTTTAAATAAATAAATCTTTTCTTTTTTAATAAATTTTGATCTCTATAATATTATCCATTATATTGGATTTCTATTCTCAATCCTTAGCATACTGAGAATTCATGATAAAATTCTCGATGAAACATTAAAAAAAATCAAATCAAAAAGTTACCTTTAGCAATTCAATTAATTCTTAAAATTACATTTCTCAAATTGAAACATATTAAAAGAAATATAAATATCGTTCTTACATTTTCAATTTCAAACAAACACGTAAGATTTAGAATCATCATCAGACAGAAAAATGTTTACATGAGAATGATCTTATATGATTTTGTTCATTCACAAAAAAGGAAGAAAAAAAAAGAGATAAAAATTCTGTTAGATGAATTAATAGAATTGAATTATGAATTGATGAATTGAATTACAAGGCAGGTGTATAGTTTGGTTAGACCTTAAATAGGAAGCGCGATACCGATCGACACATGAC
The DNA here is from genome assembly GCF_003254395.2 of Apis mellifera. NCBI lineage: Eukaryota > Metazoa > Arthropoda > Insecta > Hymenoptera > Apidae > Apis > Apis mellifera. The sequence continues at coordinate 649,989 of NC_037642.1, read as the reverse complement.
CGCATTAATTCGCTAATTCTAAACTAATTATTATTATGTATCTAAAAAAAGATATAATATAATCCGTCGCATAAATATCTTCTTACCTTTTTTAATTTATAATCTATATGATGTTATCGTATCGATATAAATATTGACAACATTTTTTTTTTCCTTTTATTTTATTCTTTCCCTCTTCTCTCTTACAATTAGTCCCGCTTCGTTATTTCATCCCAGTCTTATCAACTTTGATCTGAGATTTTGCTGTTATATAAGCAATTAAATGATAATTAGATCTCGTTTTTCGAATTTTTTTTTAAATTTTGATTGGTTTGAAACTTATGAGGGAAAAATTATTTTTTAATTTTTTTATTCTGATTCGTATTACATTGATATTTAAAATATTTTTGAATATTTTAAAATATTTTATTAAATTTTGAATATTTTTTAAATGCTTGTTCATAAATTGTAAAATTGTAAAAATAGAAAAATTTTTTGTTAAAATATTTTTTAAGTCTTTAGAATTTTTCTTTTTTCTTTTTAATCCTTGGAAACAGATGATAATTTTTTTTAAAACTATTTAAAAATCATAAAAATGAAAAATCTGCAAATTAAATATTTATCAAACGAATGATGCTAAAACCATAAATATAAAAATTAAACAGACATCAAAAAAATTCTAAGATAATTCTAAAAATTCTTTTCTATCTTTTATAAAATTAGATGAAAATTTTTTTAAATTAAAAGCAAATTTTGATAATCTAAACATAAAAAAAAATTAACAGTTATTAAAAAAATTATTTTATTATTAATATATTAATAATATTATTTATATATTTATTTATATATTTATATATTTAATATTATTTATATATTTAGATTATAATATATAATTTTTATTATATAATTTCATTAAAAAATTTCTTAGAATAAGAATAATCATAAAGAAATATCTAAAAACTTATGAACAAAATTCTTTTTTATTATACAAAAAAAATATTATACAAAAAAAACTACTACTCGAATATTAAATTTTACCTTTTTTTCCTCTGTTGTAAACCTCTCTGTTGAACGATCTTCACGCTCGATAAATTTGCACCTTTGCAGAGATGAGAGAGCAAGGAGAAAGAAAGGAATCCGACATTTATTCGCACAATTTCGCATGAGATTTTTATAAAAGATAAAGAGAACTTCCTGCTCGGTTTTTGCCGTAATAATAATTTGGCCCGCGGGAGTGTCGGTCTGTCGCTGTTTCGACCGCGTATAATTTCGGCCTGATCTTCAAGCTTGGAACAGGAAGCGACACTCTTTTTACCGTGTAGCGCCAAAATTAAAGCAAGGTGAAGAAAAAAAAAAGAAAGAAAACTTGTTGTAAAAAAGAAGGAGTAAAAAAAGAGAGATAGAGATAAAGAGACACATGCGACAGGATTTTTAAGGAAGTGAAATAATAATTGCCGATAAAGCTGAATAAATCGTTACACCAGTGTCGAATATCGTCGATGAATAACGAGGGATCGACACGCGAGAATTTCTTCCTTTTTTTTTTTTTAATATCATTTCCTCATAATAACGTGCCGAAAAGTTTGTTGTCGCTGTTAAGAGATCGCTTTAAATCATCCTTCTGTGAATCTTCATCGTAAATATGTATTTTCTTTTTTTTATTACTAAAGAGTTCTTTTCAAATTTTCTCCTCTTTTTTTTTTTTTTTTTGTTTTCTGCTCCCTCTCTTTTCTTCAATTCCTTTTTTTTTTCTTCCGTTTTCATTCATCGAAATTACCGATCTGAATTATTCGACGAGAAACTCAATGAACGTGCAATTTAATGTAACTGTAAAAAATTCAATACATTGAATGAGAGATTTTTCGTTGTTTTAAAAACCGATTGATAGTATTAGTGGTTCAAATTATCAGCAAATTCAAAAATTTCAAACTTTTGTAGCCTGATTTCACGCAATTTTCTTATTACTTATTAATATTTAGAATACTAATTAATGAAAAATCTTTTTTTTCTAATAAAAATTGTATAATTACAAAAAAATATTAGAAAAGAATATAGAATTATTAGAAATGTATAGATTATGCAATTTTATTGCTAAAATAAAAAATTTTTAAGATTCTATTGTAGAAATATTTTAATTTAAAATATAAATATTATTGTTTAAATATTAAATGTTTTATAAAAAAAAGATTAGTAAGAAGATAGTAAAGATAGTAAATTTAAAAACAATTTATTAGTGAATAAAATTCATTATTTTAAAAAGAAAAAAAATAAATAAGTTACATCCTAAGCTTCATTAAAAGCTTATTAATATTTATATATTCTGAAACAAATTTTACAAAAAATTTATATTTAATTTAATATCTATATCTTATGTATTTAAAAACATTTATAATTTCATTAAAAATTATTCCAAATTATTTGATCCTTTCTATATAATATTTTCTATATAAAATATTACAAGTTGTTTTCTTCTTAACTATTGCAAATATCGATATAATTTTAAAAATTTTTAAGATAAAACATTGAGAAGAGGCAAACAAAAAGGGAAGTGTTAAAATAAAATAGCATATTACTTTTTTGTTTAAATAACAATTACATTAAAATTTTATAACATTTAAATAATTATAATAAAGAATATTCTATATAAATTCTTTTCTTTTATAGAAAGAAAAAAAATTATTCTATATATTATTATTCTATATGTACGATTTTCAACACATGGATATAAAAACTGGTGATTGATCGATTTTTTTATTCTGAGCATTTATGATTTTATGATTCCTCGAATAGAAGTTATTTACTTGATTCTTCTACATTTTTATATTAAAAAAAAAAAATTTTTGAAATTTGACAAATAAAATATATTTAAGAAACTTTGAACTTAAGAATAAATTAAATGAACAATATGAATATAATTGTTTTTGCAAAAATTTTGTTATCGTTTTGTATTATTAAAAATAATGTAAATATTGTAATTCATATTTGTATAATTGTAATTTATCGTTTTGTATTGCATTAAACCGATTATTACTCGATAATTTTTTTTTTTTCTTTATTATAATATAAGATTATATTTGAAAAGGCATTTCAATCATTTATGTATATTTGAAGAATATAAAATACATTTTATATTAATAATAGAATAATCTCTTTAAAAAAATGTTATCTATATCGATTTTAGTATCTATCGAATAAATATATAATTTAATAATTAGATTAAATAAAAAGAATTTCATTTATATAATAATTCTTTCATCATTAATTGTTTATTTTGTCTTATTTCTGTTTTTATTACAAACAATCTCGAACTTAAGTGAATATTTATATATCTCAAAACATACATTTAATTCAAATTATCCAAAAATCTTATGTAAAGCTTAACTTTATTTTAAAAATAAAGATAAAACGATAAATAGCAAAATTTTACGCGAAATAATCATTCCGATATCAAAAATCGTAAACTTTAAATTATTGTGAAATTTCAAAAAGATTCTTGAAAATTTTCAGTTGTAAAATGAATTATAATAATTCCTTCTCTCTCAATTCGAATATGATCTTCAGTTGCGGATAATTTTATTGATGCTTGAATTGTCTTAATTCTTCTATCTGTAGCTATTATCTAACAAAATCGTCTAACAAAATGACTTATATGGGAAAAAAAAGAAACTAAATAATAAAAAAAAAATCGAAAATCAACGGAGATTCAACTCGTCGGAATTCGTTAATCTAGCTATTCCTGCCGACATTAAAAGTCATCAAAGTTCGTTCGTTTGTTGTGAACGATTATTATTAGTAACTATTTTACTTCGTGTTTTAAATGATGTTGTTTCAATGTAATATTTTATTTTATAATATATTCCAAAGCAGTTCTAAAAATTAATCGAATGAGTATGAATTTAATTGTGGACATTCGTAGAAGAAATTCATTCATTCGTAGAATACATTCATTCCAATGAAATAGATTAGATTATATAATCACTCACAAAAGTATTTATATTCATATGTTACAAAGAAATTGATCTTAACTAAAAATTTTGAAAATCAAAAGTTTCCATTACTATGGATTACTATGGATAAAAAATTTATAGAGTTTCTTATTTTTCGACAACATTATATCATCTTTTCTATGTTATATCTTTTTTATTGAATTGTATAATTAATCATTTAAATCTTTATTATTAATTCAGATTTAATAATCATATTATATATGATTCGTAAACAACATAAAAAATGATTTGTTTCACAAATCATCATCATAATCATCAATTACAAAAACAATCTTGCAATCTCTTGAAAAAAATAATGAATTAATGTTAAAAAAATATTTTGAATAATATCATTGAGATGATATTATAATATGTACATAATATATTGTTAGCATTTTAATTTGATATTAATTTGTTATATTGCTTTTTCAAAAAATAAAATATTTTGTTTTACTTGAAAAAATAACTAAAAATTTATAAAATTTGATTTAATAATACAAAATATAATTTAATAGATAAAATAACTGCAATATTATCAATATCAGAAAAATATTTCATAATAATATATAAGGTATAATGAATTATATATGAGTATTTTTTTTTTATTAATAAAAAATCTCTTTTAGAAAATCAAAAATCAATTTCCAAAGAATTCAATTCAATTCATTTTTTTAATTTTGAAATTTTATGTAGGGATATTTTTCATAATAATGCATTTAAATTTATAAAATTATAAAATATAATCTAAATATTTTATAATTTAAAATTTTGCTCTTCGTATCATATTATAAAGTTATATTGAAAAGAAAAATAACTTTTCATTTTTCTAAAGTGATTTCTAAAGTCAATAAAAGATATTGTCATATTCTATATATATTCTATATATATATTCTATACATTCTATATATATTTTATTTTATTCTAAAAAGTTTTATAAAAAATAAAAAAATTTTTTAAATAAAAAATTTGTTGTATTTTTATGAAATTTTGTATATGTAGTATATGTAGTATATATAAAGTATAATGAAATATATTTATATGCAGCAATATTTTTTAGCAAGGTCTTTAAAAATTAATTTCACTTTCTCAAAAATATTTTTCATCTATAAAAGAAATTATTTTATATATAATTCGTTGTATTCTATATACTTATAAATTTTCAATAAAATTAAAATTTTTAATCAAGATGAATTTCTTTGTTATGTACGAATAAGTTTATGATTGTATGTTTATAGGATTGTCTGTCATTTACAAATAATATCTAATAATTTTAATTATAATCATATTATGAAAAGGAAGAAAAGAAATGTAATAAAATAGATAATGTCAGAAAACTTTAATAATTCGCAGTAATATAATGTAAATTTATAATAAATTGTAGATATACTGATATGATATATATATCGATTTAAATAATAATTTTGATTATTTATATTTATTATACAGATTTCTTATATTTATATCAAATTTTAAATTATCTAAAAAATATAAAGTATTTCTTTAAAATATAAGTTTCTTAAAATATTATTACACACATATTATATTTATCATATATCATATATGTATCATATATGTTTATACAATCTATAGAAAAGAAAATTATATAAAAACAATTTTTGTTGTTTTTTAAAATTTAATATTCAATTGCATTTTATTCTTAAATTTTGAAATATTATTTATAAAATAATAAAACGCTAAAAAAATAAAATTCTTTTAAATAAAACTTTTATATATGTTCACGCTCTATTAATTTCACACAAAACGTAGTAATTTATCTATTATAATTATAATTAATCAACTAAAGTTTCCTATCAACAGTGAATAACAATTTGAAACAGAAACTATAGAACTTGTAACAGTATAGATTTGTAAAAATTATTTATAAAACTTACAAAAAAATAATATATTATTAATAATAACATTAATATTTTGACATTTGTAAATATTCTTGATATAATTGTATTATTGAAAGTTATTGAATATTATATGTATAATATGTATACATTACGATAAATTAACGATTAATAATTTATAATTGAAATGTCAATAATAAAATTATTTACACTTTAACTCGAAAAAAAGCATATTTTGCAACAATTAAAAAACAAATAAATAAAATATATAGAATAATAATTAATTCAGTTTTTGATGCATATCAATGATATCAAAAATATATGGTTATCTTTACGTACAAGTACTTAGTATCCAAGAAAACAGTGCAAAATGACAGGTGTCCATTTACAAAGCAACGAAGCGACAAATTGGCAAGGTTAATGGAGGGGCAAGTATAGTCTCAGTAATTTTATTTCGCGTTGTATGCGTGAAAAATTGATAAAAACGGTAATTCGAGAGAATCGGAGAGGGCGTTTGAAAATTAGTGGAAAACAATTTCGATGAGCATCATCGTTGTTCCTTTTTCTACTTCTTGGCCTCGACATCCGGTGACGGAACAACGGATAATTATACGTTCTCTTTTCCATCGAAAGCGCATGCAGGAATGTCGAAATGAACGGTTCTTTTCCATTCTTTTATCCCTGTCTGTTCGTCAAGGGAGGTTTGACTCGCCAATATTATTAGAGACCAGGAAAAAATGCATCTGCCTAATGCTCCACCCAAAACCTTGTTCGCGCTATTAGCGGATTATTGCTAATCCATGTGTTGAAGAAAAAGGAAAAAGAAACACCTGGCATTTCTTCGCACATATCTTTGATTCTTTTCTTTCATCCACTGATTTAATTTCTTAAAACAAATGATTTGTAGAAAAAATTTATGTAAAATAAAATATTATTTTAATATTTAAAAAATATTAAAATTAGCAAAAAAAGAAATGAAAAAATCTCTTTAAAAAAATTAACTTAAGAATTTTGAAAAATTTATAAAAAAAAAAACTTGAATTAAAAATCAAACTTTTTGATAATTAATTAATCATAATATAATAAAAAAATAATCATAATATAATAAACTTCAATTATTTAAACTAATAATTGGACGATAGTATAGTAGATAGTATAAATAATCACATTATTTCATATGAAAAATTACAATTTTTATATATAATTTTCTACTTATTTATTTATATTTATATATTATATTTGCACATATTATATATATATATATATATATATATATATATATATGCTTTGATCATCTTTATTCTTCTATTTTTTCTGAACTATTAAAGCATATTCTTTTCAAAGTTAGTAAATTTTTTGCTATGCTTTATATCATCTGATGACTATTTCTGATACTTGTGAACATTTCACAATGCATAAGAATTATATTTGAAGAAATATCGTGTTCTTCATTGTTCCCTTCATTACAAATCTTTTTAATTTTTTCAATAATTTTGTTCATTATTTATATGATCTTCAAATCTTTTTGTCACATCACTTTTATCATAATTCTGTTTTATACATGATATTTATTCTGTTGATATTCAAATTGAGTAATTTGGATAATTGAATATTCGGATATTCGAGATTTTATCATTTTTTGTAAACAGATTATTTATCATTTTCTATTTTTTGAAAGTGAAAGAAGGAATAAAATTTTAAGTCTAATCAATACGTCTCAGTGATATGAAAACAATATGTACAAATGAACAAAGAAATTTGAACTTAAATAAAAGAATTTAATTATTTTCTGTTACAGGTCAAGCAGGAGTTAATCAATTGGGTGGTGTGTTTGTTAACGGGAGGCCATTGCCCGATTGCGTTCGACAAAGAATCGTGCAACTCGCTTTGGTTGGTGTTAGACCTTGTGATATTTCTCGACAACTCCTAGTGTCTCATGGATGTGTCTCGAAGATTCTTACGAGATTTTATGAAACGGGAAGCATTCGACCAGGAAGCATCGGAGGAAGTAAAACGAAAGTGAGTATTTTAACAATCATATAACGATTTCAAACAACGAATGAAGAACACAAAAGAATTTGAAAATCTTTATATCTATCATTCTATCTTTCCTATTTATGATAGGTTGAAATGATTTAACCGCTTAATACTTCTATCTATATTGATAATTTATATAATTTCAATACAACAATTATATAATTTATTATTTTTATTTGCAAAATATTAAATTACATAACATAAAATTTATATACGTCTTTAAACTATTAAATCTTAGAAGAAAATTTCTTAAAACTGTAATTAATTGCTACTTCTTTTAACGGCAATGGCCAGAAATTTTATTTTTGATCGAGTTAGAATATTAGCGGATCACTTCGTAATAGTAATTTATTATTTTTTAAATATTTTTTTTAATATCTTGCAAAATATGAATATTGTGTTTATTAAGTTTATAATAAATCTAAGATTATTTTTATTTGAAATAAGTATCACTTATTATATAAAATATGAAATATAAATTAAATATTCGAAAATTAAATAATATTTATATATCAATTATGATTTCATTATATCTGTCTCAAAATTGCATAATTTATTCTGTTATTCAAATGTGTAACAATCAAATTATATTCATCTACATCCTTTATCCTATCATTTAAACAGATTCTAAAACATTTCATAATTTATTTTATATTCGCCGACAAGAATTTCTCGATTAATCTTCCTCTTAAAAATATTCGCATCAATTATTATTTCCGCGCCATCCTCCACCATAACGGGCTTTCAAAAATAATTACCGACAATTACACTTTAAATTGAAAACAACGTAATCATAAACCGACATATATATCTTTATTCGATCCAATGCTATCTTATCTAACCTAACCTAATTATGACTCGTTTCGATCATCTCTAGTATTGATATTATAAATAAAATTATTATACGGATGTTACACAAAAGAAAAAAAGAAAAGAAGAGTAAAAAAGGAAAGGGAGGTAAGAGAGAAGGAAAACATGGAGCAAAAAGCGTAATAAACAGTGGAAAGGATGTGTGTGCGTTATGGGGCGGTGACACTGATGAGAGGAGACGCGGGCGTAAAAATCATCGGCCGGGAGCATTGCGCTGATGTGATTTTAAGTAAGGGCTGTACGGAGCCGACAGCGCGTGCAATTATCCAAACACCTTGCAGCGGCGGACATTTGCATAATTTCATGGGTTTGCACGCTCGGTTTTCTTCTGCACTCGCGCCGCGGCCTTGATGTCGCGCGCGGTATTATCGGGACGTTGTGTTTCGAATCTCGTGGGAGGACGGGGAGAGAGGGGGAAGAGAGAAAGAGAAATTGAGTAACATAGGAGAAGGAAGAAACGATGGCTAAAGAAATCGTGGAAGAGATCGTAAAGTTTGATCACTTCGCCCGAAAACGAGCCGAATTAGATGCACTTAGCGATCCCTTAAGACCCGTTTTTACGCGCGAAAAGTGAATTCATGGCGTACGCGAATGCCTACCCTCTTAATGTGTATCCGATTTGAATTTCAAATTCATTATTTACGGCGCCGACGGCAATTCAATCGATTTACGAAAATTAAATCTAAACCTTTATTGAATTTTTTTCTCCTCTTTCTTTCTTCTTCTTTTTTCACTAATGAACTTTTCTGGTAAAAAAATCGATTGATTTACAATGATAAGATGGATAATGATATATATGGATAGGATCATAGTTGTAATTATCGAATCATTTATATGCAAATAATCGAATTTTCATTATTTTCGATGCTGTATATTACTAAATGTTATCGTGAAATCATAATGGGATTTCTTAAAATATTTGTTCAAAACAATAAATTAACACAGACTTGTTAAAAAAAAAAATTTATGTATTTATTAACATATTATACAAATTCATTACAAAATTTATTATAATTATTCCCCCATTTTAAATTCGTTTCGTACAAATTTCAATCATTATTGAAAAAATTTTTTAAATAATAATTAATTAAAAAATTTATAAGATAAAGAATTGAAAGTATTATTAAATGATCCAGAATTATTTGAAAGAACTTTTGAAAGTCTTCAAAAAATCCTCCAGTTTCCAAAAAATTCTAGATAAATAAAATAAAATGAATCTAAGAATATAAATACTGCCGCCTCAAGTTCTTTCATCTCTTCCTCATTTCTAACACCGCGAAATAGCATTCCGAAGAGAAGAGGCGAGTTAACGAGTTTCGACGCTTCACCGACTATACATATGATATCTCGTATGTTACACGCGTTCAATAATCAAGAGCCCCACGATGGTGCTATATTATCACCATCCTGAATAGATCCTCCGTGATGGTATCCCGTGCAAGCGACACCGGGCCGCAGAATACCGAGAGGAATGGAAAAAGAAAATGAAAAAGGAAGAGGAAAAAAATAAGAGGAAGCCACGTTGTATTACACGCGTGACGTCACTAATGACAATATAATTGCACGCTACCACAACACACGATGAATTTCTTACAACGCGCCCGTGCAGGAACTTGCGCGATCTTCGTTTCGGCTTAATGAATTTATTTTAATAATGGCCATGCCTGGTGTACATCGACCTTTCGCCGCTGAATTGCGCATTCGTCGTTCATCTTCTCGCTTCCCGTGTAAACCTGAAAGAGCGTATTTAAATTCTGACTATGCTCGAGGACGATTACAAGATGCGTGTAAACGATCGTCATCAGCGGTCATTATCGTAGCCTGTTCGTTTTGGTAACTGATGACGCCAAAATAGTCGAGCCGTCGGATATTGTAGTTTTTGAAATTTTTATTGCGTTTTCCTGAATTTCTTCCTGAAAAAACTGATTTCTTCGAAAGTAACGAGAAGAAGAGGAAAAAGAGATTTTGCAAGAGTAGTAGTTCGTTTCTTTAATCTCGATGAGAATTTACGAAGAATATATATAATATTTAAGAATAAAATTTTTCATAAATAGACATTGCGTTAAGAATAACTGTCCAAAAAAAAAGTTAATATCTGACAATGAACGCAATATCCACTTGTAAAATAAAAATATCTATTGTCAAGAATTTTACTTTTAAATATATTCGTATCCTCGGATTAGAAGAAAGAAATATATATCGCATATTATTTCAAATAATTTAGTTCAAATTTTATATAATTTAATCCAAAATTGTTTTCTTGAAAATCGTAATTTTTAGAAAACAACTTTATGCATCTTATGTGTGTTATTGTTGCAACAAATGTGAGTACCTATTACTATTAATGATTTCGATATTTGTGAAAGTTAGTCTCTTTTTTGGAAAGATATAAAAAAATGATGTGTGTGTGTGCGTGCGTGCGTGCGTGCGTGCGTGCGTGCGTGTGCGTGTGTGTGCGTGTTACATTGCAATATTTTTTTCCTTCTTCTTTATATTTGCATCTTCCATTATGATTTTTGAGAATTTAAATATTAGAGTTCACGATAAAAAAATTTACTCCGCATGTTTATATATTTAATAAAATAAAAAATATAAAATTATTTTATTTTTTATCAAAATTATCTAAGTACACATGTATTTGTCAAATTTTAAAAATCAGTTTTTTAATATTCAAACAAATTATAATTTCTTATTTCTTATTTTCGATTTATTTTCATTTATTACTCCTTACTACTAATAGTTTGTACTACTTTAATATTCGCCATCACATATAATTATATGTAATCTTATATAATTATATTTTTATTTGACATTGACACAATTTTATAATCTTATCTTTCCATCTTCTCAGAAATAAAAATTTGCAAAATATTTTTAAACTTATTCGTACAACTTATTTACGTATCGTACTATTAACTTTCGTCGAAAAGAAAATTTAATTCGATAATTAAAACATTGCCGTAATATTACTTAAATGTTGTCAGAATTTTCTTCGTTATATCTTGATAAATATATTATGTATCTTAACTCTCGATTAACCTGATATCTTTATTCGTTAAGTTAATAAAAAAATCGAAATATCGGTAATATTGCATAATATTGGTAATCATATAATGAACTCTTAATTATGTGGTAGCTTTAATCTGATTGCCTTCTACCGAACTCTACTTTTAACTTTATTTTTGCCGATCGTGCATTAAAAATTGTCAAAAATTTTTGCTAAATAATGAAAAACAAGTATAGACTATCTCTTGAGAACCGTAAACTGATATTTTAAATGCATCTTTAAAAAGAATCGACAAATAGATGTAATCTTACCATTGAAAGGAGTTCGAGTCATCGATAAATCGGACTTGTCTCGTGTTAAGCTTCAAGTGAAATATAAATGGAATTTAAAATTTGAAAACAATTTTTTATTTAAAATATAATAAAAAGAATTGAAAAAATGTATTATTATACAAGATTAAATATGAAACAATTTTAATAAATGAAACAATAAAATTTAATTAACGACATTTCATAAAATTTTATATTATTATTTTGTTTAATATGAATTTTATGAATTTTATTTATAAGAAATAATTCTAATTATTATTAATATTTATTATCGAAATCAATTTTTCTTTATTTTTGGTTGGTTTCGATGATAGTAGTTTTTAATAATAATGTCTCGAATAAAATTTTTTACATGTAACATAAATTATTTTATATTATATATAATATAAATTTATTAAATTTTAATATCAAGAGAAAATGATTTAATTATTTTTAATATTATTAAGCTAAAACTATTCTATTAACTACTATTCACAATCATGCTCTAAATTTTATATTCTAAATAAATAAAATAATAAACAACAAGGGTGTTTTAAAAATGACTATAAAATTATAATTATATATACTCGATATGATAATATATATGATATATTATATGATAATAAATTATTCTTAACTTAAATCCTTAATACGATAAATTATATATTTTTACATACAAATTAGTATAAACTTTCTAATATTTATTTATATTATTCGTACAGAATATAGATTAAATATTCAAAAAATTAATATGTGAAACAAAAATAAAAAATAAAAAGATTAAAATATTATTATACTCATTCTGCAATAACAAAAAAAGATATTAGAAAAGACAAGAAAAGATATTAGATATACCAATCATATACTGACATCAATTCATCGATAAACACATCAGTACTTTTATTCGCAAATTACGAATTATGAGGGAAATTACATATCACCGAGCCGTATCTTGATTATATCCATCTATGGTGGTCGTTACATACGTTCCAGGAAATCCGTCACGGTCGTTATTCAGAGCCGATTATTTTCCAATCGACCAGTTAATTTGCGAATTAATTGTCCAACTATCCGTCGATCTACACGTGTTCCCACATATATACAGTATACCGTTTTCGAACCGTGTCCCGGTATTTTCGTCTCGTGCTCGTTATCTCCATGGCTTGTGTATATGTATGTATGTGCTCGAAACAGCGCGATACGCGTCAGATAATGGCGTCGCATCACGGCAGAGAAAATTGTCTCATGAAAAATGTACGCCCCATCGAAACTCTCGATAATAAAGTAGAACGCGAAGAAAATCGTGATCTCGTGATTCTTTCCCTCAAAATTCTCATCCTCTTTATCTGTGTGTTTACACAGCGTTTCAACCTTCCTACTTTTAACACACATTGTGTTGACGACGATCCACGACATTTTTGATTACTATTCATTTTGAAGGAAAAAAATCGTGTACGATTCTTTCTTGGAATTACCGCGTTTTCTGGCAAAGATATGCATCGAAGGAATTAATTCACCAACGTGTATGAGATACGTACCTCCTTCCTCTTTCATCGTGATACGTATGCCATTACGAAGTTTAATGAAAATTAGCGAATATCGTATTTGCAAAGCATCGAGATTGGATGAACGATGCGTAATAATGTTTTAAGACATATATGTGAAATTATAGGTTTCAAAGTGAAGGGGGTTTACATCGAAAATTTTACCATGTGAAATTCTTCACTTTTTTTTTCTTTTTTTCAAATTTTCGCATTTTTTTCAAATTTGAGCTCTGTTTACAATTTCTTTCTTCATTATTTCATATTTTTTTTTACCTGCATATTTAAATGAGTAATTTGATGTTTGTATTTTGTAAATTATTAAAATATCTTGTGGAAATATCGAATCAGAATATTTTTTAGAGTTCGTAAAACATATTTATTCACAAAACATATTCGAACGATAGCAGTTTTAATTTTAAATATATAAACTTTGTATGAATTTTATAATATTTATAAATATATAATTAATATTCGCATTTTTATTCTTTTATATTTGTATTTTATTATATAAAATATATATTCTTAATATGTTTAATATAATGAAAACAAAATATTTAATATTTTTTATTAATCTAGAGAATATTAATATATTCATGAGATATTTTTGCAGAGATATTTTTCAATTCTAAAAGTTAAAAAAAACATAAAAATTAGTATAAAAAAAATATCTATTTTATATATTTTAGGTTTATCATTAATATATGAGTATTGCAGATTGTTACACATACGTATATATACATATATATATATATATATATATATATATATTTTATATATTTTATATAAATGATATAAATATGTTACATAGTTTTCTTCTGGTAATTTTATTTTTAATTTTATTTTTAAGATAATCAAATGTTATAAACAAACTTAGATGAATAAAATTTCTAATTTGCAAATATAATATTGCAAAAATTAGAAAAATTCTGATAGCTTATTTGTAAAAAGAACAGAAGAATAAAACATTACATGAAATCTTGTGGAAGATCTTTCTTTCAATTCAATTTTTTCAAATAAACAATAGCAATTAATTAAAAAATTTTTATATAATTTTATATAATTTATAAAATATATAAAATATATAAAATTATAAATATTTTGCAAATACTATTATTTAACATATATTTTGTATAACACGTATATACATTTTTTATATATTAATTTAAATATTTGAGTATTTGAACTTATAGAATATTTGAACAAATCTGCGATTTAATTTATAAGCACTTATAAGCAATTTATTATAAGTGTTAACGGAACATTAAAATAAAAATAGGACTCGATGTAACAAAGACAAAGTTTACTCTATGCTCAATTAACAAACTTCAATTGTTATAATTAAATAAATAAATAAATAAATAAACCTTAATCAATATTTTTGTACATTAACTTTTGTTTCGTGTTTGTTTTGATCTCTTTAAAATTGATTTTGCAAAAGTGTTCAACAAATTAATATCTTGTATATTAATTCGATATATTAATATTTAAAATATTTAAATATTTAAATATTATATATTTATAGTTTGAAATATTTAATTATTAAATATATATATATATATATATATATATATATAAATATTTAAAATATTTAAAACTTCACGCACAAATTAATTTTATATATATAGCAACATATTTCCAGAAAATGAAATATTAATATTCGCATTTTATTTTATATATTCAAATTTTTTTATATTCAAATTTCAAGAACTATTTATTTTATTATATATATTTATTAAATTTAGTTTTTCAATACTAAAATTTTAATTCATGCCAACTTTAATTCTCCTTTATTTTATAAAATATTTAATATTAACATTTTTCATATGTATTTGCAAATTTATATACTGTAAACTAGGAAGGAACTAAGGAATCATTTTTTGATAGAATTTGGTAATATATAATAAAATAAAAATTAAAATGTTTATTTTAAATACTTTATTAAATATAACATTAAATCTTTTTACTAATCAATTTACTCTCACTAAAATTTAAAAATATTTAATGAATAAAATAATAAAATAAAATAAAAATAAAAATTAAAATGTTTATTTCAAATATTTTATTAGATATAATATTAAATCTTTTATCAATTTACTTTATTTTATAAATTGCAAACATATAAAATTATTATTCTTCTCCATATTTAATATGAATTAATTGATAATATTATTTTTTAATTCGAATAACATATGGATATAAATAGTAATTAAAATTATATTAATTATATTAATATAATATAATTAATCTAACATCACATTAAGCACTTAAATTTGTTTCGTTTTTAACACATTTTTTTTTCTTTTTTATTTATTTATTTTTGTGCATTAATTAATTTATTAATTTAATTAAAAATAAAAAAATGATTAATTATTATGATTTTATTTTCTTATTTATATTTTAATTAAAAATAAAAAAAATTATTAATTATTATGATTTTATTTTCTTATTTATACTTTAATTAAAAATAAAATCTTAATATATTGCAATGTTATCTAATATTATTAATATTCTTTCATACATTATTCTTTCTACAACATTAATTTTCAATTATATGAAAATCTAATTATATAAAATCTCTTTTATTCATAATATTCAAAACGTTTTTATAAAATAATATAATAAATATTAAATTTGAAATAATAATGTAGAACACTTGTCTTTTCTATCATGTACATGCATAATAATCATCCTAGTGAATACTTAATTTCGTGAGATGATTTGATACATTCAACAGACTTTTCTCGAAAAATGCGTCATAAATATTGTCGCATGCGAACACACGTTTTTTCCTCCATAATTCCTGTTCGTCAATCACAAGTATTTCCGTTTATCTGGTAATTAGGATCTCGCGCAAATACGGTGGTTACAATCGTCCCCAGAGTTTTTTGACGGATGGGTATTTATTTCTTAATGCATGATTCAATAATAGCCAGTAAAATGTTGTGGAAAAACGAAAACAAACATGGAGAAATTGCACACATTCGAATTTTTTTCTTTCATAAATCATGATATTAATTATTAAATATTGCTTATAAATAGTGATCAAATTGTTGAAAAAATTATATTCAGTGATTTCAATAATCTTAAAATGTATTATGTATAATTGTTAAGGACAATACTTTGAGCAACTTTTTTTTAGATGTATATATATTTGGCGATCGACTTTAATTTTCGAATTATTTGTAAAAATTTTCAATATATTATTCAAGGTGTCAGCATAAGTAGCAAGGTGTCAGCACGTTTTATGACGTGCAGTAAGGCAAAAAGATATTTTAAGATATTTTCTAGAATGTTTTATAATAAGAAAGAATAATAAAAAAAAATATTCAACCAATGATTTTGAGAAAAATAAATATTTAAATACATTTAAATATATTTAAAAAGAAAATTATACATTTGAATTTATTTTATATGTAAGTACTATGAAAAATTTCATGTCTAAATAGCAATAAATATTATAATATAACAATATAGCAATTATATATTTCATAAAATAAAACAAACAATAAATTTTTAGAAAAAGATACCAACTTCCTATTTTGGTGATTTTTTAAATATATATTGTCAAGATCATGATGCAATGTTGCGAAAATTTTAATTAGCAATTCTTTACTAAAAAGTTATTAACGAAACGATTTTTCAAAATAATTAAACTAGATTAAGTTATATTTAGATTAGATCATTGTTAGAAAATGTAATTAACAAAAACATTTTTTCGAAATTTTAAATTAAATTAAATTTTAGTTTCAATTATACTATTGTTGTAGATAATTGATAGTCGATTGCCTTATAACAATCTAATTAATAAAGATTAAATTCAACATAAACTTTTCCAGAAATAAATTTTTATTTGATGTGTTAATTCTAAATTTAATTTCATTTCAAAAAATTAAATAAAAATTTATTTAAAGTTAGCTAATTTAATAGTTTGCATTGAATTAGTTTTTTTAAATCGGATTATTAAGACAATTAATCATTAATTATCTATAGTAAAAAACTTAATTGAAATTTATTCTAATTTAAACTTAATTTAAACTTAATTTAAACTTTTGAAACAATATTTTTTTGTTTTTTTCTTGTATACAAAATATAAAATTTGAATTTTTTAAATTTCTTAATTTTTTTGTTATGTTTATTTATGTTTTGCTATTTTGAATGTTACAAATATTTATTTCTGTATGCTTTCTTACATTGAAATAAACATAACATAACAAAACATAAACATAAACATAAACTTTATTATTAACTATTAAACTTATTGGAATACATAAAAATAATATATTATATAAAAAAAATAAAAAAATAAGAAAAAATTGTTCAAAATAATATAATTAATTCAAAGTAATTATTTCGTTTAAAAACAGTAAATATACGTGGTAATTAAAAACAATAATATATATATATATATATATATATATATATTATAAATTATTAATTTAATTAAATTTTAGATTTATTAGACGCATTATTTATGATGCATATATATATATATATATATATATATATCTAAAATTTAATTAAATTAATAATTTATAATTATAATAAATTGTATATCATGGAAAAAATAAGAAAATAACAAGATTCAAACTCACAAAATCCTCAAATTCAAAAGATTTTTACGTCACCATGTCCTTCTACATCTTTTTCTTCGTTATTGTTTATCTTTCTACTTGAATTTTCAGCTAAAAAATTTTATATATCTATTTTAATTATTATATTATTAAAATTTTTTATTATATCATATTTATTAAAAACATTATCTTTAGAATTAAATAATTTATTAAAATATTTATAATATTATTAATATTATAATATATAATATATATTTTTAATAGAATTTTTTGTTTCAAAACGAATTTCTAATATATCAACAAAATCAAACATCATATCCGAATTATTATTTATTCATTTATAATTATTTATTTTTTAAAAATAATAAATAATTGAATAAATAAATGATTTTTATTATAAATTATTAAATAATTAAATAATTATCTATTTAAAAAAATTTAAATAATAAAAAATATTGTATATCATTAATTATTTAAATGACAAATAATTATACAAATATTATAATTATGACCATGTTTTTATTTAAAAATATTTTTCTTACAATTTTTTACTAATCTTTAAATATAAAATTATAATATATATATATATATATATATATATATATATATATATATATATATAAATATAAAATATAAATATTCAAATGATAAACTTTCCGAATCCCATTATCATATTTTCAACATATATAATATCCATATATTTACTTTTCAAAAAAGAAAATAAAGAAACATTAACATTAAAAAATGCCAAAGAGGAAGTCAAAAGAGAATAAATTTGTTTCGAAAAAGAAAAAAAAAGTTATTAACTTCAGATCTTTTTACATTTTATCATCGGAAACAATTGAAACAATCAATATATCAGAAGCACAAGTCCTTCAAACGGTAATTACAGAGTTGGTCAACCTGTTCGATAGTTTACGTTATCTAACGTTTAGCGCCAGATGTGCATGCAGTCAATTTCCTTTGTGATATAGTGTGTGGGTATGGTGTGATGTAGCATGCACACAAAATATATCGTTGATTGCCAGGAACCATACAATATAACGTTGGTCACTCAAGGGTACGCAGTATAACGCGAGAGGGTAGATATTAGGACACGTATATCGTGGGTCGACGTAATTGTGGCAATAACGACGGAAGTGTCAGATTAGAATCTGAGATGCTCCCGGGAGCACGCGATGTCCTAACCTCTGAAACTATTAGGCGGACTGCTCGACGGCTGCACCCTTAAACGTTCTATCTACCAGTGGTGCTCCCATATCGATACCATTCATGGACATATCGGTCATTCTTTCTCATTGAATGTCCCCCTCTTGCTCGGAAGCGATAGCTTCGAACCCTTTCGATAGCTGATCCGTTCATTAAAATATCGATCATTCTTCTATTTGTTAATTTATTGTTTGAAGTTTCGTCATTGAATGAATTTTAAAGTTTGTTTCGATATTTTATTAAAGATAAACGAACTATTAAGTGATGATTTGAAAATTTTTGAACAATTTTGAAATATTTCTTAATTTTTTTTTTAATATTAAATTTTAGAAAGAGTTAATTTAACTATTTTTTTTTTATTTTTCTTTTCTGTATAAATTGTTAAAGAATGGGAAAATATTAATTAAAATATAGAACAAAATCTTTTTCATATTTAATATTATAATATAATATATAATTACTGAATATTGGAATGGCATTAAATTTTTAATTATTAATTATTATTTTATTTATTTTTTTCTAATTATTTGTAATTATAGAAACTTTTTAAGAAAATTTTTATCATTTAATAATTTTTTATAATGCAATAAAATATTTTATATTCAGGTTTTAAATCGTTGTTCATAATAAAAATGATTAAATTGTTTCGTGAATATTTTCATGTTTTTTATATTTTAAGAAAAATTTATTATTATTTACAGAAATAATGATTTAAGTTTTTTTAACAATACAATAATTTACTTAAATTCATAATAATTTATACTAATTTATAATTATTAATATAATTTAATAATCATTAATATAATATATTTAATTTATTTATATATAATAATTTATTATTTCATATTTTTTCTTTTATTTTTAAAAAATTATTTGATTAATGGATAATTGAAATGAAACTCTATTTTATTTTTAATAATTGATATTTGGATTTTTAATATTTAATTAATTTAGAAATTTAATTTGAAATTAAATATTATATAATTCATAATTTTTTAATTTTTTTTTTAACAACTTTGAATATTTCATCTATTTTATCTAAATATTTTACAGTGATTAATTTTTTTTTTAATTTCTACATATAATCAGTGTTTGATAGAATATCTTAATTTTTGGTTATAATTTTAATACATAGTTTTAAAAAATTTTAGTTCCATATTTATATCTCACTATTTTTAAATAACTCTAGTAATCTATTTCCAATTTTTTAATATTATTTCAAATATTTAATAATCTTTTAATATTTTATTTTTATATATCTATTATATAATTTTAAATATTTGATTTTAATCATTTTTATTCATTTTATACGAATAAATAATATACATAATAAACATCTTATGAAATAAAAATTTTTATAAAAACTTTAATAAGAATATCTCATAATATAGAAAGTTATTCTAATTATTCTTGAATCTATAAGTTTTTATTTATATTTATTTAAACTATAATATAACACAAATATTTTTATTTCATACTTCTTAGTAGTTTATTTATAAAGATATTTTATAAATCATTAGAGTATAAATCATAGATCATTTTTAAATGAGTTGGAAATTATTATTTTTAAATTAAAATCTAATGCTTTTGCGTTACATATTTTAGATAGTTTATTAATGAAAGATATAATTTAATAATTAACAAATGATATCTTCCAATTGCTTTTTCTAAATTACATATTCACATTTTATAACAAGTTATATTTTCCAGTTAAATCATTTTTCTTAATATTAATTGCATGATCGAAGCACGTTATAAATTTATATAGATAATAAAAAAAACAATAGAAAGTTAAAATATACGTTATATATAATTATTAATCAAAAAAATATTCTAAAAGAAAGCATTATTACCAGCATCCATAAATCATACAATAAATAATTAAAATCAATAATCAAAATAACGATAAGTTCTATGTATTTAATATACTATATCTAATATTAATTTTTATCCAACAACAATATTAGATATCAATTTTAATTTTTATTTAAATATGATCAATTATTTAAATATATTATTCAACTAATACTATTTACTTATTATATCTATTATTTAAAAATATTATGATAATTCAGAACTTTTATTAACTTTTATTAAAATTCTATTTAATATTATAAATATGCAAATAATAACAACAAAACGTATTTTAATAATTAATCACTAATCTAATTATTTATACTCAAAAATTATAATCATTGCAATTATAACAATAATCACAGTTATACAGTTATATCGATTGAATAAAAATTTAATTATTAATCATTATTAATAATCAAAATTTTTTTTTCTTAAAAAAAGCGTCGGACTATCTCTATAATTAAAACAATAGTAACAATTTACAAAAATATTGATAACAATTAAAATTCCAAGAAAAAAATTCTAAAATAATTAAATTTATGCTTCCTATACAAAATATCTCATGAGAATATACTTCTCCATCTTCGTTGTATCATATCGGTGACCGCCCTAGAGAAATCGATGATCTTGAAAATCTGTGTACGACGAATAACATTTCCATCGTGTTAGCATAAAATTATCCAGGGCCCGGGCGTAAGTTCATTAGCAAGTCAAATGAACGTTGGCCAGATTGAGTACCACTGGGCCCACTCGACTGGGACCGTCAAAAAGAAATGGAACGCGTTTGCGAGGAACAGATGACCCCTCTCTATAAACCGAGGCTAAACTGTAATAAAGTGTGGTACGCATTATCCACCTATCTTTGAGTCCTTACCCGATATCTGATTCACTGGCACAACTAATGTGTTTCACCTGTGAACGACATATGGCTCGCTGCTGCCCCTTTCAACGATAGTATGACCACTTTAATTTGTCGATGAGATAATGCCGACTCCTTGGCTGGAAGGAAAAATAACTAAAGACTAATGATTAACAATAATCAACCATAAAACCATTGCTCATCATGATATTATAAATTTTATATGTGTGGATCAGAAATAATTTTTTGTAACATTATTTACATACTTATAAAAAATAGAATTAAATATGATTAATTAAAATTTCTTATTTTTTTTTTTGATATATTAAAAAATAAGGAATAATAATTAATATAAATAGATTTATATTAAAATCAAATTAAAATTAAGTTAAGATTACTATTGAATTTAAATTAATAGCAATAGAATATAAGTGGAAATAAATAAATTTCAAATGTTTTAATTATAAATAATTCTTTATATTCTTTATACTCTTGAAAATTTATTTGCATATGGAAAATGAAATTAAATGTAATTGATTATTTGTTATTTATCTAATTTGTTATTTATCTATTTTCTATATTAGAAAATAAAAATCAATAATATAAATGGATTTGTTGTATATGCAAATTAGAGTAAAAAATCATATATTTAAAATTCAAAAAATTAAAATAAAATTTTCTATTATTAACTTTTAAGAAAATATAAAAAAAAATTCTCAAAATTGAAATTGAAAAGCAAAAATTTTATTTATAAAAATGAAATGTAAAAAATATTAAAAATATTATAAAGAAAAATCACAATAGAAAAAAAAAATAAAACTGTAATAAATATTTATAACATATGACATTGTAAATGTTTTTTAGCGTACTTTAGAAATTTTATATTTCTATATAAAATTCTATATTGATAAAAAAATCAATCTTATTCATTTATACATTTTATTATTGAAATCTTATCATTGTATTCATCATTAATAAAAAATCATAGAATAGAAGATAGAATCGATATTGAATAAAATCATTTTATATGTCAATAAATAGAACAATTAAATTTCGAAGATATCGAATTAATTTTAAGTCTTATTATATTAAATCTCTTTCAAAGCATTAGAGTCTATGCAATTTTACTACATCACTATCTACATACATTTTATAAAATTTATCTTTCTTAATTAAATTATGTCAATATATTTAAATTTTAGTAATTTGATAAAATTGATTATTAATAATAATAAGTAAATTGATACATTAATAATAATAAATAATACATACTAATTATTTCCAGATATCTTGTTAATTTTCTATATTGAAATTTCCCAAGATCTATGTCTGATATGATTTTATTAAAATTTAATTTAAATCTTTATCAAAAATTTTTATATTAAAATTTATGATTATTATTTCAGCAAGTGGCCACACCTACAGTTGTAAAGAAAATTTTACGAATGAAACAAGAACAACCAACAATGTTCGCTTGGGAGATCCGAGAACAACTTGCGCGACAAGGAGCTTGTGATCCTCAAAGTTTACCTTCTGTTTCTTCGGTAAATCGAATTCTTCGAGGCGGTGGACTTCATACCGATCATACGGGAATCGAGGGTGGTTCTCAAAGCACTTATACCTCGCAAATTTCTTCAAATGTCGCTAACAGAGGTAAATTCTTATTATTATGAAATAAAATCTTTTTTTTAATTGATAATAAATTTTTAATTCATTTCACAAACTCGAATCCGGAATCTTAATTTTCAATTAAAAATCCATATCAAAATTAATTTATTTTTATTGTGCTATTATTAGGAAAATTATGTTTACATGAATATCGTCGATTAAATAATTCCTTGAACATTTGTTTGTATCTCAAAATCACGATTGGAATTATATATATATATATATATATATATATATATATATATATAATAAATCAAATCAAATCAATATTAAAATAAATATATTAAAAACAAAGAAAGGAAATATATTATAGAGTTGCAATGATTGAAAGAAGAGAAAAAAAAAAGAAAGGAAAAAAGAAGAATAGGGGAAAGTAAAAAAAAGAAAAGGAATTATAAAATACTCTGTCCGCAATTGACTCGTCAATATGCTGTATCCTGATAACTGACACACAATTTATAAGAACTGGATTTGCCTCAAAATTTATCTTCTTTATTCCGTAAATTGTCTACAAAGCTGCAATTTTTTCTTCTTTTTTTCTTTTTTCTAACTGAAAATATATAGCTATAAACATAAAGTTTATATATTGATCAATCATGGAATCCATTGTGTTGTATGACATAATATCTTGTGCTAATTATATTATTATTTTTTATTAATTAGATTTAATTAAATTTTTTTAGTAATTTTAATATTTTAAATATTTTAAAAAATATTAATAACTAAAAATATTAAAATTTTAATATTAATTATAAAATAAATTTAAAAATTTCGATTGTTAATTCATTTATGTTTGAAATTTTAAATATTTTAATCTATATTCCTATTTAAATATTAACTAATACTATTTGTGTAAACTACTTATATAATATAATAATTTTATATAATATTATAATTATAATTGTCAATTATCGCAAAAATAAATCATCTTTTCTCTATTCTTCTCATTCATTTCAAAAAATTATTTATGAATATGAATATTGCATATTGATTTAATTTAAAATAACAAATGAAAATAAAAGAATAATTAAGATTGCAATAAACTTTGTATATTTCAAATAATATATATATATAACATAATGATTAATTTTATGAGAAATAAAAGTAGTATAATTTAGAATTTCAACTTAACAATATTTTTAATTCAGAAAACATTAAATATTAATAAAATATATTGTTTATTGTTAAATTATGTTTTTAATTATATTTATTACCAATATTTATTACCATTATATTATATTACCAATAATTTTTATTTTTATTTGTAGACGCACTTATGAGGACGGATTATCAATTATTTTATCCCGGAACATTAGGACCATTACATATTTCCACGACTTCTGGTAATACGAGCGCGCCATCTTGGAATCCAAGCTTTTACTCATCTCTTTATCAAGCAACAACATTGCACTTGCATCATGGAATGCAATCATTTACGTAAGTATAACTTAATTTTTTCCTTAAATAATTATCTTTTATCAATAAATAATACAAATGTCATTTATGCCATTTGGAATATAATAATAATTGATAACTATAAATAAAAGAAATTGAGCATTTATATTTTTTCTCTATTTTATTCATTCAAATAATGAAAGTTTTTTATAATTTCTAAAAATAAGAAACATATTCAAAATTATTTAATTATTAAATATATAAAATACAATATTTGAATACAATATATAAATAAAATATAAATAAAGTAGAAAAAAATAAATAAGATAAATTAATAAATAAGCCTATATTTAAAAATTTTAATATAAAAAAATCTATGCAAAAATTAATTTAATTAATTTTATCATATCTGTAATCTTTTTATAAAAAAAAAAAGCAGAAAATTTACACTACCCAATTAAAAATTAATCTCTGTCAAACAACTAAAATATATTAAATAAACAATTAAAAATTTATGTATTGTAGATCGTTAGATGTAGAACATCTCTCGGAGCAGAGTGGACCAACGAATCAAGTCGATTTGAAATCCAGCTCGAGTTCAATGGCAGGCAGTGATGATTCTTTGGACAAAAGCGATCTAGACGAAAACACGGAATCTCAGGACCATTACAAACCATTTCAAAATTCATCTATTATTTTAGAACTTGGCCAAAAAATCGGTAGCGATCGTAGTGCATTCGTGAGACATAGTACATCCGGTTCGTCTATAAACCTCGAGAATCGACAGAGCTCACCTCTAGCGACCAGTGACAAGCAAAAGATAATGTCACCGCGAATTTTAAAAACCGGAAATGAGCAGAATACTATGGCCAAAGAAATGGCGATCGAGGAAAGACCGACGCAACCTCAGAGAAAGAGAAATCCTTATTCGATAGAGGAACTTCTGAAAAAAGATGAGAGCAAAAGCACCTCGAAGAGGCCGAAATTAACGAATCTCGACGTAGTTCAACCCTGTGGAATTATCTTGAATAAGGAAATGTAAACGATTGCGATTCGGAAGAGAGCAAAGAAAATTTCAAGATCTGATGATAGAGGCTAAAAATAAGATGATCGTTTGGATTTGGGAGAATTTTCGATAAAAAAATAAATAAGATGGATATGTATGAATGTGTTATAAAAGATGCCGAAAAGGAACATGGAATTATTTTAAGATACAAAGGAAACTAGAAAATTATATTATTAAAAGAATGATTATATATACGATATACGAATATGATGACTTGGACTAGGTTTATATTTGGTATCGGTGGCTATTTGTGACATTTTTAGAATTTAATGATATAGAAAATTAAAATATTTATTGATTTAACATAATAATCCTTGATAATTTATTGTAATAATTTCTGAGTGATTTGTTAAATAACAAAATAAGAAATTTTTTTAACGCTAATTTAGTTATTAATATAACAATAATATATTTTAAGCGAAAAATCACAGTATATATAAATATATTTTACAATGAAGCAATTTTTTAACAATTTAAATAAAATTATTGCAACATTTTTTTTTCTGTGGCAAAAAGTTATAAATAAAATTTATAAATATGAAAATGAAATTTATAATTTTATTTTAATGAAATATTTGATTATTGGATATAAATATTAATAAATATTAATGAAGATAAAAATATGATTCCACTTAAATATCAAATATAAACTCATTAATCAATCTGATTTATTCGATGAAAGAATCAATGAATGATATTTTTAAATATTGAAAAATATTCATACATATACATTTTTAATTCTTTATTTTTTAGATTGCATTAAAAAATATTTACAAAATTATCAAAATTATAAACAAATATTATCTTTTTTTAAAAATATAAATGAAATCTTATAAACTTGATTAAATTAAGCAAATTCAGAATAATATAATATTTTATTTAAAATATACTTTTTTCAGAATAATTATTTAATCTTTTAAAAAAAACTAGTATTTGATTAATTTTTACGAAATTTATTTATTAAATCATTAATTAACATATTGTTTCAAAAAGATTAAAATGCATTTACTAATTACAAATTCAAAATGATCAGTGTACAACATATAACATGGAAATGTAATATAATTTATTAAAAAGAAAAAATAGCAAAGTTGAATTAATTTCTAAAAAATAAAAACAAAAGAAGAGATTTTATCAATGTTCGAAAAACTCGAAAATTAAAACGATCGTCATTATATTACCGACACGAAAAAAAATATAAATTGTATGTAACATTAGCATGAATCGTCGATTATATATTGTTGACTGCAATATCGTAGATTAAACATAAGTCTAGTTAAACTAATTTATAATTAAATTATTTTTATTCATTCTTCCATATTTGATATCTCGATGATCTATTTCTTTTGAAACAAATAAATATCGTCGACATACATATGGATAATAACATCACGATGAAACTTATGAATATTAAATTTTATGATTTTCAGCAAGATCAATTTTGTGATCTCTGAATACTGAGATTTTTTTGTCACGTAATTTGTGTGTGGTATAATTTTATTTTGTGAGCGGGACGATGCCATATTATTATGTATGATATTTAATTTTTATTTGATCAAAGACACTTTGACATATTCTAATAAAATAAAATGATTAGTAACCTTAACAAAAATGCTTATTTTTATTTATCATGTTAGAATAAAAAATTTCAATCAATTGGAATTCATATTTTAATAATATTAATCAAAATTTTTATAATTTAATTATCAAAATAAATATTTTTTTCGAATATTAATAATTATTAATATAATATTAATATGGTAAATATTAAATATAAGTAAATTAATTAAATAAAAATGTTCAATTTAGATAAAATTTTCTTTATAATATTTTTATGTCTATAATCTCTCTATATTTATGATCATATATCATAATTTATAATATATATAAAATGATTTGTAATATATATTTTATAATTTTATATTATGAATTATTTAATTAACAAATTAAATTTTTTGTTTCATTAAATTTTTTTACTCAAAATAGATAAATTATAGAAATATAATTATAATATAGATAATTATAGATAATTTCAAAAAAATAGTTTTTCAAATAATTTTTTGAGTATAAATATTAAAATGATGCTTGCATTACAAAGAATTATGTTACTGAAAATAAAAAATTTAATAATTTTAATCAACATCTATCTTCGCGGAACTAAATAATTTATTTGAATAACATAAATTCATTTGAATATAATCGATTTACGAAAAGAATCTTTCGTAAATCTTGAGCGCGTCGTAAAATAATTTTAATTTCAATAAAAAAAAATCAGTAAAACATATTAAAATAAAAGCTCATTAGAAATCTTGATTAACATATAACCTGAAAAGTTGATGGGAAGTGCAATTACACAAAAGTTCAATAAAAGTGACAATAAAGACATATATCAATATAGAAGAGTCGGTGTGCAAATAATAAAATTATAAATGATTTTAGATCAAATATTTCATATGTGAACATTAATATGTATATATTTTATAAAATACGACAGAGATAATGGTCTCTGTAAAAAGAAAATGAAATTAAATAAAGGATCGCATTTTATGGACGATCTCTTTTCTTTTACATTTACAATATTATAAAAACTTTTTATTCGTTTTTTCATCGTAGATTAATTATAATGCATTATAAAATATTAACACATCGATGTCCATCTATTTATCCGTCTTCTTTTGAGCAATGCTTGCACGAATTCTGATATTTTACTGTTCCTTGAATTATTAACTTATAATAATGCTAATGATAATAAAAAAATTAAAAAGATACAAATCTAAAACTAATTTTTATTTATTGAATAGTAATGTTTAAAACAAATAGATTTTTTAAAGATTACATTAAAAATTCGAATAATATAAAAAAAATAACTTAAAATTATTATTAAACAAATTTATTCTCTTTCTAGAGTTTTTCATTTCAAATCCTGCTATTTTAAATTTCAAAAAAAAAAAAAATTAAAATATATAATTCCAATGTTACATATTTATTTGAATTTCAATAATTGCACAATTATAAAAATAATTAATAATAAAATTTACAACAACATTTATAAACAAACTATTCATATTATTTTATTAATTATATCCATAGACGAAATATAGAATAAATTAATATTCAATACTTTTTAAGAATTCAATCATCAAATTTTTTTACCATTTTCTTGTGAACATGCGATTCAGTATAGAAAACGACTCTAAAGTTATTAGCAATAAAATTCGGAATAAAAATTTCGATTTTACTAAAATAAAAATTATAAATAAAATATACATCAAAACAATTTATAAGGAACAAAATATAGATATATTTTTATTTCTCGATTTAATCGTACTTATATATTTATAATATAGATAGCTATGAAATATTTAATTATTACAGTTATTATTACAGTAATTATTACAGTAATTCTGAACACAATTCATTATATTCTTAATTTTTTTTTATTTTATTGCATCTTGAATATATGAATAAATTCTTATTTTCAAAATTATTAATGCATATGACTTTTTTTATTTATGAAGAAAATTAAATAATAAATAATTATTTAAGAAAAAAGAATTAAATAATTATTTTTAATACAAAAAATAATTTTTATAATCTTCGAATTTGAAAATTATAAAAAAAATATTATTTAGAAATTTTTAAATAAAATATTATTAAAAATCTAGATAACTATTATTAAATAGTTATATATATAACTATATATAAATTATATATAGTTTAAAATTGATTTTATTACTTATTAAAATTTATTGAAAAAATTTATTTAAAAATTGATGTTTAATCAACTATTAAATTTTTCATTTTTTCGTCATTAATTAAAAATAATTTTATTAATTATTTTTATAATTTCAATGGAATAAACTTTATAAATAATAATAAAATTAATTAACTACATATATACTAATAACTAATATATTAAAACTACATATATATAAACATTTTTTTTATTTTTTTTATATTATAGATTAAATTTTTAAAGTAACATGTCTCGTGTCATATTTACTTTTGCCAGAAATGAGCAAAATTTTTAATAATTAAAATTATTTCAATAATTTATTATTCAAAATATCGAATAATCATAATTAATTAATATCAAGGTTAGTAATCAACTATAGTAAGTAATAAAATATTCGAGCATTTTCAAATAAAGTTTTTATTTAGGGCAACTAATTAATTTTTTATTCCTTTAATATCTAATTTTGATTTGTGTTATAATATGGTTGCATTAGCAACAGTTCATTAACGATATATGTAATCTAAACATACATTATTACATTGGTCGCCAAGCAACCATTTAATACAATAGAAACTTCAGTAAGGATAAGAAATGTCCATTACAATGATACATTTTATTTGTAATTAACAATGGTAGACGATGTAAAACTGGAAACGATTAAAAAAACTCAAGATTTACTCGGAAAATATTTTAGAAAACCACCTCTTACCGAAAAATTATTAAGAAAACCACCATTTCGATTTCTTCATGATATTATATCAGCAGTAATGTATTTCTTACTTATATTCTAAATAAAACAAATATAAAAAATTTTATAACTAATAAATGAATGGTATCGTAGATCATAAGTGAAACTGGTTTTTTAAATGGTTTATATTCAGAGGAAGAGCTAAATTCAGAAAATATAAAAAACAAAGAAGCGAAACTAGCTTATTTAACAAAATTGATCGATGTTGTCAGTAAGTTATAATTTTTTTTAAATATATAAAAATATAATATTATTAATATTCAAATATATCATACAATAATTTCAGAGTTAGTTACTGGAATTAATTTAACTGTAAGAGCCAGTAAAATAATTTCAGGTCAAGAACCAACTAAAACAAATGAATTATTGCAAGCAATTGGAAAAGCTTTAGATAAAAAGGTAATATTAATCAAATATTTATAAATATAAAAAAAAGACTTAATAGAAAAATTAATGATATTTTAATGTTAAAACTTTAGTTCATAGAATTCATAAAATACTTATAAAATTTTTAGGATTTTTTTAATTTATTAAGAGAATTTAAGATTACAAAAGTTACATTTTTAATGTTAGGAATGCATAGAATCAAAAATCAAAAATAAAAATAAAAAATAATATTTCATTATCAAATCAAAAATATTTAAAAATCTTTATTTTATAGGTTACCATATTGGTTACCATATTATCTTTTCTCACTGTGTTACCCAATAAAAAGTGATAGTTTCCATTTTTTCTTGTAATGATATCATACAATTTAATAATAATATAAATATATTGAGATGTATGTATAACTAGAATGTTGATCGTGTAAATTAATATTCATCTATATATACAGCAAGCTTGAGCATTCTACAAATTCATGAAATGTAAAAATAAAATATAAATCAATTGGATAACCGAAATTACAATGACTGAAGTTATAATAATAACAATATAAATATTATATCTATTGTTTCTATAAATATGAGTAGTGAGAAAAGTTAATTTGATAGCCAATTTTAAAATAAAGCATTTCTAAATACACATTGGTTTGTATTCCTTCTAATAAAAATAAAATTAATAAAATGGTAATTTTATTTGAAATCTATTTATTAAATTAATATATCAATTCGTAAAAAAAACACTCAAAATTTTTTGTTCCTGAAATTAAAGCTAACTAATTTTATAAATTAAACAGATAAGTAGTGTAGAAGCTATTGAACAATATAAAAAAAATTTTGGAAAAAGTAAATCTAGTTCAAAAAATAAATCATCTGTAACAAGAAATGAAAAGAGATCATTATCAAAGGAAACATTACAAAAAAAAACTACGTCAACAAAAGAAAAATCTACAGAACAAAAAAAAAAAGGTTTCGATGAAAATAATATAACAAAACATGAAGAAACATATAAAGCAGAAAATCAAGAATCTCAAAAAAATGTTAAAAACAATTCAGAAATAATACAAGTTGAGGTAAATTAATATATTTATATTTTATTATAAATATGAAGATGAAAAATTATAATTAAATATATATTTTTTAGTTAATGCAAGAGAAAATTCCTCCATCTGCACATAAAAAAAGATCTTTATCTGCTAAATCTAAACAGAATATATCCTCTATATGCTTATCTGAAATAACTCCTTTACAATTAGACAAAAAAACAGATGAAAAGCAAAAAGAATCTGAAAACAAATTAAAGCATACAATATATGCTGAAAATAATGAATTACAAAATCAAATAGTTAATATATCAAATTCTGAATTGAAATCTACATCAATTGTAAAAAATAATAAAATAGATGAAGATACAAATAAATTACAAAAAATGCAAATTACAGATAATGAAATTTCTATACAAAATATTAAAAAATTTGATCAATCAACATCAGAAATTCAAAGAATTCAATCAGAAAATAAAGATGCTAGGTATTAGTTATCTAATACTTTATCTTATAAAAGATTAAATTAAAACATTTATAATATTTAATAATAAATGCTTTTAGTATTTCACAATCAACTTCTAAACCAAGAACTTTTTTACGTCCATCTAGTTCAAGACCAATTAGTGCTAGACCTGCAGCACCTAAAATTCGAGGAAAAACAGAGTTAATTGTTAATGAAGAGATACTGTTAGAATCATTTTTAAATTTTTGACAAAAAATATTTATATGAAATATGAATTATTAGTATTTTCTTTTAGAACACCTATGGGAAGTATAAATGTTATTGTAGAAAATTCTGATCTCAAAGAAGATGATGATGCTGAAGATATGGTAGTTATGGAAACTAAAGGAAATGGTAGCGATTCTTTAGAAAACAGTACAAATTTTAAAGTTAATGATCAATTAACACAAGAACATGGACATCTTGTTGCTCAAATATTAGAAACACAAAAAGAATTGGTTAATAATGATAATGTAGATGTAATGCCTAAAAAAATAAATATTGTAAGTATAATTCAATTATTTTTATTGTTATTACTCATAAAGTATATGAAATATACTATATGAAATTTATTCTTAGGCATGGGATATAAGTTCAAAGCGTGACATAATAACAAAGGAAATTGATAAACTACGAAATACAATACAAACTTTAACTCGTGCAACAAATCCACTTGGAAAGTTATTAGATTATTTTCAAGTAATTATTTATTATTAATTTATTATTAATTTATTAACTTATTATTTATTATAATATATTTATAATATAAATTATTATTTACAGGAAGATGTAGAAATTATGCAAAAAGAACTATTAGAATGGAAAAATCAATATCAACAAGTAAATGAACAATTAAAAATTGAAAAAATGTAAGAATATAAATTTTATATATAAAATTTAATAAAAAAATTTAAGATACATGTATATAATAATTAATAATTTTTTTCAGGAAAACACAAGAATTAATAGAACCTATGAAAGAAACATTAAAAGAAATTGATCATAATATGAAAATACAATTGAATAAAATATGTCAAGCAAAATCACAAGTTATAAAAAATGATCAAAGAATACAAACGTTATTAAATGGTCATATTTAATTTTCGTTTCATTAGAATAATAATATTTTATCATAAATTTTAACATAATTTATTTTTTTTTAAGTTTATATTATTTATACATTCTTTTATTAAGTTAATTATTGTACATACATAAAAATATGTATAAAATGTAATATAATACGTAAATAATATATAAAAACTCTTATAATTTTCATGCGTTTATTTACTACTTATTAGAATAAAAACATTTGTACAAAATATATAACTTAATTTTATTAGAATATCACTCATAAATATTTCTATTAATAAATTTTCAACTTATTTTTTAACTTCGTATTTATCTTCTAAAATTGAAATTTCATCTTGAGGCATATTTTCAATTATCTTGCAATATTCAAAAAGCATTTTTAAACCTAAAGATTAATAAAAATCTATTAAAAAAAAATGTTACCAATGTTTTATATTATTTTAGATTTTATGCAACAATACATACTTTTTTTATCACTGTCACTAAGAAACATGATAAATGTTCTAAATCGTTTAACTTGACTAAGATCTTTTAGATAATGGAATATTAAATCTTTTCTTTTTATAAATTCTATTTTTAAAATTTCTATTATTTGACAAAAAATATCAGACTCCATTGAATCTTGAAATATTTTAGGTAAACTGTCTTTTGGTAATTGCTGAAATTTGATTTAATAATTTTATTAAATAATCACTAATTTACAAATTGTAATTAATATTTGTAATTTTTCACTTATTAAAAAATTATAATTTTTAAATATATTTTTTCACCTTTAAATATTTATATCTAAATTCTGATGATTTATTTGTTTTCCAATTCATAATAAATTGTACAGCTGTTTTAGGAATTGGAGGTACAGCACTAATATCTTCTAAAGATTTAATAGTTTTAACAGAATTATTATTTTTCATAAGATTATTATCTTTATCAAATTCTTTTTTCTGTTGATCATTGTCAATGCATATTGTTTTGTCATTAATATAGTTATGACTAATAACAAATTCCATTTCTTGAATAGGTATTTTTATCAATGATTTCTATATAAATTTAATATAATATTATAAATATAATAAATATTAAATATATATAATAATAAATATTACATTTATAATTAAATATATATAATATAATAAATATTAATATATATTAATATTTATAGTATAGTATTATTATATTTAGTATAATAAATATTTAATATATCTACATATATTTTTTAATTAATAATTTTACCTTTGAATGTAAATGTGGGGGTTTTTCAATTGGTTCTATAATAATAACATTATCTTTTTCTGGTAACCAACTTGGAATACGTGGATCCCTTTCATTTTTTATATCTATATCATGTACATTATCATCTTTCTTATCTTTTATTTTATTTTTATTGTTTATAATATCTTTAATATTTTTATCATCTTCTATATAATTAATTTCAGTATTTTTAATATTTGCTGTTTGTAAATTTAATGTAGTTTTATTCCACATTTTTTCAGCAATTTTTTTTTCAAATGTGTTTTTAGATAATTCTTTTGTATATTCTTGTACTTCAGTGCTTGTCTATATGAAATATTTTTTAATATCTTGAATAAATAAATTTAATTAAATGATTTTAATTTTTATTTATTAATTACCTTTAAATATTTAATTTTGTTTTCAATTTGATTAAATAATAATTTAGCTTCCTTATTAAAAGGTTCTAATTTTAAAATTTTGTCTAAATCTAATTTAGCTTCCTTGTATTGCTTTAAATTCATTCTAGCTATTGCTCTTCTATGATAAGCTTTTATATAAGTTTCATCTAATTGTATTGCAGCAGAGCAATCAGATTCAGCAGAATAGAAACTATAGAAAAATATTTAATATATATAATATATAATATAAAAAATATATAATATACTTATAAAAATATAATATCTAACATCATTTTACTGTTTTTAATTTAATATGTAAAATATAAATATTATATTCTATTATATATAAAATATAATTAGAATATAAATATATATTTACTTGTCTAATTTTAATTGACAAAGTGCACGGTTTGCATAAAATATTGCATCATGTGGAAATATTTTTATAGCATTACTATAACAACCAATTGCTTTAGACCATTTTTTTTGTTGCACACAAATATTGCCTTCATTTTTATATTTCATTGCTTCTTGATGTGCTTTTTCTAATTGTTCTTTAGATATTGATTCATCTTCGGATTCATCTTCATTATATTCTTCTTCATCTATTTCCTTGCATGCCTTATCCTTTAAAATAATATAAATAACATTAAAAGTATAAAACTTTATTTTTTTTGTACACAAAATTTTGTATTTTTCGCACATTGATAAAATTTGATAAATTCCAAGAATCACAATTTTAATTTTATTTTTAATCAAAATTCATGATAAAAAATCATTAATATTTAAATATCATTTATAATATTTTTAAATATTTATACTTAAAAATTGAAATTCAAAATTTAATTTTTAATTTAGAAGAAAACATATTTACTTCTCAAAAATTATCAAAGAAAATTATATGAAAGTATCATTTTAAAATAAAATTTCATTTATAATAACATTCAAAATTAATTTAATTTTATAATAAAACTTACTACATCAAATTTATCCCAAGCAGAATAATCATAAGATTTTATTTTTTTCGATTTAGAATCAATTTCATTTATTTTTTTTGAAATTTTTTTTATTTTATTTTTACATTTGGTTCTAATTGGTGGTAAAGTGATCTACAAAAAACATTTTTATATATATATATATATACATATTATAAATATTCTTATTCTTACATCAACAAAAAAATGACAATTTTTACTTGACAATTTCGTTCTTTCCTCAATTCATCATCTTTACGTTTCATTTGTTCTTCCCAATTTTTCATATCAAGAAATTCTTTTTGTAAATCTTCTGCATTATTCTTCACTTGCTTTTGCATTAAAATTGATTTATCCATTTTTTTATTATATTATAATTATTACGATTAATGAAGTTAAAATATCAGTTGCAAATTTAGGTTAATTTTTGCACTTCCTAAAAAATGAATAATAATTTCATCATTTACATATTAATTTATTAAAATATTTGATTTACTAAAATTTTGATTAAAGTAAAATAAAATTTTTACTTTATTCGCACTATATATTTTCATATATCATAAAAAATATTAATATCATAAAAATTTCGCATAATTCATTATATTAAATTTGTTATATCATATTTTTAATCAAAAAATTTTCTTAATTTTCTTATTTGTATACAAAAAATATTTTTTTTTTTTATAAATTAATGTTAGAACTTTAATTGTTAATAATAAATAATTTTAATAATGTTAAAATTATCATATATTTAACACTTCCAACAAATTTCGAAATCTGTTTTTAAATATTATGCCATAAATAACATTAGAATAGATTTAATATTTAATATATTTTCTTGTTCAATATTTTGAGAATTGTGCTTAAGAGCCCTCATTATATAAAAAAATGAACTAAATTATTCATTGTTTATATTGTATCTTATAGCACAAAGAAACAAAATAGACGTAACATCTTATGAAATATTGTATCGCATATTATAATATTGTAATATATCAATAATTAATATTTTTTATATCATCTAATATATATATATATATATATATATATATATATTTTTATATCATCTAATATATATATATATATATATATATATATATATATATTTTTTATATCATCTAATATATATATATATATATATATATATATATATATATATATATATATATATATATGCTACGAACGAAATAGGAATTAGTAGTATAAGAAAATAAGAATATAAGGTGACTCAAAAATGTGAAAAGATCTATTAATTAAAAATTTTTTTAAAAATTGAGATAATTTCAAGTATCATTTTCTTTTACAAAATTTTTCGTTAACAAATTTTGTTAATAGAAAATATTGGCCAATCACATAGCATAATCGAATTGTGATAGTAACGTTGGTTATATACTACTAAACACGAACAAGCTAAATAACATATGTTGGAAAAAGTATATTAAATGTAACAAATATTTTTTTATCGATAAAAGATTATATTGAATTATATCATTAAATAAATTATAATATCTTGTATATACCACAGACTATTTAGAATAAAAATAGATCAATTATCTTAGGAACTTTTATAACTCTATCATACCAACTTAAAAATTTAACATTCATTTTAGCATCTTCTGCTATGAAAGTATGATGAAATAATTATTAAAATATTAATAAGAATTAAGTTCAACAAACATATTATTGTGCGACAAATAGTTATTACTTAATGTAAATGATTTTTATCATTTATACAATATTATCAAGACAATGAAATTGCGGCGATATGTTCCATAATAAAATCATTATTACACATATTAGAATCATTTTTTATTGTAGCTTTTTAGATGATTAAATATATGTGAAAATTTTTTTAAATAAATATTAAATATCGACAAAAATAACATAAAAATATTTATTTTAATCTTTTTTCAAAATCAT
Source organism: Apis mellifera (assembly GCF_003254395.2). Classification (NCBI taxonomy): domain Eukaryota; kingdom Metazoa; phylum Arthropoda; class Insecta; order Hymenoptera; family Apidae; genus Apis; species Apis mellifera. The sequence goes on along the minus strand of NC_037642.1, from coordinate 611,757 downwards.
AAATACACATATATATATATATATATATATATATATATAATATTATAATATTCAATTATTAAATAAATATAATAAATATTTAATATAATAAATATAAATATAAAAAGTGAAAATTTTGAAAAATTCTTTTACGAGATTAATGTTTAATTAAAATTATGTTTGTTATAACAATTATTAGTTCAATACTCACATTTTTTTTTTTTTTATTTAATTAAATGGCAATCTGGCAAGAAAAAATCACTTAACTTGCAATAATATATATATTATTTGATATATTTATTGCAAATAATTATTTGATAATAACACTTAGAAAATCATTTATTAAGAATAATAATAATAAAATAAAATAAAATTCGAATAATATATTATGAAACAAATTTTATAATAATAATATTTAATAACATTAACATTATTTTATTATTATTATTAATTATATATAATTAATTATTATTTATATATAATAAATATTATTTATTATTATATGTATAATATAATATTAATACAATAATTTAACAAGTATAATATAAAAAAATATTATGCAAAAATATTATGCTGACTTTCAATCAATTAGTTTTAATTATACAAATATATTATTATTAGTAGTATCTAAAAAATAATATAAAAATAATATAAAATCTAATAATATATAGTATAATATAAAATTTAGTAGTATAAAAAAAAAAAGAGAATGCTTTTTTTTTCATTTTAGATGCATTATCATTATATAAATATAAATGTATATATATACATGTACATATATACATATATATATATAGTACATACGTATATGTATTGTGTAATATTGATTGTCAAGATTTTTATTAGAGAATATCATTCTAGATCTTAGAATCATGTTACATTTCAGCCAGATTAAAATTTTTAAAATTATGATTGTAAATATTCTCTAAATAATTTACGAAAATGATATAAAAATATTAAATTGAAATAAATTGATATAAAAATTCCTTAAAAAATTATATTCTCTAACAATATTGTCTTATATTCTTTTTATACCGCTTTATATTCTCATTTGTTGTTTTAACAGGAAACATAACTTTTAAGAGTCCACAATAATGCAAAAAAAATTTCTGTACAAATTTCTAAATGGTTATTTTCATAATGATTAAATTTCATAAATATGGTATTTAAACAAACGATTAAGAACTAATTGGCTATATTTCCAGAAAAAAATTTTGTTTCTGATTAATTGAAATTTGAAAAGTTTGGAAGAGAAGAAAAAATATAAATGAGTAATGGATAACCGGCAATACCGATTAATTAATTTTTACTATTATTATTTGTTTTATTTCAATAATAAAAAAAAAATTTTCATACTTTTTGTTTACTTAAAAACAGATAAAATTATGAGATTTGTTATATTAAAAACTTTTAAGATTCTAATTTCTATATATTATTATATAGAAAACTTTTAGTTTTGATATGTATTTTTTCTGATATTAAGCAATCGGTTACGTTATAATATCGTCATTATATCGCTGTAATGCGTTATTGAACAAATCATTATTACATCATTAACTATTTGATATTTGATCACTACGATTGCTATTTCGAATAATATTATTTGTATAGTTTAAGTTTTAGTTTAAATTAAGTTTTTTGATTAAAATTTTTATTAATATTTCAGAAATTAATAAAAATCTAAATACAATAGATATATAATAGAATTTTAGATTTATTCTCTTCTTTTTTTTTCTTAAATTTGTTAATGAAAATTTATGATTAAAAAAATAATTATTCGATGTAGACAATAATTATATAATATATTACACTTTATTCTTTTTATACAGTAAAATTAAAAATAAAATAAAACGACATTTTTAAATTTTATTTTTTAAGTCTTAATACAATTATAAATGGTTTTAATACAAATATAATTGATAGATATATCAGATATATAAAATTTATTTAATGCATTACGAATTAAAACAATAAATTTAAATAATTTTTATAGGGATTGTATTCTTTTATTCAATGTCAATAAAAAATTTTTAATATCTATTCACATAAACAAATTGAGGATTTTAAGGATTTAAGATTCTTAGAGATACAAGAATGAACCAGATTCTTTATGATAAGACTTTTTCAATAATTAGAAACAACATTCAACAACGTTCGTTAAAAATAGAAAAGAAATAGAAAAAGAATAGAAAAGCAAAATCAATAATTTAACACTTATCTAAAATATAAGATAATATTTTAAATATTTTTGATACAAGTTTGAATTTGAATATTAGAAAAGCAAAAATTAATATTCAAAATCTTATTTTATTAAGAAAAACAAAAAAATGTATTTCTTGTTTAATTATTTATATTTATTTAAAAGGATAAGAAATAATTTATGAAAATATTTCTAACGCTGACATTGTAATACAATGTTATTATTTATGGAATTTAGAAGATAAAAGTACAAGAATAATTTATTAACTGAAAAATATATAAAACAAATAATTTTGATAAAATCAAATATAATCTCGTGTTACAAATATTTGACAAAAAAACTTCTGCTTTTCATATTTCTATACAAATTGCATAAAATCAAAAAATAGATACTGCATATTGATTATTTAAGATCTGTTTAATAATTTAAATAATAATAAATTTTAATAATAATGATCCTAATTCAAATAAATGCATCATTTCTAATTTATGTCCCTTAATTAAAATTTGTTATAACAATTAAAGAATGTTTTTAATTGTATGTTTTTATAAACATTCTTCTGGTTTAAAAATTTCGCTTTGTTTTTTAGATTGATTCTAACTATCAGTAATTATCATAATTATACAATTTTGACATGATTTAAAATGGCAAGATATTATATTTCTAATATCTTCTCGTTTGAATACAGATAATAGTTTTTTTTCAATTCTTTAAATATATAATGATATTTATAATCAAAATACATTTGTAAAAATGATATATCTAATTATTAAGAAAAATATATTTTTTAATTTAAATAATAGTTTATCTAATTATAGTAATAATTCAATTTAATAATGTACGTGTTATTACGTGAATATTTTTAATTGACTTAATATACGACATCTAAATTAAATAATATTTTATTTTGTAAAATAAAAGGATATATATATATATTATAGGATATATTATTATTATTATATTATATATATTATTATTATTATATATTATTTTATTATTATATTATTATTATATATATATATAATATTGATGTTAAAAATGATTGATGAATTGATATATAATAAGAAGAGATATATATAATTAGAAATTGATATAATAATATTATCAATGTCAATATGTTCTTTAAATACACATATTTTAATTATAATAATAAATATGTGAATATTTTAATGATTTTATTGATAAATAAAATTATAAAATTGATAAATAAATAGAGAATTTTAGTGCAAACAAATACTAATACTTCATCCATATATTGTTCATGTACTTACTTATGGATTTATTAGTATTTTCTAATAATTTTTTCAATATTTTAAACATCATAAAGTCATAATAAATGCCATATTGTTGTATTAGTTTTTATCATTGAGATATTCATTTTAAATAAATTATTTTGGATTATTATATCCGAAATTCGGAAAACTCGAATTAATTTATAAAATTTATAAAAAAAAATAAATATGCAACACATTATAAAAATATAATTTATTTAATAATGATTATCATAAGGATATAATGAGCATTTTTATAATTATTTTATTAATTTCGTAAAAGTATTATTTTACGAAATAATACTTTACTTATATATAAGAATTATATAATATTACAAAATTTAGAAAATTTTTAACGAAATAAGCAATTCAAGTTCAACATATTTAAATGACGGAATATACAAACATTTATGCAAATTTTATTATATTTATATTTTATTATAAAATTCTTTATTTTCATATATTGTTTTTTCTTTTTGAATATTTTATATTTTGTATTTTATATGTATATATATAGATACATATATATAATATTTATAATATACGTAATAATATATTATACATATATAATAATTATAATAATAATATATTTACTGATTTTTATATTATTAAGAGAAATATATATAGTTTAATATAGTTTCATTAGTAATAATTTTTCTTTGAATGACAATTTTTATCATTAAATTTGTTTGCTATTTACATTCAGAATTTATTTTTTGTATATATATTTTTAGATAATATCACAACAGTATTGCAGTTTGTTGTTATAGTTTGATATTTTTTTTCTTAATAATGCATAATTTATAAAAATATAAAATATTATGTATTCTGAAATTATTAAATTTCTTTTCGGGCTTTCACGCAATTATATAAGTAATAATAAATGTATATAAATATATATAAATATATATTTATCTAATAAATATGGAAAAATAATAAATAATGATTATGAAAATGAAAAAAAGGCATTTAAAATCTTTTATTTTTTATGTAGATAAAAATAATAGTAATGACATTTATAAATAGATGAATATGGCTAAAAATGAATTAACTAGTTGAAAGTCAATGACAGAAAAATAAATTTATTCTTATATCTATATATCTATATATCTTTTTTATACTTATTAAATTAATCTTTATATATTATATTTTGTATATTATAAATAATATATTAATAAAAAATTTTATAATAATTTATTTCAATTTTATTTTATTCTTAATAAATAATTTTTTAAAATTTATTATCAAATATATTAGATAATATATATATATATATTTTATTTTATTATATTATTAAACTTTGATTTTTTTCTTGCTATCGATATAAATAAATCGATAGAAATAAAAAATAATAAAAAGACTTGTGATCATTAACTATAATAATTTTTTAAATGATTTCCTCAATATATTTTTCATTTTTTATATTATTAAATTTTTAATCAAATTTTTAATCAAATTTTAATAAAATTTAATAATCAAATACAATAATATTAATATTATATATAATATTAATAATAGTATTATTAATATAGTATAATAGTATTAATAGTATTAATATAATTATTATTATTAATATATTTTATATAATATATTTCATATATTTCATAATTATATAGTATATTTCAAGTGTATATATATATACTTTATTTTTGTATTAAAAATATTTTACGAAAAAATATTTCAAACAAAATTATATAATATTGACAAGAATTATGAGAATATTATGATAATAAATTTAACTTTGAAATAATCTTTAAATGTCCTATGAAAATCATATTTAAATGTTTAAATGGAATCCTATATTTTTTTTATCTTACATATACATATACATATATCCTATAATGAGAAAGAAAAATAAATGGACATTTCGAAACTATCTATACATATATTTTTTTTTAAATCTTTATTAAGTTATTAACTTTTAAAGTTATGTGCTGATATTAACTAGTATAATATTATGATTACCAAAAAAACCATATTATGATTACCAAGATCACCAAATTTTTATAAATTTTTTTCTTATGAAAATACATATAAAAATACATACAAATAAATAGTTTTTCACACTTCCGTTGAAAATACAATTATATTAAAGAATAATAAATAGAAATCAGTATATGAATAAAGAATATCTAAAATAAAGAAGAGAAAATGGAAAAGTAATTTCATTTAGTAATTCCACAAACATTACAAAGATATTTTTTCAATCAAGATAATTAAAGAATAGTTTCTTTCTTTTTATCTCTCTTTTTTTTTTCTCTCTTATATATATATAAAATTAGTTTTTTTTAGAATTATCATGATATACAAAATGCAAACAACTTTTTTTTATTAATACATCAAGTAAATATTTTATTTTATCACGTTAGTGTTATTTATAAGCAGTTAAAATGACTGTCAAATTTTTAAGTATGAGTTAAATTTAAGGCATGAAAGTCATAAAATAATTAATCTATTCTTCATCTGTGCTTTAGATGGATTGAAATACATTAAATGATAGATTTATTCTGAATTTAAATCTATTCTCATTGATATTTGTATCTCACCTATGTTTTTATTAATTTTATTCAATAAATATTCAATTTTAATTCCAACTGCTATTAATTACAACCGTTTGAGCCGATATCATTGTATATGACAAAAATGATCCTCAAATTTTTGTAATATAAAAAAGCATTAGACTTATCATATCTATTAATCTGTGTATTCATTTATGAAGTAAAATGTATACTTTTATACATCGTCTATGGTTTAAATAACATAACTTTTAAATAAAATTATTGACAGCAATTTGATTAATTAAAAAATATATATATATGTATTAGACATATATGTATAAGAATAAAATAATTTATATAGAAATAACAAATTTTCAACAAATTAAATTTCTTATATGATGATTTTAAAAAAATTATTATAAATACACAATTAATTTTTTAGTATTTAATATAATAAAAATTTTAATTACAATTAAATACTATAAAATATTATTATAAATATTTATATTTAAATATAAATTAATTATTAAATTATTAACTATAATAATCTATTTCAAACAAAACAAAATTTTAATAAAAATACAATCTATTAATGATATTCCTAATATATCATGAAACATTTTTGCATAATTGAATTAAAAGTAAATATTTTTTGAAAAATAAAAAAAATAAATAATAGAACCAATAAAATAATAAATTAATAAATCGAATAATAATTACTTAACAGAGCTTGACATTCGACCTCTTTTAGATTTGGATATCTGCCATCGAATCAGAATTGACCAGTTTCAATGTTAATATTCACTATGACGATTTTCTTAGCGAATCAGTTTAGCGCTAACTAGCCTTGGATACGTTTAACTGATCAAACGTTTTTTATATTGAAGTTTTTTTCGATAAAAAATTTCTTTGAAATCAATAGTGTGATAATAAATCACATTATAAAATATAATTATAAAATTTTTGTGTTGTTGTATAACCAAGCAAATTTTATTAAAAATTCTTTTTAATTCAATCAGTATAATATATATGTGATAAATATATAGATATTCATCGATTATATATTTAATAAAGTATTAAAAAGTGCATTTATTTTTCATATGTTACGTACATAAAATTCAAATTTTTTACTTCAAATAATTGAAGTAGTTGGAAACAAATCTATGAAAGTATTTTATACAATTCTTTAAATTAAAATAGATTTAATTTAAAATATTTTCTATAAGAAACAGAAAACATTTAAATCGATAAATAATTATTTTTAGTTAAATTATTTTATACAAATATTTTCAATAAAAAAATTAAAAAGTTAGAATTGATTTTTATGAACATGAAAAACTTATTATCAAATTGTTATTAAATTGAATTAAGTTTTGATAATAATTAAAATAATTAATTTCTTTCTTATGCAAGAATTTAATTCATAACAATTAATTTGTCTGTTGATAAATAATTGCATTACATAAATATATAATTTTTGCAAAATATTTTATATATAAAATATATAATAATATATTATAATAACAATGAGAAAATATATTTTTTTAATATTGAAATAAATCAATATATAATATTTATATTTTTAAATTATTTAAATATTATCATTTTGAATGTATAATCCATAGACCAAAAATTAGATTTTCGTACAAATAATTTTAAAAAATATTTACTATAACATATAATTCTATAGAGAATATATATAATATATAATTCTATATAAATGTATAAAAATATATCTTTTTTAAATTTAATTTTTTAAGTTATAGTAAATTTAAAAAATTACTAAAAAATAAATTCATATTATATTTTTTCAACAATATATTAAAAAAAAATTAATTAAATTTCAAAATTACTTATGAATTCTAATAAAATTCCATAATATTTATCAATATCTACAAAAATTATTATAAATTTGACTCTCTTTTCGCTCACTTTATCTATCATATATATTTTTTTTATAAATACATATATATTTTTGAATTCTGAATATTGATATATTTTATAATTATATATTTTTATCATTAAAATTATCTGAATAAATAATAAATAGTTAAACCGCTAAAAAATAAACCGCTTTGAATAAGTTTTAATTAATTTAATCTATTTAAAATTATTATATTAAAAATTATATTAAAACAGAAGCATTTTGTAGTTTGGCCAATGTCGTATGCTTCTTTCGAACAACATATTTTTAGATCGAGGAACATCGAGCAGAACATCAGATGATCTGTTGATCAGACACGTGTCATTAGAAACAACACAGAACAAGTGATTACAAAATCAATTCCAAAGAAAAAATTCAATTAAAAAATTCATAAATCAGGTATTCTTTTATTAAAATATAATAATAAAAATATAATTTTTCGTTAAAAATATTATTCGTTTAAAATATTTTTTGTTAAATTAAATATTTACTATTAATAGATATGTAATTGTATAAAAATAATTTTTCATATAACATTTCTGTTAGTTATAATATAAATCTAATAATTAGAAAGTAAAATTTTTTATATATTAATATATTTATTATTTATTCTCATTTTTCAAAGATTTTTAATGTAGAGGAGAATTTTATTTTATTAGCGCATAAAAGATTCAAAAAATAACTAAAAGTATATAAACTAGAAAAATTTTATTGTAAAAGAAAATATTTAAATTGTTTTTAATCTTTATAATCAAGATTTAACAAATAGAATATAATCAAGATTTAACAAATAGAATATAATAAATATTTAACAAATAGTTCAAATTATGAACTATTGAAAATTTAAGAATCACTTAATAAATAATATTAATGCTGAATTAGATTTATTTAATATTTTAAATTTTTTGTCATAAGAAATTACAATATTCAAAAAATCAGAAAAATATATATTGCTAAAATATGTATAATATTTTTTATAAATTAATCATAAATTATTACAATAATCGTTTATAAAATTTTCACTGAATTTTATGATGGTAATTTATTATTCTTTTTAATTGAAAAATTTTCTAAAATGTATTATATGATAATAATTTATTAAAATTTATCATCTAAGAAAAATTTTTATTAGCAATCTATCAGTAAATATTAAAATGCAATTGTGGTATAAATGTTATATTTATTCAAAACGACAATTATTCCGATGTTCGAAGTTATATTTAACAACACTGTTACATATCTACTGGCACAAATCCCAAACTATTCGACATTATTTATGGTGCATAGACAAAAAAAAATCATACTAATACTTCTCAACAATTCTTGTACATTAACAATATTGTATAGTAATGTAGTCTTTTTTCATCTTCAATATCTTTATTCATACTTATCTAATTTGTATTTTCAAGTATAGCCTCTTTCTATCCGATTAGGATTAATAATTAAATATTTATAATTTTTATTTTTAAATTGAAATATTTTAGTAAATTAAAAATTGAACAAATTAAAATAATTAATTTTCAATTATTTATAATTATTTATAATTAATAATAATATATTTGATTTTTTAAATTTTTATTTAAAATTAAAAAATATTATGTTAAATAAAATGTTATTTATACTATTTATATTAAACATTTCATTTACTTACAGAAATCTACAATGAATTTTGAATTAATAATTCTTTCATGGGAAAAAAATTGTAAACAAAATAATTGAAATTATTATTTTATTAGAAAGATGTCTTATTTCATCATATATTTACCTCACAATAAAGGTATTTATTAATTTAAAATATTACGAAAATAATATAAAATTTATGCAAAAATTCCATGCAAAAAATCCAATATTTGAAGAGTGTATTCATATTATTATATAATTATATATAAGTATTATAGAAATAATTTTTATCAGGTTTATAAAGAAATTTATAGTAACAATGAAAAGAAAGAAATTACTATTGTTACGACAAAATTACTTCCATTACGAATCTGACAAATATTGAATAAAGGAAGGATGACTGTTTCATATCAGTATCAAGTTGCAAACTCTACCAGAGGTGGATTCACCAGACTCCTTTTTATGTGGAGAGGTTCACTCTATAAACTTATCTATAGAGAATTACTTTTATTTTTGATTTTATTTGCTGGACTTTCTGCTATTTACCGTCATATATTAAATTCTACACAAAAAAGGTTCGCAATTCAATTTTTATTATATAATATTAGAATAATAAGTTAATTATAATTTATATAATTAATGTTTCTATGATTAAATTTTTGTATTATATATTTATATTAATGCACAAAAATTGCAATAATAAAATATAAATAATATTTATCTCATTATAAATTATTTATAAAATAAAAAAGAAAATGTTTAAAAAATTAATTATTAATTATTAATTATTTTATATTTAGAGAATTCGAACAGATCGTTATTTACTGTGACAATTTTATTAATTTAATTCCATTAAGTTTTGTTCTTGGATTCTATGTATCTTATATTGCTCAAAGATGGTGGCAACAATATCAAGCAATACCTTGGCCTGATAAGTAAGTTATAAAAATAAATATTTAATAAGATACAGAATTTAATATTAACGATTATTATTGATAGAGTTATGCATTTAATTGCTTTATATATTACTGGAAATGATGAATATGGTCGTACTCTTCGAAGAGCTCTGATGCGTTATTTGAATCTTTCCTTAATACTTGTGTTACGTTCGATCAGTTCAGCAGTAAAAAAACGATTTCCAACACTTGATCACGTCGTTGATTCTGGTAAAGTTTTCTTTTAGCTGAATATAATTTTAACTCATATATATTTCCAAAATATATATAAATTTATTTATTTTGAAGAAAGACTAACAAGTCAAAACTTATAATGTGAAAATAACAAAAAATTTTTACAAAAATAAAAACAAAATAAATTTGAATTAAAAACTTATTTTGATAAAGATAAATTTTTTTTAATAAAATATATATAAATTTGTTTACATTCATAAAAATATAAAAATTTTTAAATAAGTCAATTTTTGATATTGATACTTAATTATTAATATTATATTGATTGACTAAATACTTCACTAAATAAATCATTTTGTAGGTTTTATGACATCACTTGAATTAGATTTGTTTTTGGCGGTTCCGAGTTTAGAATTCAACACTTATTGGATCCCTTGTACATGGTTTATTAATCTTCTGAAAGAGGCGCGCCAAAATCATAGAATTCCTGATCCTCAGGGATTGAAATTAATTATGGAGGTATCATACTTAATAACATAAAAAGAATGTGTAATTATAAAGCTTTACATATTAATTCATGATTACATATAATCCATTAATAAATTATATTAATAAATAACATTAAATAATGATCATAACAGGAATTTAATGAATTTCGTACAAAATGTGGCCTCTTATGGAGTTTCGATTGGATATCAATTCCATTAGTTTATACACAAGTAGTAACATTAGCAACATATAGTTTCTTTGGAGTAGCTTTAATTGCTCGCCAATACATCGAGGGCAAAGAAAAACAATTTCAATTACAAATTGACATTTATATACCTATTTTTACAATTCTACAATTTTTCTTTTTTATGGGTTTATTAAAGGTATCTTTAATTTTTACTATCATAAAAATATAATAATAATTATAATATCAAAATAATAATAAAATATAATGTAATATTTTAATAGGTAGCAGAACAATTAATTAATCCCTTTGGTGATGATGATGAAGACTTTGAATTAAATTGGATAATTGATCGTCATACCAAAGTATAATTGAACTTTTTTATCTATATCTTTTTTAATATATTTAAATTATATATATTTATATTATTTATATATTATTATATAAATTATATAAATTATTATATAAATATATTAATATATTTAAATTATATAATTTTATTTTTTCATTTTTTATATTTAATATTAATTAATATATTGTATTTTAGGTATCATATCTTGGAGTAGATACTCTTATGAATCGATGTCCACCATTAGTCAAAGATATTTATTTTGATGCTGAAAATTTAATTTTACCATATACTGAAGCAGCAGCAGCTTATAAAAAGAAAACTTATCGTGGTAGTGTAGCAAATATGACGTTAGTATTGTAAATGAAAATTGTAAATGAATGTATTTAAAATGTTAACAAATAAGAAAATAATTTTAAAATTAATATTCATTAATATTTAGAGTTCCTGAAGAAAAACAAACCATGTTTTTACCAGATGTTATAGAAGAAGAAGAAGAAGATATAAAACCCTCACACCACACATCAACTATAAGTTTAACTAATGATAGTCCATTATGTGAAAGACGGTAAAATTATTATGTCAATTTTTATATAATTATTTTATTTATTTTTTTTTTACTTTATTTTTTTAAAGTTTTATTATTTTAAAAAATAAAAATTTGTTTAGAGTAACATATATGGAAAAAAAATACAAAGAATAATAAAAAATTAAATAAAAAATTATATTAAACAATATATTAAAAATGTATTAAATTGAAAGATAGAAAAAAGAATTGTTTTTGAAATTAAATTTTCTTAAATTAAACTCGTTTGTTTCAGCCAGATTAGCCAACACTCTGAAACACCTACGACAATTGATCAAACTTATTCTGAAACAATTTTACAATTTGATATTCAAGAACCGGCCCAAGTTAATCAAACAGAACAACGAAAAAAAATTATAACAGAAACCATGAAGAAATTTTCATCCCTAGGAAAACATTCGATATCACGAATCGATACAAATCGAAAACCATTTTTTATGTTAACAAAAAGTCCTAAAGTTGTTATACAACCTTGGTCAAGTACATCCAATTTATCAAAATCTACGAAACAAATTATAGATACACCTACCATATACACCACCAAAATAAATCCATGGAAAGACTATAAGACATCAAATATTGTGCAATCGTTTTCATTTGAAGCTTCAGAATGTTCTCAAGAAGAGAAACGATCTAATTTTGAAAATGTATATTCATTTGATAACATTAATATAAATCCCAATGATAATCCTCATTCAGATACATGTCAAATACAATGTCATCATACAATGTATCATTTAACACTGCCAGAAACACCTTTATCAACTTCGATAAGAGCAATAGTGCCAAAAAATAGGAGTCCCAAATTTCTTGTAAAAAGACATAGATCAATGAAATTAGGTAAGAAAAAAGGTATTCAATGGAAACAAATTGTAAAAACAAATAGAAAAATTACAACAGATAACATATCAATGATTGAAAAATCATTACCATATTCAAGAAGCTCACCAAATTTGAAATTAGAAGAAATTCCACAAAATCTAAAAAATAATATATCTGATGATGATACAAGCTCTTCATGTAAAGAAGAATAAATTTTAAAATTGCAATTATACATGTATGTGATATTTGTTAAAGAATGTATAATATTATATAAAAGTATTTATCATTATAAAATATTATAAATGTAATATTATGTTTCATCACTATTTGATATATTTCAATATTGTCCTTGGAAAAAATTAATTTTTTATAAAAATATAATTAAATTTTGTAATTATTATCGATAAAAATTAAATTTTATCTTATAATCATATATCAAGATTTTTTTATAAGATTATATCTATAGTAAAAAAATATATATATAAATTAAATATCTTTCAAAAATACAATTAAAAATTAATTAATTAATTATATTTGTAATTATAAATAATATTTTTTGAGATTCTTTTAAAAAAATTTTTACAAGTACTTTTATCTTATCTTATATGTATTTACTCACCTATGCCAATACTTACCTTAAATATTTTATTATATTTTTGTATTTATATATATATTTGCTTTACAAAAAGAATATATAAATTGTTCTAAAAAAGATATTCTTTAATCATGTCCCGCACAAATTATTATTTTACATATTTGGATAAATTGTATAATAAGGATTTTTAAATTGCTTCGAATTAATTGCATAAACATTTGGATCATCTACTGAAAAAGATTGAATCATATTTGATGTTGTATTCTTCTGATTGTGTACGTTTGCTATCATATATTGTGGTGTAGGTGTAACTTGTCCAACAGTTGCATCTTCTACTAATTTCCTGTGAGAATAAATCAAAACTTGAGGAACATCTAAATCTGGTTGTGATACAGAATTTTCTTCAGAAACTGCAAATCCTGGAGTAGATAATTGCTGTGCTTTGCATTTTTTTCTGTGTGCATAAAGTGATCCAGCATTATTATATCTCTTTGTACAAATTTTACATGCATATGGTCTCTGTCCAGTATGTGTATAAGTATGTTCATTTAATGAGGTCAATCTTCTAAATGATTTTGTACAAATTTGACAATGATATTTTGCTTCTCCTGTGTGCATTGTTATGTGCCGTGCTAATGTATTAGCACGTGCAAAAGCCCGACTACAATATTGACATATATAAGGTTTTTCTCCACTATGAGTACGCAAATGTAATTGTAAATATGTGCTTTTTGTAAAAGCTCTACTGCATATGTTACAAACATATGGTTTGACTCCTGTATGAGTACGCATATGAGCTACCAAAGAACCACTTTGTGCAAAGCACTTACTACAAACTTCACAAAGAAATCTTTTTTGCGTTTCTTTGACACGTTTATGACGTTCTATATGATTTGCTAGTGATTGAGCCTGTGCAAAAGATTTAGGACAGATTGCACATTTGTGAGGTCTATTATGACGATCCTGAAATAACATTAAAATTTTTAAGAAATTATTTTAAAATGAAGAAATATTACTTTGAAATTTAAAATATAAAATTTATAAATATATATTTATCTATTTTATATTCCGAAAATGTTTACATTTACCTTTTTTCTTTCTTCTAAACAATCTCCTTTATTTACATTGTCCATATCTTCTTTATCATCAAAATCAGAATTTTCAAATAATTCAGATTTATGTTTTGATTGCTCATGATCTTTTAATTTATCTACTCTTGAAAATCCTTTACCACATGTTTCACAAGTATATTTTAATCCACTATGTGTAGAAACATGCCTTTTAAGATTCCTTTTTGTTGCAAACAATTTTCCACACTGAGTGCATTGTAAACTTTCAACAGGAAGATTTTCATCTTCCTCATCTTCTTCATCTTCTTCTTCATTCTCTTCTTCTTCTTTTACAGTTTCTGTAGATCTTCCTTTGGATGAATATTGAGATGAATCATCTGATTCTTCTAATTTATATTCTGGATGACTTTTAGCATGTGTAATAAAGGATTTTTGATAAGTAAATTGTTTTGAACAAACTTCACATGTGAATTTTAGGCTTTTTCTTTGCTCATTTTTCTTTGAAAAATTATCATTTTTTTCCACTTTTATTTTTTTATCCTGAAATTTAATATAAATTATATTAAATTATATATAATTGCAATAAAAAATAATAAACAATATATTTTTTAATTAAAATTTATAATAATTAAAATTTACGAATAATTTTAATATTGTTATTGAAGATAAATTTGAAATTAATTTTATTTCTATAATTAAATTAAAATATTTACTTGGACATTACTAATTCTTTTATCTTGTACACTTGTAATTGTTTTGCTTTGCTCATATTTAATTCTCTTATGTTGAATATTTTCTTTCCTATCATGAACTTCGTGACAAATTGCAACATGATTTTTTACTTTTGTAAGAGTAGAATATTGTTTATCACAAACATAACAAACATAACGTAATTTAGTTTTGTGTTTATGTACAATAGCATGTCTCTGTAAAGCCACTTTTGTATGAAATGACTTAATACATTGAGTACAACGTAATCTAGTTGTACGTGAAATTAATGGTTTTTCTTCATCATCTTGAATATTATCCATCCTTGATATTTCTAACATTTGTTGGTTTTCCTCAATATTTACTTCTTCTTTTAAAACATCTTTATTTTGTACATGACCATCTAATAGAGAAAATTCTTGTTTCATTGAATTGATTTGTCTTACAGAATTATCATCTAATAAATTTTTATAAACATTTACATTTTCTAAATTTTTTCGTTGCTCTGTGTCATTTTGAAAATTTTGTGATTGATTTTCTAATTCTTTATCATGACAAAATAAATTTTCCTGTGTATTAAGACAAAAGGAATTTTCATCTTTTATAAAACAAAAATTTTCAGGACAAAAATTTGTAGGACAAACTTCTTGCTTTTCTACATTTTCTTTCTCAGATGATATTACACTAGATATTACATCAGCAATTATTGCTGTAACTATACTAGTGCTGGTAACAGAATCATTAGAAGAGGATTTTAGTTTTAAGATTTGACGAAGTTTCGTATCTGAATTTTGTATTTGACATTTAAAATTATAAGATGCATCCAAACGTTGATTACAAGACAAACAGATTATTTGTGGTAAACCATCTCCTTCTTTAACCTAGAACAAATACATATATCTTTTTCATTCAATTAATAAAATATATCAGTATGTGATATTGTAATTTTCAAAGCTATCAATAGTTTATTACATAATTTATAAATGTAAATATATATACATAGTTTTTAAAGTAATTATTTTATTAAAGTAGTTTTTAAAATATTATTTATATTTCAGTTTATAAAATAATAAATAAAACCAAACACTGTTGTAATTATAATAATAGATTTCTTTATTAGTATACAAATAATTGGATAATAACACAATTGAGGAAATACAAATTTATAATTTTTAATTTATTAAAAATATTATAATGTATTGCTTTGTATTTTTCAAAATTTAAAATTCACTTCTAACTGTTGGTGCCTTCAATTATTTATTGTTAATATAAATCACATCGATCCTAAAAACTTTTTTAAAAACATAAAAGATAAACAATATTAATATTAAAAATATAAACAAAAGAAAAAAAATATTAAAAAATATTTTTTATTATATATTTATTATATTTATTTTTACAAGAGTTATAAACTAACCTGTACTGAGGCAACAGCCATAAGTTTACGAGGAATAGTGTCCCCATTTCTAAAAAGTTCACAAATTTCAACAGCTTTTTTCAAACAGATTCGACATTCATTTCCATAAATTTTCTCATATGTATCAACTATCTGTTCGTTTTTCGAAACTTCCATTCTAATGCATTTGGAAATCAAACTATGACTCAAACTCCCCACCTAAGAAATCGAAGATATTTTTAACACGTTATTTGAAATTAAAATCTATTTAAACATAATAATATGAATATTATATAAAATTATTAATTAATAATTAAAATTTTGAAAAATTAACACTATTAAAACACTACAAAATCAACAATATAATATAAAAAAAATGATATGAATCATATAAAAATATAATATAAAATAATAATATTATAAGTAATTCATAATAATTAATTATCTTAAATTTTAAAATATTTTACAATATAAATGAACATTATTGAAAATAAAATTATAACATTAGATTTATAATATAATAATTTTATATTATATTTTAAAAATATACAAATCAAAAAATATATTATTAAAATGAATTTTTTTATTTATTCTTTTGTATTTTATCATTTTTATATTATCATTTTCATAATGTTTTATTTTTTTTCTTTCTCTTAACCTCTATGTACATATTTTATATATAATAAATTCTTATATTAATAATTCATTCTTTCCTCATTCAAAAAAGTATAACATAACAAATACATTTTATTTTTACTACACTTAATATTTTTATGAATATAAATAGACATATATTTGATAATTATCTATTAATAAAAAACGTTGAAAATATATATATAAATTTGTATAAATATATATATAAATATATATAAATTTTTTTTTTTTGTATTTTAAATACAATTTATTATGTTATTTTATATTGATATTATGCACATATATATGCTTTTTAATAAATGCATGTACATAAAAATATATAAATCTGTCTTTATTAATTTATTTTTATTAAAATAAAGTTTTATGAAATAGAATAATAGAATATGCAAAGTAAAAATAAAAATTTAAATCAAGGAAGGAAAGGTAAGAAAATATATTCTATTTTGATTTTATATGTTTTTCATTTTTTTATTGTTCGAATTTATTTTTCAAATCTAACAATGTTACAATAGAACATTTAAGGTATAGATTTGTTTTAATGAAACATATAAATATACTGTTCATATATGTATCACAGAATAAATATAGTTATATATATTCATAAATTTTCTGAATATATATTCAATAATTTTAACGCATTTTTTTATAGAAATAAAAATGTTTTATCTCTTTCTCTTTATCTTTTTTTTCATATTTTCCAATATTATATTTCTTTATAATTTGAAGATAAAATTAACATGTATTTATATTAAAAATAATATGAATAAAATTATTGTTATAAAATTTTAAAACATATTTTATAACGTAATATGTAAAAAAAAGAAATTATATTTGAGAAAAATAAGTATATTTGAATTTAATATTAATTGTATAATTTTGTGAATATACTTTGTTTAAATTCAATTTATATAAATAATAATAATCTCAAAATAAATATCTTTAATTAAAATAATTATGTATTATATAAATAATATATATAAATATATATTTATAAATTATTATATATGATAAAAAAATTATTTTATATATATATATGCACATATAAAATAATTTTTATATTTTATATTTATATGTATATACACATATAATATATTAATTAAAGATGCAAATTAAAAAGTATGATTTTTAAAATATAATATTTTTAATAAAACTTAATTATTGAAACTTTCATTCAATATGTTCTTTTATCATTTTTTCAAACAAATTTTGAAAAAAATTAAATTAATTTTTTATATTTTTAAATCATATAACTATAATTAAATGATTATAATAATACAAAAATGATTTCGAAGCAGATAACATTTGAAAATTTTATTACAATTGTTTATTTAATTTTTTAATATCATATCTGTTATTACTTGTTTTAATTTTAACGGAAATTTTCATTTGCTCAATAATTTGCAATGAATAATAGAATAATAGTTTTAATTATAGTATTAATAATGTTAATGTTATATTAATAATATTATTCATAACTCATTAAATTATAATATATATATATATATATTTTTTTTAAGCATTATTTTTTGAAAATTTCGTCACAATTTCCAAAGAAAAATATACAAAAAATATTCTATATTTAACAGATTAAATTATTGTACTCTATCTTTATCAGAAAAAAATCAACATATATATAACTTATTCGAAAGTAAAAGTTTGTATATTCTTCATATTATTAAAAAATATTCAAATCCTTGAAAAAAATTTCTTAGAGGAATAAAAGAATTTCTTTTTTTTTTTTTACTTTTAGTTTTATAAAAAAAATATGTATAAAACTTTTAAATTATAATGCACAATTGATTACAATACTTAAAAAAATTCTTTAATTAAAATAGATTTAAATTTTTTTAATAGAGAAAATTTTTAATTTTTGATTGTTATATATAATTTGATTTATTTCTATAATTATAAATAAGCAAAAAATATCTGTAAAAATTTATTTCTTACTGTGCAAATAGGGTGAATCATAAAAAAATATATAATATAATGATTATAATCAAAAGACAGCTATAATTATTAAGAGAATTAGGAACTTGTATTATTTTTTTCAAAAATATTAATTTTTTATATATTTTTTTCACATTTTTAACAGAATTTATTTGGTAAATTCAAATTATTAATTTTTGCTTTACATTTTATAATTGGTCTGTAATACGATTGCCAATAATGATTGCTTTCTCTTTGTTATTATTATTTCATGTGTTCTATATATTATTATTCAATTTTTATATATTCAATTCTTATAATTTTTTAATTATTTAAAAAAATACCGAGTATCCGTAGAATATATATTAGTTTCTTGTGCATTATAGTATCTTTTTTGTTAAATTAATACTTAAATTAATACTTATATTTATACAAATATAACAGATATTATATTTTTAATTATATTGGCACTTTTTCTTTATCAAGATAGTTTTACTAATTTTTTTAGAAAATTTCAAAAATTATATAAAATTGAAAGAATTAATTGTAACAAAAAATATAAAATAATAAAAAAAGGAAAAAAATAATATAATATGTATAAAAGTACATATGAATTTTTTTATGAAATTAATTTCTTAAAATTATTAAATTTTTCTAAATAAAAATGATATTGAGAATTTTATCAAGCTTCATATTATTGTATATATTATATTTTTATATTATTTATTAAAAGATTTTGTAAGTTTAAAGAATTTTTAAATATTATATAAATACTTCAATATATACTTTTTTCTTATATATTTCTCAATATATACTTTATTCTTGATTTTCTAAAATTTTTATATATTTTCACAAATATATATGTAAATATATATTGTTAATTATTAATAAAAATTGAACTTTATTTTAAAAACTTTATTTTATAATCCATTTATCAATGAATAATACAAATAAATAAATAAATAATTTATCTAGAATTATAATCATTTTTAATTATTTAATTATTTAATTAACTCGTTTTCAAAAATTGGTCTAGTATGTTAATATAAACGAAAACATTATATTTTTTAAAAATTTATTATTTTAAAAAAAATAAACAACTCAGATTGATTTATTTTTTTAATATATTTTGTTAAAAAGAAAATAATTTATTTTTTTATAAAAAAAATATATGAAAGATTACGATTATGAATAATATAATATTACTCTAGGAAATTGTAATGTTAATTTTAAAAGATAATACTAATATTTATATCATAATACTTTCTTTTATACATGTAATCTATATATAGATGTTATATATATTATATATATATAATATATATATATATTATACATGTAATATATATATATATATATATAGATAGACATAAAGATAAATACATATAGATATACATAGATAAATGTTATACAAATTTACGAATACCCGGTATATTTTATATGAATTCTTATATTATAAAAATTTCAACTGGAGCATAATTTAAATAATTGATTTCCTCATTTGTTTTCATATTAATTACTTTCGTTATTATGGTCTGTTATATATCCTTCTCTACCAATTAATTTTCATTTATAGATATTAATCAATACTTATTAGGTCTAATATGTTGCATTTTTTAGGATTTAATGCAATTGAAAAATTAAATATTTTTATATCTAAAATAAGATAACTACTTATAAATTTTATTAAACAAATTAACATATTTTAAAATGTTATAATATTTTATAATATTTACTTTATAGCAATTAGAAGAGCAATTTTATATAAAAATAGGAAATTTTTAACTAAAATATCATAATATTATATTTTATTTTAGATTTTTAAATAATTTTTTTTTTAATTGCACTAATCCTATGAAATATTTTATATATATTTATTCAATTACACTTAAAATTTTTTCAGAAATCAAATAATAATTAAAAGAAGATTTCTAATATATGTAAACTTTTAAATACATTTTAAATGCATGTTAATGCAAACAAATTTTAAATAAATGAATAAAATAGAAAAAAATGCTTAATTTGAAGAATTTGCAATAAATTATATCAATAAATTCACAATATAAATAATGATAATTATTTAGAATTAATTTGATCGAAGAATTTGCAATAAATTATATCAATAAATTCACAATATAAAATAATGATAATTATTTAGAAAGCAGATATATTTTTGATTTATATAA
Organism: Apis mellifera; assembly: GCF_003254395.2. Taxonomy (NCBI): domain Eukaryota; kingdom Metazoa; phylum Arthropoda; class Insecta; order Hymenoptera; family Apidae; genus Apis; species Apis mellifera. Next base: position 590,170 of record NC_037642.1, on the reverse strand, counting down.
TTTTTAAATACGTTATAGAAATCAATATTTAAAAGAACTTTTTTCTATTTATTTAATTGCCAAATTTTACAAATGTTTCAAATATTAAAAAATATTAAAAAACTTTTTGACTATTATATAATATATATTATAGAAAAAAGTTGTTCAAAATTCATTACAACATATTCAAGAATCATTGAAATCAAAAACGTATCTAAATAATAAATATTATTAAAATAATATCGAATAAAAAGTTATTTTATCGTATTGTTATTATTAATTTTTTCTTCCTTATACAAAATGTTGGTATGCTATTTTTTTCATTTTATAATATGCTCTTATCGTAAAGATTCGAAAAATAGTGTCATAACAGCATTATTCTTATCGAAAATCAATGTATTATCTAATTGCATCAAGTTGTATTCAATAAAAATAATATCTCTTTTCGATATTTTCGGTTAATTTCAGTATTTATTCATATATATCAACTCAAAATATCAAATATCAAATATCATCAAAAAGGAAAAATGAAATTTTTATTTACTATTCAATATTTCTTGTTATTCATCAAATATTATATTTTTTCTATATTCTTTTCATTTTATTTTTCTATCTTTTTCTTAAAAATTTTTTAATTTTTTTGTTCCATCAAAAAAAAATAATTTTATCGATATCACTATAAAGAAATTAATTAAAAGTAATTAAAAAATAGTTTTGTGACTTTATGAGTAATAATTTGTTGGCAGCTATATTTAATAAATACTATATACTGCTTTTGTAAATTTAAAAAATCTATTGTGTTAGAATACTTTACATTGCCATCACTAAATAACATATTTCATTGCAAGCAATAAAATGTTGCATTGCAATTAATTTACGAATAACAATTAATTATTTGCCTTTTTTCTTGTTATCTTAATTGTTTAAATTAAATAATTTGTTAATCTTAAATAATTTATTAAACTTATTCAATTCTTGAGTAATAAAATTTCATACCGCCATTTATTAATTATTATTCATTGGAATAATTTTATGTATTTTATATAAATTTTTCATCCAGATACATAAAAAAATCCTAATAAAATTTAAATAATTCTTCAAATATTTTGTAAATAAAATATTTAACAATTAAAAAAAAACAATGAATTGTAAATATTTTTATATTCTCTATATTCTCCTATATTCTCCATTTTTATCACTAAATTGAAAAGCTATTTTGATTTGAAAATCATATATATGTTCTTTATATTTAATAAATATAAAGAAAAAAATTATGATATATACTTTCTTAATATAACTGAAAAATTTATATTATACATATATATTATATAAGTTATTTTGATTTTATTAGTAAAATTAATTGAAAAAAGCTAATGATTTTTTAGAAGCATATATACAACACTGAAAAAAATTATATAATGTATATAATTATATAATTCATAAGTATATTATAATATTGTCTTTAGTCTTTGATTTTAAAAATATTTAAATTCACGCATTTAACAAGATAAAATGCTAAAAAATTTAACAAATAGTTGTTTCTTTTTTATTTTCAAAATATATATATATCATATATTATAAACTTTCATTCACAACATGTTCTCGTTTGTAATTCTTGCTTATAATTCTTGCTAATATAATTTATTCTTCCCTATTTTTTTCTCCATATTTTCATTACTATAATATACACATATAAATATTAAAAAGAAAAGATATTAATATTATCAATATAATCAAACAAATGAACATAAATATTAATAATCTTATTATTATTCTTTTCAATATCATCATTTTTTTCGAGAATTAGTTTTTCTTGACTTCTTATAAAAAATATAAAAAACAAAAATCAAACAGAGAAAGACGAGATAAAAATTTCTATTATATTTTTATAAATATAATTTTCTTTCATATTATAAATCTCATTTTTCAAATTGGTAGAAGGAATACAGCGAAATAAAAAAATATTTTAAATTTTAAACTGTAATGTCGGTATCTTTGAATCTATATTTAATTTCTTCTTTTAAAATGAATGAATATTGTATGAAAACCAAAATTTGCATATAATATATAAAACAATAATGTAAAAAATTATTAATATTGATTAAAATAATAATTCTTATTTTATTTAGATTCATTTTCATTATTTTTTGACATTCTTGTAAGAAAAATATAGATGTATAACTCTTTAAATATATAGAATAAAGAAAAATATACAAATTCTTTATTTAAAGAATAAAAAATTAATATATCATTTTATTAAAAAAAAATGTTTCTTTTTCTCTTATGATTCCGAATATATACTTTTTTTATACAAAAATATTATCTGTAAATATTATCTAAAATATATTTTAAAATCTACTTTCCAAATTATATATGTGTATATTATATAATATTTGTAAATCTATTAAGCAAGAAAAAAAATAATTTTAATATACAATCTTCAACTCAGAAATCTTTATTTTTCATTGTAAATTTAAAATTATTTTTCAATAATCAATAATCAAAACAAATAACCTTTTATATTCAACAATATATTATGAACAATGTATATCATTATATACATATATAATGCTATTACTTTTATCAACTCTAAACTCATTTCGAATTTATGAAAATTTCTCTATTAATTCAAAAATCTTCGAATTATATCGGATTGATAATACTTTTAGTGGTCGAATTAAAATTTGTGTTATTCGAAATCTCGATACAATATGGCATTACCTTTCCATGTACACAGGAACCAGAAGTATCTCTGTTCAGGATCAACAATAATAAGCCAGAGGTTGCAGCGAACATACCAGCAGTCATCAATCCCAAAGCTGGAAGTTTCTTTGATGAGAACACTGATCCTTCTTCGAGTTTCAGGTAACAAAGACCAGGAAGAACATAGGCTAATGGTACAGCAGCAAGAATGCCGTTTAATTCGAGAACCACTCCAAGACAATCAGTGGACATAGAAATTAAATAAGCGACCACTACTATTGTCAGAGTAATTATCAAATATTTCCGATCAGAATTAGGTATATAAGTTGTATGATTTTCAAGTTCATCAGTTCCTTTGATAGCTGTCAATATTACCTGAAATTAATTTAATTAATTTTGTATAAATTTAATTGATTTTTTTATATATTAATTTTTATTATTATTTTTAATTTTTAATTTAAAATTTAAAATTTATTTTTATTTTTAATTTTAAACTTTTTATTATTTATTATTTAAAATTAACTAAAAGTTATAAGAAGCTTTGAAACTCATATTTTCTTTAATATTTTAATTTAAAAAAAAAAATTGATACAATTTTTTATATTTAAAATTATTATTAAATTAAAACAATTGTTTAAAAAAATACAAAATAAAAAATCAATTTTTGAAAAAATAAAATATTTTCTTAACTCTAATTCTAAATATTTATTTATATTTTTTCTTAATTCTAAAAAAAGAATATAATATGTTCTATCTCTTCTATATTATATATCGCGTAGTAATAAATTATGTTATGAATATTTTATTAAAAACTTTTACTAGATATTTTTAATTATTTAAATATTGGAAAAAAATTAGTTTATTATCTTAGTAATTCCTAAATAATTTTTATTAGTTCTTATATTATATTATAAATTTATGAATTTTGTATTGTTCAAGAAAAAATTTGGAAATTTTGTTTTAATATTAAACTTATTAAGTAAGTTCTATACTTATAAAAAAAAATTTCCAAAAATTCAAGAAATTAAAAAATTTTGAAAATATATATATATAATGTAATTTTTTTATTTTTTTTTTTTTTTTGCTAAATTTAAATTCATTAAGGGGATAAAATTGAAAATTTTATATTCTTATTTGCAAAACATACAAGATAAAAAAAAATTATTTCTTTTAATGAAGATTAAAAATTTATCAATTATTTATTATATAATTAAAAATTAGAAAAAGTTATAAACAAAAAATTAAACATTTTTTTTATTTATTTTTTACCTGAAATTTTAAAAGTTTCTCTTTAAAAATTTCAATAATTATGAAATAATAAAAAAAAACAAATATTTTATAAATTTGTATTTATTTTATAAATACAATCAATATTTTATTAATATTTATTGATAAGATAATTTATATTATATACTGAAATAAATGAAAATAAAAAAAATAAAAAAATTGTTTATCTTATTAAAAGATTATTTTTATTAAAACTTTGTATTTTTAATATAATTATAATCAAATTTTTATTTTCTCATGAAATAAATGAGATTTACGTAGAAATCATATAAAGCAATCGATTATAATTAGATAATTTTAAAAATATATACGATATATAAATTATTTTTCATAATAAAGAAATAAAGATTTATATAGAAATTTATTATATCATATACCTCCAATATTTAAAACATAGAAATTTGTTATCTACGTATAATAATATTGTATATAAGATAATTATATAAAATTTTATTATAAAAAAGTAAAATTTCAAAATTATTTGATTTTTCATCGATATATTCATTTTTATATTATGCATAGGCAAATATATAATATTTTGAAAATTAATTGCAATAAAACATTGTAATTTAATTTCATATATATAAATTTACATCATAAAATATTATAAGATTAGAAAATTTTCATACAAAGTTTTTTCATATATATCATTCGAGATTGTGAATATTTGAAATATTAATTATGAGATATAAAATCTTTGTAATATTGCTGAATAATAATGAATTCAAAAATAAAAACACTTCAAGATTCTACATTTAACATATATTTTATTCTGCATTAGACATATATTTTTATATTCATTAAATAGTTTTATTATTAACTTTCTCAAAAAAATTATAAATTTTTTGTTTATAACTTTTTTGAATTATATAAATAAATTGATAAATTTTTTATTAAATATAAAAAATTTTCATTAAAAAAAATTATTTTTATATTATATAAAAAGTCTTTTTCTCGAGTTTTATCGAGTTTTAACACAAATATTGAAAAATAGCCAAATTTTCATGGATCATTTTATTCTCTTAAAATGAATTTGAATAGAAAAAAAATTGTGTAATACTATATATTATATACTATATATTCTCAAAATTTTAAAATATTTTAAATTTATACATTGGAAATCTCTTGTCAGAATAAATAAAGAAAAGGTTATTATCGATTTTTTTCTCTAAGAATGAGATATATTAAAAAAATTAACTTAAAAAAAATAACTTACTTCTCTTGTGACGAAACATTCAATAGGAAACGTTAGAAGAATAGTACCGCTAAACATAAGTCTAGCGAAGTTCATCAGATCATCATCCCAACAATAATTTTCCATAAGATCACCTTGAACATATGAGGTAAACGTGGTATATCCAATGATTCCAAAAGCTGCAGCGATCAAAAAGGATGTAAATAATGACCAATGAGTGACAATATCCCATTTTTGTTGAGTAGCCCTTTCTATAGATTCATAGATAAGGAATGTATTATGATGACACATAAAGGCAAATGCCATAATTCCAACGGATGGAACTATGCCACGGAAATTTGCAATTCGCCAACTATCTTCTTGATTTGGCCTGAAAATTAAATTAGTTTTAAATTAGTTTTCACTTTTATTATTTTTATTTTTATTTTATTAAAAAAAAGAACAAAAAAAGAAAAATAATATATAATATTATATTATATTATATAATAATTTTATAATATAAAATACATTATATATATATATATATATCTATGATCGATAATTTTTATAATATTTTTATAATATATATATATAAAAATGTATTTGTAATTATATGTAAAAGTTATCTATTCAATCACATGTATTTTATATGAAATACATTAAAAAGAGTTTAAATTTCATTTTATTGTTTTCATATTTGTTTAAAAATTATAAGCATATGAATTTTGTAGTTTTCATAAAAATTTGAATTTTTCGTGTTATTTGAATTTTTATTTAATTTTAACAATGAATTGAATTTCATTTTTTTTTCATTTTAAAAATAAAAAAATAATTTTTTTATATATTTTTTCGAATTAAAAAATTATTTTTTTAATATTTAAAAATTATAAACAAAATTTTATAAAATTAATATTTAATTTTCTGTTTAATGTCATGGAAAAAATTCTATCATAATGCTCGAAAATTTTTGAAATAATTAATCTTATTTTAATAAAGCGATATAATGCATTTTTATGATCAAAGAAAAATCTTTATCCTTAATTTTTGTATTGTAACTTTCAACCGTATAGCCTTTAAGCTCGCAGATCAATTTATGACTTATTCTCAATTATATTTGTTACCGTTAGTAAAAAACAAAGATTTTTATTTCCAGTTGGATTATTACATAATATTTCTTTATTTTTATCATGAATAAATAGTTACATGAATATTATTGATTGTTATAATAATATTGTTGATAATTATATGATTAAATTATTGATTTGATTTTATCACGATACAACGCTTCTAGCATTTCCATTGTTTCTAATTTTCTCGCAATTCTTCGCCACTTCATTATATTTATACGCATTGCAAATTTTTTTACATGTAATAAATAATAATTTATTAAATAGTTAATGTAATTTTTTGTACTGTATACCGTTGCAAAAAATGTCAATCACCAGTATTATGATGCAATAATTTATGAATTTTTTTCTATTTTTATATTGTGCAATAGCTTTATTAAAAATATATATATTATTTTTTTAAAAAATATTTTCTAAAAATAGTTTCTAAAAATATTTTTTAGATTTTTTAATCGTTTTTGAAATAAATGAATAGCAACTATATTGTGATATAAATTTTCGGAAATTAATACGAGTAAATTAATGAACTTAAATCTTTTCTATATTATTTATATATATATATATATATATATATATATATATATATATATATATACAAAAGATGAAGATAATAGTTATTTATTTGTTATAAATATAATAATTTAAACGTAATTCTAATAATATAATTATGTATCTATAAAATAATATTTTTTTTTCTCAATTATTGTAAGAACTTGTTAAAAAAAAAATATAATCGCAATTAATGAAAATCTAATTGAATCTAATGGATTCAATTTTTAAAAATAATGCTTGTTATATAACTATTATCAAAAAAATTCTTAAATTGAGCAAATGTTGCTAAATTCAGAATAATGACAAATGACACTTTCTAAAATGACAAAATGGAATGGCTAAATCATTAATTTTAAAATATCTTTATAATTTATAATAACATTATTTAAAATATTCGCATGATGTAATGAGTATATTAAGTAATATATAAACTTAAATCTGTTATCAAAACAATTTTGAATTTATAATATTTAAGAAAAAAAACTTTTATATAATTTTTTTTTAAATTTCTATAAAATAAATTAAGAAACGTATAATACAGATATGTATATATTAATACTGAAATATTAATAAAATTAATATAATTCGATTTTATAAATTTTAATAAAACTTAATAAAATAATAGATATAAAATAGTAAAGATATAATTCGATTTTATTAGGACATTGCGCAATTTATTTTATGTGAGATGAACGCATCCTCTTCTAGTTCATTATTTTACATAATTTAAATAATATTAAAAAGAGACTTCATTATTTCATTCAAAAAAACTTCAAGAAATTTGATAATATTTTTTTCGATTTTTTTTTTAATGTAATTTTAAGCTAAAAATTAAAAAATAAAATGTCTATAATTTTCAACATTAAAAAAATAATTTGTAATCAAAATATATTTATAATTTTTCCATTAAAAAAAATGAATAAATCCAATGAATAATTTCTCGCAGACAAAAATTCAAATATTCTGTGATTTTCACGAAAATCACAAAATTCAAAAGTTTATAATTTCCAAATAAATATGAAAATAACAAAGTGATGATTTTTTAATTTTTTTTCAATTTGAACTATATTATATTTCAATTTAAACAAAAATTCAAGATATCAAGTTAAAAAATTTTGATTTAATTAATTTGGTTTAAAATAATTTATAAAAAAATAATATTGAAGAAAAAATAATATCACTTACACAATTGTTGACATCGTATCCATCCGAATTAAAATCGCCAAAAGAATAAAACCAACGCAGACTAATGAAAGAAAAGAAATCTTGGCCAAACGAGCTACATTTCTATAAAGACACAATGGTATAGTAATGCAAGCAGTAGCAAAGAAAACAACCACTTGACGATGAGCAAAAATGCTCGTTTCGCTTATGCCTGTTATTCTTATTAACACTTTTGTTACCGTGTCACCAACGACAACATTATAGGAGACCATTGCTGAAAAGAAAAAGATAAATAAATTATGAATGATAATTCTTATACATAAGAACTTCATTCATTACATTTGAAATTCTTCAAATGAATTTCAATATGAAAATAAATAAAAATATGTATAAAAATAAATACTTTCTAATATTTTGTTTTATTAATTTGTTTTATTTTATTAATTTTGTTTTATTAATTTTATTAAATTTTATTAAATTATATTAAATCAATTTTAAATATTTGAATATTTTTTTATTCAAACGATTTTTTTTTTCATTAAATTTTAATATTTATTCAATTTTTATAATAAATTTAATTTTTTGATTAAATAATATTCTATAAAATATATTTAATGTTATAGAATTCTAAAAATTAAAAAAAAAGATTTGATATATCTACAAGATAGTTATAAAAGCTGATATACCTATAAAAGGATAAATAAATTGTAAGCTTGTAAGAATATAAAATCCCATACGACCGAAACTGGCTCTCATTAAACCCTGATAGCTCATTTCACCACATATATTACCACTTCTAACCATTAAAATTAAAGAATAGTCAGTTAGACCTGCTATCAGTATTAATAATATTATTCCAAATCCGAATCCAGCTTGATGAAGAGCATAAGGTATACCTAAAAAATATTAATTAATTCGTCGTTTTTTTGAACAATTAGAAATATTTGTTCCTCAAATACCGAAATAATTTTTATCTTGTTTTTAAAAGTAAATCCAATATTTTTCATAATATATATTCTATTATTATCATAATTTTAAATATATCAAGAAAATCTTCTTAATGAATACAAATGAATATTATTTGCAAATGTATTTTTAACAATATTTAGTTTTTAATCTAAACACGAAAATATCTCGAATAATATATTAAAGAAATTGAAAATTCAAGATTAGATAAAAATGATGAAAATTTTACATAAAAAAATAATTAAAAGTAATCTATAATTAAAAGTAAATCAAAGTAAACTAAAAAGTTTGATCTAAAGAATTATAATTACTTATACAAATTGTATAAATAAAAGTAAATTATATATGTATAATTATATTACATTCAATTATAATTATCATGATAAATTTATTATATAAATATTTATACATAAAAATAAATTATATTTTATTTATATTTTACTATTCAATAATTCGGTGTTTAAGGAATCTTTTTATTTATCAAGATTTTGTGTATGTGTGTGTAAAATATATATATTATATATATCATATACGAATTACCAATAACACCACTGCCAATAATGGAATTGATGAAATTAAAACTGGCCAAAGGTAGACTAGTAAATTTTCCGGATTCTTCCTTCTTTTCCTATAAAATCATATTACTTTTATGTTCATAAAAAAAAAGGAAACGAATTAGAAGAAGAACAAAATAATAAAAAGAGAATAAAAAAATAATTTGATAGATTAACTATATATTACTATATATTAGAGATCTTTTGATAAGGAAAAATTTAGTGAAAGAAACAATCTATAAATTCTCATTCAATATAATAAAATTTTTATAATTTAAAATAATAAAAATTATTTATAAAAAATTTCTCAAATATTAAAACTTATTTTTTTTTATAAAATATTAACACTAATGTTTATTATTTATATATTCATAATAATTTATAATGAATATAGTTTATTTACTTATTATTCAGTGAAAATATTTAATTTTATATTTAAATTATATTATACCATTATATTATTTTATTTATATCATATAATATGTAAAAATAATTTACATAAAATATTTATAAAAACATGATTTATAAAAACATTATATATTACTGCATAAATATTTTGATAAAAAAATATCACAATGTTCGACTAACAAAATATTTGCATAATAGAAATTCAAATTATGAAAATATTGCTCTTAAATTTTATTCAACATTGTTAAAATCTATTAATTAGTTTTTCACATTCCAATTTTAATTAATAATTAATATATTTAACGAAATTAATTATTTTTTATTCTTTATATTATTTATAGTCATTAATTATATATTGCATTAATTTTTATAATATTATACTACATATAAATAGACGAAATAATAAATTAGTTTAATGTAAAATTTTGACATACAATTAAACTTAATTAAACATAAATTTCAATTAATCATTTATACGTTTCTTACCCCAACAAGTTGTCTCATATCATCATAAGATTCCTCTGAACCAAGACTGCCTCCCTGTTTATAATTAATATTATTAAAAATTAACTTTTAAATAATAAATTAATCACAGTAGAATTTGAAAATATGTAAAATTTTTCTGTGATTATATTAAATATTTTTATTTAAAAAAATATTTGACAACATCTTAAAAATATAATTTTTTTTTTTCGTTATATTTTTTAAATTTTTAAATAAACATTATTAATATTATATTAATAATATAATATTAAAAATAAATATTATTAATATAATAAAACTACAAATGAAAATATAAAATTATTTAATATACTTATATATAATATACAATTCTTATATATAATAAACAATTCGAATAAATTTTCAAAATATAATGCAAACATGTTCTTATTCCTATATAATAAAATATATAATGTTATATAATAAAATAAAATATAATAAAATAAATTTACAATAAACATTCAACAGTTCTATAAATTGAATTAATATATTATATATTAATTCAAAAGCTTATCATTTTACAATTACAAAATTATAAAATTATTAAATAAATAAATTAATATTAAATATATTCATTAAATATATTTATTATATTATAATTAATTAGAAAGTTAGGAAACTATACAAATACAGTAATTTTAATTTTTAATATATTTTTAAAAAAAACATTTTTTGATTTTCAATTTAAATATGAATAATGAAACAAATATTTTAAAATCTATATAATAAAAATTTAATAAAAACAAAATATTTTAATATATTTATTAGACAAGTTTTCATAAATAAAGAAAATTATTAAGTATCAATTTTATTTAATAATATATTATCATATTATTAATATATTTATTTAGAAAAAAAGATATAATATTGTAGTATTATTCATACATAATACATATATAATGTTTTATATTATTTATTATAATGAAAATTCTTTTATTCTTAATATTAACATAAACATATATGTTTTTGTAATAGAAAAATATTTATTTTTATATTTTAATTTTGTTTAAAATACGATTTTTATTTTCGATTTTTTTTATTTGTTTTCATCAAAATATGTGAAACATTTATAATGTGAAAATTTTTATTTAAATAGTTGCATATACATATTATAAATAAGAATGTTTTTTATAAAATGTTCTCAATTCTTTCGAATGATAATATTTGAAAAATATTATCAGAATAATTATAAATAAAATAAGAAATACTAATTTATATATTGAAAAAAATAATTTGAACATAGCGAAAACAAAGAATGGAAAAAATATATCGAAATAAAATGCGTAGATGTATATATATTCGATGAATTATATATTTTTTTTCTTTACAATAATATGTGAATATTTTCGAATCAAAAAATACATTTATTTTTAATTTTTTTACATAATTATATAATTACATAATATAATACATTATAATATATAATATAATACAATATACAATTATAATATAAAAAATTTATTTATTAAAAAGAAATTCATAAAATTCTTATTTTCATTTTCATTTTTATTTTTATAAAATTATTATTTCACTTATATTTAATTTTAATTTTACAAAATTACAAAATATTATTGAAATTTAAATTAATGTTATTGTAAAAAAATTTTAAAAAATTTAAATTTTTATCAAACAAATATTACAAAATGTTATTGAAATTTAAATTAATGTTATTATAAAAAAATTTTTTAAAATTTAAATTAATACAAGTTTAAATACAATGCTTAAAAATTAAATACGATATTTTACAAATTTTATGATTAATAAGACAAATATTAATTTCAAACTTTCTCTACTTTTCTTAAAACCATTGTCATACACAAATGATAATTCTTTAATAACAATAATGACTCTATGATAATTATTATAATAATTTTTTCAATTAATTTTCTAATCTAATTTTTTTTAAAATGATAAAAATAACTTAGATTATACTCTTGTACAAATTCACAAATAATAGTTACAAACCAAAAATTCGCGCGAATTACTTCAAATAAACTGTATTAATGCAAAATCTAATGTTTTTTATAATCAAGTTATATCTATTTTCTTCTTTTTCATTCATAATTATTTTATATAATTTATATTTTATATTGCGACAGAAATAATATACACAGAAACTTATTACGTATACCACCATATTCTTCAAAAGGATCAAAAAGTAATCCATCAATAGTGAATAAGAATCATGATTTTACTTACATCTTCGTAATTATTCCTCGCATCCAAGATATAACTCTTTTCATTCGCGTTTAAAGTCATTATAAAAGATCGTTAAAAAAGAAAAAATTGAAAGTGGAAACGAGAATAAACGGAAAGCTTAAAGGGAAGATTTGACGCGAGAAAATAGGATTGAGCAGACGTCTGTAACGCACCCTTCCTATATAACTGAGCTTCCGCTTTCACTTCCTTTTACAACCCCTCCAATATATATATGTATTTACAGTGATCTCGATAGATGCGTGCGCATTGCACGCGTTCTGTTTTTCTGCGTTATCGAAATTTCTTCTTGTTTTTATTATAGTCCATCTATTTTTCCTTCACTTTTTTCTTCAATCTCTGTAATTTTCTATCTTCAATCTTTAAGATTATCTATCACAAGATATCATAAAATATCATAATTTTTAAGAAATTCTATCACAATAAAATATAAAGATAAAATAATCGGGCAGAGATTAAGTCAAACACGATAAAATAAATAAAAATAATTTCGTGAAATAATAATTCATGTTGAAATAAATAAAAATCGCCGTAAAATTAAATAATAGGAAATATGTCTAAAATATTAATATATTTATAGAATACTTTTATAGAACTAAAATATCAGTATATTTATAGAACACTTTTGAAAAATCGAGTATCTATATCGGAATACATATAAAATAATATATAAAAATATCAATTGAATTATTAATTTATAAGTTTAATTTATAATTAACTTAAATGAAATGAAGCGATTACAGAATAAAAAAATAATTTGACGAAAATAGAATTATTTCATTTTATTTCATTTATCTTGCTTTTGTTAACATAAACGTCAATTATTTTAATAAATAAATCCAAACATTTTTGCATAGCTTTTAACTTTTATGTACATTTTGGTAATTGGTCTAAATATATTTAATCATTTTTAAAAGTATAATCATAAATATATTAATATATTTTGTATAATATACATAATATGTATATATTTTAATCCCTTAAGCGAAGAGAGTGCATATATTCAATTTCGATAATAATTTAATCATTAAGTTTAGAGAAATATATTTATAATAAGATTATATATATATAATAAATATAATAAATATATAATAAATTTATAATAAGATTATATATATTTGAAATATATATACCATATATATTTCAAAAATAAAAACTCAGCAAAGTATACTTTTTTTTCAAAAATGCCAAATATTATTTATAATGAGTTTATAATGATCACTAAAATCTCTTCCTACTTAGAAAAGAAGTTAATATTTAGAATAATCTTTATATTCCCATTCAAAAATAAATTTAAGTTTTTATGATAAAAATTCCTACTTAAGAGAATATATTTATTTGAAATAATCACTTTAGATTTGTTTAAAGATGCATAAAAACTTAAAATGAATTTAAAAAAACAATAATAAAAATAAGAATTATTAATAATAAATAGAATATATATCGTGTTTGAAAATTATGAATCTACTTTCTAAAAAAAACATTTAAAGTTTAAGAAAATAACTTCCGTTATATATATAGTCATTAAATATATATATATATATATATACATATATATATTTTATAACTTTAAGTATTAATAAACATAATCCATTCGTTTTAGTTTAGGGTATAAAATTTATTAATTTTACACTTATTTTTAAAATTTTTCAATGTTTAATTATTTATCTTTATTCTTATTTTTAATCAATCATATCTTCTTCAAATTAACATAACAAGATGTAACTTTTCAAAGTAGTAAAGTATAAGATTTACTGATATACAAATAATCTAAAAATCATTAAATAATTATAATTATATAATTGTTAGTAAATATTTTTTTCTTTGGTATAGTCGCATATTATGAACATTTTTATGTTCTCTATTATGTTCTTTATTATAGAAAAATCATGCTTAATTAAATAGAAGATATATTTGTAATCATAAATTACAAAAATATATTTAATTAATTAAAAATTTTATTATTATAAAATAATAATTAAATATTATTAAATATTATAATTTTTTAAATTTTCCATAATAAAACATTTTCTTTAAATATCAATATTAAACATTAAAAAAAATATTAAATGAAATATTAAAAAATAAATATAAAAATTATAATGAAAAGAAAAAATCAGAGATTGTTTTAATATGCAATTTCAAATAATAACATATTTTTTGATGTTATTGTTGATTAAAAATTTCTGATTCATGAAACATATAAAATAAAAATACAATATCATATATACTTAATAAATAAATACATAAGTTTTAATATAAAAATCAAATTTTTCAATGAAAAATCTATATTAGATTATAATAACTCGATTTTAAAAACTAATTCTTAACAATGTTAAAATAAAAATTTCATTATAAACAATGTTGAATGTTTAATTAAATATAATATTTAATACTTTTATAATGATATTTTATAAATACTTTTCTAATCGTAAAAATTAATTGTAATAGCAATTAAATATATATAATATATATTATAAATATATATAATATATATAATATATTTATTATAAATATAATATTATAAATATATATAATATATATAATATATATTATACATAGATTACGACGTAGAACATATTTATAAAGTTGATTATAAAAATAAAAATAAACACATTATTATAGAAAATTGTCGGTTAAAATTTATTAAATTATAAACAGTAATTTGCATTAAATAAAATAAAGCAGATGTATAATGAGATGGTGATTTAATGGAAATAAAATTATTTCATTTTATATTTTGTTTCATTTAACATAAACTTTAACTGTTTATAATTTAATAAATAAACTGACATTTTTATATATCAATTTATTATGTTTGTTTTCTCTAGAATCAACCCTCTAAATGATTGATATTCTATATATGAATATAAGTTAAATGACAAAGATATATTTTTAATCACTTATTAATATTAATTCTTACATAAATAAATATAATAATAATAAAATCGCAGGCAGTTAACTAATTATTGATTCTATAATCATCAATCATATAAATTATAAAAATATTTTTTAATACAATTTTTTATATTTTTATACAACTGTTGTTAAACCAGATTCATAAACACATTTTGTTATATATGAAATAATTACATATAGCAGATTAAAATAAATCACAATTTTTTCTACAATTTATCAAATTTTAAAAAATTTTTTTTTAAAATCTATTTTTATATCTATTTTAAATTTATTTTTATATTTTAATGAACAATAAAAACAAAACATATGTAAAACTACTTTTATCAAATTCTTTGTAATATTTATTTGAAAAAATAAATATATTATTTATTATATTATATATAATATAATATTATTTATTATGTAGAAATATAGAAATCTCAATAAACGTTTTCGAAATGCAAAAAAATAATCCTTTTATGTACAATTATACTTAAGAAATTGCGTCACTCAATTAATTTTTAAATTTTCGTATATCATGAAATAAAGCCTAATTAAAGAATTCTTGTTTTTTTGTATTTACGAAAAAATTAATATTGCTTATATTTCATCTGCTATAAAAAAAAAAAAGAAAATTATGAGAAAATTGTTGATTTGATGAGAAGAAAACATCATGCTTGCATTTGTCTAATTTAAATATTCAAGAGTGTCTTGGAGGATTTTGACAAGGTACCACAAACCAGCCATTGTTTCCAGAAACTGTTGGATCCACTTGAGCATTGCTCAAAAGAACATTGTTTATTCTCTGATTTTTCATGATTTCTAACTGTCGTTTCAAATTTCGATATAGCTTTATTAAAGATTCCTATAATTGAAAAGAAAATAACAATTAATTTATTATATTTAATTTCCAAAAACTATATAAAGAATTTAAATTCTATAGAAATTAAATTATAAAGAATTATTTAAAAGATAGTGTATAAAAAAATTAGAATAGCAGTTCTATTTCTAATTTTTTGTTTATCACGGATCAAATAATTTAAATAATTTTTTGTCGCCGATCCTCAAAATTCAATTCAAAATTTAAATATATAATATGCAAAAATTTAAAGATTTCAATTTTCAAATCATATGCTTTTTTTCATTACACATATGAAGATTTCGTAGAAATTTGTAGTTAAAAACCGCTAAATTAAAAAATAATTTTCTTTTCTCTCTTTGAAATCGTTAATATAAAATTTATTACAAAAATTATTTTTTCATTTCAATTTTTTTGTTCAAATAAAAAATAAATAAATTTCATTAAATAAAAAAACTTTAGTTGTATTAACTTACTTTTTCATCTTCTAGTTTTCTAAGTTCTTCTTGTTGTCTTAAACTATCTATCGTCAAATTTTTAAGCATTTCATTTTTATGTTGACCCAAGAGCGCTATTTCCGTTTGAACTTTCAAATATTCTTGCGCAAGTTGTTTGTGTTCTTCAAAAATTTCTTTTGATCTTTCGCAAGTTTGATCAGGTGTCAATGGTCTCAAATCCGCATCCAAAAGTCGATAAACATTATCTAAATCTTTGTCAGTAGTACTATTACCTGTTAATAAAAAATTATTATTGAAAATTAATCCTTAAGCAATTAATTATTATTTATTACAAATAAATTATTTTATTTTTAATCACTCAAATAATATTTCCGTACAAGATTAATAAATCATAATAATAAAATTATCCATTTACAAAAAATTAATAATTTCTCAAAATTTAATTTTGATGAAATTAAAATAATTGAATTATAACGAAATAATTTTATAATATAATAAACTGTTCAATAGCTTGAAAAATGATTTATTGATATAAATGATCATTAATAACAAATAAACAATTGAAATTAAATACGTTATAGAGAAAGAAATATAATTTTAAATAAATTTAATTCCTTATTTAATTCATTTATGTATTTTGTTATATAATAATAATAAAATTGTCAATTTTTCGTATCCATATATTTAAATTAAATCCATTTTAAATTAATTTTAAAACTGTTATATTTATTTTAAGAATATTTTAATTGAAATATAGATTGTTCAAACAATGTAAATAGGAAATTTAATATGATTCTAGAAACTAAAACAAATACAAAAATTGGTTTGCAAAAATGTCCATTAAGTTTATTTTTTAATTTATAAATAATTTAATTTTGCATTAGACAAAACGAAACAAAGAGAGCAATATTTTGTTTCATTCCATAAACAAAAAAGTTACTTATAATTTAAAAAATGAAAAAAAATCAATGAACAAAAATCAGTGGATATTTTGGATACCAAAATTTTTTGATATTTGTTATAATTTTTAGAATTATTCTTTAAATATTTATTATATTATTCCAAATATCCTATGTACATTCAATATGAATTAAATTTTATTTAATTTATCGCATTTTAATATTAGTTACGTAATAATTATTTTAAATTTAAACATAATCAATTTCTAAATATATTGTAATAATATAAATAAAATAATATTGCATTAACATAATAAGATTACATATAAAATTGTAATTCGTGTACTTTATACATTATTTGTTTATACATATCACATTTTTTTTCTAAATAATTTAATTAGAAGGGATTAAATCAATGTTATTTTTTCAATTATAAATATCATATAAAATAATAAAAATTCATTCATTTAAAATTTTCCTGTTCTGAGATATCTCATTCTCCTATTAATGAGAAAGAAAACAAAAAAAAAAAAGAAAAGAAAAGTAAAACTAACGTAACAAAACCCAGCACCGCTTTAAGGTGTCCGTGGCGACAATGTTTGGATATTCTTCACACATTTCCAAATACTAGAGCCTGTCGAGGCTTCGTTCATAATAGAATCAAATATCGTTCACATGCAAGATGTCACTCTTCGATTAAAAATTATCATGAATGTCACTTTTGATCCGAAAGCAATTGATCAAATTCACTTGTAAAACAAAAAATAAAGTAGAAGAATAAAATTTAAAAAAAAAAAATTTTTTTCGATAATAAAAATAAGAAAAAAATAAAAAGAGAAAAGATCGTCGTTCTTGGTCGATGGTGTGTTGGGAGAGCACTAAACAAACGTGCATCTATATTGGGCCTGGTGAGTCAACCACACCTGCTTCGAGGTATCCCCCACCAGACAAAACGTGCAAGTACGAGCCAAGAACTTATAGTTCTTTGGCTCTTAATTCATTTTCAGGAAATTTAATTTTCATGTTGATATGCGGTAAATAATTAAGAAAATATCCATTTACGAGAAACAACAATCTATCTTACATTATTTTAGATATATATATGTTTGAGTTTTGAAAGCTATAACAAAATAAATAATATTTAATACAATGAAGAAAAATAATAATTAGAAATGCTAAAATATGAATAAATTTCTTTAATAAAAATGTTGAAATATAATTTATCTTATAATTTATAATTTTTTTTTTTTAACTTATTATTCATAATATTATTTAAAATATTCCATGTTTGGAAGTATTTGAATTTTTTTTTTTTTTTTTTTTTTTTTTTTTTTTTTTTTTTATTACCTTATAATTTTGTACATACTATATGTATCATCTGTTTGATAGTAGAAAGAGCATGATGCATTTTTATTTACTTGAATTTTATAGGATGCAGCTTTTATCGTCGATAGGTGTCAATCAAGAACAGGTTCCTCAGATTAGTCGTCTGTTAAATTTAGTATACTCGCACAATGTGACTGTTTTCGCGGGCCCTTTGCCAGGGTAGATTTCGCCGATCGACGAACTCTCAAAGAATTCGTCACAGTGAAATCACAACGTGCCAAGGTGCAACGTTTTAACTTCTTTCTATGACTTCGTTCTTATATTTTCCTTAAGAGAAAGCAATATTTGTAACACATGTACATATTATAAATACAAGTACAAATAATCTCTTAAATGAAACAAAAATTATATTATAACATATGTACACATTATAAATGCAAATAATCTTTAACAATTTTAACAATAATATTAGAAAATATGATATATATATATATATATATATATATATATGTATATTTAGAATGATACAAAATTACATTTAAATATATATATATATATAGATATACATATATACATATATGTATTTATATTTAATTCGTGATAAATATATATACACATATGTAATACATATATAATATTAAATATGTATATATATATTTAATTGTAACTTTTATTATCATTCTAAATTAAAAATATATTTTTATATATCTAGTATCTAATATTTAATGTTTAATATTTAATAACTTTAATTAATCTCATACGTTCAAATTATATTTTATATTCAACATTATATTTAATTAAAAATTTAACATGAATAAAAATATACTTTACATGAATTAAAATAATTTAAAAAATATATATAAATGTTAATTATTTAATAAGGACTGTCAAACGGCGATAATGAGTCTTTCTAAGCACATCACATTCCGCGTTAAAAGGAAGATTTTATGGAACATAAGAAGAACGTTATTTTGGGATTAGAGAACTATCGTGATGAGTCACAATTCAAAGCTCTCGCCTAAGCGAGTATCTCTCTGTAGTTAACGATGAAATCGTCAACAAATAGCATTTCAATTATTTTGTTATATGCATATGATAAGAAACTAATTAACAAAATAAAATAAAAATATAAATATTATGAAAGTAAAAAAAAGAAAATTTTCGTTATATCTTCCTAATCTTAACATAAATAATATCTATTTATAAATACGTACTTTATTTTCGCGCATGCATTCATGTAATATATTTATAAAACAATTCTTTCACAATTATTTTTTCATAAAAACAAAATTAATTATAATAAAGTTTATGATTTAAATATATTATAAAAATAATAAACTTACTTTGAGTAGTATTCTTTATTTTCAGAATAGAAGATTCCAATGAAGGGTCCGAATTTGGCAATTCCCAAGCATTCTATAATTAAATTTAAATGTTATTAAAAATTTTTAAATATATAATAAAATATTTTTTTATATAGAAAACAATATATAAACAATCATTATATTTTAAAAATACTGACCGGATCGCATTCAACATAAAGTTGTGGAAAATCTTTGATTTGGAATTTTTTGTTGGATACAATACTTGATGAAATATTATTTTTAGAAGATGAATTCTTGAAATCGCAAAAGGAATTCGATGAACTATTTCTTCCATTTAAAATTTCTGAATTTTCTTTGGAAGCAGGTACATTAATTTTAATAGTACCATTGGCAGCATATCCATTTATTTCAGAATCCATACTATCAGTTACATCTAAAGTATCATTTTTAGAAACATGATTTTCATTAACTTTTTCTGATTCAATATCTATAACATATGAATATATAAATATTTCATTTAAAATTTTTTATATGTTATTAATTGCCTATATTTTGAATTTAAAATCACTTTTTTATAATAATTATACAATATTTATATTTAGTAATTTACTAACTTCGGGAATATTCCACAGGTTCCAAATGTTCATTAAAAAATTGCGATAAAGTCGTCATTATTTCTACAACTTCGTCCATTGATGGTCTTTCTTCAGGAGATTTATGCCAACATCTAAAACAATCATTCAATTCTTTTTATTACGTAAAAATAAAACATAAATATTTGTTTAAAATAAAAGAATGATTGAAAAAAGATACTTAAGATATAGAAAAACCTGTTGAATAAAATCACATATGTAATATATAATATATAATAAAATTATATATAATAAAATTATAATAAATTATAATATATATTATAAATATAATAATAAATAAATTATAAATATAATAAATAATATATAAAATAATTTAGTAGAATGATAAAAAATAAATAAAAAAAAAAATTTTTTATTCTCTAAATATGCTTTATTAATACTAATTTGAAATTATTTTGAAAAAATACATAATAATAATAAATTTGAAAAAATTTTATTTTTTTAAATTTTAATGAAAAAATTTTAGAATTCATGTTGATTATAATTAATGTTCAAAAGAAGATATTTAAAATACTAAAAATTCTTTCTATATATATAATTTTCTTTTATATATTTTCTATTTTAATTGTCATTAAAATCAAATATAACAATTATAATTTCTTTTTTTTATAATTATTGAATAAGTCAATATTTCATAGCTAATATAAATTTGAATATTTTCAATTTTCCTACCTTTTTTCCTAAATTCAACACTTTCCCTTCCACAATCTACTATCAAAAAATTTATGATGAAAATAACTGGGAGCAATTTCTTGCAAGAAAATCTTCTTGCAACTGCCATCAACAATAATTTGAGAAACAAATCATTCCTTCTATATTGAATGATCAAGTGAAAAAACGAAAGGGAAAGTAATCTTGCCAGTTGGAAACCTTAATGGACAAATATCATTGAAGACAATTTCACTTACCACTAAAATTTGCTCCCAGTGCCTAACCATCGAAGGGGATGAAAGAGTGGATTGTTGTCCCAAAGGAGAATCCATAGTTGCTAAAAGACCTTAATTTCTTTAAAGAAAATTTTATGATGAACTATGTGCCCCAATCTTCACTTAGGTCAAAACCTAAAATTCATAAGAAGAAATTTAGAAAAACCCTAATTAGAAGTACAGAACAATCTCAGAATGAAGAATTATGAAACTGTTAAAGTTATCCTAACACCAAACGATCAACCACCAATCAATCATCTTTAATATTCCTCCTATTCTAAAAAAATAACAACATTGCAAACAATCAACATGAAACTCATAACCTCTAACAATCCTATATTTCTCCTTTATACCTTAATTAAATTTTAACTGATTATTATATAATTTATTTTCCTTAATCTTAGATATAATTAAAAAATTTAAGATGAATAATCAACCACTACTAATTAGATCAGATATTTATGAATTAAACTATTCATATTTCCTATTCTTTTAATATTAAATAGTTAAACATAAATTTATTTATTCAGTTTATATAATTTAACAGATGATTTATGAAATAAACAATTTTTAATTGATGAACAATCAATTTTAATTGAATATTGTACTCCTATCAAGATCGTTGATTATTGAAGAAGACTAACAAGCATTACACAAATTATCACACTTAAACACTTTCAAATAAATACTTTTCTATTAACGAGAAGAAATAACCAAAGATATACGTATATTTGAAGACACTATATATATAACTACCATATTAAATTTCAACCTGTAAAATAATAATTTTTCATGATTTATATTGTGAAATATGTATAAAAAAATTATTTAAAAATTAATTATTAAATAATATCAATTTTTCAGTATAGAATATTTATACTAATGAAGGAAATATATTCATTTCTAAATTTTACAATATTTCTTCAAAATATTATATAACATATAGAAAAATATATAACATATATAACATATAGAAAAATATTATATGTAAATAAAATATAAATAATATTAAATAAATATAAAACTATTGAATAATTCTAAATATTATATAAAAATATATTAAATATTTTTGTACCTGAAAAGAAATTTTTCTACAAATATAATTACTAATTATTAATCAGATAAAATGAATATTTTTTAATTTTAAAAATATATAAAATACTTATAAAAATATGAATATTCAACTTTTTAATAATTTTATAAATATATTTAAATAAATTAGAATACATAAATTATAGAAAATTAAATTTAAATTTAAAATTAAAAATCTATTAATTTATAACATATATATGTATTTTAACATTTCATAACATGTATTTTATTGTTTTATAAATATATAATTTAATAACAAACTAAAGAAATAAATATGATATTCTAAAAAAATTTAGTGCAAAAAATTAAATTAACATGTTAATATTCACTTAATTACAAATCACTTCAATAAATTTGATATTTTTTAAAATATTTTTTATATCTTCAAAATTTATTTTTTATTAGTCAAAAATATTTATATCATACAATTAGCAATATATATCATGATTAAAAAGGATAATATGATTTTATGAAATAAAAAAAAAATTGTTAATTTTAATTTCTTAAATTACTTGATATTTTTAAATTACTTGAACATTATTAATTATAATAACATAAATAAATAATAAAATATTAATAAATACCTAATCATAAGATCTTCAAGAGGTTTTGGACAATCTTCAATTAAAGGAGGTCTTTGTCCTATATGTACTGCCCACATTATTCTATAAGCTGAACCACCAATTTCATCAAATGGTTTTTTCCTTGATAATATTTCCCACAAAATAACACCCCAACTAAATACATCACACTTTTCTGTGTATTTGGAACCCTCAAATACTTCTGGAGCCATCCAAGCAGCAGAACCTTTGTTGTTAGTCATATAAGTATTTAAATCACAAGCAGTACCAAAATCACAAATTTTAAGAGTTTGTCCACCCATTACTAACAACAGATTTGGTGGTTTTAAGTCTCTATAAATACATAAATAATAATAAAAAATAAATAAAATTTTAATGTTATAGATATCACTTGAATAAAATATGTAACTATATTTTTAAAAAAAAAGAAAGATATATTTAGAAAAGTTAATTTATCTTACCTATGAATTAAAGGTTTCGGTTTCATATTGTGAAGATATGCAACACCACGTGCACACTGCAAAGCCCAACTCATTGCATGACCTGCAGTATATTGTGGCTGAGGATTACAATGTAAAACTGTAATATATGAATAAATAATATTATTATTTATAATTTATGATAAAGATAAATATAATTATTACTTAATAATATGAAATAAAAAATAATCTTAATATTTATATTAAGATTTTATAAAATAGTGAAATTTTTTATATATAATTGAAATAAGAAGAAATAATCTAAAAATATTTTGTTAAGAAATTAGAAAATTAAAACTTTTTGAAATTAAAAAAAAATTAATACCATTATATAAAGAGCCGCCTTCTGCATATTCCATAACTAGACAAACTGGATTTTTTGTACATGCACCGTAAAGTTTTACAATATTGGGATGTATAACTCTAGATAATTGTCTAACTTCTATAGTAAAGGCTTTTTTTTCACCTTCTGAATTTATATATTTTATAGCAACATATTGACCTTTCCATCTTCCTTTCCATACTACTCCAAAAGAACCTTTTCCCACTACCTTCAAAAATAAATAATAAATTTATTGATTTAATAATTATTAATATTAATATAATTATAATTAAATATAATTATAATTAATATAATAATATTATATTATACAAATTTAAATTATAATATTTGATTAATTAATTATTATTGTATATTTTTAAATTTTATAAAATTTATTATTAATTACAATATAAAATATAGTATAATAATATTAACATTATTAATTTATTCTGTTTTTTTATATTTTTAAATAATTTTAAATAATTCTTTTTAAAAATAAAATAATAAATAAAAAATATTAAATTAATGGTAAATATATATTATTATATATGTAATATATAATTTTATAAAAAACAAATTATAAAACATATAATAAAAAAATCTAAAAATTATAATTATAATTCACTAATTTTTATATTAATAATTTATTTATTTTAATTAATAATTTTTTATTAATATTTGCAAATATTTTTTAAATTTTATTAAATTAATTTTACATTCAATTTAAATTTAAAAAAAAAAATGACATATATGTAAAATCTATTAAAACAAAAATATATTTTATTTTTTCAAGTCATTGATATCTTAAACAGATATTAAAAAATTATTATCTAAATCATACTTTCCATTATGTAAAATATTAAAATAAATTTTAACATCAAAAATTTAGAAAAAAATAATTAAATATTATTTAGGTTAGGTTTCAAACTAATTTAAATAATTAATAAAAATAAATTCCTGAAATTATATATAGTTATAAATATAAATATTGTACAAATATTTTATCAAATGATAATTAAAAAGAAAAATCTTATTTCTTCAAATAATAAAAAAAATACTATAATATATAATTATGATACCTGCTCGGTTTCAATCTCATCATAATTAATTTCTTCTACAAACTGCTGCTGATGGCTTACTAACTCTTTATCCGCCATCACACACAGTTAACATCACATTAATTTCAGGATACATTTAATTATCGAGCATATTTATCATAACTGAATATTTGTTTAAACTTGAGCTCAAGCTTTTTTAATATTTTCCATTTTATTAATATTTAGAAGACATATATAACAAGAAAATTACATTCATCAATCGATATTCGTAATTCGATGTATCGATTTATCAAAATACGATTCACATTTATAAAAATAGCAAATATAATTAAATTTGCATTAACAAATATAAGAAATGAATCTTTTTCATTTAGTCAAAATATATAATTAAAATATTGAAGAAATTATAAAAATAAATAAATATTTATATATATTTATATATCTATATATTATAATTACGTAGATTACATAAAATATTAGATAAAAATATTTATTATAATAAGTATTTTGCTTAAATTTTTCTCATAAAATATACTATTCAATCATAAATTTTTTTATGATATTATATTATATATATATATATATATATATATATATATATATAATAACTTAATTTATTAAATTATATATATAAAATAATATACAATACAAAATTATTATAATTTAAATAATTTAAAGAAATTTATATTTTTAAATAAGGAATTTTCCAACTTTTATTTATTTTATATAAAATTTGATTTTTTACATTTCATATTACATTCTATTGATTTAAGATCTATGATCTAAGAGAAAAAGGATTCATTTTCATTTTCATATTTATTTTTAAAATATATTTTAAAATTGTAATCGTACATA
The DNA here is from genome assembly GCF_003254395.2 of Apis mellifera. NCBI lineage: Eukaryota > Metazoa > Arthropoda > Insecta > Hymenoptera > Apidae > Apis > Apis mellifera. The sequence goes on along the minus strand of NC_037642.1, from coordinate 563,807 downwards.
AAATTAAATTATGATATATATATTATAATATTTAATTTAATTATCTATAATTTATTTATAAAATTATAAAAGTTAAAAAGGAAATATAATTATTCTATGATATAATATAATAATAATATCATTAAAAATTATTATATGAAATGAAACAAAATTTATTCAAAAATATATAAAATCATTTATTAGTAATTTAATAAGATATTATTATTAATATTTGCAGTTATTAATTGAATCTTAATTTAATATATTATTACGTAAAATCTTTTATACTACTTATATACATATAACTTATATTTTATAAACGACTTATAATATTAAAAAAATTATAGATATAAAAATTATATATATAATATAATATAAAAATATATATAATATAATAATTTTGTTTATTAAAAAAATTAATTTTAATTTTAATTTTAATTTGTTCGAAAACAGTTGAATACTACAAAGTATAACATAAGTGATAATACTGCGTAAATAATAAATTCTGTTCTGTATAAGAATTTGTGTGACATGGCACCAATCATAGTTCATAATTTTAATTTACACTCAAAATTGTTAATAAATTTTCGTCGCTAATAAACAATTATGCGGTCACTTCTAATTTAAGTGAGAACGTTAATAAAATTTGATTTTATAAATATTCGAGATGTTTTATAATTATCAATTGTGAATCAATTTCTTTTCAAAATGGCAGAAAATCTTTCGAAACGGCCCCCCAAGGGAATTTTAAAATCATCTAGCTTTGATAAACCGGATTTACCCAGGTAAATAATTTTACATATTTAAATTGATTTCATTAAAATCATAATTTAATTTATGTAAGTATAAATATGTTTAAAATGGAGGTTATTTTTTTGTAACTAAAAATTACATGAATGAAAGATATAGAAAGAGAGAAAGAGATGACAATAGATTAAACTTAATATTTTAAGGTTATGTTAATTAATCTATTTTTTTATTATTTCTACTTTTGATTTATTCAAGTCGTGTCACGATCAATTAATATTTTAATTATAAATTAATTTCTTTTTATTAATTTATTTTTATTTAACATTATCAATAATATTATTAAATTATATATATATATATATATATATATATAATGAATTATAATTTATATATTACATAATATTAATAAATTTTTTCTTTTTATTATATATATTTTTTTGCAATATTGTATTAAATTGAAAATTTAAATTATAATCAATATTTTATCAAATATTATTACATAATTAGCAATGCATTATATTAATTTTATATTTATATTTTAATATTATAACTATTAAAAAATAATTTTTTATTTTATATTTATTATAGATCAAACAAAGAAACAAAATGGGATGAAATGAATATAATTGCAACATTGCATCCACCAGGAAAAGATTATGGCCATATCAAGATTGATGAACCAAAAACTCCATACAGCTATGAAGGCTTGCCCGGTGAATTTGAATTTGATGAATTAGATTCTGCTACAATTGCTGCTAAGTAAGTATTTATGATAATTCATTATATTTATTAAAAAAAGTTTTTGTTTTATATTTCTAATTATTTTTATAAATAACATTTTTATATTATTATTTTTCAAAAATATCAGCTTCAACAATTAATCATAATTAATATTAATAACAGTAATCAAAGAATATTATTTACATATTTACAATTATTTTTATAAATAACATCTTTATTGCATCATTAAAAGATTTATTATCATCTATAAACTTTATAATTTTGCATAAATTTAAATTATAATTATTACATATAATATAAAATGTATAATATAAAAAATATCATTCTATTGTCAACAATTAAATAGAATTAACATTAATAGCAATCAGAAAATATTATTTATAATTTAAATAATATATCAATTTAATATATGCATTATACAATATCACGTATAATGTGTTTATATATATATATATATATATATATATATATATATATATATATATATATATATATACACACAAAAACACGTGTACACACACACGCGCGCGCGCATATATATGTATACATGTATGAGTTTTTAAAAAATAATTAAAGTTTATAACAATAATTATATTAATTATATTAATAGATTATGTAAAATTTCAAAAATTAAAAAATCATTTAATTTAAAAAAAATAATGTGTCTCAATAATATTTTTTATTAATTCATGAGGTACCCAAAAAAAATTTAGAACATTTACTTAATATTTAATATATTATAAATTTATCAATTTAGTTATTTTATTTTATAAAAAATAAGAATATATTAAAATAAAATATATAATGCTTCAAATAATAAATGTAAAAATTAATTTAATAAATTAAAAATAAATCGATGAATTTATATTTTCTTTTTTCTTAAACTATAAAAATTATTTAGAAAGATATTTAAAAATATATAAATTTTACTAAAATAGCCATAAAATAAACTATAATTTAATTTGATTCTTATTTATAATTTCATTTTTTTTTCAATTTTAAAGTATATTTCTTTTTAAGTTCAATCAGTCTAATTTATACTATCTGTTTAGAATTTTATACCAGGATTGGCTTAAATGAGGAAGCTATCAAATTTAAATTATGCAACTATTCTCTACTAAGCAGCAGCATCGCCATGTAGGGTATAACATTATTACATACATAATGCTGAAAACTATTGATGTTGGAGTTGAATATTAAGAATAAAATGAGGGTATGCAAATGTATGTAGAAATTTGATGTTGATTTATTCTTTTTATTGGAATAAATCTTCATTGGTAAGTTTTAGTGCTCTTCAAAGTATACATTTGCTATTTTTGCTTCTCAGAGTTGTCTCTTGATTCCTTTATTATTTTCAGTAATTCTACACAAAAAGAGGTACTTGTGTGGAAAATTGCTTCAATTCCTCAGAAAAATGTTATTTAAATTTCCAAAATTCGGGTAAAAAAAAAAGGATCAATTTTTAAGATGGTTCACTATATTTGCAAATACTATGATCAAACAGTTTTAATCGAATATATATGCACCAAGAAACATACAAAATTTTGGAAGGTATGTAACATCCCGAAGTCAAAAATTACATGAGATATAGTTATAATATTATTTTTGAATATTATTAATTGTCAAAATTGAATGAACATATATTTAAATATTTTTTATATGTCATACATTTTTGACATTAATTTTTTCAATTTATATGAATTTTTTAAATTTAATAAAATTAAAATTATTAAATTTAAATTTAATATAAATTTAAATATTTTAAAAATAAAAAAAGAATAATGTTCGTATGCGTGCGTGCGTGTGTATGTACGAAGTGCATGCGTGCGTACGTACGCATTGCGTGTGTGCGTGTGTGATATATATATTTTATTTTAATATTCTAAAGTAATTTTAAAATAATTTTCCAATTAATATAATAAAATATGAAATTAAATATCTATTTAAAATGCATGATAATATAAAACTAATTAATATAGAAAATTTACTTCTTGTAAATATATAAAATTCTATATAATTTAGAAAAATTATATAAAAAATTTCAAGGAAATTACAAATATATAATTTAATATTATTTTTTAAAGTTGTCAGTTAATCAATTTTAATGAATAATAAAAATTTACATAAATTATATATTATATAAAAATTATATATAATTAATATATAATAATATATATAATAATTTTTTTATTATTTTAATGTTAATTTATTTTCTTTTTTCATTTATTTTCTCAAAAAAATATTTCTATTCTATATTATTTAAATATTTAAATGGATTTGATATATAAAAAACAATATATATTTACAAGAAATATATTAAAATATTAATTAGTTTTTTACTATTGAAAATAAATCTTCAGTTTATATGATAATAAAAATTTATTAATTTTTTTAATTATTTATTTATCTATTGAAATATTTTTTATATTTTAAATAATAATTCATAAATTAATTATATAATATTTTGTTTATTCATTTAATAAAATTTGTATTATAATGATACATATCAAAATAATATTTTTAAGAAAATATTATTAGTAAAATTATATTTAATGTATTATATAAATATAAAAAAGAATTTGAAAATAGTACAGCTTTTGTACTATTTTGTTTTAGATAAGTAAAATTTTTTAATAACATATAAATACACATAATTATTAATCAAATTTACTGAATTCTCAATAAATTTTCTTCTTAATAATATATTTTTGTCATTAAATTATTATAATAAAAAATGATATAATGAATAATTTTTGCCTATAGATCAATTCTGATATAAAAAGCAAAATACAAAACAAATTTAAAATTTATTTCTTTTAATTTTAACAAATCATTTATTATTTATTTATATAATTTAATTTCACTTCTTATATATTTATATTAGTAAATTTTTTTAATTTTATATTATTTTGTGTGATAAATAATAAATTATTATAAGAAAATTAAAAAAATTAAAATTATTTACAATTATATATATCCTTACTTCGGAATGTTACATACCAGAAAAAAAATATATGTACTTAAGAAATACCAATCTGTTATTAATAAAACAAAATTGTTAAAAAAATATTATAAGATATTATAGTATATTGATTTCAAAATGATTATTTATGAATAATTTTATGTTGATATAAAAAAATAAATTAAAATTAAAATTTTAAAGATATATAATGAATGAAATGAAAAAAATATAATTTTTAAACATTAATTATATAAAATATAAATTTTTAAATATTATAATAATATTTATATATATAGTATTTTACTATAATATATTATAATATTCTATCATATTGCATAGGCTTTATTATTTTGGGAATCGCATATAATATATCCAAATTATATAGATAATTATGACTTATTTATTATATATAATGATTATTTTTATTTATATATTTTTAAATTATCTTAAGAAAAAAGAATATAAACTTTTTATAATAATATATAAGAATATAAAAATTTTTATAATAAAAATATATAGTAATTTAATATAATATATAATATAATATATTATATATTATATATATATATTATAATAAATTTTTATTTTAAAATTTTTATTTTAATTATATTCATTATAAATATATTTCACCAAAAAAATTAAAATAAGTTTTTATTAATAATACAAAATATTTAATTTCTTTAATAAAAATAATTTGTCTTTACAATTTAAAATGAAAATTAAATTAAATTATAAAATTTAATCAATATTGAATAGACTTAATCAAATACATCATGTATTTACACAAATTCAGTTTCTATAAGTACTTTTATTAATATTGAAATAAAAATAAAAAAATTAAAATAAAAAAAATAAATTTTTTTATTAATAAAAAATTAATTAAATGGATTAAAATTCATAAATAATATATTTTTTCTTATTTTAAATTTTAATAGATTACATTTTTTTATTGTTTTATTATTTTTTACAGATTAGCAGAGAGCAGTAAACCAAAAATATTTGAAGAATCAAGTGAAGATGAAGAAGAAACTGAAACTCTTGAAGAAAGAGGTAAAGAATAATAAATTATACATTTTTATATACATTTTTATTTATATAAAATTTATAATTTAATTATAATAATTAATTAATTATTATAATAAATAATTAATTATTATCAATTATAAGGCAATATATATATCTAAAATTTGATTATAAATATTTATTATTGATATAATTACTTCATTGAAATTATAATTAATTAAAAAGAAAAAATTTATTAAAATAAATAACAAAATAATTTCAATATATGTACAAAAATTTTAGAAAAACGTAAAGCATTTGAAGCAAAGAGAAAGCGTCATTATCAAGAATGGCAAGTAGTTCAAATGGCTAGAAAACAATTACTTGAACAAGATGAAGAAGATGAAGATGAAGATAAGGAAGATAATGAAGAAAATGAAGAAGCCATACAAAATGATGACAATACTTGTCTTCCTTCTGAAGAGCAAATTAATTTTAATGTTAAATTCAAGTGTATGTCATCTTGTAATATGAAAAAAGGAAAATGATATAGCAAAAGACACTTTTAAACAATGTTACAAATTACTTGATTAAAATTTAAAATTCAGTTATCTAACATTCTTAATTGATGTTAAATTTATTTATTTACTATAATATAAAATTAAGAACTAACTAATCAAATATAATGTCCATCTTAGATTATCTAAATAGTTAAGTCAATAAATTTTTCTAATTGATCAATTTTCCAATGATTTATATATTAATTAATGTAATTAATTACACAACGAATTTATAACGATTTAATTAGTTAATTGCGTAATTAATTGCAAATATATATGAATAAATAATTAATAATTAAATAAGTATATAATTATTTATTTTCAACGTTTTAATAATTAAATATCTATTAATTAAATATTTAATTCAAATCAGTATTTAATTTTTCTGAAATATAACATAATATAACATAATACAAAATTACATGTTTTCAAAGATAAAAATAAATTTTTTTAATTGATCAAACAAAATTATAATATTAATTTTATTAATTATTAACTTTTATTATATTATCTAAAAGAAATAACTTAATTATTAATTATTTATATATAATTATATAATAATTATATTATTATATATTTAATAATATAATAATTATATATAATATATTATATATTATATATAATTATTATATTATATATATATTATATATTATATATATATTATATATATATTAATATTATATATAATATAGTATATAATAATTATTCGTTATTAATATTTTAATTCATTTAAAAAATTAGATTATTTATTTTCATATATATTTTCCTATTTTAGAGATTTTATTTTTTAATTTTTTTAGAAAAATGATGTATTAATTAATTATGTATTAATTAAATAATTAATTTTTCAATAATTAATTAAAATTAAATATAAGCAAATTTTTTTTTTACAAATTGTAGATTATTAACTTTTTATATTTTTTAATTTACTATATTGCTTATTGAAATAGCAAAATATAATTATTAATATAATTATTGATTATAAAATTATTATCCAAGTAAATATATTTAAAATATTATATAATTAGAAAATGAGCAGTTCTTAATGAATAATTATTTATTCATTAATAATTAATAACAATTATTTATTATGATTGATATAATATAATTTTACTATATTGTATGAAATTATATATAATATAATAAAGTAAAATATAAGAAGAGAATTTTTAAATACAAAATATATATAATAAAATCTTCATATATATATAGTAAATTATTCTGTTAAATTATCATATAATAAAATTTTTTTATTTTGCTAATTATATTTTATAATATACAAAAATATTCTCAAAATAGGCTTTCATAAGGTGTGTGCAATGAATTAGAGATTCTAAAATTAGAATCTCATTTTAGACATTTTCACATTGATTTCACATATTTTAATATATATATATTTTTTTTAATAATTATTTTTAATAATATATATATTTTTTTTAAATATTATAATGTAATGTTTATAATAACAAATTTTATATTAACAATTTCATGTGTATTGCATATCAAAAATTTTCATAAATAAAATAAATAAAATTTTATTAACATCAAAAGTCATAATATTTCTATTAATATTAATATATTATATAATTATATATTGATATATTAAAAATTGAAAAAAATAAAATTTAATAACACTATATTTTATTTGTTATTATGCAATTTTTTAAATAATTTGTTTATATATATCTTTTAAAATATAAATTTAATTTTTGAAAAAATATAAACTATAATCAATGTGAATTTGTCTATTATAAAATTATATATTCTTATATTTTATTTAATAACAGTTCTTAAATTTTATTTTTTTCATGTAATATTTTGATCTTCAGTCAATAACTTTATAATAACTTTTAAAATAAAGTATGAAAATATTTTCATATATACATGAATAAGAAGTTAATACTAATTCAGTTTGCAAAATACTTTTATTATAATTAATTATATATTATATTTTATAATTAAATAAACAATCAAATTTTAATTTGAAAAAATACTTTTGCAGAAAACTTGTTTAATTTTGAAATATTCAAAAATTTATGGACCTTAATTTAAAAACTGCTAAACTACAAACTATAAACATGTTCCTTATCACATAAGTATCTTAACCCTCTTATCTAATTCTAAATATCTAAATCTATGATTAAATATTGATATTATTTTTAAAATGAATTAGTTATTATATCTTTAATTAAAATTTCCATTAATTTTTGTTATATATATATATATATAATTTAAATAATTTCAAAATTTTTTATAATACATTTATACAATGTATATATTTATATATTATAATTTAATAAATATGACATTAATTTTATATATTTTTTCTAATATGATAATTTAATAACAAAATAATTATTATCTGAACAATCAAATTTATTTTTTGTTCAAAAATATTTTCTATGATATATAAAATTGATAAATATTTTTATAGATTAAAAAAGAATATTTAAATTGAAAATTAATTAGTTTTAGTTTAAAAAATTTCTGTCTGATTATTTCAGAATGTAAATATATGTGTTGACAACGAATTTAATGTTATTAATACTCAAATGTAAAATGCAATAAAATCATGAATCGAATACTACATCAAATATTTTTAAAAAACTGATCATTGATACTAGTCTCAAAAATAATTTAAAGAAAGAAATACAATTTAAAGAAGGTTTTAAAGTAACAAACATTATAATTATAAATTTGCATAAATGATCTTCATTTAATGATATATAAATATATCAAAAAATTTCAATAGATTTATAAAACATATAAATGTTCGATTCTTAATTTGATTGCACTAATCAATAAACTGCTATACTTAATTTAGATAGAAAACTCAAATATACAACTTTAAAATTAGAGAAAAGATAGAAGAGATTTTAATAGATAAGTAAATCAAAGATGAAGATAAATAATTATTTTATTTTAATTTAGTTTTACGATATAAAATGTAAAATAAAAAATATTCATTAAATATAAATTTATGCAATAAAAATATAATGTATCTATTATATTATTGTCATAAAAATTTAATATTCCTTTGTGTTATATTGAGTATTTAATATTTTCAAGAAAAATGTTCATATATTATATAAACACTTAATATCTAACATAACAGCGATTTAATGATACATAATATAGAATTTTTATTTTTATAACTACTTATTTTTAGTAAATTTCTAAAAATTTTATAAAAAATACTTTCTACTTAAATATTTAATAATGTTTTTTCTAATATTGCAATAAATTATAAAGATTATTATATCAATTAATTTAAAATGAAATTTTCTATAAGTTAGATTAATCTAATTCAATATATTTTAAAGATTTAAAAACATTTGAATAAATTCTTTCTTCATTATTATTAATGAATTTATTTGATATACATTGTAAAATAAAATATAAAATATCTTAAATTTTTATACATATATTAATATGAAAAAATTTAATAATTTTTACTTATTGATATACATTTTTTTATAAATTTTTTTTTATAAATTTAATTCATATTTATAAACTATAAATAACAATATATTATTGAAATTCAAAATTTATTATATTATAATTATTTAAATTATTTAATTATTTAAATTAAACTTTCTATAATAACTTTTGCAATAAATTTTATTGGTCTAACGAAATCATTGAATTATAAAAAATTATTTACATATATGTACAATATAATGTAATATATATTATAGAAGAATATTAATACATATATTCAAAAATAATACAAAAATATAATATTATGTTTTTTTGATTAATTTTAAACATAATTAATTAATATATGTAACAATTAATTCATATCATATTTACTACAATATATACAATGCATGAAATATGTAAAAAATAGTAAAAAATTAAATTTTTATATAAAAAAACTAAATAAAATAATTATTTGTTTTATTTTAAAATAATTTTCCAATCTTTTTAAATTAATAATATTATAAATTATTATTAATATTATAAATTTAAAAATTAATTACTTATACATAAAAATAGATAAGTCAATTTTTAAAATATTATTAAAATTTTCATAATTTTCAAAAGTTTTAAAAAGTTGTTTGAAATGATTCAAAGTTTTTGTCATTTTATAGATTCGAAATAATTCGAAATATTTCAAATTTCATCTTCATTGTTTTCATGTGTATGATAAAATGAAAATCTTATATATGAATTCTGAAATATATGTCTATAAATATCATGAAATCATATTTTATGTTCTGAAATATCAACCTCGAAAAAAGCAAAATATTTTTTTATACCTTCGCGATTTACGTTCAATTATATTTATTGATATTTATATTATTTTATTTATAATTTCATAGTAAAATTAAAAATTAAATTTTATTTCTAGAAACAAAGTTTTGAAGATTTTTTTGATAAATTAATAGAATTTAACAAATAGATTTAAAATATTAAAATTTTAATGTCGTAGGAATATATGAAATCAAAAGTTAAGTATATTTAAAAATATTTTAAATACTTTATGTTTTCTTATTCTGCAATCAATGAAGAGTCTTTTTATTTCTGTAGTAACGACATATACATATTATAAATAGTAAGTAAATTTTAATTGAATGTAATTAAATTTGAAGTTTTTTTTTCAGATTCGTGGAACTTCAAATTTGCTATAAATAAATACAAAATATATATATTCCGCAAAACATCATTACAAACATCAGTTTATTACAATTATCTACAATATAGATTCACTATGGAAGAAAGAAAACGGACTTTTTTCATTGGTTGAGAAAAAAGTAAAAAAAATTAATATAATCAATATATTTTGTAAATCAAAATAATTTGTAAAGCATTTTTAAATATGTATAATTTTTGATTCCTAATATTCCTAATTAATAATACATTTCTAATATTAAAATTGTGATTTTTACAATCTTTTTATCAATTTATAGAAGAAATTTTACCAATTTATAAAAAAATTTTTTAAATCTTATATTCTTAGAAATAAAGTTTTATCAAATTAAATTTTAATTTTATTCATTATTAATATTAATATTATTTTACATTGAATCAATAATGTTACATGTTACATCAATAATACATAAAATGGAGGGAAATTACAAATAATATTAATTTTTATGATACAAAAAATTATTACATATTATGTTTGTTCAATATAATTTATCCACGGTATGAATTTTAAAATGTTCTCAATCGGTATAGTAGTTTATATTCAGAAAAATATTTTGTACTTTCCTATCTATAAAAATATTAAATATCATAGTATGTGAAGTACCTATGTCATTTATTAAAAGCTTAATAATAATAATATAGTAATTTAATCACATCTGCTAAATTGATAAATTTGTCACACCTAAAGAAACAGTATTCATCAGAAACGGTTAATGTTAATGATTGTCATGTCAAATAAATTGAAATTTGAATGACATTATTATACAATAATTAATATTTTCATTTGTTGTATCTTTGCTGACAGAATCAGATTAATATTATCATTTAAATTATTTATTTTATAAATTTCATCATAACGGGTGCTGAACAGTCAATCATGTCCGTCTCTCAGATGGAAAGTATCCTTTCTTAAAAATTTTTTACTCTTTTTATTTATCTCTTATTTTTTCAAATTTGATATTTATTTTCATAAAGATTTTAGTACTTTTTCAATTATAATTATATTTGTTTTTTTTATAAGTATTATACTAATTTATATTTGAGAAATTTTATAATATATTCAATTTTTTTGTTTTTATATTATATTATAATTATTATAATATTTTATTTATTATGTTTTAAATTTTAAAAGTAAAGCATAATTATTTTATTATAATTTCAATAAATTTATTAAAAAACTTAATAAAAGTTATTATTTTTTTAAAATTATATATAAAATATCATTTTTATGACAATAAATATTACATACAAATTTTTTGTATATATAAAATTTTATTAACAATGCATTGAAATGAAAATATGAAAATATTTTCTTAAATTAATATTAAGGAAATTTATTCAATCTTAAATTTGCTGTAAAAGAATTAGAGAGAAATTCAAAAAAATGTGAAAAAGAAGAAAAAGTAGAAAAAGCAAAAATAAAAAAAGCTATTCAAAAAGGTAATATGGAAGGTGCACGTATTCATGCAGAAAATGCAATTCGTCAACGTAATCAAGCACTTAATTATTTACGAATGAGTGCAAGAGTTGATGCAGTAGCTAGTAGAGTACAAACAGCTTTAACTACACGAAAAGTTACTCAGTCAATGGCTGGAGTAGTTAAAGCCATGGATGCAGCAATGAAATCAATGAATTTAGAAAAAATATCAGGTAATAAAAAAATTGTCTATATTATATATGAAAAATAAATGTTATATATATTTTATATATATGTAATGATTAATATTTAATTTTTTATGATATTTTATAATATTTGATAAGATAAATAAATTAATCATAGATAGCATTTTTGATAGTAATAATTTTTTTTTTATTGATGATGAATATCAAAATTAAAATATAATTTCTATTTTAGGTTTAATGGATAAATTTGAAAGTCAATTTGAAGATTTGGATGTACAAAGTTCATATATGGAGAATACTATGTCTCAAACTACAACAACGAATGTTCCCCAAAATGATGTTGATTCTTTATTACAACAAGTTGCAGATGAAGCTGGGTAAATATTGATTATATCTACTTTTTAATATATATTATTTTATATATTACATATTACATATTACGTAATACATATTATTTTTTTCAGTCTGGAATTAAATATGGAATTACCATCTGGACAATTAGGTAATATAGGTACTTCTACTATTAGTCAAGAACAAGATGAACTCACACAGCGATTAGCAAGACTTCGTGAATAGTATATTAAATATAAAATCAAACAGAAGTACATAATGACAAAAATATGCTTATTTACTATTATTTACAGTAATTTATTAATTTTATATTATTCTGAAAACCTGTAGGTACTTGCGGAAAATAATTATTGTATACCATTAGTGCCTATATGCTTAATAATTATTCATTATATATTATTAATATTTTTTCATAATAATTAACTTGAGAATAATTATAATAATTAAATAATTTGTACTACTGAATTTATGTTTGAGACAAAATATGATTTTTTTAATATAATCCATAAATCATATTTATTCTTCAAATCATTTTACATATAAAGATTATTAATACTATAATCATTTAGTATTCATTCATTTATAAAGATCAATATATAAAAAGTTAAAAAAAATACATAAAAATATTTTTTACAGATATATTTTATTATTTAAAATATATATATATTCTTTTTATTCAATTTATTTTGAAAAAAATTATTTAATAATGATATAAAAAAATGAAATGAAGATTAAATCTATTAAATATTTTTATTTATTTATATATGAAAAACATATATTGTTTGATAAATGTACATATTTATTTAATATTAAAATTACAATATTATTAAACTTTATACTAATTAAAAATTATTACAGTTTTAAAATTAAAAATTATCTAAAATTTATAAATTGCAATAATATTATATATTTAATTATTTTATTTATATATATTTCTTTAAAAATGTAATTTATTATTTAAAAATATTTATAAATAATAAAGCTATTAAAAAGTTATATTTTAATATACACATATAATCAAAATTTATTTAATTAAAAGATTTTAAATTATAATAAAAAAAAATAATATTATTTTAAAGAATATATAACTAATTTTGTAAAATATTGTAATTTTAACTATAAACAATAAAAACTTTCTAAAACATAAATAAAAATATAATTTTCTATGGAGAAACTTTCTATTTATCATACATAAAATCTATTATATATTATATATTTGTTTTATAAAAATAAATTTATATAATAAATATATTATTTGATATTATATTTCTATACAATTATAATTAACTATAATTTTCATAGTTATAGTTTTCACCATTTTGTAAAGCATAATAAGGATATTTTTCTATCCAAATTGTATCAAAAGGTTCAGCCTGTTTCAATATTACAATTTTTTCTGCATGAAATTCTAAATATTTAAAATAAAATTAATTTTACAAATAAAATAAATAAATATAAAAAATAAATTATTATATTTTATTATTATTATTATTTAATTCAAAAATCCTGATTTTAATGAAAAATTATATTATATAAAGCATAATATCTTTGTATATAAATTACATTAGAATTTGATTTATAGAATATTTTTTATTAATTACTTTACAAAAATGAAATTAATTTTCAAAATTTATATATATATTATTTTAAACAGGAATAAAAAAATTGTTTTCATATTCTACATATGCATAAACTTTTATTAAAGTCAAATTTATTATATTAAAATCAAGATTTTTAGGTTAAATAAATTATTCCTTATTATTTCTCTGTAAAATAAGTTCTTATATATATATTCTATTTTAATAAAATATATAATTAACTAATTATAAATATAATAATTAATTGAAATTTACCTAAACAATATTGAAAAGCGCATGCAGCATCAGTTTTATTATAACATTCTGGTGAAATTAAATCATGAAATTTTATTAATATTCCTTCATTCCAATATATAATCATTAGTGCCAACAATTCTCTTTTAGTCAAATATGTTTTTGAACTATAACAAAAATAAATGTTTATAAAATGTTTGATTATCTATTGTTATAATATACATAATAATTGTTTCTCTAATAAAACTATAATTTGCATAATTAAAATTTATTTTTTCTCAAAAAAAAAAAATTAGAAGAAAAAAGAATTTTACTTTTTTTTAATCAAAATTTAACATAATCTGTAGTATTATGAATTCTTTTCTAAAAAATTTAAAAATTTATATTTTATAAATATATAATATGTTTTAAAATTAAAATTAAAATATTTATAAAGCAAAATGAATAAAGAATTTTACCTAATTTTCTCTTCAAAACTTGTAATCTCAGAAATTAAAACTGCTTCAGATTCTTTTATTTCTTTTGTTTGCTCTTCAAATTCTTTCACTTCAATACTCTCTATTGGAAGTATCTTATCCAATGTCTTAGATATATCATTCGTTTCAGTTGTAGCAATCATAATTTTACTTGATAATTCATTTATTTGATCTCGTAATCGACTTGAATCATCTGCACGAATAGTTTCTCCAACTATAAAATTAAAATTTCAAAAATCAATACATTATATAAATAAATATATGTTTTTATTTTAAAAATTACCAGAAATCACAATAGATCAATAATAATTTCATTTATGAATAATTATATTTTATTTTCGTATTTATTTTCATAATTAACAATTATAATTAATTAAAAATATTTACCTATTGTTTCTTTCATTTTAAAGTCAAACATATTTTGAAATTCATTTTGAACTATCAAAGGCTTTTTAAAATACTGATTAAAAAATTCAATTAATGTTTTTCCCCACGATTTATTATTAATTTTCATTGAAGGTTGTTTCAAATAGTCCTTTGCTGATGGTAAAATAGTTGTAAATCGAAACTCTTTCTAAAAAATATATAAAAATTTTATATTATATATTAAAATTAAAATAAATTTTAATTAAAATAAATTTTAATTTTAATATATTCAGTTAATAATTAAATTATATCAATTAATAATTTCTGATATTTATTTTAAAAAATAGTCAATTTATTCCATGTTTTCCAATATTTTATTCAAAGTAACTCACTATAGTATGAGCATAAACATTTTCAATGTATCTTCGCATAATAGTATCCGTTAATTTAGTTTGTTTATCTAAATATGTTTTCTTTTTTTTTGTTGTTTTTATTTTATTCAATTCTATATTTTGAAACTCAGGAAAAACTTCTTTTTGCAATTCAGATGGTAAATCAGATGCATGTATATTTTCAGTTATTGGTGCCGAGAATAGTTCAATTGCAGGTAATTCTTCTGCAGAAGTTATCTATAAAGAAAAATTTATATATAAAATTAAATTTATACAATTTGAAAAAATACTAAACAAAAAAATCAAATATTTAATATTTTTTCAATTTCATTTATTATTGTAATATTTTTTTATATGCATACTTTTCTTCTTTTTATTGGAATTTCTATTGGAGATTTTGAAGTTCTTTTTTTAGGAGTTACAGGAATATTTTTTTTAATGTGATGATCTAAAAAATAATATTTATAAAAACTATTAATATATCAAAAATATTTATAAATAAAATAATCAAATACATTAATAAATATCAATAACTTTCAAAAATAAAAAATGATTCAGGTTGATCTCTTCCAGTAGATGCTAATCGTGTTTCTTTCTCAGTTTCAATTTCAAATTTATTAACATCTAATAAAGGAACTTGTATGGATTCGTTAGGAATTTCTATTGACTGATCCCAATGAAATCTTCGTATTTCATTTCTAAATAATAATTATAAATAATTTTAAAGATATTAATAATTTAAAAATATAATTTTTTATTAATTATTAATAAAAAAATAAATAAAAATTTTTTTAAACATATATTCTAATCTTTTTTAATATTACATAATTATTTATATAATTAACAATTATATTAAAAAATATAATAAAAATATAATACTAACAGAGATAGTTCTTCCACTCCAGATAATATAAATTTTTCCATTTCATGAGTTGGTAATGCCCCAAAATTCATTTCACTTTGTATCTATAATTATGAATAATATAGATACAATTGTATAATATAAATATTATTGACTTAATTACATAAAATAAATATAAAAGAAAATTTTATTATCACAAATCATATATGCATAGTTTGATTTTTTGTTATAAAAATATTTCATTTTACCAAATTTTCTATGGCAGAAGAATATGGTTCTTCAGTAATTAAATGCAAATTCGATGACATTTCTAAATTTCGGAAAACTTCACTTATAGGAGGAATTTCCGGTAATTCTAATGACATTACTGCGTTTAACTCTTCTTTATATCTAAAAAAAATAAAATTTGAAATTTTCTATATTTTTTTTAGCAATAATTCGAGTTGCAAATTCTATAAATATTACAAATATTATAATCAAACATTTTTAAATTTCCAAAAAAATGCTTAAAAATTTTAAATTAATTAACTAATTTAATTTAAAAATAAATTTACCTATTTATTTCATGTAATTTCCAATTTACTTCAAATAGATAATCTATAATATAGAAAAAATAAAAAATAAATTTATTTTTAAAAATAAGACGAAATAGTAATTTATAAAATTTGAAAAATTTATGACCTTGAAAGTATTTTGTTTGATAAAAAAGTATTTTCGTAGCACCATACATTAATTGCGAAGAAAGATAAAGACTGAATCTACCATAATTTTTGTCATTCCGTATTTCAACTGTTGATAAAATTTCATTGCTAAAAATATAACAATAAACAAATAATTATACATATATATGTATATTTATATTTATTTATAAGTAATAAATAAAAATAATATAATTTTATTATCGTAACAATAAATAATAATAATAAATATAATAAAATATAAATAAAAAATAGTAAATAAATATAAAATAATAATAAATAATAAAAAATTATTAATTCATAATTATTAATATAACATTTTTAAATTTTAAAATAAGGGTAAAGAAAGTATCTTACCAAATATAGGATACGTTAATCTTTTTAATTAATGCCGGTTTACAAGTTTTTTTAAACATTTTTTCACTAAAAGTTGCAGCTAACCAACATCGCGCCAATTTGCCTTTCCTTCGAAGAGAAAGAAGTTCAGTTGAATAAAACATTGAAAAATTAAATAACAATTCAGAGATAAAATGCGAATCAACAGTTAATTTTTGTTTCTATATTCAACAGAAACGAACATTGTTAAAAAATCGATTAATCGATTTATTGAAGCGCCCTCCTTTAGAATATTAAATATTGTACAATTATATTATATTATATTATATTATATTATATTATATTATATTATATTATATTATATTATATTATATTATATTATATTATATTATATTATATTATATTATATTATATTATATTATATTATATTATATTATATTATATTATATTATATTATATTATATTACATATATATATATATATATATATATATATATACATACATATATATACATATACATATCACAATATATCTATATTTAAATAATATTTTAAAAATATATATAATTTTATTAATTAAATAAAAAAATTTATTTATATTTGATTTATTTTAATCTAAAATAATATTAATATTTTGAATTTTTTAATTTATTTTAAAATAATCTTTTTTCTTTAATTTAGAAGTTTTTTTAAATTTTATAATTCTTTAAAACAATTTTTATATAATTATTTTTTATACTACAAGATATATACTACTAATATATATATATATATATATATATATATATATATATATATATATATATATAATTTACTTATTATATTTATAATATTAATATAATTGAATTATTAACTGTGTAAAAATATATTTTTTTACAGAAAAAATTAAAGTATTTAAAAGTAGTGCCTTATTCTTTATTTGTACTCTTATATTAAATAACTCATTAAAAAATGTATAAAATATGTCATGAGAATATGTTAAGTATCTATAACTGTGCCTTATTTTAAGATCATATTGAATTATTTTTTTATTTTTTATTTGTATTATTTTATATTTGTTTTAGTTTTAATTAGAAAATTATATATATATTTTTTAAATTATAAATAAGAATAAATACTTCAACATTATATATATATTCACCTATTAGAATCATACATTTGATCTTATGAACTGTCACTGATCAGTTTTCAAGTAACCTATATTATATTGCTACATAAAGGCATGAAAAATTATTTGAATTTCTTTTTCATTTGTAACAAATTTCATTAAAGAAATGTTTTCGAGTGGACCAAATTATACCAAATTAAAAACACATTTACGTCTAACAATAAATCGGCTTAAATTGCTCGAAAAAAAAAAAACTGAACTTGCCCAGAAAGCACGAAAAGAAATAGCTGATTATCTTGCTGCAGGAAAAATTGAAAGGGCAAAAATACGCGTTGAACATATTATTAGAGAAGACTATATGGTTGAAGCAATGGAATTGCTCGAAATGTATTGTGATCTCTTACTTGCACGTTTTGGACTTATTCAACAAATGAAGTAATGATGATTCATTATTCAAGCGATGAATAAATTTTCTAAATTTTTAATTTTAAAAGAATATAAATGATAATTGATATTTTTTAAATTTTTATATTTTAAAATTATAAATGTTATTAATTTTCATTGTTATAGAAATTTAGATGAAGGTTTAGCAGAAGCTATTTCTACGATAATTTGGGCTGCTCCTAGAATACAAACTGATGTTCAAGAAATTAAAGTAATTGCTGATATTTTAACATCAAAATATGGAAAACAATATACAGAAGCATGTAGAGAAGAAGCAGTACAAACTATTTCTGAAAAATTGAAACATAAAATGAGTGTGCAATCACCATCTAAGCTTCTTGTAGAAAAATATCTTATAGAAATTGCAAAAAATTATAATGTTGAATATGAACCAGATCCACAGGTAAAAATTATATAAAATAAAAACATTATCAATATCATTTATTGTTGTGACATTATAGGTAATGATAGAAGGTCAAGATGCTTTATTAATAGATGTTGAAAATAATACAGAAAGGAATAATTTAGACATAGCTTCTGGAGGCATAACTATACCACAGCCTGTTGGATTTATTGGTTTTCCTCAACCTCCTTTATTACCAAATCCTGTATTTAATTTAATTGTATGTAATATTTTTTTGATTTTTTACTCATATTTTTATTTAAATTATTTCTTTTAGAATTCAGAAAAAGGAACTATAGGATTTGTAACTCCAACAACTTTAGAAAATAAAGATCAAAATGTTCCTTATAATCCAAGTAATGTTTTGTATAACATTCCTTTAGATAATTCTAATGGAAACAAATCTGTGAGTGATATAATATGAATTCTATGAATAAAATTATTTCATTAATTTCATTAATAAAATCTTTATATTTTAAGGAAAATAATCAACAATCACCTCTATATGAATCATTTCCACCTGATTTAAATAAACAGGTAATTTAACAAAAATAATTATCAAATAAAATAATGATAAATAAATTAAAATAAATTAAAAAAATATAATCAATAGTATATTTTTTTAATATTTATTAATATTTCATTTTTATTTTTTATTTTTTTCTGATTTATAGATTTATTTTATTATTGTTT
This sequence comes from Apis mellifera, assembly GCF_003254395.2. Taxonomy (NCBI): domain Eukaryota; kingdom Metazoa; phylum Arthropoda; class Insecta; order Hymenoptera; family Apidae; genus Apis; species Apis mellifera. The sequence continues at coordinate 543,576 of NC_037642.1, read as the reverse complement.
ATTATTATCACTTTTTAATATATTAGAGATATTTGTTATTTATTTATATAATACTTTTATTTATATTTATGATTTCCTATTACAGTCTGACCAGAAACCAAAACCTCAACCGCGATCGAAAATGCCGATGAATGATTTTCAGCTTCCAGATTTACCAACTGTGCCATCGGAGAATAATTTACCATCAAATAATCCATCTACTAGCGAAGATATTGATTTTGATGATTTAATGAAACGCTTTGAAGACTTGAAGAAAAGAAAGTAATTTCTTAATTGTTTTAAGATGCATTACATATATCTTATAGTACAACAACAATATAATGTAGGTATAAATAAAAATAATTATTATTATTTTAATGCTATATTAATGTATAATATTAAAATTTAAGTAATTTTCTATTAATTAATATATATATAAAGCTACATATATTATTATTTGCAATATTTTTTCAAAATATTATTAATAAGTTCAATTTTATCAATATTATAAAAAACATAATAATTAATATATAATAGTCTCTCAATCATCCAATTTAATAAGAAAAAATGATTAATTGAAAGAATTGAATAATAAGAGATTAATTGAATAATTAAAATAATAGTAATAAACAATAGTAAATTGAGTAACAATAGTAAAGTAACATCAGTAAATTGAGAAATTTTATTTCTTAGATCAACAAATATAAATATATCTGTATAAATCGATATAAATTATAAATAATCTTTAAATTATAATATATGCATTATTATATTTCATTATATTATTTATATATATTTAAAAAATAAATATCATAAGTTGAATAATCAATAAGTTCAATAAGTTGAATTTCTAGGAAAAATATGAATAAAAATATGATAACAATATAGTTCAATTATGTTTCAAAAATTATTATTTTCACAAGAATAGAATTTACTACATTATCATTTTTTATTTTGCAATGAGAAAATTGGATAAATGAGGGATTAATATACAGTTATTCACAAAAATATGCAGATATATTATTTTAGTTTAACGATCTATATTTATGTTAAAATTATTATATTAATATTATAAAAAAAATAAAAAGAAATTTTATTTCTTTCAATAAAGCATTAGAAATGTGAATTATCTATTATTTATTAATTAGAAATTTAATTAATGTAATAAAATAATATTAAAAAATAAATAAAATCACAATTATTTTTCCCATCACAAATATTTATATATTAAAAATTGCAAATTTTGTACTTTAAAAATTTATAGTATAGTATAAAATAATAATTTTTTATAAAAATTAAATATTAGTTTTAATATCTTCTTATGAGAAAAAATATTTTTCTATTTATTCTATAAATTTAAAAAATTATAAAAGTTTTATAATATATAATACTTATATAAGTATATGTTATGCAATTTTTTTTATTGTCCAAAATCATTTTGGAGGAATGAAATCAATTCTTAAAAATTTAGTGTTTATATTATGATTCGTAAACTGTAAGAAATACAAAAAATATTTTCAAATAAAAATTATTTCTTTTCATAAGGTCTATCATCTAATAAAATATTTATTAATTGTTTATACAATTAAAAAAAATTATATAAACAAAAAATTTTTTTTTAAATTTATTTTTTAAAATTTTTAATCAACAATGTAATTAAATAAAAAAGTTATGAATATAAAAAAAAGAAACTTATAATTTTATAATATTTTTATTTTGAATGTTTATGTATCAAATAATAAAGAAATTTAATAAAGATGAATATGAGTAATGATGAAAACATAGATATAATTTGAATAATATTATGAATTATTCTTCATGGTAGTAAAATTCTTCGAAAAAATGTAAACATAAAAAACTTATTTCACTATAAGTATTGTATAATAACATGATTGCCACATATGAAACAACGAGATAGCCGTACGAAATTATTGCAAAAAAGCAAATTCTATGGAATTTTCAAAATTATTTAGTTTCTTATCAATATATTTATTCTTATATCATGCTTAAGCAAATACATTGTAATGCTTTAATGACAAAAATTGATTACGAATGAAAAACTATAATTTAATATTATTTTATGCATATAGATTAATGTTGTAATTATATAATATAACAAGATCAGAAAATTTCCATACAAAATTTTTTCATATGTGGAAAAATCCGGTTATATTATATACATCAAGCGGTTATATTTTTCCTACATTCTATACGTTCAAATATAATAAAAACCTATTTATGTTTTAAATCTATAGCATTTAAGCTATCGTTGAATGAATTTAAAAAACAATAAAAACCAAAGAATAAAATATAAAATATATTTTTAATAAAAATTATTTTTTATTAAAACCAACATTTAATTTTTATTAAAAATTATTATTAATTATTATCTATTAAAATTACTATTTATTTTAATTATTGTACTATAAATTTTTAAAATGTCTGAATATTTTTGTAACGAAAAAAATAATTGTGATTTTGTTTCATTTTTAATATTATTTTATTATATCAAATTCCTTAAATATATTGCTTATATTTATAAAATACAATAAAATATTTCGAAAAATTATTAAAGTTAAGTTATTAAAGTTATTATTAATACATAATATTTTTGTGAGTAATTATATATTTGTGAATCTTTAAAAGATCTATTGTAGAATTTAAAATAAATACAAAAATTTGTATAATGTATATGCGTGTGTGTGTGCATGCGTGCGTTATGTGTATATGTATGTATTAATACCAAATACTTATAAAAAGAATTCCATAGAGAGAAATATAAAATGCTAAACAAATATTTCATAATGAATTTATTATCCTAATGTTTTGCAATGTTATGAAATGAAATATTTTACAAAATATAAAGAAAAAATTATAAATGATGTTATATTTTTAATATCATTCAATAATGTTATAACATTTCATAGATATGAATGATAATATTGTAATTCAATATAAGATATTTGATATAATATTAAATATTATCACATTATAAAATTAATTATTTGTCAATTATAAAATATCAATATCAATATCAATATCAAGACAACAAGATTTAAAAATAATATTTATAAATATTATAACAATATATACATTTAAATTATATATATTGTAATAATATTAAAATTTTGATAATAATTATTTCTATTTAGTTGAATAATAACATTCCAATTAAATTTACATGAAGCAGATTTTGTTGAATATTTGTTGTAAGTTTTATGAATAAAATGACTATAAATTTGAGAGTAGATGTGTTATATTCAGATACAATTATAGCAATATAAGCAAATTAGTTGACAAAATATAAAAATTTATTAAAGCAACTTATAATATAATTTTTTATCAAATTGAAAATAGTATAAAAACATTCTGATGATAGAAAAAGAGTAAAAATCAATCAAATCGTGTAATTTCAATTTAAATTTCAAAAATAAAAATACATAATTTATCTATTTGTTATTTTTTCTAAAACATAAATATTTAGAATAAAAATATTATAAATATTAATAAAAATCATTTTATGAATTCAATTTTTTTTTTATTAAAATGAATATTAATTTTATCAAGAATATATTTTATAGATAAAATAGATTTTAAACGTTAATTATGTTGTTTCATTAATTGAAAAAGAATCTGCTAGTTTCTGTTCTTTTAATCACCAGACTATACTATATAAATTCTGTTGAGCTTGTATCTTCAATTTGACAATAGATTATATAAATGAAATCTCTTTTTATTATTTATTTTTTGATTCTATTAATATCAATGTTTTGTCCGCAAAATTTAAGTCTAATGTGGAAACAGATGGTTATTATGGATTTATAAATAAATTTTATCAGCATATGTTATTAATTTGCAATCTGTACATAAATAATTTATTGAGATAATTTTATATTATTATATTTTTTATAATGTTATATTGTAATATTATAATTTAAAAGAAATGAATTCACAATTGCAATGTGTTTCATATCTCTTTGTCTATTTGAAAACCTATTTGAAAAGAAAAATTATAAGAATGATTCTTTCCATATAGAATTTCTTTAAAGAATTCTTTTGAGAATCACATGAATCTATTATTAGATAATATTTTTTCAATCACTTACAACGATATTTCATGTATTTTGTTTTATTGTTTAATAGTTGTTTTGTTCATAATGGAAAAATCGATTAATTAAAAATGAAAGTTATATAACTCCTTGAAAAAAAACAATAGGACTGACTAATCGAAAGTTATTTGACTTTTGGAAAAAAGTTCAATAAATAATTAAAAAATTAGAAATTCCTTGTAGAAAGAAGAAAAGTGTAAAATAATAAAATAAAATATTATAGTAAATAAAAGTATTATACAAGTAAAATAATATTTTAATTAATTAAATCTAATATCAAATATTTTTATAGATATATAAAAATATTAAGATATTTTCAAATATTTTTTCAAATCTTATTATTTTGCATATTTAAATATATAAATATTTAGACATTTTTAAAATAATTTTATAAAATATAAAATATATAAAATATATTTTTTAATTTTCCCAATCCTCGCATTTCTGAAATAAAATGTATGATTTACAAAATTATATATATATAGCGATTTATAAAATTATTTTTCATGAAATTGAAATTATAAAAATATAATACAAATTAATACAAATTTTAATAAATTAAAACTTACTTGTTGTCCTTTTTCATTTAAACATTTTAATAAATTTTGTGAAAATTCACATTTTTCTCGTTTATTTGGTTCAAGATAACGAAAACATTCTATAATTGATTCTTCAATAAAATCCTTCAATTCTGGATCTTGAATATTTTGATTCATTAATGAAATTACAGAATTTCTTTCTGGAAATCCTTTTTGATCAACCTATTATTTAACATGCAGCTATAAAATTAATTAAATAAGATAAGTTTTTTATTTTAAGTTCAATAGTACTTACAATATTTAATTCATTAAAAAAACATTGTATGATACACTGGAACAAATTAAATAAAATATTAAAATAACATAATCAATCTTATATGTAAAAATTATAAAATAGTTAATTTGAATAATGTATAATTCTTACATTTTGTTCTTGATTAGTATAATTATTGAAATACATATCTCCGTTATTCATATCGTTATTATTAAAATCACTTTTTCTATTGCGCAAATTTTTAGAATTCCATAATAAATTAAAATCTTTATTATTCATTTTATAAATATGTTTTATATTTTGTAAATATCTTGTATTTGTTTTAATTAATTGATTAGATGAATAAATATTTGTATCACTATTTTTGTCAGAATTTCTATGCCAACAAATAAATTAAAATTTATGAATGTTACAATAGAAATTAAATATATATAATTAATAAACATGATATATGTATTAATTCTTTTAGTGATTATAATATAATATAATATAATATAATATAATATAAATATAATATAATATAATATAATATAATATAATATAATATAATATAATATAATATAATATAATTATAATATAATATAATATAATATAATATAATATAATATAATATAATATAATATAATATAATATAATATAATATAATATAATATAATATAATATAATATAATATAATATAATTATAATATAATATAATTATAATATAATATAATTATAATATAATATAATTATAATATAATATAATTATAATATAATATAATTATAATATAATATAATATAATATAATTATAATATAATATAATTATAATATAATATAACATAATATAATATAATATAATATAATATAATATAATATAATATAATATAATATAATACAATATAATATAATATAATATAATATAAATTATAATTATATAACATTTTATATTAAGTTCTACTCTAAATATAATAAAAGAAATATTAAAAAAAATTAATTTTATATATAATAATTTTTTAAAGGTACAAATGTTTAAAATAAAATGATTTTTTATATTAATATTTTTATATTAATTTGTCTTATAAAACAAATTATATATATTATATATATATATATTATTATTATATATATATATATATATATATATGTTTTATAAGACAATATATATACATATATATATTATGTATATCTGATTTGTAATTTTCATTCAAAAAAAGATTAATTTTTGTCAATTTAAATTATTAAATCACATACCTGTATTTTTGATTATTTGTAAATTCATTATATGAATGATTATTATTATTTTTATAAAAAATATTTTTGTCGTATATATTTTCTTCGAAAACAAAATCACTTCCTATATCACTGTTTTCCGTAAATATAGAATCATTCGAATTAATCGTATTTAAATCGATATGGCGATTTCTACAAATTTTCAACACTTTTTGAAATTGTATGTGCATTTCTTGATTTCCAGAATGACATCTTAAAGACTAAGATAAAGTTTTGAATTTAAATCAATTTTTTAATGTAAATGTTATTATAATTAGTATAATTTTATACAAATAGAAATTTATATAAATTATAAGTTTATATAAAAATAGAAAGAAAAATGAACAAGTGATATTTTGATAGAAAAATTGATTTAAAAATTTTAATTACATATATATGCATGTAATTTTAAGAATTAATCTCGATAGGTATTTCGATCCCATAAATTTTTTTTTTATAATTTCAAAAAATACCATTATTCACATGTTATCATTTATTTTATATTTCATATCACAGTGAAGATCGTATGTAAGAATGACAAAATTATTATTTGAGAAGTAATCTTAAATATTCCAATAAAATTGTAGAATTGTATATTTTAATATTCATTTTTATAAATTTTTATTGATCTGTATAATATGTCGAAATCACAGCGAAACTAACATCATCGAATATTACTATCGTCATTGAAGTTTTAATTTTAATTAATATCAAATTATTTTATTTCTATATTTAAAAATATTTTTATAACATTCCTTGATGTTTTTCCTTGATGCTTTCCTAATAAAAAAATTTGCTTTATCATATAGTATAAATATATTATTTTCTAAATTCTTTTATTTTTATTTTAAATAAATTAAAAAAATATTAATAAAAACAGATGCATTTTAATTTTTAACTTTAATTTATTTAGAAAAGTAGAATCATATAATTATTTAATATCAAAAGTAACTGAATAATTATTATTCAAAAATTGTAGGTTCCATAAAAAATTTTTCAAAATTAAAATTTTTTTCAAAATTTGTGAATTTTAGGGGAAAAAATGATTTGCAGATTTATATTCAGTATATTAAAATCTATAAAAATTTATATATATCTATTAAAAATTACATATTGAACAATATAATCTAATTGAATATCAATAATATCAACTTATTTTTTTTTATTTTATTTATTTTAAGTCATTCTTTCTACTTTTCTATATTAATTAAATCTAAATGTAATATGTTATATATTTAAAAAAAATGTTTTTACGTCATAAATTATCATAAGTGTACATATATAATATTAATACGATTTTTTTTATGACTTTTAATGAACTTTGGATAAGAAATAAGCTGTAAAAAAACAAAAAGTGGAATTTCAATTATATAACTCATATCATTTTATATATATATATATATATATATATATATATATATATATATATGATACAAGTTATATATATAATTGAAGATTTCAAGCAACATTTTGCAAAAACTTTTCGTTATGACATTGTTAACAAGTTATTAACAAAAAATATTGGCTAATTACGGAGCAAGTAAACTAGTTGAGCCACAATGATAGTATTGGTTATGTGCATCAGTCTAAATACAAACAAGTTGAAGTAGCATGAATAAAAAAAGTAAGTTGAATATATTTTTATTATTACTTATTATATCTTATTTAAAAATAATGAAATTAACTAATTAACTAAATTAATTAATTATTATTTGTTAATGAAAATAAAGAATATCAAATTCTGATATAAAAAAAAATATAAAACTTTTCTAATAAATAAATAATAAATAATATATATTTAAAATAAAAAAATAAATGATACGTTACAATCTATAAATTAAAAAATAAACTAAAAAATAATTGATCATATAAATATCATCAAGAAGCTGATTCACAGATATCATTAACTATGATATGCCTTACAAACTATCCAAATTTACCATCAGAGAGAAAATATGTTCCGTTAACATCTTTTTCATTTTAATATAAATTTAGGATTTGTCATGTTTTGATCACTAAATATGATTATTGTACCGTATTTATAATATAGTTCATATTATTAAAAAGAAAAACATCATCTCACCTTTTTATCTATTCAATTTCGGCCAGAGATTTCAATTCATTATCTATTCAGTTTCATGATAGCAAAGATTTAAATAAAAGTGTTTACTACTAAAATATAATAATGCGGAAAAAAATTAAATTTAATTAGATTATAAGTGATTTTTGACAATTTATCAATGTTGATAATTGTGCAATGAAATAAATAATAATTATGTTAATTTGAAGATATATTATTTTTATGTGTTATTTTTTGGTGATGTTTTATCTATATTCAGTTTTTCAATAGTATTTAATGCAAATTTATCAAGAATTAATTCAATATTAAAAAAGAATATCAGAATATTATCAATATTAAAGAAAACTATCAATGTTTTTAATGAATAATTGATTTCATCTATTTGATTAAATTATTTTTTAATTTAATATAATTTGTACTAAATTGTTTATTTTTTTTATTTCAAATATATATTATTTATCATTTATTTATTAGAAAAATTTTATATTGTTTTTACCATAATTTGGCATTATAAACATAATAAATATATCTTTATCGATATATAGTTCTTGGACTTTTATTCATATTCGATTGACGGTACGTTACATTGCCATCACAGTTCCGTATGTGCTTTGATTGATATATTTTTTTATTAATAATTTATTAATGCTGCAACAAAAGTTTCTGTAAGAAAAATATTACTTGAAATTATTTTAGGAATTTTCAATTAACCAATTTCCACATTTTGAGATATTTTATATATTTATCAATGAATTATCAGAGAAAATCATCATTAATTGCAAAAATATAAATTAAATGATATATAATTATATATACATGATAAAACATATAATTGGAATAATCTTTTTTTTTCTTATTTCATCAAAGATAAAGAAAAATTGTATGGTTTGATAAGATTTATGTATTTATTGTATTTATTTGTTTATATGTATATATTTGTATGTATTTATTTGTACTTATGTACTCAAGATGTAGGTACTCACTTTTTATAATTTATAATGATACACTAGAAAAATGTAACTATATTTTTTAATGAAATCATGCTTTTTCGCATAAATTAATTGCTTTTTAACATTTATTTTATAATATTTTATAATTTTTAAAAAAAATTAATATAAAATATTCAAAAAATTTAAGATTTAAAACATAATTAAAATTTTGTTGAGAAATATATAATTATTCATGAAGATTCTCTTTAAAATTTAAAAAAAAGAATTAAAATGACTTATTCTAATGTAATCAACTGTAATAAAAAAATATTAAAAAACGAAAAATCTATAAGGGTGATATATTTAAATTTTTTTATTATTATTTATATATAATTGCATTATTTTGATATATCATATATAAAAAAAAGATGAATATCTTCTATTAGAAAATATTTTTTATCAACTCAATTTTTCCGTTTAAGATTTTTCTTTATCTTCAATGAAACCGAAGTTACAACTCATTCTACTTGCATAGTTTATCCTATATATAAATATCAATATATTATTTAATGTGAACTTGCTTATTAGATCCCTCATTTAGATTATAGATTTTAATTCATTGGTACCAAAAATTCTTTACGAATTTGAAAATTAAAACAGATTGATTGTGTCTAAAAAAAATTAGAATATTAAAATCAAAATAATATTTCAAGTTTATTAAGATCGATAGAAAAAAAACTAATCGATAAATTGACCCATATAAATATAATGATTATAAATTATTTATCATAAAATTGTATATATATAAATCTGTCTTTAAAATTGAATTATTGAAATTATGAATGTAAATTAATTAAAATATTTATATAAAAAAGAATATATTAAATGAATTTTTATTCATTCTATGCTAGATATATTGCAATTATTATTTTTTTTAATATTTAATGAAAAATATAAATAAACGTTTAAAAATAATAAATATACATAAAATATTTGTATATATTCTAAAATTAATTTTAAATAAAATAAAACTTTACTTCATAATTTTATACATATATATATTACATTATTATAACAATTACTTATTTAATAATTTCATACATATACATATTATATAAAATAAATTTTTAATTTATGAAAATAACTTACTATCCCCTCATGAAGAAAAAGTAAAATAATGCAGTAGAAAATAAAGAAAACAAAATTTTCCATAATTTGTCTATATATACAGTTAATATTCTATTGAATTATCTTATAATTATTGAAACCATATTCGCTTAAAATCAAATATATATATGAAATTAACAGGAAAAGATGATGACAATAATTGCATGTTATGTTATTCTACTATTAAAAAGATTTGAATTCAATGTGTTTCGATGACATGACATATCCTGAATTATTTCCTTCCACTCAAATATAAATTGTGTAATTTAATTGAAAAAAATATTATAATTTCCATTGTCTTCTTAAAATTATTTTTGTAATCAGAAAAATGTACTTTTGAATAATAATACATTAATTATACATTACATAATAATAATACATTACATTTATGATAAAAATATTTATTTTTTACGTATTTAAAAAATTAAATAATATTTGAAAGTATAAAAATTAAAAAACTCTAAAAATAATAAAAGAAATAATATTTAGAATTTAATTTATTTAAATTTATTGCAAAGTAAATATAGACTTTAAAAATATTTATATAATAATTAATTTTATTAGAAACATTAAAAATTTGATTAAAAATTTAAAATAAAATTTAAAATAAATAAAATATATTTTTTTTAATTTATTTAAAAATCTACAGAATAACCTAAATAATCCAAGAAAAAAATTTAATGTAGTACTAATAATAATTTTTTATAAATATTTATTATAATAAATATTAATTATAAATATAACTTACAAATATCTCTAATTAAAAAGATAAAAACGGTTATATATACGAAAAAAAGTTGTTTATATTGATTAATTGATTGATTAATTAATTGAAGTTGAATATGGAGAATAAATATTGAAATAATATAATAATAATTGAAGTTCATATGTATAATATATTTATCATTAAAAAATCATAATAAGCACAAAATTGATTTTTTGTTCTTGTTTATCATTGTAATTATAATACAAACATATTTTTCGTTTAGATAATAAAATAAATCAATAAATCTGAATAAATCGATATTTAGATAAATAAATTTAAATAACAAAAATTTATTTAATCGGATAATAAAATTAATTTCAATAAATAAAATATAAATAAAAAGGAAGAAAGTTCATATAATTTACTGCTATTTAAAAAATTCAATAGTATAAAAATCTTAAAAAAAAATTGGAGGGGAGAATAATAGAAGAGAAAGGAAATATGAAAGTGATCGGGAAAACAAGAAAGATTACTGACAAATTTAATAGAGAATTGTTGTTCTTCTATTATCAGAAACACAAAATGCGTTTTAAATTACTTGTAAGTAAAAATTTATTTCCATTATTTCCACAAAAATTACAAATTATAATAAATTTTTGAATAATCTTTGAATAATTTAATTTTAATGAAGGATAAAGATTTATTTGACATTTTTAATTTTTTTATATAAATAAATTATAAGAATATAATGTAAATCTAAAAATAACAAAAAATAATGAAAAAAAATGTCATATAAAATTTTTCTATAAATAATATATTAAAAAGTTTTATCTCTTTTCATATTTTTTTAAATCGTAAAAAAACATGCAAAAAAAATGTGTAAAATAAAAAAAAATATAAATATACTGTATCGTATATATTGTATAGTATACTAAAATTTAAAATATTCATACAAAATATATACAAAATTTTTATTTTTATAAATATAAAAAACAAAATATAATTTTTATAACATTTTTTGCTAATTAGTATTTGTTTTGCAACTATATTAAATTAAATAAAATATGTTACACACACATATATATATATATATAAAATAAAAGGAAAAATAAAAAATTTATAAAATATAATAATTTATTTCAAAATACTTATTGTGATAATTCTTTTTTTAAAATATCTTAAGAATTTTAATATGCTAATTTTGTTATTGTTATTGTTACACTGTTATTAATATAATAACTAACCTTATTAAATTATTATTATCATTTAAATTATCATCATATATCATCAATAAATTATTTTAAAAAAATATTAAAAACAAAAAAAATATATATAAACAAAAATAATGTAAATATTATTAATCTTTCATATTTTGTGATGCAAAATCCATTACTAAAAGAATATTTTATCTTATATTCAATATTTATTTATAATTTTATAAAACATTATTTTATAATATTTTTTTCTTGTTTTCATTTATAATTTATTCAGAAAGAATTGGAAAAACTTTATATAATCAATAAATAAATTAAATTATTAATTATAAATTTAAATTTTCTTTTTAGATTGTAAATTTTTTAAATTTTGAAATAAAAATTTATGATTTTCTTTAAAAATTTATACTAAACTTTTCTTAACTTATATATTATTATATTTTTAAATATTATATATTTATATTATATTATATATTATATTTTTAAATATTATAATTAGTATATTTTTATTAGTATAATGACTAGCAGAATAAATTTTGTTCAACTTATATATATTTATTGAAATTTATTATATAATAATAATTGATTATTATTATAATTTAATATATAATTTAATATATAATTGATTATATATTAAATTGATTATTATTATATAATAATAATCAAAGTATAATTCAATAAAAATTTTATTGATATTGTTTAAAATTTATCTTAAAACAAATAAAAATTAATTGATAATTAAAATTTTTTTTTTAAATCTTTTTTAATTAAAAATCAAAGAAGCATGAATAATAAATGAATGTGTAATAAATTAAAAAAATTAGTAATAAGTATTATTTAAGAAAAATAACTACATAATATTTTTATAAAAATATATTTTTTATAAATATATTTAGCTGTTAATGAGTACAATCATAACCAATGTTTCATGGGCCAAAGATCAGCAATTTTACACAGAAAATCAACAACTATTGTTAAATGGCAATATAAAATCAATACTAAAGAAAAATAATGAACAATTACTACAAACAAGTAAAGATATTAAAACTATAATAAATAAATATATAAAAATAAAAAAAGAAGAAAATATTGATTTTTGGAAATTTTTAGAATATAGAGATCGAATACAATTTCAAATAGAAGGTTACGATGGACCACAAACATATATTTTTGGATTTGATACTGGATACGGGTTTGTAATTTGAATTTTAACTGAATTTTATTCATAATTAAATTATATAATAAATTATATAAAATTGATTTATTTTAATTAAATGACTGATATATAATTTAAATGATTATAATCATGATTAGATAATTATCATTTAATAAATTTCTAATTATTATTTGTAAAAATTAATTTATTTATTACAAATAATATATTTTATATATGCGCACGTTTATATGAGTGCGAATATATACATGTGTAAATATACATAAAATTATAAAAATTTTGCTTAGATATATTTAATTAAAAATATATCATATACATATATATCATATATTTCTTTCAGAAACAATAGACAATATAGATTGGAAGAAAAACATCGTAATGGTACAATAAAAGGACAATATGGTTATTATGATGCGAAAGGAAAATTAAAGAAAATTCAATATTTAGCTACACCTATTAAAGGATATACTGAAACACATCATGAAAGTAATATACAAAAGAGAAAAAATTAAGAAATCATTCATTCTTTTCAATTACATAATACTTCAAGATCTTAAATTTTATACATTTTATAATATAAATAAAACAATTTGTTTCTAATAAAAATAAATAATATCAATAAATAATAAGATTAAAAAAAACTGAATAATTGAAGAATATATATATATATATATATATATATATATATATTCATATATACATATATATATATATATATATATATATATATATATACATATATATATATATACATATATATTATATATATATATTATATATATATATATAATTATATAATACATATAATACAATTAATATATATATATAATATATATTTATATAATATATATGTATAATGGAAACTAAAAATTGAATATTGTATAAATTAAAAAAAACAATTTATAGATTAAACCATTTATTTAACAATAATAACAACTATATAAAAAAAAAAAATAAAAATTAAAATTAAAAATAAATTTAAATATATTAATATCAAAAGATTATTAAAAAAATATACATATCCATATGTGTGTGTGCGCGCGCGCGCACGTGTGTGTGTGTGTACATACATATATTTTTATATATGATAGTCAAATCTCGAAATCTGTTATACTCAATTCAATTAAACGAAAATAAATTTGAAAAAATTTTTTCCTTGTAAAAATAAGAAAAAAATAAAATTTTTTCATCTAAAACTTAATCATATATATATATATATATATATATATATATATATATATATATATATATATATATATATATATATATATATATATATATATATATATATATAGTTATGTATATATAGTTATGTATACATTTCCATTACGTACGCATGAAATTATTATTAAAATACGATTTTCCGTGCGAAATACAATGTCTATCTTGTTTATATAATACTTACATCATAATCCAGAAATTTTAAATGCAATTGAAATTTAAATTTATTATAGTATTTTATTAGAAATATTTTATTATTAACAATATTATCGAAAACGATATATTTGTTTTTGTATATAATTTTATTCTATATTTCTTGCTATTTTTTCAGAAAAAATCAATCTTCTATCATCTTGATATGTGATTGCATCCTATATATAAGACGATATATGAATTTAATCTTAAGATTAAAACTCGTTTTATATAAAACTAAATATTATTTCTCTTTTTTCAAATATATTAAATATGTTATATATTTATAAATACTTATATAAATGTAATATAATATAATAAATGTATTAATTTCAATATTTTTTATTGAAATAATTGATTTTAATTTATATATTATATAATTAATTTTTCCAAATATTACTTAATTAAATAGAATATAAAAAACAAATTTATTAAAATTAATATTAATAGATTTATTATTAATAAATTTTAAATCAATAAATTTGAAAACAATTTTCTATTATAAATAAAAAATATCAATTTTATGCAATATTATTATGGGGAAAAAGAAAAAAATGAAATAAATTTACATCAATGGTAACAAAAACAATATTTAAAACATGAAATAAATTCTTCAATTGATATAATATATAAATAATAAGTGATATTACATATAAGATCAGAATGCGACAGAATTCGGACTTTTATAGTGTGTGTGTAGAGGGGGGGTGGATGGGTAGATGGGTGGGTGGGTGTGTATATATATATATAAAATACTCATATATATATATATCCGTTTTCAAAAAAATTTGAATAAAAAAATTAAAATAAAATATATTTTTAATTCTTCGTTAGCAAACATTAGATCTTGCGAAATTGAAATAATGATTATTTATTATTATTTAACATTTTATAAAAAGATAAGAGAAAAATTCTTTCATTAGAATTAAGCATAATTTGCAATCATATTTCAGCAAAGATAATATCATTTTTTGATATCACTACAATATTATGATTGCAACTATTTTTAGAGCAAGTGGATCAATATGTATATAAATAATATTTTATAGAAAAATTTATTTTCAACTTAAACAATAAAAATTTATTATGAATAAAAGTGTCTGCTATGCATATATTCTTCTGAGAATTAATAAACTTGATTATTTTTAATATTTGTGCATAGTAGATATATTATAAAAAATACGTTATTTAAAATAAAGCTTAAAAATTATATTTTTAAAAATTTAATTTCTTTTGAAATATTATACATTGATTTATGCTAATAAAAAATTTCATTTTTTTTAAAACAATTATTTTCATATTTTATTTATCTTCACTTAATTTTTTTTATTAATTGAAACTTTTTTATATTATATTTTTTTTTATATTTTATATCTATTTTATATCTTAAATTTTTACATAAAATAAATTTTACTTAATTCTCAGAAATTAAATTTTTATAAATTTTATATTAAAAAAAGAAAGAGTAAAAAACAAATTTAATATTTTAAAAATATTTTATAATTATTATAATAAAAATTTTTTTCTTAAAATATTTAAATATTTTTGAATTAACATATACTCCATATTGAATTTTTCATTTAAACCATTAAATTTTTGAAAAAAATTATTGCAAAATCATATATATTCTCTTTTTTTTGGATTTTAAATACTATCTTTTTTTCGATAATTATGATTTTTGCAATATTATAAATATAATTCTTAATATAAATCTTATATATGTAAAGAAATCTATTATTCATGATAATGTAAGAGACATATGATCTACGTAATTGGAACAAAAAAATAAAAATAGAAAATATTAAATATATAATAAGCAAATGAAAACTTAAATCAACTATCTTCTTTGAAAGGAGAGGAAAGAGAAAGCACGCGCGCGCGCACACACATGCATACATAAATATATAAAACAAAGATTATATACTATATTACATATATTAACTAACAATTCATATAGAAAAACTGAATATATATATATATAATTAATTAACTACAAATTGTTTGATATTTAATCATTAAAGCTTTTATCCAATATTACATATGTATATATTCCTAAAATACTAATTAAAATTAATCCAATAAGTTAATAAATATAATTAAAAATTATAATACAGTTTAAAAATTTTATATGTTTATAATATATATATATATACACAGTTTTTTTTCTATATATTTTCTCGCAAGTACTACAAACATTTTTTTATATTGTAAAATTTCATAATGTAATCTCTCTCTCTCTCTCTCTCTCTCTCTCTCTCTCCCCCCCCTCTATCTATCTATATATCTATCTATCTATTTATCTATCTATATATCTATCTATCTATCTATCTATCTGTCTATTTATCTATGTATCTATCTATCTATCTATTTATGTATCTATCTATCTATCTATCTATCTATCTATCTATCTCTATCTTTCTATCTATCTATCTCTTGCACACGCGCGCATGCTATCTATCTTTTTGTTTAGAAAAGAAAGTAATATAATTTTTTACTCTTTTCTTACTTCAATTCACCAGTTCCATATGATGAACTACTACTTATTTTGGATATTCCTATCGTTTTTTGCATTAGTATGTAAACTGAAAAAATTTGAAGTTAAATATTAATATTAACAATGGGAATAATTGCATAAAACTATATCAACTATATATTAAAATACTTACATAAAAAAATAGTACCAATTCCAATCGAAAAATAAATAGTCGAACCAGATAGGAAAAGATTAATCAAATAATAAATCATTGGTACTACTACTATCACTGTCCAGCAAATCGTATTAATGAGTGAATAATATCTTCTCTTTAATGTAATTTTATTTACTTTGGCTACTCCACTAGTTGCAAAAAAATCACCTGTTTTTTCGAAACTTTCTGCCATACGATCCTAAAAGAAAATAAGATGAATTTTATAACCAATTTTATTAATTTTAAATAAAATCATACTTTTTTCTCATAAAGTTTATGTAACCATTCTGCAGCAGCTTCTTGATCTTCTGGTATTTCTTTCATAGGAATCCTCTGCATATATATGTGCCCTAAAATCCGTTTTCCTAATAGCAAATTTGTTATTGTTGGTTTTACAGAATCATTTGAGTTGAATTGCACTTGCATGTTATAAATTGCAGGTATTTTATCTCGCATATATGGTATGCTTGCTGTAAAACCTTTCGTTCGTGGTGTTAAATGATATTTTAGTATTGGAAGACCTTCTTTTTGGGCAAACTTTTGACTGGCTTCTAATTTTTGTGGTGTAATTCGTGTTCCCTCAGGACATAAAAGTAACTATCATTTCAAATAAAAATTTTAAATTAATTTATATAAAACTGAAAGCTCCAAAATTAAGTTATAAGTTACAAATATATTATATTAAAAATTACAATGAAAATGTCACAATTAAAAAATAAATAAATTAAAAATTAGATGTTAAATTAAAAAAAATTTAATTACCGATATATTATCTGGATAATTTCCAAATTCACGAATTTGAGAACGAATTATTTCTTTATCTTTCTCCCAATTTCTTTCCAAAAAAATATACTCAGAAAATTTCCATCCCCAACCTAATGTTGGAATATATTGTAATGATTTTTTTACATATGCTTTGCAATTCTGAAATGTACAAAATTTCATAACAATAAAATGTAATTGTAATTTATCTTCTTATTTATTTTTTTTATAAAGAATTATTTATGATTCATATATATAACTAACACCAAGTATTCCTTTACGTTCACACAGAACCCAACCAATAAGCCAATCTACTTCATAACTATGATTCATTAATATATATCCATGTTCTTCTCCAAAATGTTTTTCAAGATCATTTCTATCCATATATAATATAAAATCTGATCCAGACCACCATTCTATTAAAAAAACCAACTCTGAAAATTTAATACCAATTTAATACTAAATTTAATATAATATTAGAAAAATTTCTTAATTTTTTTTAATTTTTCTTAATTTTTTTAATAATTAAAATATCAAAAATTTATAAAAAAAAAATAAAGATATTACATATTAAAATATAATTAAATTAAAATAAAAACCAAAAAATTTAAAATAAGAATAAAATTTTAAAATAAGAACTTACGAGTATAAAAAGAATAGCAAAGATAATAATTAATCTTGCGATAACAATATCTGGAAAAAGGTCTGAGACCAAAGTACAAAAGACACTGGAAGAAATTGGTTATCAAACCCGTAGTAAAAAATGTTATAGCGAATATCAAATGAATCACGGTAGACTGCTTCAACACTGATAATAATCCCATCTTCCACAATTTTTTGGACATGAATTTAATTTTAAGGATAAAGCATACATACATAAATATTTCTCATAAATTCTAAAATCTGTAATAAAAGAATTAATAATGTATGTAAACTTATACAATATAAACTTAAATATTAATAATAATTCAATTGTGATTAATAAATTATTATTTCAATTTTCTTAATTCTTAATTATTCTTTAATTCTTATTACATATATATATATATATATATATATATATATATATATATACATATTTATATTAAAAAAAGAAATATATATATATTTATATTAAAAAAAGAAATGCAGAAATTTAAAATTTTATTTTATCAAATATAATTATTTGTATACAATAATCTTTAAAAAAACTATTTTAAATCTTATGAATATTAAAAAGTTAATTATATATTACTTAATAAAATATATTTAATTTATATTTATAATATATAAATATATTTCATAATTTATTTAAAAAATTATTATTAAAATTATTACTTAAAAATTTAAATTATTTTTTAAATTAAATAATAATTAAAATTTCTATTTAATTAATTATTTATAATATAAACATTTTTACAAAATAAAATTATTTTAAGAAATTAAGAAATTATTTTAATTTGGATACTATACAATTGCATAGTTTATATTATTGAAGATAGAAAAAATATTTATTTAATTAAATATTATTATTAATAATATTATATTATTAATATATTAATAATATATTAATAATATAATATTATATTATTATTAATAATATTATTTAATAAAATTTAATAAAAAGTACAATGAATATTTTTTACAGAAACTTATAATATATAGTTTATAAAATAAAATTATAATTTCAATTAATTTTAGAAAAAAATATTTAAATTATTTAACAGATTTTTATAACTCACCCAACTTAAAACATTTTTAAAATCTTATTTGTAGAAATCTAGGTAGATATAATATATTTGTAAAGTCACGAAGTGAAAACGTAGCGAAAAATAATTGATCGGAAGAACATCAATTTTTAATTATTGAATTCATTAATAACATCATTAATATTTATGCGAAATTATTGATATAGAGAATTATAATATCGTCTTATTAATAAACATATTTCTGTTTTCTACGAGGAATCCTCGTTAACAAAAGTAAAGTTATCCCCACCATTTCCTGGAACTAGTTCAACGAAAGGAATACTCAGTTATTTTTTTCTTATCATCGATAATGTCTAATAATAAGATAGTATACATGAAAAATTAGAAAAAATAAAACTTTTATATTCTTTATTTTATAATTATTAGATTATTATATTCAAGTTTATAAGATTCTTCTAATAAAAATAGTATCAAATTCTATATTTAAATTATTTAAATATAATAAATTTGAATTATATATATTATATAATGATAAAAAAAATAATATACATGTCTCTCTATTTCATTCAGACTTAATGTTCCTTATCTTGCAGTAGCTAAAAAGTGAATGAATATATCTATAATATAATAATCTCCAAAAACGATATGAATATATAATGCATATTATATATATATATATATATATATATATATATATATATATATATATTTATATATATATATACTTTTTTAAATAAAAATTTATTAAATTTCAAACATTCTTTAAAAATATAAATATGTAGCTTATTTAGGATATAAATAATGAAAGTGAATTTAATAACAGTGTCCAGATATTTCTATGTAACGAAATTTTATAAAATGTTTATTTTTGATAAATAAATTATTATTTTTGATTTTGGATAAATAATAATAAATTTAATATTAAGTATTTTAATTATTATTATATTATATACGAAGTATATAAGATAAGAGCATAGAAAATATAACATAGAAAATATTAAATTTCAAAATATTTTAAACAATATCGTTTCATAAATTTTTAAAATTTATACAAAACTATGGAAAAAAGAAAAGAATAATATAAATTACGAAAAAATTATTTATACTGATTGCAAATAAAATACATGCAAATATATTGCTATTATAATATTTATATATTAATATATTATATAAATATATTATATTATATAAATACATAAATTTAAATTGTAATTATTAAGATAGTATATTATTATTATTATTATTATTATCATTATTATATATTATTATACATATAATAATACTGAAATATATATATAAGTATTTAAAATTATTTGTATATATAGATGATATTAATTACTTTCTATTAAAAAATTAATATATTGAACAAAGTATTGAACAAATATGATATTTTTCTCTTTCTATAAATGAATATTATAAATAATCATTTAAATTGATTACAAAATTATAGTAAATTCTACAAAATTTAAATTAGTCTTTTAAATATTTTAATTAAAAAATATTTTTAGTAATATATATGCACAATATTATTTACAATTATTTATTTTTTCAGTATGATATTATCAATATACATATATAAAATAATAATTAAATTATAATTAATATTAAAATTTAGCTACTAATTGATTTATTTTAATTTTTTTTTTCTATTTTGTGCGTTTTTCTTATTTGAAATCTATTTTTGCACATTGAAAAGAAAATATGTTTACTTGCAAGTTTTATTTTTTACTTTGTTATGAATATCATAAATATGCATAAATTATTATATAAATATATTATATTATTTTATATACATTATATAAAATATATAAAATATATTGTATTATTATATATACATTATATAATAACAATCTTAGAATTATAAAAAATATGAATCTGAAACTTGAAACAACATTTAAAACTGGAAAATATATGATAGAACTTGATATATTTCTATTACCAAAGTTTAACATGTTTTTAATGTAGAAGTTGATATACATACAAAATTGGTATAATATAAACTTTGATATATTTGTTATATATTTTTTCAATTCATTAACATAATTTGATAATCAAATCTTGTAATATTTTATATTTCTTTAGTAATATTTTAGAGCATTTGAAGAAAAATATATAGGAATTCGTCGAAAAAAACAAAAAAAGAAAAAAATTTGAAAAAAAATATATGGTTAGATTAGAAAATATCGGTTAGTTAAAGATGATTTGTACCAAAGATTTCAATTTAGGAAAGAAAGTAATGGAAATAAAAATAATTAAGAAAAAATTATAAAAACCAATATATATTATAGTAGTTATTACATTTTAAGATTTCAAAATATTCATATTTATATTAATCTTATATATTTATATGAACATTTTGTTACAGACAATAATATATAAAATAAACATAGAATGAAAATTACAATTACTCAGATCAGTAGAATTAAAATATAAATATTATATTTATTTATAAATGTATTACATACAATATGTTCGTTTTAGTATTTATTCATGATTATTTTTTAAATATTAAAAATATGAAAAAATATTTCAAATGAATATTATATGATTTCAGATATGATAATAACATATGATGATAATTGTTTGAGATAATGGAAAGAACTATATGAAAATCATAATACATTTTTTTACATATTTTTTTTACATAAAATCCATATTATTGCATATTCTTATAGCTAATATTAAGGAATTTAAAATACTTTTTATATATTTTTCATAAGTCAATATTGAATTATTAGTTTTTAAATTTTCCAATATTAATATTGCATTATAAGAAGATTGAATTTTACATATCATGGTTCTAAAAAGAATTGATTATATATTTATCAATCGATTATCAATATTGAATTGACAAAAAACAAGTAATAAACAAGTAGTTCTGACAAGATAATGCGAACTTACATCATATATAATAAGAAATCATTGAGTGAAAATTTTTAAAATTATTATAAAATAAATGAAACGTAGCAAACTAAAATTTTATTTTTAAAATTTTAAATATGCTTATTATAACGTATTTTAAAAATTATAATTTCGAAAAAATTGAAATATTAATAATAGTTAATCTGTATTTATATTCTTATTTAAATTTAAATAAAATAATAACAATATATAGTTTACAAAAAAATTATATCATTGTATTATTATTATAATTATAGATTAAAAATAGTTTAAAATAAAATAGTTTTGGTAAGATTTATTTTATTATTATTATTATTTCTTTGAGATTTGAGGATGAAATAAAGCATCATGAAATGTATTTATACATAATTGTAATATAATTATATACTTTTAATGAATAAAAATTTAAAGATTTTTCAATAAAATTCATATTATATTTTTTGGCATATATGTTTGGCATATATTTTTTTTCATATATGTTTGTATCATTATTAATAATTATTCAAAAATTATTTCTAGAAAAATATATAACCTCATTTTTTACATTGTATCTGATTTCACATATCTGATAATATTCATTATTTTGAATTATCTTTTGTCGAAACTCACAAGTGATATTACATTTTTCTCTTACTTAAATTTAAAATATCGTTCTTATAAACAGAATGTTATATTATCCTAAAAATCTTAGAACATTTATAAATTGAAGATATATATGAAGTAATTTCATCAAAAACATTTTATCTTTTGTAAAAACTTTTGTTATGTTTTTATTAACGAGTTATTAACAAAAACATTGGCCAATTATAGAGCGCGTAGTCTAATCAAATCTTAATTGTGGCGTTGACTACATGCAACCGTTTATGAACAAGTCCAAGCAACATATGTCATAAAAAGTATATTAAATATGAGATATATGAATATAAATATTATATTATATTATATTATACGAAAAAAAAAATAATATTTAATTTATTTTCTTTGAAATATAGCTTGATTTATATATATATTTTAAGCTTACACAAATATATTGAATATATTTAATAAGAAATTTTAAAAAGAATACGAATTTGATTAATTATTTTTGAGACCGAATATAATCAAAATAAAAATAGGAAATATATATTAACTTTAAAAATTATATTAAATTTAAAAATTTACAAATATCATATAATATTGCATCGATGAAGAAGTAATATGTTTGCATATCTTTTATTCATAAATAATATTTCTCCATTATCTTTACTTTTAATTTGATTCGTATATTCTCATACATAATCCATATTTATATACATTTATCGTTTAAAGACTACATGGAAAATGGAAACGATTTTCTATTTCTTGTAGAGATTTAATGTCTATTCGATATCAATTTAATATTATCTTGTAACTGAATTATTTACTATCAAACTTATTATTTCATTAATATTCTTGAATAAAATAAAAATATTATTAAAATATATTGATCTTTACAAAATTAGATTATTTTTATAAACATTTAATCAGTAAATATTTCAAATAATAAATTTAATTGAAATTTTTTACAAATAGCAATTGTTTATACATTTTTAATATATAAAATTAAATATATTATATATAACAAACTTTTTACTTAATTTTAATATTTTTTACTTAATTTTCATTTAATTAATTTATTTCAATAATTATTTATTATTCTATTAAGAATTTTTAAATTTTGTATTATATAATATATATGATAATTTTCATTCATGTTAAGTTGATAGAATTGTATTACTTATTGGCCAATCAGCAGTCATCTTGACACGCCCCTTGAATATTCGTTTTCGGTGACTGAATGCAGGTCAGAGAATAAACATTTCCAATAAATTTTTCATTGGTTTTATAATTTTTATTGATTAATGCTCTGATTGATTTTCATAAAATCTTTTAATAATTTAAAATGGTGAGTTAAATATTTTTTTACCAATAACTATAATATTATTCTTTTTTTGATGAAAATCAAAATTAGTATTAAAATTTTTAAATAATGTTTAATATAATAAAATTTAGATTATATATAAAAATATATAAAATTTATTATTTTAAATTAGTTTTTGAAAAAGTTTATTAAAAATATTTCATTTTTATAATAATATTTTAAGAAAAATTTATATTTAACCTCAAATGAAATAAATGTCAAAATGGCGTTATTCATTGACATATATGGAAATTTTAATTTTCCGAATTTTTAAAAAATTGAAAATATAAATTCATTTATATATATATCTTTATAATTTTTAATACTAATAATTTTTTATATAAATATTTTATATATAATCTGTTCATATTGATGAATTAAAATTAATAATTTATAATATATTTTTTTGTTTTTTATTGAAAATTAATTATGATTAATAAAAGTTTATAATTTATCGCTCTTTTAATTATATCGAATTAAAACTATAAAATTTTAAAAATGAAATCAATTACATTTTAAAAATTAACATTTTATGATTTGATTCATTAATTTTATTACTAATATAAAATTATTTTCATATATAATTGATATTGTAAAAAATAATTAAAATATAATATTCTAATTGCAAAATAATAAAAATTAAATTGAATTAATTTTTAATTTTGGAGACGGAGCAACAAATGGATTGTGCATTGGATTTAATGAGAAGATTACCACCCCAGCAAATTGAAAAGAATTTAAGTGATTTAATAGATCTAGTGCCATCTCTTTGTGAAGATCTTTTATCTTCTGTTGATCAACCTTTAAAAATTGCAAAAGATAAAGAATCTGGGAAAGATTATTTACTTTGTGATTATAATAGAGATGGAGATTCTTATAGGTAATTATAAAAAAGTGCTTTATTTTTCTATATTATTTTTCTATATTATATTTTTCTATATTATTTCAATATTATATTTTTATTTTATTATATTTATTTTATTATAATTCTTATCTTAATTCTAAAATATTGTAAATGTAATATTTTAATTTATTATAAAATTATTTTCTAGATCTCCTTGGAGTAATACATATGATCCCCCTTTAGAAGATGGCTCAATGCCTTCTGAAAGACTTAGAAAATTAGAGATAGATGCAAATCACGCATTTGATCAATATAGAGAACTCTATTTTGAAGGTGGAGTTTCTTCTGTTTATCTCTGGGATTTAGATCATGGTTTTGCAGCAGTAATATTGATTAAAAAAGCAGGTGATGGTTCAAAGAAAATTAAAGGCTGTTGGGATTCAATTCATGTAGTAGAAGTTCAAGAAAAATCTAGTGGAAGAATTGCACATTACAAATTAACTTCTACTGCAATGCTTTGGTTACAAACTAATAAACATGGATCTGGAACAATGAATCTTGGTGGAAGTCTTACTAGACAGGTTTGTGAATATTTTTTGTAATTATTTTTTACTTTTTAATTATAAATTTTTCATAATTAATATTTATACAGGATGTTTTATTAGATATTAATGTTAATGTTAAATTTATCTGAATATTATTTTCTATTATCTATCAAAGAAATAAATAATTTTGTAATAAATATATAAATTATAACGTTTATATATTTGTATAAGATTTTGTATAATATTTGTAAATTTTATAAAATAACTAGATTCTTGAATTCCATGCAAGATATTTTATATTTCTTACAAATTAAATGGATTTAGTGAGATACTAAAAAAATTATACTTAATTTGCATATGATTTATTTACAGTAGTAATAATATATATAATTTTGTAAGTTATTTATCTATTTACTATTTATCCTGATATACATATTAATATATGATTAAAGAGATTTATTATAGAAGCCAATTAATATGTATCTTTAAATTTAAGATTGCAGAATAGTTATATAGAAAAAATAAATTTTAATTAGAATTTAATATAAAATGTTTGAATATTTTCATTAAATTTTGAGCGAAAAAAAGAATTCTTAAAACATGTTATTTTCCTTAATTTTTTTAATAAATATGTAAAACAAAATAAATTATTGAAACTGTCCTATTTTTGGAAAAATTTATTTATTTGTAGTAATAAGAAATCAAAAATGATAAAAAGTAAATTAAAATGTAAATCATGTTACAAACATAAGTATAAACAAAAAGAAATTAAACGTTAAGATTTACTTTATATAGATAAAAATTAAGTATATATGCGTATTTGAAACATTTTCAAAATAAAATTCATTTTAAAATATTTAAATTTATTTTTTTATTTATTTTAAGAAATCTTATGTATATTTTAAGAATCTATTTTTTCAAAAATGAAACTTTACTTTAAAAAATTTTATTTTATTTTTTTTTTTTTATAAAGAGTTATATCCTGTTTAATAGTATTATGTGTTGCAAAACATCTTATATAATATCCAATGAATATATAATATATTCCAAAAATGTAGGAACATTCGTTAGAAATTTCTAAAGTAATTTCAAGCAACATTTTATAAAAATTTTTGTTACGACTTTGTTAACAAGTTAACAAAGTTAACAAAAAATATTATAAACTAATATTATATTTTATTCATTGTTCATGATATAATATTTGATATAATTTTTTATTGATAAAGAAATGTATTATTTTAACACAATTTTTTTGACATATGTTGCTTAAACTTGTTCGTGTTCAATCGACGGCATGTAGCTAATGCTACTATCGCAATTTGAATAGGCTATTCATTCCGTAATTGGCTAATATTTTTGATTAACAATTCATTAATAAAGCCATACAAAAGTTTTTACAAAAGAAAATATTGCTTGAAATATCAGGAATTAAATCTCAGGAATTAAATGTTCCTATATTTTTAGGATACTGTGTGCATGCACACGCGTATCTGTGTGTTTATTAAAATTAATTCAAGATTAAATTATTATCTAAATGCAATTAAATTTTCTTTAGGTTGAACAAGATGCTCAAATAAGTGAAAATTCTCCGCATATTGCTAATATTGGTCGTATGGTTGAAGATATGGAAAACAAAATCCGAAATACGCTAAATGAAATTTATTTCGGGAAAACAAAAGATATTGTAAATGGTTTAAGATCTGTTCAATCATTAGCTGATCAAAGACAACAAGCCGCTCTCAGGCAGGATCTCGCGGCAGCTTTGCAAAGGAGAAATGCAAATAATTGATCTTATGAAGAAGATCAGCTTTCTTTCAATTGTGAGGAGTGTCAATAAAAAAAAGAAAAAACAAAGAAATCATAATAATGAAATTAAAATTCGAATGTTGCAATTATTATAATATAAAGGACAATTTCCTGTGATATACAGGGTGCAACGGTAAAGATGAATTTTCCTGAAATATTAATTAAAGAAAAATTAAAGAATAAATAATTAAATATCAATTAATTATGTCGAGATTTTGAATAAAATATTAAGAGACATTACGAGTGTCTAAGCTTTATATATATAAGATGTATTTAAAGGTATGTAACATTTTAAATTAATGTTAATCATTGAAATAATCGATTTATAATATTCATTATATTTATGCTTAAAATTTTTGTTTTCAAATACTTATAAACAAATTTAGATGCTTGAATATTATCTCTTTAAACAATCTTTTTGTTTTATTTTACTATTATTTTGAATATATTCATATTTAATATTAATTTATAAAGCATTGTTATGAAGTTTCTGTACATTGTAATAGTTTCATATTTTATAAATTTTTTATTATATACTTGAATTTGATACAAATATAATTCTATGCAAGTATACGAAACTTTCATAATCTTTATATTTTTTTCGCATTTTCTATGGAATTATTCATTTCTATGTTAATATATAGTTTGTAATGCATGTAGATATAAAGTATAAAATATATTTTATACTTGTATGAACGTATCTTATTTTTACAACAAATAAATTTTTTAAAAAAAAGTTACATATTTACTATACATTCTCGTTCTGTTACATATCTTTAATATATTTCCATGTATATGTGTGTATGTTATATGTATGTATGTGGTATGTATGCTATGCTCATATAAATATGAGCCAAATTATATATATATATATATAATGGCACTCGTAATGTTTTCTAAATCATTAATAATTATTAATAATAGAAAATATAAGAGTATTAATGTTTTAAAATGTAGCAATATTAAAGAGAATATTTGCGAATAAACTTCTAATAAGTTTGTTCAATAATTTTCTGTCTAAGTACTTAATTTCATTAAGTTTTAAATTATTTTAAATTAAAAAATTTAATTTTTTAACTTTCAATTTTATAAAATGAAAATTGATTGATTTTGATAGATAATTGAACTTAAACAAAAATGTTACATAATACTTTCATCATTACATAGAATTGTTTATTTAATGTTATTAAATTTAATTTGTATTCTTATAATTACTATTTCTGGTAATTTTTGTACTAATATTTTTAACATAATAAGTAAACTTTTGAAAACAATACAAATATAAAATTGTGAAGGAAAATGATAAAAATTTCAATTAAATTTTGATATTTTTAATTAACTTAAATGAGTGTAATATTAAGTTAATTAACAAGATAAAAAAATAGCAAAATTATTAAGATTTAGAGTTTTCATAATATATCATTATGAGAACAAAATATTGTCGAAGGTTGATACAAAAGCACCCATGGCTTTTTTCTCATTTATTTATCCATTTATCTTCCATTGATTCCGCCGTATAAACAAATGCTCCTGGTATCCATTTATTTTCTATATTTTATGTTTGTGTTTTATTTCGAATTTCATAATTGTGTACTTTCGTATATACTTGTGTATTTTCATATACCTTACCACAATGTGTATTTGTATATGTATATCCATGTGTAGTATTTGTTTGCCTATATACGCCAATGCTGGTTATTTTCTAAAAATATCTATATATTTTTGTATGTTAAGATTTTATCTTATTATAATTTAACATTTTGCACATTAATTTAATGCGTGTATAATAAAATCAAAGAATAATATTTCAAGAATATTTTTAAATTGAGATAATTATATCTTAAGATATTAGTATATACTCATATTATTTGAAACAATTTTTATTAATTGTTTAGATTTTATTTTTTAATACATAAATAATAATAACTACTTACCAACTATATATATAACTGATAATTTAAAAAATACGATTTTTAATGTTAAAATTATTTTTATAAATAATATTCTCGAAATATTATTTCACAAGATAAAGAATTACTAATTTAAATTTGTTACATGCTTGAAAATGATTTTTACTTTAAAAATTGTTAGAATTCAAATTAATGACCAGCAATGGTGTATAATTAATTAAACCAAATATTGAGAAGCAGAAAAAAAAGGTTTCCGTCTCTCATGGTTGAAATACGACCGTGAGGCCGATTGTTTCGTTTTATTTCAGTTTCTTTTATCGATTAATTCATTTATCTAGGTCGTCTTAATCTTAAATTATTAGTTTGCTTAGATTATAGTAGCTTAGTTGTTTCTTATCATTCATTATTTATATTTTTTAAATTTTCTTATATTTTCATAGATGGTATAATCTTGAAATCGAGTATTCAATGTAACTTAAATGTTACATTATAACTCAAATTTCTAGTCAAAAATCAAAAATTAAGTATATGAAATTTAAAATTTTAGAACTCAAATTTGAAGCTATCCTTAAATTATATGTAAAGAATTTGAGATTCAAACTGAATTCTAAAATTTTGTATTAGAATTCAAGAGTTTAATATCTATCAAGTTTGAAATATCAATTTTAATTTGAAAATATCAAAATTTAAAAACTGTTAAATACAAAACGGTACTATAATATGAATTAAATAAAACCCTTAACAGTTATAAGAAATTAAAAAAAATTCATTAGATCTATGCAAACAAATTAAATTTTACAATTTTGAATATTCTTTATAATTAAAATGTAAATTCTTGTAATTAAAAATGCAAAAATTATATTTTAAATTTTAAATAACATTTGAATTTTTCATATGAATTTAGAAAGTATATTTTTATATATACTTATAGTAATGATTTTTATCAAATTAAGATTACAGATACATCTCCCTAAAATACAAAAAATTGAAAATTTAATTTTAAAAAATGAAAATTTGTAAGACTATTACTAAATAAGGATTTTGAAAAAATAATTTCTAGGGATTTTCAGACATGAATATTTTAAACAATATGTCAATGGCATAGAATTCTAACAAAGATTATAATCATATAAAAAACCGAAACAAGATAATTCTAGATTAAATTGGATTTTCTAAAACATATAATTTTAATAAAAAAAAAAAAGTGACAAACTTGAATTGAAGAAAAAAAAAAAAAAAAAAAAAAAAAAAAAAAAAAAAAAAAAAAAAACAGAATTCTAATAAATATAGGATATCATAAGAATAGAGTTCTAATATAATTGGAATTCTATATTTTAATAGAATTGAAATTTGAGTATAACAAAAAATTTAAAAAATCAAATTTGTATGAAGATGCTCCAGTTCAAGTATATATAGAGCAAAGGAATTATTGTAAGGAAATAAAAATTTTTTAAATAATTAAAATTTTGAAAATATTGAAATCTTCAGTAAAATCATATTTTGAATAAAATTATATATTATTGAAAAATAATTGGAATTCCAATATAAATAGAATTCTAATCATGTTGAAATTTTTTAAATCAAATCAAGATGAAATAGTTTTTTTTTCGAAATTTCTCACTATCAAAACTGTTTTTTAATTCCGATATTTTAAGCCGTCAAAAACATCCATTTTTCAAGTTTAAGCTGATACTGTTTCTTGGTTTATTCTCTTTTTATTCATTTTTTTATTTTTTTTGTTTTGTTTTTATATTTATTTCATTATTTGTAATCCCCTCCTCCTTCACACTTGTTTTTAATTACTCAACTATATATGCTAAAGCACATTTTTCTCTTCCTTTCAGTTTTTTAAATTGTATTCTGACTCTTTATCTTTCCTTGTCATTTCTTTCCCCTTCTTATTCTTTTCTCAAGTGATCCTCACTTTTTCCTCTCTATTTGTTGTTGGTAATAATTCTTACATTAACCACTGATCATCTTGTATTGTATCTTAGGTTTCTTTTAATAATATGTTAACTGAATGTTTTGTTTTTTCTTTAATGTGATGGTGGAGTCTGGACTGAACACAATTATTTATCGATGGCAGTGTTAGTTTTAATGGCGATTACGACTTCTTCACCACATGCCTTCAGCACAGTGCACTGAAAGAATAAAAATTTATATTTTATTTTTCATTTTTTTATTAATATAAACAAATTTTTATTCATTACAATTATAAAAATATTAAATTATTAAATATAAAAAATTATAATATTTCTAAATATAAATAACATTTCTAAACATAAAAAAATTTATAATAAAAAAGATCCTTATAATTTTTAAAATTCTATTATGATTTTATAATTTGATTGGGTATAGTTATTTTATAATATAATTTTAGATAATCACTTAAAATTTGTGTAATAATATATAATAAATATTTTGTTAAAAAAAACTTAAATTTATTTTGAAGATTTATTTAAAATTTAAGATTTTAAAATCTTTTAATTAAAAAAAAAAAAAAAAAAACTTTTAATAATATGAATAATAAATTGTTTTTAATATCAATTAAAAAATAAAAATTTATAATTAAAAATTATAAATAACAATTAATATTCTAATAATTATATAATTTAATCTAAAAATCTAAAAATTTTATAAAAAATAAAATCTTTGTTTAAAAAACAAAATAAATATTTTATATACAATATGTACATATACAAAATATATGGAAATTTATAATATACTTCATAATATAAAAAAAATGGAAAAATATAAAAAATAAATATATATTTTATTAATGAATGTTTTTTTTTTATTTTTATCATTTCTATAATAAATTTGCATAGATTTTTATAACTATTTTTGAACTTTTTACTAATTATATTATAGTGAACTTTTAAATTTATTACATTTTCATTTAATTTAATTCAGATATAATTTTAATATAATTTAAGTTATCTCAAAAAACATTTAAAAAAAAGCTATTATTCATTTAGCAAAATAAAAATACTCACAAGAAGTTCTTTACCAGCCTCATGATCAGCACGTAATTGAGCACCCAGTTCACCATCAGGAATCTTCAAATCTTCACGGAGTTCACCATTATCAGCCATCAGGCATAAGTAGCCATCGTCAGATATGTCTGCTAGCTATGAAATAAAAACAATTATATTATATATTAAAAAAATTGATGTATATAAAATAATCAAAAATAAAAATAAACAAAAAAAATTTCATATTAAAAAAATTCTATAAATAATTATTTCAAAAAATTTCTATTGAAATAGAATAATGAAATATAAATAATATATAAAATATTTTATATGGAATATTATTCAAATGTAAATTAATAATTTTATATAACTGTTTTTAAGTACCTGGTAATCTTCTCGTTTAACAAATGGTACGTCCATGTTGTGCGTAGATGGACAAATATCTTCATACTTTTTTGAAGTGAAAATATCAATGCCTACAAGATGTACCTTGGCATGGCCATGTTTTCCTGTTTTAGAAGTTGACATCTCTACGATTTTACATGGTCGAGATTTCAACATAACAAACCCATTTTTACGCAGAGCCGAACACTGCATTGGGTATGTTACAGAAGCACCAGAGTCTCCAGTTTCAAAATGAGTATCTTCTATATCTGCCATTCTATTATTCTGAAATTATAATTTAAAATAAATTGTCAATTGTATTCAAACATTAGATAAAACAACATTAGACAAACTGCAAAGTAAAATATTTTTGTTTTTTTAAAATAAGATAATAATTATAATAATTATTTATAAAAACTAAAAAATTAATGACTAATAATTCCATTAGATTAAAGTAAATCAATTAAATTTTTATAATAGAAAAATTACAATAGAAAATATTTTTATAAATATTCCATTGTTTCAAATTTTAATATATTTTTATAATATATAATATTTTTCATTGATTTTTTTACTAAATATTTTTATTTTTATATAAAATAATAACTTTATAAATAAAATATATAAAATTTAATATTTTTATACTCAAAGAGAAAAAACAAAAGACAAAATAAAATAATTTATAAAATCATGACATAAAAAAATTTATAAAATTAAAAAAAAAGATAAAATTTATTATTATATTTATAAAATAAATTAATAAATTATTTAATTTTGAATAACATATATAAAACTATAATTCATATAATATTAAAAAATTAATATTAAAATTTGCTTTTTTGATAATAATTACTTGAAAAATTAAAATATTGTTTTTAAAACAAGAATTAAAAATTTATTAATATTATTATTATTAAATTTTATAATTATTTAAAGATATCATTCAAATTTTATAAATATTAAAAGTCAAAAAAATGAATAAAATATAATTTATTTTTAAGAAAAAATTTAATTTATGACAAAATATTAATAAAAATTATTAAAATTAATATTTTATATATATATACATATATATATATATATATATATATATATATATATATATATATAAATATCTTTTAAAAGCTTTTATAAGATACTTACTACTATATGATATAATATTCCAATATGTTTTACGAAAAATTAAAACTTAAAACTATTATAAAGTAATATAATATAAATTTTTAATGAAAACAGAACTACATATCACAATATGCTTTGAAATACTTAGAATGTTTTATTTTTACTTCTTTAAAATAATCATAATGACATATTTAATATTTAATACAATTTTAAATTATAAATAATAAACTCGATAACATATTATAAAAAATTATTTAAAATATTATGAAATATGTTTCATTGTTAGAATGTTTTTAAAATTGTAAAAAAATCAAAGATTTTCAAATTATCATAAATAAAAATAAAAAAAAATTCGAACATTAAGTAAATAAATAATTTCAAGAAACATTTGTAAAATAAATTTAAAACACAAAATATTTCGAAAAGCTTTTGCAAAACTAAAAGAGATATTGAACACGTTGTGTAAGCATAATCTAACCAAAGATTCAATCCAGCTGACAGTTCTTCCAATGTTAAAGTTTCTTTGTGAAAAATTAATTGAATAGTCTCATGAAAGTCGAATTACCTTCGAGTACAAGTTTACTACAGTTTTTTGACCGTTTTCCTTAAGAAGATGGCGCGAAAAGGATTGTATGTAGTTCGTCGTCGAAATTGCCGACTGTCGGAATATATTAAAGAAATCACGGATATAAATTGATCTTAAATACTGCTGTTCTTTATTCTCGAGACTTTTCAATGCACGTTTTACAAACTTGTTCAAGTGATCACAAGTCGATCAGCTAAATTCACCGTGAAAAAGGGAGAACAGACTGGAGATACTCACATGTGATCAAAATGGACACTCTAACCAGAAGATCTGGCTGCGCTTGCGCAAACTGCTAATCGGAGACGGGGGTCACCCGAATAGATCCACGGATTCCGGCTGAGAATATTGTGGGGGTAGAGTTAGATGAGAAATTTCATGTATTGAAAATTTAGTATAATGCGCAAGCGCTATTTTGCATGGTGACTAAAAACTTGGTTAAATTAAATACTATAATACTATAATTTAAAGAAACAAACAGATAAACAAATCAAATATATAATAAATATATTATAGTTATTAGTTGACAAATTATCGATATTAAAATATTAAGATACATTATAAAAAATTATTTATTAAATTGAATTCATTTTTATTTTAAACTAAATTTTAGAAATATTATAAACTTTTTGAATATTAGAATTTTTTTATGTATTTATCGATTTTGATGCATTTAATTTAAAAATGCTTTAATTGTTGGAATTTAATAACTTAAAAATTATTTACATTCAAAGTTTCGTATTTTTAGGAATATTCAAGTTACGTGCATCATGTTAAATTTTTATCCAATTAGAGAATAGAAGCATGCGTGCTAAATTTAAATTATTTTTAAATCAAAGAATTCCATATAATATAATTAATATTTATAATATATAATTATTTATTTAATGAAAACTGTATTGTTATAAATTTGTTATATATTTGCATAAACAATATGTCATAGCCATAATATTTTTTTTTCTAGTTCAGTTTCTTAAATTAGATTTTAAGTTCGTTTTTTATATAAAATGATCGGTTAATGACTTAATCTAAATTAATTGTAATTATAACATAATTTGAATTTTTTATTCAAAAAACTATTTAATTTAGCAATATTGATGTTTTTATTATCCAGATAGCATGAAGAATATAAATATGATAACCAAATTTTTTAACTATAATTTGAATTTTATTCGCATCCAATAAAATTAAATAAAAATCCAATAATAATCAAATAATGTCATATTATAAAAAATTTGTAAAAATTCAATTTTATTTATATATCAATTATATTATTATATTATATTATATAAAATTCATAATTTCGTTTAATCATTAGATATGATTATTGATTGAATAAGTAGAGATTAGAAATAATATGTATTGTTGATAATGATTCGAAAAATTTGAAACTTCCCTTAAACTATAAATTCAATACTTGAATTATTTTCAATAATCGATTCAATTAATATTAATATCAACAATATTATATAAAAAATAATTTTTTAACTATTAGATTCTGATAATTAAAATAATCGTCTTTAAGATTTTGCATGTCAAAATCTACAAAAATATAAAAAATTCAAATAATTTTTATTCTTTTCTAAAATTTAATCTTGATTTATTGATTTTATTTGAAAAGATTCTAAGTATTTTTATAATATTTTTTATAGAAAATATATACAATATAATGAATTCAATTTTGTTTTTCATAGATTTTAATTATATTATTTTATTTATTTCTAATTTATTTTGTTTGATTTGTTTCATTAAATGCAAGCAATATGTAAGGAATTATTTAAATTTTAAATATGAAATAGAAAAAATAATTTAATTACATTTATTTAATTTTATAATGATAATATATATATATATATATATATATATTTTTTTCGTCATATGGTTTTTCATTAATTTAATTTTTGAATTTATTTTATTATATCTATCAATATAAAATACTTAAATAAAATAAAAATTCCACTCAATAATAGATTATTGTATAATTAAAATTAAAAAGAGAAGAATTCTAAGTGAATTTTTGATTATATAAGACTTGTTGATATTTTTATTCCATGTATAAAATACATGAAATACAATAAAATACAAAAAGTTTCTATATTTATCATAAAATCACGAATTATCTATATTATTAAACAAATTTTCTATATTCTTTAAAATCGAAAATATTTTAAATATTAAGAATTTTATTATATTTTATTAATACATTTTGTTCATAGATTTCTTATAAAATAAAATTTTCTTAAAGATATATATATTTTATTTTTAATATAATTATATTAATATAATTATTTAAATATGTTAATTAATATAATAAAATATAAATATATCAACAGTATTTTATTATAAATTTTATAATAAATACACAAGCAAATAAATTATATTGAATGAATTCCTTTGATAAAAGCAGTAACTGATGCAATTGGTGTATCTGGTAAAATTCCA
Source organism: Apis mellifera (assembly GCF_003254395.2). Lineage (NCBI taxonomy): Eukaryota > Metazoa > Arthropoda > Insecta > Hymenoptera > Apidae > Apis > Apis mellifera. Next base: position 506,152 of record NC_037642.1, on the reverse strand, counting down.
TGTCCCAAATTTGCTATATATCGAATTTTACCAAATTTCAATGCCATATCTTTTGCACGATTGATTATTTCTTGCTATAGAAAAAGATTGATTAATTTAATAACAAAAATAAATAAAAACTAAAAATAATTATGTATTAATCAGTTTAAATTATTATAATTTTATAAATATAATATTATTATATTATAAACCTCAGAACCATATAGTGCACATGGATCAAAATTTCCTTGCAAAATAATTTCAGAACCAAATTTTTTTCTTGCTTCTATAGGATCAATTGTCCAATCTAAACCTAATACTTCATAAGTTTTAGATTTTGCTAACATTTCCAAGGAATTTATAGTTGCACCTTTAGGAAAAGCAATCTAAAATTTGTCCTATTTTTAGCAATTTAAAATAAAATAAATATATTTATTTATAAATATATTATAGTATTTATTTTATTTACCATTGGTACTTCAGGAATATTTTCTTTTTTTAGACGCTGTCTGACTTTTTCACTAATTTCTTTTAAATATTTAAATGAGTAATTTTCAAATAATTCATCATTGAGGAAATCACTATGACTTTCAAATACTTGTAATAACTGTAAGAAAAAATTAGTTTAGAATGTATTAGATTACACAACCTATCATGGAGGTATTACTATATTTTGTTTTATTTTTATATTAATTTATAATGAATATAATTATATATTTTTTATTTTTAAAAATAATATTTTAAATAATATAAAATTTATGTTAATAAAGAAGAATTAATACCTGTGCTCCAGCTTTTACTTGCATTACAAGATAATCTATTATGACATTTGTAATAAGTTGTAAAAGTTTATGAGAGTCATCTGGATATTTATATAACCATTCTCGTGCCCTTATCATTGTGGAACTACCTCCACCTTGGATCATATAGCTCATTAATGTCCACTAATAATTCATAAATATGAATACTACTAAAAATTTGTTTTACAACAAAAAACATAAAGAACTTACAATGATATGTTCTTTTAAAAATCATAATATAAATCATATAAAAATTATTTTACTCACTGCTGCACCTGTAAATCCAATTAAGGGTACTTTCCCTTCTAGTTTATATCTTGTTAAAGTTATAGCATCTCCTACATATTTTAAATCTTTTTCTACATTTGGTTGAATTAATCTAACCAAATCTGTTGGATCTTTTAATGGTTTGGGTAAAACTGGTCCCTGTATTTTATAATAAAATTTAATTATATTTATATTTTTTTTAATAAAAGATTTTTTTGATATAAAATTATAAAAATCTTTTTTTAAATATATATATAAATTAAGAAACAAACCATTCCAGGAATCATTTCAACAGTTAAACCCATTGCTTGTGGAATAACTAAGATATCGGAAAAGATAATACCAGCATCTAAATCAAATCGTTTTATAGGTTGTAAAGTTACTTCACAAGCTAATGTAGGTGTTTGACAAATAGAGAAAAAATCATGTTTTGATCTGATCTCTTGAAATTCTGGAAGATATCTTCCAGCTTGACGCATTATCCATATAGGAATACGTTCTGTAGATTCTCCTCTTATAGCTTTTAAAATCAAATCATTTTTTAATGGTGGAAATTTCATTTGTGTCATTATTATCTAAAAAGAATATTACTTTAAAAAAATTGATTCATATTAATTTATAAAATTACAGATATATATTTGATAATTGACATAAAAAAAAATGAAAATAAAATTTTATATAAAAAATTTATAAAAATATTTCTAATTAAGTAATATATTTTAAATAATTTTTATATTATTTTTATAATATTTTTTCAATAAATATTTTTAAAAAATTATTTTTTTCATATACTTACAAAAAATACTCAAAAAAATATAAAAACAATAATATGATAATAAGCTTATATGAATTTTGCACTTTTTAAAATATTTTTTGTTTTTTATTTCAAATTTTCTTAAAATTTTTATTTTTAAAATATAAAATTATTAGATATATATATCTATCGAATTTATATATCTATACTATATATCTATATTATATCTATAATATATCTATATTATATATTTATAAAATAAAATATTTTATCTTAAATTCTTTCTTTTCTTCTTTGTATTATTTATGTAAATATATTAAAAATGATAATAAAATACTCCGATATGAATTGCACTTTTACTCTAGACCATGAACATGGTTAGAAATCTGTTATTATAAATTATAAATTTATAAATTTATTGAATTTTTTTGATACAAAATTTTAAATTATTTTTTTATTTTTATAAAATATTATTGTTTATGCTGACTATTTAGCGATAAAAAAAAGTTTCATTATATTATAAAAAAAATTCATTATGTGATAAAATATTCGTTTATCCGTTCTATATTATTCATACAATAAGATATGTGATAAAATGTACATGCATTACAAAATTTATTAGAAATTCAATAAATTTAATTATTATTACATAATTTAATTCATTATAAAATTAAAGTTACAGACTTATTTGTTAAGTAAATTAAGTAAATTCAAAAAGATTATATATATATGAAATTTAAAACTTTAAGAAAAAAATAAATCTATTATTGAAAATCATTAATTAGAAAAGAAACATAAGAAAATTTTGATTTTCTTCTTAAAAACATAACCATAATAATTATATATATATATAATTTATATATATAAATATATATAATTTAAATATATATATATATATATATATATATATATATATATACATATATATATATATATTTAAATAAATAACATTGAATATAATTTTTGAATTATCTATGAATTTACATTTTATAATTAATTTAACAAATTAACTTTATTTAAATTTAAAAATCTAAAGAAATTCCATTTATTTTGGAAGATAAAAAAAGTTTTATTAATTTTTTTTTAATAGTTTTCAATGTATATAAAATTTATAAATCTATAAATATAAAATCTAAAAATGCAAGTTTTAATGCAAATTTATTAAAAATTATTTATATTTAAAATCAAGTGTTTTTAGCGTATTTTATAGTATGATCATATTATATTCTATCTTTCTATCTATAATCTTATTGGTTTGCACGTGATCTATAATTTAATTTTCATTTATTTTATTTAAAAATATAATAATTGATTTCTAAAATATAATTTAATTCAATTAATTTAATTTAATTTAATTCATTGCTGATATTATTGACTACTATAAATGGCCGAAGAAAAATTCTATTTTAATTAAATAATTTTTAAGATATTATTTATTAGGATTTTTATATTTAATAAGATACATATTTTAATGAAAATTAAATATTTGAAATATGCGGATACACACATTTGATTTATTACATGCCAAAATGTCCACGAGTTTTGTTTAAAATTAATGACTTTTTTTGGATCATAACTCAAAACTATGACATCAAAATAAAATATCAAATACATTAAAAATATTTGATTTTAAATACTACTTAATTTTGTAATTACATTGGATTGTAAAATTAAGACTTTCATTTTCCATGCATCGAAAATTAACAAATAATAAAAAAAGGTCAATAATTTCTTAAAATGAAATTATCGAATTTGAATATTGAAAGAATAAAAAAAAGTAATAGTGAAATTTAAAGAAATAGTGAATTCTTTATAAATAATTTTTAAAAATTTTTATAAATAATTTCTTATAAATAATTTTTCTTGCTCTTAAGAAATAAATTTAAAATTATTTTATTTCACATTCAATGATCATAAATAAATAAATTTTCTCTAGACTAAATATATATTATTTTCATTATTTTTTTTTTAATTAAAAATAAGTTTAAAAAAAGAAAATAGTTACAGATTAAATATTATCAACATTTCAAAATTATAATTTTCAAGATATATAGTTAAGATAAATACAAGTTAATATTAATAATGAAAACTGATGTGAAAATGAATACAAACAAACATATTTAAAAATAAAAATGCAATGTTTTGTTTTATTTATATATATTTCAACAAATAATTCATACAAAAATTTTAATAATTTATTGCTGAATCTATTGTTGAAATATTATATTTTTACTTTTTATTATAATTCTTAATTTTTAATAATTAGTGACTTTCAAGAAAAAAAAACTACACATTTATGCGCAAAAATTAATAATGAAATTATATTATAAAAAAAAATTTTTATTTAAATTGAAAAAAAATAATAATTAGAGATGCGAAAGTATATTATAATATTATAATAAACCATATCGGAGAAAAAAAAATTTTATCTAACAATAACAAAATATAAATATAAATACAATAAAACAAATTAAAATTAATTCTAAATTAAGTATATCACAATTAGTAAATAAAATTAATAAATTTAAATAATAATATATTGATAAAAACAATTTATTGAATTTTACAAAAAGAAAAGTACAATGGCAAAATTAATAGCAGTTTTTTATTTCTAAGATTAATAATAAATAATAATAATAAATAATAATAAAATGATTGAAGTTAAATAAAAAAATATATAAATTTTTAAAACAATATTATATTTAATGAAATAAAAATTAATTTTTTGGTTTCAAGATAAAATGTGTAACAACAATAAAATAAGATTATAATAAAAATAATATATATTGATTAACAATACTGGATTTATTATGTTATTGGAGTTGTTTGTTTTTTCTCAGAAACCATTGTTAAAAATTATAGATTATGATAAAAAAAAATATAAGTTTTAATAAAAAATAAAATTTTAATAAATTTACATTATAATTAATAAAATTATTAATAAAACCATTATGTAAACAACAATCATGTTATAACTTGTATAAAATATATTTTTTTACATATATTCTCAATTTTGTAAAAAATAATATATACTTTTATATTTTTTGTTAAATATAATCATAATATATCATTTTATTTAAAAATTTTTTTGTGAATTATTATTTTGTGAATTGTTAAAATATATGAATAAAATATCTGTCAAAAAAATCTTTGTACATTTCTTATATATATTTATTATTTATCTATATCAAAATTTCAAATTTTAATAAAAGTATATACATAGAATTATTATATATTGTAATACATAATGGATTATATGAAATCATTTTTTTATAAAAAATCTTTTTGAACTGAAATCTAAAGTTTTAATATTCTTTAATTTTTGTATATTCAATTTTGCTTGATTTTTTTTTTTTTTTACAATGTGATGTGAAAAATTAAATATTTTTTATTTGAAAAGTTTTGTTTTATCTTGCATTACTACAGAATTATATTTTAAAAAATGAAAAAGTTATTTAAATTTTTACAAGTAATTTCATCTTCTTCAAATAAAATATTTCTAAGTAAAAAAAATATATATATCATATATATATATATATATCAAATAAAATGAGGTATATATTATCGGTTATATTCTATATATTCATAAAATTTTAAAATTAAAAATAAACAAATTTTTTGAAAAATTAAAAATAAAAAAGAAAAATAATTTATAATAAACATTGTAAATACTAATATAATACTAATATTTATATATATAGATAGCAATTTTTGTAAATATAAAATAATTTTTTGTTAATAAAATATCAGTTAAAAGAAATGAAATCATATTTAATCATATTTTTCCATGACTTTCCATATAACCAAATATAGAAAAAAAAAAATATAAAAATATATAATAATGAATTTCTTCTTATATTGCATTGTATTGTTTTAATTTATTATTACTCTTTTAAATTTTGCTAAAGAAAAGTATTACAAAAAAGATATTTTATTTTATTAATTATCTATATGCATCTTTTAAATATTTTATATATTAATATTGCATTTTTGTAATTATAATTTTTTTAATTATAATTATATATTTCCATATCATTTATATTCTTTAATACTTATATATTCAATCTTTCTTTTATATTTAAATATATTTATATTCAAAATATCAAAAATATCAAAATAATGTTTTCATTTATAAGTTTATCTGTTTATATATAAAACTTTATACTTTCTAATAACTTCATAATTTATATTTTAACTTTTATAAATTTATATATATACAAATTCATTATATATATAAATGTATATATATATATATATATATATATATATATATATATATATCACTATAAAATATACTTTTTTTTTAATTTTTTGCTTAAATACCATTAATTTATAATTTATAATTTTTCTTTTTATTGTTGCCTAATATAAATTTTTTTTTCTTCCTTTGCCTTTTGATTTGTTTAATATTAAATTCCTATATCCTGTTTGATTTTATTAAAGATTACATTAGTTGTGATAGACTAATAGCTTGATCATTACATTGTCTTGATCTCGTAATTCGATTTTTATTTGTGATATCACATCAAATCAATTGTTTATAATCAAATAAATTTACAAGTTTTGATTATACAAGGAAAAAATCAATGAAAAAAAAAATTTTATTTAATCAATTAAAACAGCAGAAAACATTCATAGAAATTCAACTTGTAGAGCACAATTATGTTTAACAGAATGTTATATTTTCAATAATTTTTATAATACAACTTATCACAAATTAATATTCTATTATCTAGTAACAGAAATCTAAGAGAGAATAAGTTACAATGAAATATATTAAGTCAAGCACAATCAAATGTACATGTATTTGGCTAATATTAAAGTTGATTTTTTCAAAAATAAAGCTTTGTATAAAAAAATGTTATTTTATTTTTTTTTATATAGATTCATTTCCTTTCCTATTATATTATATCAATTATTAACTATCAATTATTCTATATAAAAATATTATCTGTATACTTTAATAAAGTTTTATATAAATTCATCCCTTTTTTTATTATATTATATTATCAACTATTTTGTATAAAAATATCATCTGTATATTTTAATGCTTTAATTTTTTTAATTTTCTATGCAATCTGTAAGATCTAATATATATATATTATAATAATTTTAGTATATATTTACTTAATTTTTTATAAATTTGCAAGTGTTTCTACATTTTCTAAAATCAATTGTAGTATTTATTATGAGAATCATAATATTTTCTTGTCTGGTTTTCTATTTTGATTATTGTCCAATAACTTTAGGTTTAGTTTGATAATTTATTTCATAATTTTCTTTAAACAATTTGTAAGAACTATTGACATATAATAGATGAAGATTTATTGATTTATCAATTAATATTATCACAAATCTTTTTCATTTTCATATTTTTTCAAGGATTTTTCTCATTATGTATTTAAAACTTTTTGATGGTTTAAATATACATTGTTTATCTCACTAATATATTATGTTCTGATGTGAATTTTTTCTTGTTTTCTTGTTAGTTTTTCATGACTATCATTTCTATCTATTCCTTTTACATTTTTGTTTCATGTTTTATCTTATTTTTTTTTGATTATTGATTGTTTTTTTTTTTTTAAATTTCTCTTAAATTGTTATTCTTTTTTGATAAATCCTCAGAATTTTTTAGATTTTTTCTTTCTTTATTTCCTTTTGTTTTTTGAACTGTATTGTAATTGTATTTATATAATTATAATTTAAATTATATTATTTATTATTATATTATTATATTTTATTTATTATTATTATTTATTATTATTTATTATTATATTATAATTTAAATTTAAAAATTTTTATCTTTTGCTATGTTATTAATGTATTATTCTTTATTTTTTTTTTCTTTAATCTAAAAATAATTAATAAAAAAAATCTTTTATTTTTGTAGATGATTTTTGCTATTTGCTAAAAAAGCAAATAAATAAATATTATTCTAATAATTTTTCTATATTGATGAATTTATGAATAATTTTAAATCTTTAAGTCTATTGCACATCTAAATCACACATTCCTAACTTATTACTTTTTTTATACCTTTTTTTTTATCTTTTATTGTATTCTACATTTTCAGATTTCTTTTTTTTTTTTTTAGATCTTTTAATAAATCTATTATTTGTCTTTTTTTTTTGCTTATTCTTTCATTCTTTTATTTTCTTATCTATTTTTATTTCTTTATTTATTTTTTCAAACTTGTTTGGGCATTATATCTTTTATTTTACTTTTTTGTAGGCAAGATCATATTAATTACATTCCCTTTTCTTATATATTTTATATCTTATATTTTTTCATATTATTTGTACTCTCTTGCTAGTTTGCATTAATTTTTGAAAATAAAACAAAAAATAATAATATGATTGTATGTATTGTTTTATGGTAGGATTAGCTTAACAGATTAACTTAAAAATATGACCAAAAAATATTAATAACAAATTCATAAACAATATTTAAAAATCACTTTTTCACGTCAATGATTTTCATTTCAATTTTTGTAATAGTTTTTTACATTCATTTTCATTCATTTATATGATTTTAATGTCATAATATCTGTTCTCGAATATAATATCGAATAAATTTTAACAACTATTTATGTTAGAAATTATAAATTTAAAAATTGAGAAAAATAAAAAAAATAGATGATTATAATTTTTTCATAAGGATTTTCTTTGATTTACTATATAATTTTATTTATGAATTATGGATTTATTTTTTTATAAGTTTGAATGTTTTTCATATTCATTTAAAAAATTAATTATATGAGCCCATAATATTGCGATAATATTATTAAAAAATCGACTAATCAAGAAAACTCACGACAATATTATTAGAAAATCATTTGATTTTTTTTAATTGATTATGATATAATATTATTACAACAACAAATTTAATATCACGGCAATTAATTTTAATTTTAATTTTGAGGATGAAAAAAGTATATCATGATTGATTCACATTGTCATTGATTTACTGTTATATAAAAACATACCTTTATAATAATGTAATTCTAGACTTAATAATACAATAAAATAAGACATCCGTTATTTCTTATACTATCTCTTAATTTTCTAACGTGAGAATATATGCGATAATTGTGCTGACAAAAAGAACTTTCTTTAAGATCAGTGATTTTAATTTTATTTAATCTAGAATTTTTAATTATTATACTCAAGATTTAGATTATACATAAATCTCAATTTAATATTTAATAATTAAAAAAATATTAAAAATAAAATAAAAAATGAAATTTGTTTTTTGTAATATATAAAATGTATTTTATTATATTTTATAGTTTAAATCATTTATCTTTATCGAAAATATTTTAAAAACAATAACGTGATATATATTACAAGAAAAATTTATCTTTTATGTATTATTTTATTTTCTTATTTGATATTGTAAAAAAATAATTTAGAACTAATTTAGAATAATTTAGAATTAAGTGTTTGATTTTATAATTAAATGTTTAAATTATAATTACTAAAAAGAAAAAGAAGTTGATTTCAAACATTCTCAAAAATGGATTTCTTAGAATATACTGATGTAATTGCAGAAGTTAAAGGAGCTATGGTAAATATAATATAATATTTAAATTTTTATCAATTAATAAAAATATTTTTCAATTTCTGATACATGTGATATTTGTATTTTATAATTTTATCTATATAATTAATTTTTTTTTAAGGTTAGAATTTTAATTTTGAATTAAATATTATATTTTATAATCATTATAATAAAATTTTGAATAGTAATAATATTTTAATATAAATAAAAATACAAGTTTAATAAATATTAAATAATAAAATTTTAATCAAAATATTTGTAATTAGATGTTTAAGTTATAATTACTAAAATTGAAAAGAAGTTAATTTAAAATATTAAATTGTATAAATTTTTTTTATATAGACTCCTGGACGATTAAAACTCACAGATCAACATTTGATTTTCAAAAATCAAAAGACAGGAAAAGTTGAACAAATTTCAGCGACGGATATGGAAATGGTAAATTATCAGAAGTTTATTGGTACTTGGGGTCTTAGAATATTTCTCAAAAATGGAACATTACATAGGTTTCGTGGATTTAAAGAAGGTGTAAGTAATAGTTAAATTTTTCTTATTTAATATTTTATATATTTTACATTGCATTATTATTTATTTATTAAAACAAAACTTATTTTTAGGATCAAGAAAAAATTGCAAAATTCTTTACTCAAAACTATAAAAAAGATATGCTAGAAAAAGAACTTAGTTTAAAAGGTTGGAATTGGGGCACAGCTAGGTTTAATGGTTCTGTATTAAGTTTTGATGTTGGTCATCATACTGCCTTTGAAATTCCATTGTATGATGTATCGCAATGTAACACTGGTAAAAATGAAGTTACATTGGAATTTCATCAGGTATATTTTTATTATTATATTTTCAATATTTTTATTTTATTTACATTTTTTTTAAAATGAATAAAGATTTAGTTCATAATATTAAAATTTTTGTAATAGAATGATGATGCTCCTGTAAGTTTAATGGAAATGAGATTTCATATTCCGGTTAGTGATAGTGCAGATCAAGATCCAGTAGAAGCATTTCATCAACAAGTTATGGAAAAAGCATCTGTTATTAGTGTCAGTGGAGATGCCATTGCCATATTTAGAGAAATTCAGTGTCTTACACCTCGGTATGTATTTATATTTAATAAATATTAAAAATTAATTTTAAAATATGTAAAAAAACATTTAATAATTATATAGTAAAAATATATATTAAAAAATAAATATTTATTTTTAGTGGTCGTTATGATATAAAAATATTTCAATCATTTTTTCAATTACATGGAAAAACTTTTGATTACAAAATTCCAATGTCAACTGTTTTAAGGCTATTCTTATTACCACATAAAGATAATAGACAAATGTATTTTGTGGTAAGTTTTCAAAAAATTAATTTTATTTTTCTTTATTAATATTTTGTTTTATCTTTATTTATTATTAATTTTATTATTATTATTTTTTTTTTTAGGTCAGTTTAGATCCACCAATTAAACAAGGTCAAACACGTTATCATTATTTAGTATTATTATTCAATCAAGAAGAAGAAACTTCAATTGAACTACCTTTTTCTGAGTAAGTATCAAAATTTTATTAAACTACATTAATAATATTGTAATATATTTTTTATATATTACATAGAAAAGAACTAAAAGAAAAATATGAGGATAAATTACCAAAAGAGTTATCTGGACCAACTTTTGAAGTTTTAGGAAAAGTAATGAAAGTCATTATTAATAGGAAACTTACTGGTCCTGGAAATTTCATTAGGTAAATAAATAAATTATTTAATATATTAAATATATATATTAAATATTATTTATATTAAATATATATATATATATATATATATATATTTTATATACATATTATTATATATATTATATATATATACATATTATATATATATATATATATATATATAATATGTAGGAATATTTCAATTTAGTATAGGATTATTTTTTTTAAATTGTAGCCATTCTGGAACACTTGCAATTAGTTGTTCTTTTAAAGCAGCTGCAGGTTATTTATATCCTTTAGAAAGAGGTTTCATTTATGTTCATAAACCACCAATTCATATTCGTTTTGAAGAAATCGCATCAGTTAATTTTGCCCGTGGTGGAGGTTCTACTAGGTCATTTGATTTTGAAATTGAATTGACTAGTGGTGTTGTTCATACATTTAGTAGTATTGAAAAAGAAGAATATGGGAAACTTTTTGATTTTATTACTTCCAAAAAATTAAGAGTGAAGAATAGAGGCAAGAGTGTAAGCATTTCTAATATAAATATAATTTTTTATTAATCTAAGAACTAAATTTTATTTAGATAATTTTATATTAAGATAAATTTTTTATTTTCTCAATAGGATAAATTAAATTATGATAATGATTTTGGAGATAGCGATCAAGAAGATGAACCAGATGCTTATTTAGCAAGAGTTAAAGCTGAAGCAGAAGAAAGAGATGCAGAAGAAAATCAAGATTCTGAAGAGGAATCTACCGATGAAGATTTCAATCCTAATCAAGTATTATTTTATCATAATTTTAGAAATGTATAAAAATTTACATACAGTATTGCTTGGTTAAATTTAAACTATATTCTAATCAATTTTTAGAATAATTTTATGAAAATTTCATTGTTGGTTTCTAAGTGACATTCAACTAAGTATATTCTATTTTGTATATGTGTGTGTGTGTGTGTGTGTGTGCGCGCGCGCGCGCTCGTGTGTGTGTATTTGGAAATAATTAAATAATTTTTGAAATAATTTTTTATGAAAAAGTAAATCAAAAAAAAAAAACTTTTTCATTTAGAATTCCATATTTTTATATAAATTATATAATATAAATATTATATTATATTATTTATATATTATTTATATAAATTAAGTTTGAAAATTTCAATGAAATTGAATAATTAAAATTTACAAATGAAATTAATAAATTCGATTGGATACAATTATCAATAAGAGATTATTTTAAATATGAAAATAGACAAACATAAAATAAAATTTTATTGTTACAGTTTTTGTTTTTGAAAAAATTAAGAAATCAATCGACGATTTTCAAAAAATAATTTCTAAATGCTATATTTTTTGTTTATTTTCACAAAAAAAAAAAACTAAAAATTTACACATATTATGAAATTGATATTTTAGGATGAGAGTGATGTAGCAGAAGAATATGATAGTAATCCAAATAGTTCAGAAAGTGAAAATGATTCAGATGTTTCTGGAAAAAGTCAAAAAAAAGAAAAAAAGGAAAAAAAAGAAAAGAAATCAAAATCCGCTAAAACTGTGGTAAATATTTTATATATTTATATTTTATTTAAATTATTTTTATATTTTTTAAGGAAAAATCTGCAATTTATCTGCAATATATTTATATTATGAAAAGTTGTATTTATATTATAAAATACAAGAAATTATTTATATTAAAGAAATGAACTAAAATGATTTTAGATGATTAATAGCACATATTATTTTATTTAGTCAGAAAAACCAAGGAAACCTCGAAAACAAAAAAAAGAAAAGGATACAAATAAACCAAAGAGACCCCCAACTGCATTTATGATGTGGTTAAACAGTGCTCGGGAAAGAATTAAAGCTGAAAATCCTGGAATTGCAGTTACAGAAATTGCAAAAAAGGGTGGAGAAATGTGGAGAGAACTTAAAGATAAATCTGTAAGATTAAAGTTATTAATTTATTTGTGCATATTTTTCTATATAAATCAGTTTATGAATAATTATTTAAAATAAACTATTTAAAATGCATATAGGAATGGGAACAAAAAGCAGCAAAGGCAAAAAAAGACTATTCTGCATCAATGAAAGAATATGAAGCTAGTGGAGGTCAAAAAGATAAAAAAGAAAAAGGAGAAAAGAAAAAAAAAGAAAACAAAAAAGAATCTCCTAACAAGCTTATGTCAGGAACCAGTTTTAAAAGTAAAGAGTATATTAGTGATGATGAGAGCAGTAGCGATGAAGACAATAAGGTAAATTAACAATTGAAAAATATAATTTATAAACATTATATTAGTCATATCATTTTGGTTAAATATTTTTATAGAAATCAGAAAAAAAAGGATCGGATGAAGATAGTGAGAAAGAAAAAAAAAAAGGAGATAAACGTACTGCGGTAATTTCATTATTTATATTTTAATAAATTAATACATATTATCATATTTATATAAAGATAATTAAATTATATAATTATTAAATTATTTTTATTTGAATTAATCAAGATTGCTATATACTTTGTATTTTTTATATGTATAAGTATTTATATGTACTTTTTTTTGTATTCTATTATATGTGATTTTATTATAGGAAGATGATGATAAAAAAGTAAAGAAAGGAAAGAAAGAACAATCTGATGAAGGTAGTGATGATGAACCTATTGAAAGTACTCCACCTTCTAGCGAAGCAGAATTTAAAGATAGTGATTAATTAATTATATTTTGTAATTTTTCTTTTAATTTTTTTCTTTCTCTTATACAAGTATGTATTACTTATATTTTTAAAAATATTAAAATGTGTTTTAAAATAATATACTGAATATTTATGCAGTTGATTATTCATTTATGTAAATTTTTTTTAATGTGTTTAGAATATTATAATACATAAACGAGAAAAACAAAAAGTAAGAATATAAAATTTTAAAAGTTAATAATACTTACCAAAAACAAAAAAACATTCTATATTTTTTATTATTAACAAACATTTGATATTATGAATAATTTTCTTTGTGACACATTGAATGTAAATAGAATTGATTTAGAAAAACATTAAAATTAAAATTTTAATATAATTATTATTAATAGAAGTTATTTCATTCATAGATTAATAATAAACAAAGTTGCTAAAGATAAAAATTATCAGAGTTATTATACAAAATGCATATTTACTATTTTTATGTTCAAATAATAAAAAAACGTGAATTGACTTAAAAATAATAGTTTTTTATGTTTAATATCAAATAAATTGGAAATTTGCATTTCTATAAAATGATATCCTTGAGTTAATGTTCTTTTAAATTTCTCTATATTCAATATGCTGTAAAGAAATTCATTTGCAATATCAAATGTTCATCAATAAATATAAAAATAAAAATCAATTTTATTTGAAAGATCAATTGCAGGATATATTGATTAAATATTTTTTGCTTCTTATAAACTTTAAGTTCTTAAAATTGGACTTTTTTTTTTAATTCTTTATAATATAATAATAGCCAGTTGCTGGTTATATGTATAGAAAAAAATTATTTAGAATCTTGTCTTGTATAATATATTTAAAAATTCTTGAAATCGAAGAGAAAATTTAGTTTTTTTATAAGTTCATCATATACATATTTATTATTACACATTTAATTTATAATTATATAAAAATGTTTTTAGTAAATACATAAAAATGTCTTTTTTAGTAACGAAAAAGTAACTTTAAAAAATATTTACAAATATTTACAAGTTTCAAATATGAGTTTTAAAAATATTTAATTTATGACATTAAATATTTTAATATAAGTTATAAGATAAATAAATAGTATTAGAAAATCGTGCATCAAAATTTATGAATTTATGCTTCTTTCGAATATATTGAATTAAAATCCTAATCTATAATTTTAGATTCTAGAATTATTTTTGGCAATTTTTTTATATATATTTGACTAAATTTAATTTTTATTACGTAACGATACTTTCTATTTAAGTATAATTTATATTAAAATATTATCATAAATTAAATATTTTTATTTTTAAAAACTTCTTAAACCAAACTTTAGAATCAAAGTAATTTTCTTTCAAATATATTTTTTCATATTTATTTATTACATTATATTTAATCATGTATTGCTTTAATTGAAACATTTTTGAAAATATCATCTACTGTTTTAAATGTCTGAATTGCTATATAATTGTTATTGCATATAAACATTTATATTCTATAAATATTACTATTAATAATATAATAATAATTTAATATTTTTAAGAACATTTAAAACTTAATTTTAAGAACATTTAAAACTTAATAATATTTAACTAATAATATAAACTAATAGTTGGAAAGAAATAACATAATGCCATCTACCAGGAATATATAAAGATATATTTTCATGTGATAATAAATTATAACTTATGATGTTAATTGTAAATGTTATGATTTTTGTGAATTTGTTATCACAGTTGTTATCATGCTATTATATATAATGATAACATTATACAACATTATACAATTGCTAATAAAATCATATTTAGTTGCATAAAAACATATATTTTAATATATATATAGAACACATCATTTGCTCTTCACTTAATCTTTAATTTAATTTTACTATTTTCAAATCAAAATATAATATTAAACTCTACATATATAAAGCTCTTGTCTAGTATATACTCACTAGAGAGATAGATTAAATCAATTATTTAATTAGCATTTTCTCTATTATTAAATCAGTCAGAATGTAGTATCAGATTTTAAAAATCTAAAATGGAATTGGTCTTTGAGATTCAAGAAAAGAATTATTAATATAGGTAGCGACAATGTAACTAGAAATAAGCAATATGATATGTCTTTAAAAAGGAATTTTTGCAGCAACACTGATCTTGTTACAGATTTATAAGAATTTGGAAAACTGAAAATGTTAATAGCTTACTGTTAATAGCTTATGGACTCATTCTACTCATCAATCAATATGCAGAAGATATTCAAAATACAATATTATAAAATATAAATTATATAAATTTTTATATAAATTTTGTTGTTTGATATTCTTATTTATAAAATTATTCCGAAATTTACAAAAAAATCTTATATTTAATTCAATGTTTGATCATTGATCAATTAAGTGATTTTTTTCTGTGCAATTTTTCGCTAGATACGAACTCTTTTTAATTCTTTTTCCAAAATTTTGAATTTTCCTAAATCGTTTTATCCCAATGATAAATTAAATTCTATCTTGTACTTTGTATTTTTTTTCTAGGTTTAAATCTATTTTTGAATGCATCGGAAAAAAAGTTATTTCAATGCACATTTTGTGATATTTTTAAGAAGTGAAAAAAGAAATCGCATTATGAAGTCTTATGCTAGTTACTTAGGCATGGTTTACAATATTATTAAAAAGCTATTAAAAAAGTTACTAAATCGAATTCAAATAATAGCGCAATAATTTAGACTATACTATTATATACTATTATAAAGCTTAATTCTCTTGTGGCGAATTTTTGTAGAAGAAATTATGTGATGTGACACTTAGTTTTAGAAAAAGCTTAGCTATATATTACATCTTTTCTTAATTAGTAGCATTGTCAATGGAAGTAATATGATATTTATGTATTCTTTTCCTGTGGAAATTTGTTGCAGAGAAATTAAATTATTTTAGAGGATATAATATATCGTATTTGTTCGTCTTTTTATCTAATCATTTTCTCGTGTATAATAATTTAGTGTTTAGTGTTTGAAGAATTAAAAAAGAATTAAAATGATTATAATAAAATAAAAAAAAATAAATTTAAATTGAATTAAACTTTTTTTTAAATAAATTAAGAATATAATAAACTAAATTATTTATGTATAAATTTGATATATCATAGAAATGAATATTAGAGAAAGTACAGGATTTTATGATCTATGCATAAACGTACCAAAAAATGAAATACAAAATTTATATCTTATTTTATTAAAATTATATGAATATGGATTTAAAACAATTGCAATAAATACTGATATAGATGAAAGTGTTCTTGGAACAGATAAGAAAAAAAAAAAGAAAAGTAGTGATAGTGAAATATCACAGAATATTATTTTCAAAACAATTGACATAGAAAATATAAGAAAAAAATTTGATGGAAAATTAAAAATTTTTAATCGAATTACTTTTTTTTGTTCTGATTTTACTAAAACACATATATTAAATCATTGTTCCATATTAAAAAAGTACGATTTATATGCTTTTGCTCCAAAAACTCAAAATGCTTTACAATTTGTATGTTCTCAATTAAATGTAGATATAATAACATTAAAATCAAGTAATATAACTTTTAAGCTCAATAAAAAACTATATGATCAAGCAATTGAAAGAGGGATACATTTTGAAATTCAATTTATAGATCTATTAAATCTTGAGTCTAGGAAGCAAATTATTCATTATTCTCATCTTTTTCATACTTATGGAAGAAGTAAGGTATAAAAATATCCAAATGAAAATATTTTTTTATATTTTTTAATATTTTATATAATTAATTATATGATTATAGTATTAATTATTAAATTATTACTAATAATCTTTATCCAATAGATACTAATTCTAATTATTCTTCTATTTAGTAAAAAAAAATGTTTAATTATATAAATAATAATATAATTTTTAATTAAAATATTTTTTTTTTTTATTCAGAATATAATAATATCAAGTGGCTCAAATGATATTAGCATGATTAGAAATCCTTATGATCTCATAAATTTAGCATATTTATTGGGTTTAAATGAAATTCAAGCAAAAGCTTCAATATTATATCAATGTAAAAAGCTTTTATTACGAGCAGGTAATATATGATTAAATATATTTTTTTAAAATAAAAATTTTTATAAAAATAAAAAAATTTAATAAGATAATTAACTTTTTTACTTTTCATTTTAGAAAGAAGACGCAGAGGAAAAGCTGTTTTTATTATTGAAAATCAAAGGATTTAATTTTACTAAATAAGATTAATTTTTAAAGAATTAATATTTTTATAATTATTTTTATTATTAAATAATTATTTTTATTTATTATATATTAAAATATATAAAAGATTAATTTTTTCACATTTTATTAATTAATTAAATAAAATATTTTTTATTAAGATAAAAGAAGTAAAAAAATAAATATAAAATACAAAAAAAATAATTATTTGAAAAAATATTTTTCATAAAATATTTTAAATGAAAGAAAAAAAATTAAAGAAAATATATAGAATATAATTTTTTTATTTAAGGATTATTTATAAAGAAATCAAATTTGAAAAATTATTATGTAAATATAGAGATATGGTTAAAATGTTATTTGCAGTATAATTTAAGTAAACATATAATATTCAAAATTAATTATTGAAAGTTAATTATTAATAATAGCAATACAAAAAAGAAATTATAGAATATTATTTAACATCAATCATATTTTAGTCATATTTGCATATAACACAACAGATTTTTACATTCAATTTTTTTGAAAATTAAATCTCAAATGAAACAATTTTCCTTTTATTTTTATTTTTTATAAGGAAACAAATTGTACCCAAATATAAGTATTATTACTAGAATTGTATAATTCTGTATGATTTCAATGATTTTCTTAAATAATATTTTTAGGATTAAATGATTTTTTTTTATATTTTAAGAAAGAATAATTATGTTTGAAGAATTTTTTTTTCACATCAATCATTTACAAATTATTATAGATTTTATCTTATATACAATTTTATTCTACAATCAACAAATTGTTATCAATTAAAAATTCTATTAATATTTTACGCTAAAAATATATGATATATAAGTATTCTTATACTGTAAGTAATTTTCCAGAACACCAAGGACATAAATGAAAATTTGATTCAAATATACAAGAATCTTTACAATCTTTTATCTCTGTTAAAACATCTAAAAGTTCTGAAACATTTTTATTTTCTATTTGAGAATCTATTTTTTCTTTTTTTGTTTCTAAAATTAGAGAATCATTGGAATCCATTTCTGAAAAAAGATTAAATTAATTTTTCTCAATTAATACAATTTTTTTATATAAATAAAATTTAGATTAATAAAATCAATATCGATATTATTAATGATATTTAAATAATTCAATATGTAGTATTCATTAAAGTATTTAATAGAAGATCAATATTAAAATTTTAACTATTTAATATCATTTTTCGATATAGATATTTTATAAATATTTCAATAATTATTTGATATCAATCTTTTATTTCTAAATCTTACAAAATCAAGTATTGATTCCTGTTCAGTTTAATGAAGAAAAGTGAAATAAATAAATGCATTAATACTTGGTTTTGATTGTGGTTTTAGAAATGAAAACTAAGTTTGAAAACTAACGAAATTTTCGTAAATGGATATTAATACCGAAATATCAAATTTTTGATTTTATATTAATTTAGCAGTATTAATTTGATATTTTTTTAAGAGCTAAAAAGTTCGTTTAGTTTAATGGAAAATGATACCAAATACTTAAAACTTTGGTAAATATCGATATTTTATGTTATATCTTATATTTCCTAATATTAATTATCATGTACCTGTTTCAATTAAACGATCTGTTCCATTGGAATGTATATATTCCTTTCTAAGAAAATCACTAACCAAAACTTTTAATTTATGCAATTGTTCTTGTTGTTGATTTCTTTGTTCAAGTAACTGTCGAAATATTTTTTCTCTTTCTATTGCTCTATTTTGTAAAACTGCTCTTTGTTTTTGATATAATGTTATGTATTCCCCTAAAAATAAAATATAAAATAAAGAAAAATTCTAAAAAGATGAAAATAAGTCAAATAAAAAATTAAATAATTAATTAAAAGTCACATCTATTTATACCTATTGTTTCTGTTTCACTTTGAAGTTGTAAAACAAGATGTTCAAGCTTCTGTTTTTCTTCTGTAAGTTCTGCAACTTGTTCCATTGTTTCCTTAAATCTTTGTTCAAGTTGTTTTATAGGTTCTGGTACTATAACACTACTTTTATTCGGACTTTCCACATGTGTATTTTCTTCTAAACTTGAAATATTATTATTTGTGATTATAGAATATAAATTATCTTCTGAAACAAAATTCTCTGAATTCTTTTCTTTTAATTTCTCTGTAAGTGCTTGTTTTTCTTTTTCTAATCTTTCTATAGTAATCTAAAATATAATAAAAAATTACATGTATTATAAATAAATGTAAGAAAAATGTTTTATTAAATTAATATTGAGTTAAAATATTAAATTAAGAATTCTTTTAATTTAATTAATTAATTATTTGACATTGATGAAATATAAAAAAATAATTTACTATGGCATGTTGAAGTTCTCGTTGAAAAGTGTTTACATGATGTGATTGTGCTTGATAATGTTGAATTTGATCTGTTATTTGTGCACTTTGAAGTCTTTCTTTTTCAAACTCTTGAAGAATAGCTTCTTTTTCTTTTAATTTTGCTTTTAATTGTTCCAACTCATTTTCTATATTATTTAATTGAATATTTAATTTTCTTCCTATAGAACGTTCTGCTTGAAGTTGTTCAGTTAAATCCAATTTAGCATTACTCTTAAAATTGTATTAAAAATTTATATAATTTCTTTAATTTTATTGAATCATTAATATATTTTAATAATGTTTAATATCATACTTACCAAAGAAACAAAAGCATTTTCCATATCAGTCAATTGTTCTTTTAATTGATGATTTTGCTGAATTGCTCTAGATGCTCCTAATTGTTCACTTTCAAGAGCACTGACCAGTTTTGTTATTTCTGTTTCTTGATTATTTGTTTCTCGTAAATCATTTAAATTTTTTGTTAAGGTATCAATTTGTGAATCCTAAATATGAAAAGAACATTTTTAATAATAAATTTTATATGTATATTTTATTCTATTATAAATTTTATATAATTTTATATTCTATTATAAATTATTATAAATTTTATTATAATAAATTATAAATATTATTTATAATTATTAACAATTTTTATATATTTTCAAATAAATATTTAAAAATTTATATATTCTAATAAATATTTAAAAATAAAATTTTATTATATAATAAATTTAATATAGTAAATTTAAATTTTATTTAAATGATTTTTATTTAATAAATTTTAATTTTAAATTTTAACATTAAAATTATAATAAAATTATAAAATTATAATACCTTTTCAGATAGTATAATGTGAAATCTTTCTTGTTCCAATGTAAGTTCATCTATATTTTTTAGTAAATTATCTATTTGATCTTTACGATCTTGTAAAGGTAATAGATTCTCTACTTTTTCTATTTCTTGTTGTAATTGTTGCTCAAGTTCTGAAATTTTTTCTACATGATTTTGTTCTTTATATTGCAAATCTTCTATAATTTTTTTTTGTATTTTTATCTATATATATAAATAATATTAAATCTTTAAAAAAACCTTATCATTTTTTATAGTATTTTCAAATTTTATAAAGTATATCATACCTTTTCTAACAATTTTGCTTGCTGGGTATCTAATTGTTTAACATAATTTTGATATTGTTTATTAATTTCATCTTTTTCATTATTAACAATTTTTAAAGATTCTTTAGTTTGTGCCAATTCTTGCTCTAAGAGAATTGCTGTATGTTTTTCTTCTTCTGTTATTGACATACCTTTCATCTATAAAAAATAATTAATTACTATTAACATATTATTAATGATATATTAGATATAATATATATCTATATACTTGTTGTATTCTAAGTTCACTTAATGAAAGCAATGCTGTTTTTTCTTGAAGTTCTTGTTGAATAGCAATTAATTCTGTTTTTTTCAAATTTAGTTTTTGCTTTAATTCTGATCCTTCTAAATCCGAATCTTCTTTTTCTTTTTTCAATTGAAAAAATTGTTCATTGAGAGAATCATATTTATTTTGCAATTGATGAAAATTTTTGTTTAGTTCTTCATTATTATTTTTTATGGACAATATTTCCTTTTCTAATTCAAATATACGAATTTGTGAATTTTTTAATTTTTTTGACATTTCCTCTACTTCATCTGAAAAGTGTTTATTTTTTTTTTATTAAAAATTCAAGATCATTATTATATATAAATCAAAAAGATTTAATGAATTGAAATAATAAAATAATAAACCAGAATTTTGTTTTGCACTCTGTTGAGCTTGACAAAGAGCAGATGTAAGTTCTGCTTTTTCTGCTATTAAGATTCCAGTAGTCTGAGTATGAATTTGAACTTGATCTTTCAAAGGATTTATTTCTTGTTCTAATTGTATTTGAAATTCTGTTTCTTTTTCTTTTAACTTGGTTTCTAATTCCAAAATTCTGCTATGCTAACCAATTAAAAATATTTTATTTTTAAAATATTTTTTTAGAATTTTTAAATTTTTGTAAAATTTATATGTATATACTTACAGCATTATTAAGTTTTATATGTAATTCATTAACAATTTTTTTCTGTTCTTCCAAATAGGAATTTAAAAATTGATTATGATTCATTAAATCAAAATCTAGTGATGTTTCTATATGTTCAAATTCATTTGTCAAAACATTTTCAACTGCAGAAGCCATTTCTAAGAGATGTTCTTTTTGTATTTTTGGAAATTCATTTAAATTTAATTTTTCTTCTAATTTTGATATTACATTATTTTCTTGTGTATCTTTCATAGAATTGGTATCTTTCATAGAACAATTTAATTCATTATAATTTATGATATTTTCTGAAGTTACCATTGAATTCATAAGTACATCATTTTTTTGAAATTCTTGAATTGTATGACTATTATCTTTCGAAGTTTCCATTGTTAATACATTGCTTATAACTTCTAAATTCAATTTATTGGTTTCTGCATTGGTTTGACACTGTAAATTCAAAAAAAATAATAAAAAAGAGTTTTTAAAAAAATATTTTAAAAAATTTTATATTTTATATTAAATGTGTATATATATATATAATAAAATATAATTAATATTATATTATATTACAAAAATTGCATTATAATCAGAAATTGCATATATAAAGTTCTAAATTAATAAAATATTTAAATTTCTAAATTAAAAGTTCTAAATTAAAATAAAATGTATAAATTTAATTCACCTGTGAAGATAATAAATCCAATGTATGTTTTTGTTTTATAGAACCATCTTGATTATTTTGCATTTTACTTAATTGAAATTCCCTGAGCTATATAAAATTAAAAATATTATAAAATATAAGTAATTATAATATTAGATATATTAATAATTTGTTAAAATTTATAAAAATATTCTTAAATATATAAATATTCTTAAAAATATTCTTTAATGTTTTAAAATTTAAATATTATATGCAACATTAATATTTATCATTGATAACAAATAATATACAAATAATTTGACAGCTAAAATAACCTAAATATTTATAAACATAAAAATGAAAAATAGATATATAATTAAAATATTGCATTAAAATTAATATTATATTAAAAATTTATAAAATAATATAATTTTAAATATAAATTTTTATGTAAAAATCAAATATAAAAAAGATATTTATATAACTATCTATTTTTTAAAACGTATATAATGTTATACCTTTCTTTTAGCGGCCAAAAGTTTTTCACTTTTACTTAAATTCATGTTGAAATATGACATGAAAATTAATAAATGAAATTCTTAATTTTGTTTTAGCACAAATATTTACATCAACATAATTAAAAATATTGTACTATATATCAAGGTTATCTCATGCCTATAAATTACTTTTCCATTCCATCCATTGATTTAATTATTTACTTAGATATACAACAATATAATATCATAAACATACAATATATAATATCATATCATATCATTAATAAATTGCGCCATCTATAAAAAATAAATTTTATAAAAAATATTAAATATAAATGAAAACGCGAAAATACAGTTTTTTATAAATGTAATAATAAAAATATATTTTTAAGTTATATAAATATATTTCACTATTATATATTTATATACTATATCACATATTTAAATAGAGAGAAAGAGAAAAAGAGGCGAGAAAGAAAGAGTATTTAATATATAAATTTTTCATTATTAATAATAAAATTCTAAATTATTTTGATAAAAGAAAAAAAAAAGTTTTTAAAAATAAAAATATTTTATATAATTGTAACAGAAAACCCTAGCTAGAAATTTGAAGTTTTTCACTAATAATTTTAGTTAGTAATATAACTGTGAATTGGTACGATGAAAACGTAAAATTGTGTAAAATTTTCCTGAGAATTTTCAACTTTTGTGAAAGATTAATACAAAAGTAAAATATTAATATTTTATTTTATATTCGTTACTTTTATAAATTTATACTTTATTTCACATAAATTTATACATCACAATATAAATAATAAAATATTAAATATTTATTTAAAGAATAAATTATAATATATTATTATCGAAAAAGAAATTTGATTATAAAAATGGTTATATCTTTATTATATACATTTTATCTTAGATTATATCAATAGTTTTATTTTTATTTTTATAGTATTTTTAATAAAATTATTTTCTTAGAAACCATATATAATGAATATTATATTATATAAATATAAAAATAAATATTTAATACTCTAGATTAAAAATTTCGTAAAAATTAAAACAAATATTAATTTTTGATATTATTATTCAATATTATAATATGTATATTATAATATGTAATATTTTATATTTTATCAATATAATATTAATATAATTAATATAATTAATATAATATTATATATAATTATAAATTATAGATTATAAATTTAATTTCTTTGAAGGTATCAATATGGGTGTTCCTTCAGTTAGAAATCCCGAAGCTATGGATGTTGAAATAATTTTTGATGGTCAAAATGGTGATGGAGATGTTTGTGAAAAAAAAGATGCTGATCTTCAAACGGTATATGATATTCGTGAGCATACCCGTCAAATAGAAAAAGCTGTACAGAGCAAAGAACCTCGTTTTATTTTAAGAGCCTTGCGTACATTACCGAATACACGTCGTAGATTAAATTCAAATGTTTTACGTGGTGTAATATTAAGTTTATATTCAAAACCATGTGCAGAACGTGATGCATTATTATCATGGTTAGAAGAATCTACAGAATCCGAAGAAACACAAAAACTTCGTATTTCTACTATGAATCCATTACCTGAAATTGATGCTTATATTCATTTATTAGTTCTTGTACGCTTAATTGATACTAGAAAATATGAAGAAGCTGTTCAATGTTCTGAAACATTATTGCAAAAAATTATTGCTCAAAATAGACGAACAATTGATTTGATTGCTGCCAAGTGTTATTTTTATTATTCAAGAGCGTATGAATTAGTTGGAAGATTAGATAAAATACGTGGATTATTACATTTGAGATTAAGAACAGCAACACTTAGAAATGATTTTGAAGGACAAGCTGTTTTAATTAATTGTTTATTGCGGAACTATTTACATTATAATTTATATGATCAAGCAGATAAACTTGTATTGAAATCAACTTTCCCAGAATCTGCTAGTAATAATGAATGGGCCAGATTTTTATATTATTTGGGACGTATTAAAGCAGCTAGATTAGAATATTCTGCTGCTCACAAATATTTAGTACAGGTAAATTAAATTAATAATTTTTTTGATATATAAATTTTTATAAATTATTATCAGAAATTATCAGAAATTTAATATGTTATCAGTATATATCATTGATAATTTATTTAAATATTATTTCAATATTAAATATCGATTTTATTAATAAAAAATTTTTTAATTATTAAAAATTAATTGTTTAAATAATTATTTAAATAATTTATAATAAATAAAATATTTTAATAAAATAAAATATTTCTTTCTGTATAATGTATTAATGAATTAAAAATTTAAAATAAAAATTAGATAATTTTATTACATTTATTATATTGTATTATTTTATTTTTATATTTTTATTATATTATTTATTATTTATTATATTTTTTATTTATATTATTATATATATACATTTATTTATTATATTTATTTATTTTTTTTAGATACAAATATAACAATATATTATATAAAATTATAATATATTAATGTTAATTTTAAAATAAAAATTATATAATTTTATTATATTTAATATTATTTGAAAATATTTTTTTTATAGGCTCTTAGAAAGGCTCCACAGAGTACTGCAGTTGGTTTTCGCCAAACAGTTCAAAAATTAGCTGTTACAGTGGAACTTCTACTTGGAGATATTCCAGAACGTCAAACTTTCAGACAAGCTGCAATGCGTCGTGCATTAGCTCCATATTTTCAATTGACTCAAGCTGTGCGTTTAGGAAATCTTCAACGTTTTGGAGAAGTTTTAGAAAACTTTGGTCCACAATTTAGAGCAGATCATACATTTACTTTAATTCTTAGATTGAGACACAATGTTATTAAAACTGCAATTAGATCAATTGGACTATCTTATTCCAGAATTTCTCCTGCTGATATTGCAAAGAAACTTGGTTTAGATTCTAGTGTTGATGCAGAATTTATTGTTGCTAAAGCTATTAGAGATGGTGTAATTGAAGCTACTTTAGAACCAGAAAATGGATACATGCGTAGCAAAGAAACTACAGATATTTATTGCACTAAAGAACCATTACTTGCATTTCATCAAAGAATTACTTTCTGTTTAGACTTACATAATCAAAGTGTTAAAGCTATGAGATATCCTCCAAAATCATATGGCAAAGATCTTGAATCAGCTGAAGAACGTAGAGAAAGAGAACAACAAGATTTAGAACTTGCTAAAGAAATGGCAGAAGAAGATGATGATGGATTTCCTTAAATTATTCTTTTTTTAACATATTTAATTAATAAAATGATTTATTAAAGAAATTTTTCTTATTACATTTTCTTATATTTAACAGTTGTACAAGACAATTATACAATATGAATATAAATTAAAAAATTTAAAATATTCAAAAATTTTATAAAAATGTACTTTTTGAAATAAAAAAGAATTATAAATGATATAGATTTCAAGAATCAATTATAAATACATTTTTTTTTTATTAAATATTTCAAATTTGATAAATGAATTTTATTTTTATTATATTAATATTTTAATATTAATCTTTTACTTATATAAATAATCTATATAAAATCTTTAACTTATATAAATAAGTTATAAATTATTAAAAAATAACTTATAAACTTTAGAGATTTCTTATTTTTGAAGAAATTACTTTCTTTCATATAATCATTTTAATTTCTTTTTATAAAATAATTTAAAATATGTTTGCCTTGTTATTTTAATTTTTTTAATAAAAAAAGGAATTAAACATAGATATAATATATAATATATAATACATAATTATAATAAATATAATATAAAATATAATATTAGATATTAAATATTATAATTTTTAAAAAATAAATTATTATTTAATATTATTATTTATTTTTGACTTTTTTAAAAAAATATTTTTCTATAAGAAAAGAATTTTTAAAAGTATAAATAATAAAAAAGAAAAAAATGATGATTATATTTTAATATATATTTATTTACATAATTATATATTCATAAATAAAATTGATTTATTAAATTGTAACAAATTATTTAATTACATTAACTATCATTATATAGTACAATCATTATGATATTTTCACTGTACAAGATTTTTTTTTCTGTTTTTTCCATTTGTACAAATTTAACAATAAATGTACGAATAAATTTTATGTATTAATTAACTGCTAAATTATTTATAATAAGTAATCCATTAATCCCATCATTAAATTGTTCATATAATGATAATTAAAAAGTTAATAAAGATCTTTGGTTATTGGTTTCATGGAATACTGTTGCTTTTTGGAAATTTTCTGCATTTTTTCTAATCAGTCTGAAATAATAAAATTTTTATTATTTATTATAATAAATTAATAATAATAAATAAATTTTTTTATATATATAATTATAAGAATTTTACATTTAAAAATATTTTTTAAAATATTTAAAATAAATTATAAGCAATAGAAGTATTATTATAAAATATAGTATTTATAAATAATTAAATTTTGCATACATTAAATTTTTAATTCAAAAATATAAATATATAAATTTTAAATTTGTAATAAATTATCTTACCTTGTTTTATTTTAAGAATATGATAAATTATTAAGGAAAATAAAAATAATTTTTTGTTCACTAATATTTGAACACCATCTCCTCTAAGACTTGTATTTGGTGTCAAAAATTTATTTCTTCTATCATCTTCAACATTAACATCACGATAACTGTGATGTATTTTTCCAAAACAAAGAAGATTCATATTTCTATGAATTCCTTTGCAATCATATTCTTCAAAACCATCACATTGACATGTATTTAATTTTGCAGCTTTTTCTTGTCTTGTCAAAATATTTATCGAGTTTCTACATCTAAAATATTTTCTTTAAGATATCATACATGTATATCAATAAATTTATTACTTTATAAAATAAAATTCAATCGACATCTTCTTTTATTATTAATATAATGTAAATAATATTAATATATTCGTTGAATCTAGAAATCAAAACAAAAGTTAATACGTAAAAATGTCGATTGAGATTTATTTATTAAATTATAAGCAATTTAAATTCGCGGTGAATGAAGCAGAAATAGAATGTGATAAGAATGTAACAAAGATAAAACAATCTCATTCTCTTTCCGTCTCGCTTTTAATTTAATGCAAATTTCAATTATTTATAATTGCATATAAATAAGTTTTAACAAACATTTTTGTATACCAACTTTTATATATATATATATATATATATATATTTTTTTTGTTTTTTATTAATCTTTTATTATTTATACTTAAGTATCTCACGAATATATTAACATTTTATATTTATATATTAATTATATATTAAAATATTATTTACCGTCGAGTACATTTCCGTCCTTGAAACATACTTTTACAATATTTATTATAATATGCAAGTGCAGTTTGACAAAGAGCATCTGCATTACAAATCCAAGTCGCTATTCTGCAAGATATTCTTGTCTTATTCATTGCCATTGTTACAGATGATCTACATATTTCTACTCTTTGTTTTGATTGTAGGCATAATTCGTTTTCACATTCACACTATATAAATAAAAATACAATATTTTTCATTAAAAATTTGCATTTTATATATATTTGTATATTGCAAATATCATCTAATCATAATTTATAGTTATTATAATTATAATTTATTTTTTAAAATATTCAAAAATTTTTAACTTATTTTAACTTAATATAATAATTGAATTTTTAATAAGCAATCTAAGAAATATAAGCAATATAAGCAATATAAGAAATAAATTTGATTAAAATTTTTTAACATAATAGCTTTAGTTTTATTTAAGTTATTTATTGTATTTTTTATGTAAAAATAAATAAAAAGATTAAAATAAAATTTTATCAAATTCTTATATTTTAGAAAATCGCGAATGAATTATGAGTCAAGTTGACGAATTTTTATTTTCATTTGATGAATTTCATTGAACTTTTTTAAAAATCAAATAATCTATAAATTTTCAAATTTGATTTTTTTAAACAGTAATTTTTAAAAAAAAATTATTTTTTATATAATTCAAAATTATTTTTGCATGATAGAATAACTATCAATAATTCATGTTTAAATTTAATAAATTAATTAATTAATTTCATTCGTATTTAAAAAATTTTCAAAGTTTTTACTTGAAAAGTTTAAAATTTTATTCTCTTTTTTCTTATTTTTGCATGTATGTAGAATCGCTATTTATTCTTAACATTAGTTATTTCTATATATTATTTATAATATATTATTTTTATATGTATATAAATTTGTATTATAAATTATAAAATTTACAATAAATTTATAATATATAATAAATATTAAAATAACTATCAGATGCATCATCAAATGTTGAGGTGTGTGTATATATATATATTGACATTAATTAGAATAAATATTATTTATATTTTAAACAGAAATAATATATACCGTCATAAGTTCTTTGCCCTCATCGGTACTTGTAAGAGCAATAAGGGCATGTTGACAGCTCTCGGAACAATCATTATCTTCAAGAATGGGTGCACAGCCTGTAAAATAATGTTGTAGAGCAGTACCACAGCCTGTTCTGAAGGCGCATTTTAGTTTTGCTTCTTCACACCTTATTATCGAACTTTTCACAGTATTCCACATTATTGTACTAAATAATATCATACTCAACAAGAGTATGTTTAAGCGGTCGAACCAACGTGACATCTTTCTAAAATAGTTATAAAATAATTCAAAATATAAAGTATGTAAAGATTTAATTAAATTTAATAAGTAAATTTAAAAAAATTTAATTAAAGAATTGTCAAATTTGAATTCAAAATTTACAAACTTTAACTCAATTTTAAAACTTAATTTAAAATTTTTGTTTGTGTTTATATATCTTATCTTTAAGAAATACATAGAATGTTAATTTTTTTGTATAATATTTGAAAGATCGAGTATAGAGGCTAAAGTAAACACAAAAGTGATACACAAAAATATTAATTTTTTAATTTTTTACGCTTATTTATTAAATTATAAGTAATTAAAGTTTGCATTAGACGAAAAGAGATTTTTGTTTCTGTTATGCTGTTATCGCATTTTTATCTAATGCTTCATCTAATGTGAACTTAAATTGCTTATAGCTTAATTAAGTCTCGCCATATTTTTTATATTTATTTTAACTTCTAAAATAGATCTTTTAAAAGTATCTCACTAATATAACACTCTATATGATAATATATATAATCTTTATATATGTAAGATAATGTATAATAGAAAAAAAGAAAGATTATCTTTAAATTTTATATTTATATAAAATCGATTTATACATAATAAAAACAAAATAAAATATAAAAAAGTTGCAATTATTTAATTATTATTTTAATTTCGTCTTATATTTAAATTCAGTTTTATTTTATATTTGAAAATTATTGATTTGATTTAAATAGATTTGAGGATTTTTCATTATGTTAATATACATATAATTTCTTTTATGTGAACTATTGTATAAAGTTCTATTTTCTAAACAATTTAATATACTTATTATCTTAAATAATAAACTTTTAATAAACTTTTTAATAAACTTATTTTAATATTATTTTTTATTTACTTGATTATAGCAGAATAAACATTTTTAAGAATAGGAAAATTTTATATTATTTTTTAATTGTATATGTTATAAAAAATCAAATAAAAATATTATTTATTATTATTTTTTTTATTCTCACATATATTTTATTTGTTTATTAATAAATAAGAGATAAATAAGAATTCTTTTATATGAATTCATTTTTTAATATTATAAAATATCTTAATAATTTTTTATATCAATATACAATTATGCATAAAAGAATTAAACTGAAATTGTATCTTATATATATGTTTATTTAATCATTATTCATTATTTATAATAACATATATTATTAAATATAATTTAACATTGTATTAAACTGAAAAGTAAGTTTACGAATTTTTGTTATGAACAGATACTTGAAGGAATATTCTTAAAATAAATCTCTGTATCATTTAAGTTAATAAAAAGATTTTGCTAGTCAATTTTAGGAATTACAAATACCATTATAGATTGATATCTTCTAAACTTAAGATAATTTGCAAATCTAAAATGATTCGATGTAAACAATTTTGAATTTAATATAAATTTTTTGGAAGTCTTTTTCTTCGATATAAAAATCGAAAGATTTTACAACTTTACATGAATATTTTTTAATTATTTATCCTCAATGCAATAAATGTTAAATTTATGTGTATATATATATATATATATAGAATGTCTATCAATTTATTCGAAATTATTTTTGTTTACTGAAAAAAAAAAATTAAATTATTTCCAAAAGCAATATTGATATCTACATATTATTAACATTCAAATGATTGCGATTAATAATGAAAAAAATATCTATATATAAAAAGACATCGCTGTTAATATTAATGGGATAACATGATTGAATGTTTTCTGTTTTAAATCCCCATTTTCATGTTCTTAACTAGATACTATATATTAGAAAAACGGAATATGTAGTAAAAGTGGGGATAAAGGAGAGCACGTGCGTAAGCATGCAGTGAAAGAAGAGAGGGGGAGATTCTACCTGAGAGCGCTTCATTGCCAGCGTTAATGCCGATGCTGTTGCGCACCAGCCCCAAAATGGACCACCAAGACGTTGCAGACGTGGCAACGAGGGACAGATGGTCAGCCCTATAGACCCTCAGTGATCATCAACTTTACTTTATACTCAAATTTAAATCTTATTTTGGACTAATGTAATAAGAAGAAATGTTGAAATAGTTACATATGATATGATTATTTATTTGCGATTTAAAATGTTCAACCAATGTCTATGATAATTTCATTCATTTAAGATATTAAATCGATATTGATTCAGGAAAACAGTTTATTATGAGCAAATAGTACTTAAATAAATATTGACGAAGAAGACAAATATTTAGTTGAAATGGAACACTGCCTTCCTGATATAGTATTTGTAGTTTAGTATTTATTTTTCATAAATAGTATTTGAAAATTATTAAAAGAATATAATAAAAAAATAATAGTTGGTGAAATTTTATTACAAAATTTTATTTGTGTTTGAAATTATTTTAATTATATAAAAATAAAATTTTTAATTTATAATCATTCAAAATATATATATATATCTTTTTAATAAATTATCAAATATGAAAAATATTTGATATAAAAAAAGATAAAAAATGATTATTTTTTATATTATTTTTATCTTACTATTTATTTTATTTAATGCAATAATAACAAAATAATTATATCTATCTTATATTGAAATGTCAATTAATTAATTTATTATTTATTGCTTTATGTAATTAATCATGGCAGCAAATCAAAGTAAAAAATAGAAATAATTTTTACAACATATATTTGTTAAATTTTTTATTATATTATATTAATAAATTAAATACTAAATATACTATTATATATATATATATATATATATATATATGTATATATTATATTAATCGAATTATTATAATATATATTTATAGTTATTATATATATATATATATATATATATATATATATATATATATATATATATATAAATATATATTATAATAATTCGATTAATATAATATATACAGTAATATATCAATATAGAATATGAGAAAAAAATTATAATTTATTATAATCTTTTATAATTTATTAATACTATTATTTTGATTATATTAATATTATTATCTTGATTGTATTTCATTTTGTTTGAAATTATTTTGTTATCTCATAAATGTACCTTTTATTTATTCTATATTTTTTTCATTTTCATGATTTATAATTTTGAAAATGTGATATAAATATAAATTAAAATATAA
The DNA here is from genome assembly GCF_003254395.2 of Apis mellifera. Lineage (NCBI taxonomy): Eukaryota > Metazoa > Arthropoda > Insecta > Hymenoptera > Apidae > Apis > Apis mellifera. The sequence continues at coordinate 472,748 of NC_037642.1, read as the reverse complement.
AAATACAATTTATATATTATGCTATGTATAATTTATTTTATATTGTTATAAAATGTTTTGCAATATCATAAAAATGCAAATAAAAAAATTAATATTTAATGACATTTAATTGATGTTATATTTAATCATGTTAATTGATATTATTAATTGAATTTTATTATTATAATAATATCAAACTTCTTATTTTACAAAATTTAATATATTGTCATTCATTATAATAAATATATAATATATAAAATATAAAAAAAATATATAAAATATAATAATACAAATAATATTTTGATTAATTTAATATTATTCTATTTAATAAAAAATTTCAATCATTATTATATTATTAATTATATTACTTTCATTTGTACTCAATATTTATGTATATAAATAAAATAATAATTTAAATGTATTAATTTAATATATCAATTTAGTTTTTTCAAAAATTGAGCTTAAAAAACAAATATTAATATGACTATATCTAAAAATAATAAAAAATATGTTTATAAATTTGTTCGATAGAAAATTAAAATAAAAAGATTTTAGAATACGAACCTTATAAATAATCACATTGTTTTGTGACAACAGCCGTGAAAAATAAAATTTAAAATTCCAAATATAGCTAATTTGTGAATGATTTAAAAATTACGATTTCGTGTTAAGAAATCATAATACACTAGAAAGGAATAATATACAGAAAGAAAGGAAAAGAGAAACTAATAAACATACGATCACCGAGGCACTACTTAGATTGAGTTGTGACGGCTTACCCCGCTGTGTCGAGAAGCTGCGCGCGTCGTTTCTTTCCCCTTCTACTAGTCTACTGGCCCAAGCTGAGAAGTTTACTGATACATTTAAACTAAAATTTGAAAAATATTATTGTAAAAACTATCTTTAATATAGAATTTATATATATTTAATTAAAGTTTAATCAAAATTTATAAAAATTGTTATTTTACATATATAATTTATATATTTATGTAAGAATAAAAATTAATTAAAATAAATTAAAGTAAAAAAAAAATTTTTACAAGAAATTATAAAAAATTTTCTGTAAATAAGAACATAAATATTATTTTAATATTTTTCTAGATTTTTGTAATAATTTTATCAAATTTAGAATCAATTTTATAAAAATCTACAAATTTGTTCCTATTACAAGAATATTTCATAGCCATTACTACTTCTATCTTCCACCCACAGGGGTCCAAGGTGCCCCAACCTGCTTGGCTGATTGAGACACCAGCCTGGTTCCAACACCACCCTCTTCACTCCCGTCCTCAACCAAGCCCTTCGAAGAACGACGTTGAACAGTCCAGCATTTAGATGCGTTCAGTTCTTTCTTACATTTCTTCTTCTTCCATTGCCGACCTTCCATCGAGCTCCTTTTCAGTCTTCTTACTACTTCTATTCCTTACCACAAACATTCACCAGGCAGCTGTGATTCTCAACTTAATTTCACTTCTTTTAAATGAGAAGCAGTGAACAGCAATGAAATTAATTATTTGAATATAAATTAAATCAATTATGATTTTATAAAAAGAATGAAAAATAAACGAAATCGTGGAATATAATTCATAAATTTTTTATTATATTTATATGATTTATATAAAAATTATTTTTAAATTAAAATTATTCATATTTTTTATTAAATGAAATTGTACAAAAATAAATGTTTTAAATATATAATTTGTAACTTTCTGTTTATGCAAATATTATATATTAATATTATATGAATATTATATTAAATGAATGAGAAGATTAAATAACAATATTTGTTTTTGGATTAACAAATTAGTAAGCGCATATCTAAGTTTAAAATATAATAATAAGTGTTTCTGTCATTATTTATTTAAAATTGATTTTCAAATAAAATTGAAGATTTTAAAAGTTTTATTTAAATAAAAAAAATTTGTTTTTAATTTATTTATTAATTTGTTTTTTCATTATTTTTTATGATATTTTATAAAGTGTAAAATATCATAAAAATATCTAAGATTTATAATGAATTATTCTTTCAACTATGAGGAAATTTGAAATTGATCAAATTAAGATTGACATCAAGATTATACCTTTTAATTCAGAATATATCATAAGAAATGATGATTAAAAAATTGATAAGAAATGATTATTAAAAAATTTTAATATAAAACGAATGTTTTGCTAAAATAAATATCATAAATAATCATTTGATCTGAGAGAAAAATATTTATATAAACGATAATTCACGAAACATAGATATATATATGTCTCAATGTTAATTCGTTGCACATAAATGCTTTAATAACATAATTGAACAATTATATAATAAGATAAATAGTCAATAAGATTAAATAGTCAACATTATTATAAATTTAATTATTCAATAATATAAATTTATGAATTTTATTATATAACGAGTGAAAATTCAAAAAATCATATATATATAAGCATTTCATAAGAAATTTATTGTATTTAATATATAATTGAAAATTTTATATTAAAATTATTAAAAATAATGAAAATAATTATACTTTTATATTCAATTTAAACAATTATAATTATATATATGAAACAATTTATAATTTTATATATATAACTTATAATTTTATTTTATTCATTTAATAGCAGTATTTTAAATATCATCTATTACAATATATTGCATTTATCATTCTTTTTCAAAAAATATGTAATAATCTAATACAATAATAATAATCTACAATAATAATAATATAATAATAATGTAATACAATAATATAATATAATAATAATATTAAATTATGTGTAATATCTATTAAACACATTAAATATTTGCAATTAATAATAAATTTTATTATATTAAATATATAAATATTAGATTAATATTTCAACATTAAGAAAGATACAAGAAGAAATATACAAAAAGTTAGTAAGAGAGTTCTCTTTCTTTTTCTGTCTTTGTTTCTCTCTTCTTTCTTTTCCATCCCTCTCTCTCTCTCTTTTCTTTCCGCTTTTCTCTTCTCTTTTTTCCGCTTTTTTCTTCTCCCTCTTCTTACTATCAGTTTCTTTCGATGGTCTTTTTGATCTTTTCAAAGCAATTGTCCAAAGCAAGCGAGAACCTGCTTGAGGCAATAACGACTGCAGGCTCGACTTATCCTATATCTTCTGACATCTTAATAAAGTAATCGATCAATTTCTTGAAATCTTTCTTTTTCATTTGAGTTATGTTTCAAAGATCTTCAAAAGAAGACTTTCTATTTCATTCAATATGATTTACAGAATGTTTCTATTACATATTTATTATATATTAATATTTTAGAAATTGTATTTTCTCATTTAACAAATAAATTTTGAGACTTTTGAAAAAATTAATCATAAAAGATAAAGAAAACCTTAAATATAAAATTTTAATTTAGATATTTATTAGTTTCCAAAATATTAATGGAATTAATTTTCGGTATATATTAAATTCTATATAAATATATTCTATATAAATTCTACTAATACAATTATTTTGTAAAATTTTGTTATTGTCAAATATCTAATAATTGATCTTGATTATAATATATTTGATATAAAACATTCAGTTAAATTGATTTAATAACTATTACGAAATCTCTTCTATTCAAAACATTACAAAATAATAACCATATTTATTTGCTAAATGCCTTTTATCTATAAATTTTTATTTATAGTCTTTTTCTACTTTTATTCGTAGAATATTATACTTGACATTTGATAAATTAAATATATTTCATTCTTTGATAAATAATTAGATTTTTGGATTGTAAATGAGATATTCTATAAGTCTTGAAATCAATGTAATTTGTATGTAGACGTTATCATATTCAATATTCTATGATAATGACTTCTACAATGAAAATTATTATATCTGAATAAATAGCAATTAATGTAATTGCTATAATTTAATGTATTAGTATTCAGAATTTTCAATATGTATTATTAAAATTTTTTATAAATACCTTTAAAACTAATAAAAAAGCTAAAATTTTAGAATTAAAATTCATTTCTGCCAGTTTTCTAAATTTTGTGTCGATTAACGACCAAGATTTTTTTCAGAATTATAATCGATATACATATATATTGAATTAATAAAATGCATAAGTTTAGTTATTTTAATATTTAAACTTAATATTAATTCTTATCACATTTATATTTATAAATGATATGGATGATATTATTTTATATATTTAATGAAAAATAAATACACATATATTTTATTTAACGAATATTTTAGAGAAAATATGTATACATATGTAATGAATATATGAAAATAATTTTATTTAAAATATTAAAATTTTTATAATTAATTATAATAATAAATTAATTAGTTTGCTTTAAATAAATTTTAAATAATTATTTTAATATTAAACATTAAATATTCGTAAATTATTATATAAATTAATTTATTAATCTTTTATTAAAATATATATAAAAATATTATTATATTTTATTATATATATTTATAATTTAAATTTTTATACAGAATGCTTTTTTCATTAGAAGATTCAAAGTGTTGTCATACATTTCAGTTTTGTTTCGTAGCAATTATTACATGCTATGTGATTTTTACTGTGACAATTGTGTATACATATATATTACAGCAAAAACAAATATATATAATTGATATGGATTCTCTGCAGAAAAATCAATTTATAATAATAAATAACAAGTAGTTAATTATAATATTTTTTTTATGTAATTATAATTTAGTAAAAAAAAATAGTAAATATAATTTTCTACAAATTAATTAAGAATTTTTTTAAATATAATATAATAATAAAAATATATTCATATATTTACAAAATATATAATAGTTTCGAAATATTAATAAATTATTTATTTTTTAAAAATATATATACATGTAATACACATATCAATCTAATGATATTTTTTTTATAAAAATAATAAAAATAACTTGATATTAACTTAATATAAAATAATAAAGAAAAAAATTAATTGAAAAAAATATGAACAATATAAAAATATTATTCAAAAATATATAAATAAATTTTTTATTTTTTATTACTTTATACATAAAATAAAAACATGAAATAAAATACATAAAAATAAAATATATAAAATAATTATTAAATATAATATAAATTTAATTAATTATTTGTTTAAGTCGTAATATTTTTAAAATAATAATAATTAATCAACTTAATTTTTCTTTTTATTATATATATGTATTATATATATATATATATATATCTATTTATTATATATATATTCTTTTATTATTATATATATATGTTTATTAGCATTAAAAAGATTAATTATTTTATTTAAAATTTAAATGGATATTTGTTACATTTATATATATTTTTTCATATTATAAGCATAAATGCAGTTATTTTTCTACCATTAATCTCTAGTATAGTTTCACAATGTCACTATTTGATTTTTGTTATAAATTTACTTTTAACAGGATCTATTATATTTTTGCAATATATGTATAATTTGCTAAATTCTATTAAATTATACTAGATTCTATCAAATCTATTGTTTTTCTGATGACAAAATTAGCGTCAAAAATCTGTTAGCAATTGAATATATACCCTTTGTACTTATGTATTATTATATATATGTATATATATATAAAAATGTACATATTTTTTGCACATTTTATTTCTATTTTTAAAGATTTTTTTAATGTAATAAAAAAGATTTATATATATATTTATATGTAAACTTTTGTTTTATATATAATTTACAATAATTTTTCATAAATATATATATATATATAGTTCTTATTTTTTCTATAAATATAGTTGTCTTACAGTATATTATTTTATATTGATATTTATTTTATATTTATATTGATAGGTTTGCAGTAATAACTTTTGTTTTTGTTAAATATTTTTTATATAAAAAAATATGATTTTTTATTTAATGTAAACAAAAAATTACTTCCTAATAATAAATTTATAATGTTTTGAAGAATTTATATAATAATTTTTTTTTAAAAATCTCTGTTTCTTATCAATAAATAAAAAAATAATTCATTATAAAGTATAAATCGTTTTCATATGATTTGTCATTTGATTTACATCAATATAGAAAGAATATAATTTTACAAGTGCCAATAGAAATCAAAATAATAGATTAAATATAAAAAAAAAATATTGATTATAATTAATTAATTTTGAATTTACTATTAAAAATTGCAAAAATAAAAAACAAAAATATATTAGAATTTGCTAAAAAGAAAGTAATAAGATATGGATTTTTAATAAACTAAGACCAGAAAACTTTACATTAAATGATTCAGAAAACGAATTTTATGAAAATGATTTCATTCTATAAGTATAATTGTATTATTAGAATATTATTAACTCTAACATATATATATATATTATATTATATGATACAATAAAATTTATTTTTTTTATTATATACTTATTATTTTATTAGAGATTTATTATATTTTTTTGTAACTAAAGGAAATTCAATAATAAAATTGTATTTATTAAAATAATAAAAAAAATATAGATTTCATATATATAATGTAAAATATATAATTTTATTAAAAAATATAATATTAATAAATATTCTAAATATCGTAAATTTATAATATGTATAGTATTTGATTTTTAATTATTTCATTTAATTAATTGATTTATATAAATTACCCAAATAGAATTGATTTCTTATTATTTATCAACTTTTCATAAAAGAATACAAGTTAATGTTAGAAAAACTGCTATAATAAAAATATATATTAAAGTAATAAAATAGTAAAATATATAATAAAATAAAATAATTTTTAATATATTTTCAATTTTTTTTAACATTTCCTAATTTTATTTTGTTTAATAAAATAAAATTTAAAAAATGAATTTTAAATTATATATTTTTACATTTGAAAAAAAATTATAAAATTATTTTTCAAATAATCTTAAAATTTATTATTCAAATTATTATTTTTATGTTATTATTATATTATTTTTAAGTTATTTTTTAAGGATTGAAATAAAAATACGAAATTAATCAACTTAATAATTTTTATTATAATCATTACAAACGTTAAATGCGCATTGCCATTTTTGTTTCTTATAAATTAATACGCTGCAAAGGAAGCAAATGCCCCAATAAATAATAAACAAAACAAAAAAAAATAGAAAAAAAAGTATTAAACGAGAATTAAACGATATATTATCGACAACTATTCAATAAAAAATGAAAAATTAAATTTTATTTTGTTATCATTTTAATGGACATTATTGATAATGAATAATTTAAACGAAATTAATCTGATTAAAAAAAGAAATCGTTTAATAAAGCTAAGCTATATATAAATTCTAAGTGTATAATTATCATTACACTAAAGTGTAATGATATCATTCAGAGAAACTGAGAAAATATAAAATAAATGGAATAATTGTAATAAAATTTTTAATATATTTAAAAAACAGTTTACTCGATTATTACTAAAAATTTTCTTTCGTTGATATATATTATTATATAGTTTTATTAAAAAATAGAATTGGTTATCAGTTTCTCCTTAAAGATACAATGATAAAAAAAGTAATAGAAGCTGATTTCCTTTCTATCATATGATGTTCATGTTTCTTTCATGTACATATATCAGTATGCATTTTTTTCATATAATATAACATAACTGTACACGAAATCACTTACACAACTACTATATACACTAAGTTGTTTCAATTTTTTGATTTGTTGATTTTGAAATTGTGTTTGTGGTGCATTCAATCGAATCGATATTAATATAATACCGAAATAATAATAATGTATATCATAGATTAATAATAATTATTATTATAACAATAACGATGATAATGATGATAAAATAATGGTGATAATGATCGTAATAATAATAATAACAATAATAGTAATAATAATAATAATAATAATAATAACAATACTAGTAGTAGTAATAGTAGTAATAGTAGTAGTAGTAGTAGTAATAGTAGTAGTAGTAGTAATAGTACTAATAATAATAATAATAATAATAATAGTAGTAGTAGTAGTAGTAGTAGTAGTAGTAGTAGTAGTAGTAGTAGTAGTAGTAGTAGTAGTAGTAGTAGTAGTAGTAGTAGCAGCAGCAGCAGCAGCAGCAGCAGCAGCAGCAGCAGCAGCAGCAGTAATAGTAGTAGTAATAATGATGATGATGATGATGACGACGACGACGACGACGACGACGACGACGACGACGACGACGACGACGACGACGACGACGACGACGACGACGACGACGACGACGACGACGACGACGACGACGACGACGACGACGACGACGACGATAATGATAATAATAATAATAAAAATAATAAAAATAAAAATAATAATGATGATGATGATGATAACAACAACAACAACAACAACAATAACAATAATAATAATAATAATAATAATAATAATAATAATAATAATAATAATAATAATAATAATAATGATAATGATGATGATGATGATGATGATGATGATGATGATGATGATGATGATGATGATGATGATGATGATGATGATGATGATGACGACGACGACGATGATAATGATAATAATGATAATAATGATGATGATGATGATGATGATGATAAATAATAGAACATATATATATATATATATATATATATATATATATATATATATATAAAACAGCTTAACACATACAGTATTTTATATTGATTTAAGTATAAAAAATACATTATAATTTAGTATAATTTCAAATAGTTTTTTAATTTTAATAATTATTGTTTATTTAATATTATTATAAACTCTATATTGCTATATTTGTACTATTTCTTTTGTTTGAGATTTAACATAAGAAAAATTTTGAATGCTGAATATCGATATCGATCGAATTACCTAAAAATGAATTCAAAATCTAACTTATTATATCTGAAATTAAAACTAAATACAATATAGACTTAAATAAGTTATCTAAAAGCAAGTTAGAGACAGTTCATTTATTACATCACATTAATTTATAGTTTACATATCATTTTCAAGCTACTTCAATCCTATTTTATTTATTATATAAATTTTGAAGTTATAATGAATTAAAATCATTTTTTTAATGTTATCTTTCTTTATACTTTTGACATAATAAAAGAACTGTCTATTGTCATAAGTATACAAATACATTTGAGAATTGATTTCAAATATTTCTCGCAAATGAACACTAAGTTAATAGTGATTTTTTGAAAGGAAAATAAACATTAAAAATTATTATTGGATAATTATTTTTAATACTTGCAAAAAATACTTTTAAAAACTCTTAAGAATTTTATTTTCAAATGTATTTATATTATAAGATTTATGAAAGCTATTTTCATAAAATTAATTAATCTAAATTATTTACAAATGGTGTCATCAATATGAATTTCAGTAAATTTTAAGGTATAAATTACGTACGTAATAATTCATTTTATATTTTTTATACAGAAAGTAATACAAATTGTAATTACTTTGACAATTTTAAGGAATACGTGGACATGTTTCAAGTAATATTAAGAAAAATTTCATTAAAAAAATCTTTATAAAACATATAATATAAAAAAGTTTTTTTAATATAAAGTTTTTGCTTTTTATTTATTAATCATAGTAGAATTTGTTACTATTTAAGTATAGGAAAGTTGTTCAATAATTTAAAAAAAAAAGACAAATATTTAATGTTTTACTTTGCACCATAAATACAATATTCTATTTTATAAATAATTTTATAAACATTATTTAATATTTATTATTTTAAAATTATATTTTAAATCTTGTTTAATTTAATTTTTACCAAATGTTATGTTTTCATTGAAATCATTTCCACATATTCTTCAATCTATAAATAATGTTCAATGTTATTTACCATTTCTTCAATTATTTAATCTCAATTTGGCACTCATTTCCTTTCATTATCACTATCCTCTTCTGTACTATACCTAAGCGCAGAATATACATATTCTTGATTTGAATTTTCATTTTCGTCTTCCAATATTTCTTGTTGAATTAATATTTGATTTCCATTGGCTACCATCAGAACAGCTCCTTCCAGATCATCCAATTGCATGTTTTCCTCTCTGTCTTCAATTTCTTCATTTTCTTCCTCTTCTTCTGTTTCATCAATTTCTTCATTTCCTTCATGCTCTTCTGATTCTTCAATTTCTTCATTTCTTTCGTTGTCTTCTATTTCTTCAATATCTCCAATTTCTTCATTTTCTACTATTTCTTCAATATCATTTCTTTCATTCTCTTCTATTTCTTCAATATCACCATTTTCTTCTATTTGTTCATTGTTCTCGTTTTTTTCAATGTCTCTATTATCTTCAGTTTCTTCTATCTCTTCATTTAATTCAATATCATCGTTTTCTTCAATTTCTTCATTATTTTCGTTTTCTTCTTCATTTTCTTCAGTAGAATTTTCATCAAATTCATTTTTTGTATCTTCAAAATCTTCATCACTACGATTTACAAATGTTTCAGATTCAAGTTTTAAAGATTTATTTTTAGATAAATGTTTTTCATATAAATTCATAGATTTTGGAGAACATCGATTTTGAATCTCTGATAAATTGCATATTTCTATTCCTTTACCAGTTAAAGGCACTATAGAACCAAGTTTATGACCTATTGATTGTTCTATAGATATATTTTCAGAAATCAAAGGCATTATTGGACTGAGAACTGGAGGTTCATCATCATCTGATAAACTTGCATGACCTTTCTCTGCATCTAAAACAATAAATATAAAACATTTGATTATTTTTTAATTTAAGAAAAATTAATTATAATTTTCAATCAATTATTTCACCTATATTTTTAGCTTCTTGAATATGTTCTAAAGTATAATCTTGTAAATTTTTTCCATTAATTTCCAAATTATCTAGTTCTTCTGAATCTTCGCTTTCTTCTGAATTGTAAGTAATTTCTCCAGTTGCTCTAGATTCATCCTCCGATTCATTTTCTTCTTCAGCTTCAGTACTACTATCACTTTCAGATTCTTCTATATCTGCTTCTTCTTCTGCTTCAGATTCATAATCTCCTTCTACTTCTTCAATCATTGCATCATCCGCTATCAAACTTTCCTTTTAGCAAAAATTAATTTAAAAACTTTTAATATTTTAATCAACTTATCGATTTTTCTTTTCGCAAATCAAATTATTTACAAAAAAAGAAAAAAATTTGGTACATTATTAATTCTCTTTATATACGTATAATATATGTTAAATATATCTTCAAAAATAGAAGACTTCATCTTCTATTTATATAAACAAATTTGTTCATATAAATAATATAAAGAAATATATATATATATTAAGTTTATCTTTAAATATAGTTACATAAATAAAATTTTCTGTGACAACAGCTATATTTTAATCTTAATTTATGATTTTAATTTATATAAAATAAAAAATTTATTAACTTAATATATTTAAAGATTAAGAATTTTTTATTTTTTATTTAAAGTTTATTTAGAAAATATGTAACTAATAAAAGAAAAAAATGATTGCATACTGACATATATACTGTTACAGATATATGTTTATATATAAATTGATTTTATAATATGCAATATTGATTTCAAAAAAATTAATATAGACTAAGACTAAAACCAATATATTCATACAATTATAATTTTTTTTCGATTTTTATAACTTTTATAATTTTAAAAACGGAAATTAATATTGTAAATGTTTTTAATCTCTGGAAATAAATATATTATTTATAATTTTTTTAATTACTTACTTCTGTTTTCTCATTGTTTTTCAATTGTTCTTCTTCTGTTTTTCCAGTACATATATTTGGATGTGTAGCTTCATCAGTAATATTTTTTCGACATTTTGAACACCAAGTGCTAGTACCCACATGACCAATATGAATACTTGTATGTAGTAACAATTTACTCCGTGCATTATGATATCTATCAAATATAAAAAATTTATTATTATATTCATTATAATATTATATATAAAATATTATATATTTTATATAAAAGAAAAAAAAACAAAATATAATACCTGCCACAAATTTTACATGTAAAATTGTTTCCTTCAGTTGAAAGGATTGCTTCATGTGCAGCTTTCAAATGTTCTGCCAAATCATCATAATCTTTGCAAAGTTTCAGACATACTCCACAAGTGACTGCTGCTTCTGCACGATGGAAACGAATTAGATGTTGCCATAAATGTTTTTTCGCTGGCCATTGTTTTCCACATACTTCACAAGCACATTCTGTATTTGTTGATTCATCATAAACTTTTCTAGAATCTTTTCTTGAACATTTTATTGAAGACTTTGTCCTAAAATTATAATTATTTGTAAATTTAAATGTACATTTTTCGAATATTAAATGCTTAAGATTATTCAAATGAAAATAAAATTGTGAAAGTTTAAAATTCCATAATTTTATCAAAGAACTGAAAGAACACATAAAAAAAAACTTAAACTTTTTATTTATCTCCTAAATTAATTTTTTTTTTATTGATATCCAATAATTTTAAGAAATTTTAAATAATTTTTCACTATTATTTTTATTAATTCAAGGAATTATAAAAATATTGAAAAATATATATTGAAAAAAAATTTAATTATTCTTTTGTATTTTGTAATATTCACCTTTGAGAAAGTGGCATAAGATTTGGAAGAGGTTTTTGACCACAGAGCTGAAGATTTATATCTTCAAAGAGATTAAAATCAGGAATATTTAAATTTGATGTAGGTTCTTCTTTTTTAATTTCATTATTATTTTTCAAATGCTCTTGATTACTTAATATATCATTTCTTGAAGTTAACAATTCTTCCTATAAAAAAAATATTTAAATTTAATTATAAAATTAAATCAAATTAAATTTTTATTTAAAGATGTTACTTACTTCCTTTTGTATATTTCTTTTACAAGTTGCAATGTGATTCCAATATAATGTTTTTGTGCAAAATTGTCTCCTACAACTTTTACAAAAGAAATTCATTTTTCCGCGCATTTTTCTTTGTTCATCTTGTTTTAATTTTTTAAACATTCTTTCTGGATCTGTATTATGCATATTTCGATAATGTTTCGAAAGACCATCACTATTTACAAACATTTCTGGACACATTTCACAATCATAAGTATCAGTTAAGGATCTTCTTCTTTTTGAATCATTAGAATCCTCATCACATATATCTACATCATATTCCAAATCTTCTGGTTCTTCTTTAATTATTATATCAGGAGACTATATATATAAATAATAATTAATTTTATACTCAATTATGTTTAATACTTTATACTTAATTTTATATTCATTTTAATAAAATGAAATGTAATTAACATTTAACATTATATATATAATATAAGATATGATATTATTAAATTTTATAATTATTATTTTATTATCATTATTTTATTATTAACTTACTTCTATTTCAAAATCTTCATTTTTTGAGCCAATATCTAATCTGTGTTCAAATGCAGCAAGTTGATCTTTGGGAATATTATGTATTCTTTCATAATGATCTCTAATTGTTGAATCTTCAGTAAAAACAGCTAAACATTGTTTACAAGTTCTAAATACTTTTCCATGACATTTTTTAGTATGATCAAAAGCTTTCCATTTTGAAGCATATTGTTTTCCACAAACTTGGCATGTATTAGGCCTTGAAAGAACACTAGAATGAACTTCTTCTACATGATTTTTAAGTTCTTTTGGATCTTTCATCGGAATTAAGCATACTCCACAAGATACACCAATTTCATTACGATGAAGAGATAATACATGCATTTTCAATTTTAGTTTATTTTCAACAGTATCACCACAAAAATCACATACATTGGGAGTAGTATGATATCTATATAATAATGAAATAAAAAAAGTTAATCATAATGAATTATATTTTTTAAGAAAAACATAAATAATATAATTTAAAATTAAATAATAATTATTTGTTTAAATTACCTATGATCTTTTCTATGAGTTTCTAAATCTTCTTTTGTTCTAAATAATTTTCTACAAGATCCAAAATTGCAAGTTAAATCTGGATGATCCATATGTTTCACCCTATTATGTGTCATAATTCCTAATTTTGAGATAATTGTTTCATTGCAAAGATGACATGTGTATGTACTATGATGATTTTCAATATGTTTTTGTAAACTAGCACGATCTTTAAATATTCTTTCACAAGCCCTACATCTCGTTAACAATGCACCTGGATCTTTTCTATAATTTTGACATCCTTTCATGTGTCTACGTAAAAGATACCGTTTATGAAATCCTTTATTACATTTTTCACAATAATGTAAACTAACTTCTTCAGTTTTAAATTGTCTATTATCTTTTCCATCTTTCCTAGAATCAGGTTCATATCTATGAATTTTTGAGATATGTGCTGCTAAATGATCTTTCGAAGCACTAGTTTTCAAACAATAAGGACAAGTTACATCTTCATGACCTTTGTGGACTCTGTTTACATGTTTCCATAAATGTGATGTTCTTCCATAACATTTATTACAAAGATCACAAGGGAAAAGTCCATGAATAATTCGTCTATGATTACATAACTTCTCTAAATTAGTAAATTTCAAATCTGCACAAAGTTCACAACTTAAATCAGTTTCTCTTATTCGTCCGTCTACTTTATTTTCACTATTATTTTCTATCCCATTATCACAATTTTCTTCAAAACCGTGGATTTTTCTATGTCTAGACATTTTAGATTTATTTGAATATGGTCTACCACAAATGTCACAACTAAAATCACCATTTGTTAATGGCCAATGTTTCGATCTTACATGAGTACTTAATTGTAAAACATTGGGAAACACTTTTAAACAAACACCACATATTAATGGAACAGTATCCGAATGAACGCCCATAACATGTTTCCAATAATCAACTCTACTACCCCAAAGTTTACCACAAATTTCACAAGTATTTGGAGATGAGCCTTGAATTGCATGATGTTGAACGTGTTCATTTCTAAGGGATTTTGTAGCAAAAATTTTACCACAATCTTCACGATCACATTTTATTGCTAATTCATTGTTATGTGAAGAGCTAACATGTAACCAACGTTCCCATTTACTAGGATGTGAACTTCCACAAAGTTCACAAACAAAAAAGAGATGGTATTGAGCTCTATTTCCACTGCTATTTAAATTCGATGAATTTAAAGAATCCCCTGTAGGTACTAATTGTTCTGACTGTAAAATAAAAAATTTATTCAATACAAATTTTTTGAAGAAAAATAAAAAGAAATTTTTCTCAATTTCATTTAATAATTTAATAATGATTAATATAAACTTACTCTATGTGCATTTCTTTGATGTCGTATCAAATGATCTTCATTAGGAAATGATTTATAGCAAATGTAACAATCTACTTTATCTCCATCTTCTTCATAATCTAACATTTGTTCTGTAGTTTCATTACCATTAATATTTTCTCCATAATAATTACTATTCAATTGAACAAAAGTTGCAGGATCATAATTTGGATCCATATTATGTATAGACACATGTGCAATTAATTTTTTTCTGGAATCATGTTGTCTACCACAAATAGTACAACTATATCTATCAAAATAGAAAAATAAAAAAAGTTGTAGATTTGTCACTATTATTGAATATTATTATATAATTTGAAAGAAAATACCTTCTTTGTTCAGAAAGTAACAATTTTGAAGCACCATGATACATATTAACATGATTTAAGAGTTGTGTATTGTCTGAACAAATTTTTAAGCAAACACCACATGCAAATGCTGCAAATTCTTTGTGAGTAGCACGGATATGAAGCCAAAGAGATGCACGATCATTAAAATCGCGAGTACAAATTTCACAAACAAATACAGTTTCAATTTCAATGAGATTTTCATGTCCACTCTCATGATCTTCTTCATTTTCTGCATTCATCTAAAATTGAAAATAAAACAGAGTAAAATTAAAATAAATAATTTTATTTTCTTCATATAAAAAAAAGAGAATTATATTTTATATTCTATAAAATATACCTCTGGAGAAAACGGAAATTCAGAAGAGATCTTGCGCTCATATGAATCAAAATCTATAGATTCATTCCAATTTTGTAAAACAATTTTTTTTAGACATTTATCACTTTCTATTATAGGACATGGATCAACACCATGCAAAGTTTGAATATGTCTACTTAAGGAAGATTTAAGGACAAAATCTTTTTTACATAAAATACAAACAAATGGCTTATCAACATCATGTATTGCTTCATGTTCTTTTAAATCCTCAATTGAAGTAAAATATTGAGGACAAGATTCACAATACCATTTTTTATTTTGAATATTAATGTGTTCTGTTAAAGAAAAGAAAAAATAACCTTTAGAATTAAATATTATTTAATTTTAAATTTAAATTTTACAATTTTTTTATTTTTTTTATAAATCAAACAATTAGAAATATATAAAAAATATATAATAAATTACCTATTTTTGGTAATTTTTTTGGTTTGCTATTTGTTGTAAATTTGTCTTCAAAATCTCGTTTAAGACTATCTCCTTTTGTTAATGCTTGTTTTAAAATAGTTAATTGAGGATTTTTCGCTAATTTAGCTTCTGCATTTCTAAATAATGAAATAATTTTAATATTTAAATAATAATTTTAAATAATTTTCCTAATAAAACTATAAAATGTTCATTAATAATAAAATTAATTCTACCTATAATCTTTGCTATCATCATCACTTCCGATACTCGAAGCTTCAGAACTATCTATAACCTTATTATCTGTAATCCTGATTTTTCCTGGAAAATCTAATCTTTGTTCTTCAGAACAAATTCTGCCATGAAGATTCAATTCCATAGCATCCATATAAATCTTTCCACAAGCATTACACTGATATCTATTTTCTGAACGATAAACATTGTTTACTGGAATTTCTGTAGATGCTGGAAGACCAGCATGACGTGATTTTATATGTTCTTCTAAATTTGTTCGAGTAGAGTAGATCCGTGAACAATAACCACATGTCACTGCAGGATGACCTCTAATATAGAGATTATTATATAATTGTTATTATTATATATATATATTTTTTATTTATGTATTTTAAAATTAATTATTTGTTTTATATAATTATAAATCAGAATTAAAGTGAATACCTATGAGTTGTTGAAACATGACCCCAACGATGTTTTGCAGTGGAATATGATTTATGACAAAGATCACATTGATAAGGTCTTTTATAAGATGTATGATCATCTGTAAGAACTTTTTCACCAATCACATCACCAGCACCAACATGAATGCGTGCATGTAAAGACAAATGACCTTTTGAACTAAATGCTTTACTGCACAAGGAACAAACATAAACTTCATGTTGCTGAGATGTATGCTGTAATCATTAGATTATGTTAATCATTAGATTATATTAATATTTAAATTTTATTTTCAACTAAATTCAATTATAATATACTTCTGGTAAGTTATTGGAAATTTCTTGATGTCTTAATTCTGATTCATCAGGTTCTTCTGTAACTATTGAAGTCATTTCCAAAAAATCACTTGGATTTGTTTCCATATCCATTTCATACTCTATTGAATGACGATCTTCAGAATCATCTATTATTGTTGCTTAAATAAAGAAAAAATTAAAAAAATAAAATATTTTTCTTTGAAAAAAAATTTTAATAAAATTTTTTAATAAATTAAATACCTTCATCTGTACCACTGTTATCAACAATTTCTTCAGTGTCATGATCAGCCTCACCATCAGAATTTAATCTAGGAGGTGTACCCAAAGCAGCATTTGGATTTACAATAGGAGCTTCTGGAATCAACACTGGTATACTTTTTTTTCCTTTAAAGTATTCTGAATCATTAAAACATGTTAAAGTTGTAACATCTTCATTCTAAACAATAAAAAAAGAAATTCTTTAAATACTAAAACTTAAAGAAAAGTAACAAATTATTAATACGAATAAATTTTAATTTTACCGATTCTGAAGGTGACAAACACCTTTCTAATAGAGCCACTGCATTAACACATGCTGTTCTAAAATCATAGAAATTTTCCAAATTGTACATACACCGATAACAAAGGCATTTTGGTAATCGATCATCTTCTGCAATCTGAAATTAAATATTTAATATTTAATATTAATTTTTTAATAATTTTCAATATAAAATTAATATATGCTTACATAGAGAAAGAATACATTTAATTATTTCTTAATTTAAATATATTAAAATATTTATTATTAATTAAAAAAAAATTAAAAATGAAAATATAATAAAATTTTTAAATATATTGAATTATATTATTAAGAAAATTAAGAAAAATGAAAATTATATAAATAAAGCATATTAAATAGAATATTAAATATTCAAGTATATATTATAGTATATATATAAAATATTAGATATATTATGAAACAAATTAAGTTTAAAATAGATAAAATATGAATTTTATTAAAATAGTATGGATTGAATTTAAGATATTTTAAAATATTTTATATATCAAATAAAAAAATATGAAAATTACATATTAAAAATTATAAATAATTAATATTTTAGAAGATAAAAAAACATCAATCATATAAATATTATTTTATAAACATATAAAAATGTATTAAATATGTTATAAAAAATATAAAAACAATATTATAAATTACAAGCTATCTAAATATAAATTAAAATATCTAATGCAAAAATCTAATGCAATTTTCTTAATAATAAAATATATGATTATATAGAAATATATAGTAAAAACAATTATATGAAAAATTATAATTTAAGAAAAATACATAGTAAAAATTATTCATGAAAAAATTTTATTATAAAAGTATATAGTATACATATTATTATAATATACAATATATATAATATATATAATATATATAATTTAGTATAATATATAATAATATAATAAATTTCTTATTTAGAATAGAAAATATATATTGGAATTATTTTTTAATATATTTATTAAAAATTCTGTTAAAAATATTAAAAGAAGTTAAGTAAAAAATTAACAAAAAATCTAATAACAAAAATAAAATTATCTTGAAACATAAAATTTATAAAGATATATTCCTAAAAAAATTTTAGAACACAAAATGATATGTGATATATCGATTTATTTTAATAATAAAGATTATAAAAATTATAAAAAATATTCTGCAGAAATTCGTTTTTTTTCAATAAACTTGATTTTTAATTTTTGCAAATCTTGTAAAAATAGCGATCATATTTATTGTAAATAACTAATAATAAAACACATTGATGGATTTAAACGAAAATTTAAAAATATAAAAGAAAATTATGTTAGCATAATCGGTCATTTTGTAAGTATTTGATTATTTTCAATTCATGAAGTAACTATTCATGATTAATTTCTTTCGAGTTTTTCAAAATCATTTGAATCAACTTTTTTCTTAAATATGTCATTGCTCAAATCTATGAAAATATAATTTTTTAACAATACAGACAGAAATCTATTTTTTATATTTATTTCTTTTTATAATTTTTACTTAACTTTTAAAAAAAATATAATATATTAACACTTACCAATATTTTTGTTAATAAGACACAGTTTTCTTATATATATATATCTTTGTAATTACAAACACATAGGTTAACTTTTTAATTTTTATTTTTTTATAAAAAAACATAAGTTATTGCAAAATATTTTTATAATATTACAATATCTTCATTATAATGATGATTATTGTATTATATATGTGAATTAATGTATTATATATCATATTTAATATTTTGAGACTATTTTAAAAATATTTTTAAAATAAATATTATAATATCAAAATAATTATTAATTAAAATATTTAAATATACTTTTTAAGAAAAAATATGCAATAAAATATATATTGAAACAAATTTAAAAATATATTTGAAAGAATTAATAAAACGAAAACTAATAGAAATGAAATGTAGATTTAATATTAATTTTTAAAATCGAAAATGTAAAAAACAAAAAATAATATTTTATTATTTTATTATTTATTTAATTGTATATTATTAAATATATTTAAAAAGATTTAAAGAAAATATTAACAGAAGAAAATAAAAGAAAACATTTCTACATAAATAAATCAAAGACTAAATTGTATTGATTTAAGTTTTCTATTATGAATGTAAAATATTTTTGAAATATAATATTGAATAAAAACATAAGAAATGTATTTCCTAGATGAATAAATACCAACCTTAAATGGCAAACAAGCTTGTATCTTGTCAACGAGCTGTCTGTTTTTGCCTTCTTGACCGAAGATGTCCATTTTGACGGCGTCGTAGGATGCGCAAAGCCTGCAGAGTTCTTGGTAGCGTTCCCTGGACTCCATCGTCGGCGTGGCCACGAAGAAGATCACAATACTGGCCCGAGGATAATCCGGATTTCCTCGTGATAATGTAGAAAAAGGCTCCTCTGGCCCGGACTCGGCCTTCTTCTTCTTCTTCCTCGGATCACATCCTTTGGAGCGGGGATCCGCGGCTCGCTGCGACACCGCACGGCTTCCGTTTACGGGCTACTTCCTGGCGATTTTCACGACAGTTAAGGCCCCGGGCGCCGCCATCTTGTACACAGACACTTGTTCCATCAGTTCTGACGAGCACGACCTCCTCCATGTCGCTAGATCTCTTATACTTCAACAGATATATCCAGTGATTTTTCAATACTTTAGAAACCTCGAATTGTATTTTGGGTTTATATAAAGTCCAGTTCATATTGAATTGATTTCTGTAACTTCATTGCAATTTTTCAATATATATTATAATTGATGAACAATGTGATTGGTTCATAATTATCTAGTTAGTAATATTTCTCTTCTATTAATGAATTATTTTTTAGATTTATTATAATATTAGATTGTCTTTTATATTAATAAATTAGAATGTCTTTTATATTAATAAAAACAATAATCATGACATTTTAAAATTATTAAATTAGTTAATATAATATGCTTTTTTAAATTTATGATTTTATTTGAAAATGTAAATTCTTAATCAACAGATATTTCTATTTTTTTACTGTATATAGTTTTTCAAATAACTAATCAAATTTACATCTTTTTTTTTATAAAATTTCTTACTTATTCAGTGTAAATCAAACTTATTCAGTGTCGTATAAATATAAATTATATATTAATTATATATAGAATATAGGAATCGCCAGTATATAGGAATCTATATTTCAAATTTAAATAACGATAATAGAAAGATCATTTATGGTATATGGGAAAAGATAATTCAAAATGGTGAATAGTGCATCACGTAATATGTAATATGAGCAATTATATACAAGTGAGGTTATATATTTATTTGTAAATAATTTTTGAATAATTATTAATAATAATATTATGTATGTTGTATAAAATAATTGCAAAAAACGATAAAATTTTGATATAAATTCTATTAAATTGACAAATTTTGTACTAAAAAAATATATTTCTTATCCCATTTTAAATTTTCATATAAGAAATAAATTTATTAAAAATATTTTATTTTGCAATTAATAATCATGAATAAATAATTTTATATAAATATTATATAAATATTATATAAATATAATTTTATTCATATAGATATTTATATATTTTTATAATCTTTTTTAAAATAAAGTAAGAATTAATTATAAATTGAATATATCAGCATTTCAATTTATACTTCCAAAAATCTATTATGTCAACAATTTAACTGAAATTTTGCAAATAATTTTTTATTTTAGATAAAGCAAACTAGATATAAATACATCAATCATACAATTTTTTTTCGTAATTCAAATCACCGATACTTTAGATTTTAATCCTATCATATAGTTACATTATATTATCAACAGAATGTAGAATCTGATTGATTCAATAAGATTCTGAACATTCATTCAATTTTGGTGAGAATATTATAACATAGAGAATATATAAATATTATACCCAATCAAATAAATAACATATGTCTTAAAATAATAGTAATTTATAAAACAATTATTCACAAACAAAACTATTTAAAATTATTTGACAATATAGCAATAAGAAAAAAAGATTTAATTTAATAAAATTTCTTAAATTTTTTAACAATAATCTTGATTAATTTAATATTAATTATTACATAATAAATAAATTATGTTTATAAAGGAAAATTAATTAATTTTTGTATTGTTTGAGATTATTTTTTTTTTGATTAATTATTTTAAAAAAGTAAAAATTAAAAGCTTATTAATTTTTTTTTTAATTAAGAAATTAAAAAAAATAATATAATATATTAATTATATTATAATAATAATAAATGAAAGATTATATTCCTTTTATTTTTTTTTTTTTATTTTTTAATCTTACTTAAAAGAAGTATTTTTAAAAAAATATAGATTTTTAATTCGTATGAAATTTAGAAGAATGGAGAAAAAATAAATTTAATTATGTCTTCTTTCTTCCAATTCCTTCAAATTTCACATTAATCAAAAATATGCTTTTGGAATTATAGTCCAAGTTAATCTTTAATTATTTTTTTTGCAATTATCAAATAATCACAAAATTTATTCACTTGTGAAAGTTTTCTTATAAAAAAATCTTTTCCTATTATGACTGGATGCTCGTTTTTTGTTAAAACATGAAGAATGATAGAATGATGTTATTGGAAAACAATACCATTTTTGAGAAAAATATTTAGAGAAAGAGAAAGTTATTATAATTTTTAATTTTATTATTTATATAATTTTATAATTTTTTTTAAATTATTCCTGACAGTGTAAATAATTTTGAAATTTAAAATGATATTTCTAATTATGAAAACCTCAATGATAACGAACCTCACATACATATTTATACTATTAAGATATGATATATGTATATATATTTATATTTATATATATATATATATATATTTATATTTATAATAAAAATAAAATAAAAAGACATTTAAAATTTTCTATTTTTTAATATGAATACTGATAATGACATATTTGTATGTATAGTTGAAAATAAATTAATTATCTGAAAATCAAATGCTGAGAAAAATGATAAATTTATTTTTATATTATATTTTTTATATTATTATACTTGTTAAAGCATATATTTAATTGTATTACATATAAATGTATTAATAAAATTTTTCTATATTAATAATAATTCGTTTCAATTTTCATTCAAATTATTTTTAATAAATGTTTTTTTTAAAAATATCAAATATATCAAATAATATGTCAATCTTGATTTTTTTCTTTAGATTGCTATTCAAATTAAAGTAGAGAAACATGAATATTAAATAGTAAGTATTATAATAAATATTATTAATCATAAAAAAGTTTCTGAAAATATTTATTTTTTAATTGAATCGAATATTAAATAAAAAAAATATTTAAATCTTTTTTCAAAAATATATTATATATATATTATATAATATTATTCTAATATTTTTTTTTGAAAATATTACTTTGAAAACATTTATTTATTTAAAAAGTTATTAAGATATGATATCAAAAAATTTTTTACAAATATTTATTTAAAAAATGATTTCAATAATTTTATGAAAAAATAGTTTTAATAATTTTATTGAACAAGTTTTTTTCATCATCACACATTGCGATTTTATTATTACAATTTCATTCTTTCGATAATATTTTTTTGCCTAATAATATTATTTAGAATAATTGTTTGCAGTGCATAAGAATAGTCATATATTGCTTAAATAGTCATATATTGCTTTTATAAATAATTTAATAATTATTTTATTGCATTTATTGTTATTTATGAGTAAGAGACACTGAAATCAGTGTTAAATTTCTAAGTCGATATGGCAAGTTTGGATTACGAAAAGATGGATAACCTAAATAGAGTAGATTGTAAATTAATCAACTTATAGATTTTTAAATCAAACTTAACTGCCATACTAATATAGAAATTCGAGACTTATGTCAATGATTTTTGCTCATGAATGACAGTTAATGCACTGAAATAATTATTAAAATATTATAAATATTATATAAAATATTATATAATATTATAAAATATTATAAAAGTCAAATAAATATATTTATGTACTTCGGCAATTATTGCTCAATGCAAAGAAATGATTTTTATTATGCAAACTATATTATCGAATGAACGAAATTATGGTAATATATCATGGATTTATGATATATAAATTGATTGCATAAAATACTATTAGAATATTATTATATAATTTTTAAGTAAATTAGTTGAAATTTTGACAAGTGAAAAAAAAAAATAAAATTTTAGTTTTGAATCTTTATTAGTATCAGAGATATTAATAAATAATACATTGAATTTTATTTAAGTGTGTACATCTTAACAATATATGAATCGATACAATATGATTATTACAAAATGATATTATTTATTGTTTTTTATAAACATATTGCAGAATATCCAAAATATATATATATATATCAAAACCTATAGATCTAAAATTTTCTTATGAATAATAATGGGTTAAAATATCTCAAATCTAATAGTCATTTCACAGATTCTGTGAAATCAAATATCGAAATAAGTGAATGCTGATGATGTAATAATGAATATCTATAGAATATCCTACCTACAATTTAAAAATTAAATTTTTTTATTAAAAATCTGATCACTGATCATTTGTGTAAAATATACCAAGTAATATCGAGAAAAATCTAAAAGTTTTACATAATAACAGCAAATTATGATGATATTTTTTTTTTATGTTCATAACTTAATGGAATCTGGAAAATATATCGAGGAAAAAAAAATTAGATTTATTTGAAAAAAGATTCGGATCATGATCATGTTTAATAACATTGTTTTATAAACATTTTTGGTATCTTATTTCCGCAAAATAATTGATTTATTAAAAACCGGTTATATAAATTTGAATTTAATACTATCCATTTCTAGATAAACTATGAATTGATATTTTTATTTTTAAAAGAATATTAAAAGAATAGAAAAAACCAATATGCAGGTAAAAATATTTGTCGTGCACATGTGACAAATATTGTTACTTTGGCATATTATAAAATAGAAACAATCTGTGTTAGAATAGAATTTAAAAGCGACTTCCGTAAAGATTGTTTTAAATTTGACATTTAATAATAGCAATTATTATAGTAAATACAATTGTATTATATTTATATTTAGATAAATAATATTCAATGAATTAGTAACATCTATATATAAGTTTTCAATATGTAATATTAAATATTTTTTATTAATATCTTGAAAATCAATGAATTCGTGAAATTTTAATTGACTTTAATTAAAAAATTTTATATTTGAATATTCACTTCCCCTCTCTTTTCTTTATTAAATATCATGCTATTCACGACTATATATGGAATTTTATTTATTATTTATAATTATTATAATATATATTATAATTTATAATATACTTATTATAATAACTTATATAATAATTAATATTAATTAATAAACATTATTATTTAAAAAATTCAAGGAATTTCATTAATTTGGATCTCTTTTTTAAGTTGTTATTTCGCATAATGTTAAAAAACGTTTTAAATAATTAATTGTTTCATAGTCTCAAAAATTTGAAACTTTAAAAAAATATATTGTATAGTATATTCTTATATCCAGTTTCTGATCAAATAATATATATTCATGTCCTGTTGTTTGGCAAATAGTATTATTTGATACAGACAATTTTTGTTATGCAAATAATACGAGTCATAAATCGAAAAAACAAAACAATATAGATTTGTGACGGTATTGATTAAATATTGAATATTAAATATTAAATATTAATATTAAATATTAATATTTAATATTAATATTTATATATATAATATTTATATAATTAAATATTATTTAATTAAATATTAAATATTAAGTATTGAATAAAATATTATTAGAATTATTAATAATTATTTGAAATAGGAAGTTTTAATAATTTTTAGATATGTTTTAAATTCATAATCTAGAAGATAAAATTTTGAACGATTTTTTTCTTTGCAAATTACTGTTTAATTTTGAAGATATTTGAAAAAAGATTGTTATTATTACATAAAATTTCTTTCATATTTGTCATTTATCTATTATTTTATAAACAAATTACAACAGGTAACATCCAAAATGTATAATAAAGAGATTGATTAAAAAACTGTTACCGTGGTAACGTAGAATGTAAAAATAAAATATAAAACAATTTTTGGACAACTTGACAATTACAAAGCAAAGTCATAATGATAGTGATTGAAATATGTATCACAAATAGTGCAAGATAGAATTTACGATATAGCCGATAATTTCGTTATTTTTTTAGGATTCATTAAAAATATAATGAATAATTTTAATTAGCCAAGCATGCAATTCTAAAATCATAAATCACTTTTGCTTAATAGCTTAATAAAAAATTTTTATAATATAAAAATTATATTATAAATCTTAAATTTAGAAAAATTTCATTGACAATAACCTTTCAGATTGGATGAAAAATTAAATTAAATAATTAAATTATTAAATTACTAACAATTAAATTAATAATTCATTTACTAAACTTTTATCTTCGATAAAATTTGGTTCATTTGCCTTGACTTCTATCTTCCTTTCCTTTATATGCAGAAAGATGTAAAACATCTTAAAAACATTTAGAATTTTTTTTCTGTTTTGAGGAAAGAGTTCAAAGAAAATAGTAGAAAGTTGCACAAATTAGAATTTACAGAAATCACAAAAAGACTAAATTACAATAGATCAATTATATACAGAAAGCAGAGACTCAATATACAGGACAAAACATAAATACAATTACTTTCTTATAATACAATTAACAAATTATAATATACATTCGGTAACAATCATATCATAATTTACAAAGAAAAATAAAGTTATTATTAAAAGTATGAAAAATCATAGTGTTTTTATATTATAATTTCAACCATATATAATAAAATTTTATAAATATCTCGAAAATTAAAGTGATATTGATACAATATTTATTCAATGTCTCAATATTATATTATCGGCTATTTCATTTGATAATCAACGACGATGATTATTTTAAGTACAATTAATAATAGTAATATTTCGATAGATAATATTCAATGTATTAATAATATATTTGTACGCTTTTCATAGAATATTGAAAGTATTTCATTAATATCTTGAAAATCATAAGGAAATAGATTTTTAATCATTTTATCCGTGATACATTTTGTTATCCGCTTGTGATACTTATAGAAATATGATATATGATATTATATGATATTTATAGAATAAATAATGTGCAATTATATATATAATAAGACATATATATATAAAAAATTCTATATAATACAGTAATTATTTTTTGCAAATATTTTAAAAATTAAAATAGAGCGGTATAACATATAAAAAAAAGTTATAATTTGTTCAGAATATAGAATATTGTATAGAATATATCAATATCAAAATCAAAAAAATAATCAAAATCATAAAAACTCTTCTATTCAATTATTATTTGTTTTATGAATATTTGTGCCAATTTATTTTTTCGATCATTCATTTTTATTGCTTATACCGAAAAAAAAATATGTTTTTACAATTTAGAAAAAGGAACTGAACTTTGTGCTTTATTCGAACATAAAATGCAAGAAATATTTAAAAAAAAAAGTGATTAATTATGATATGATAAAAGAGATACTATAAAATCTTTTAATTAGTATTAATGAACATAAATATTAAGTTAATATTAAGCTTTAAGTTTTTGTATAGTTTTAAATAAATATAATTCGGTTAAGAAATTTATGGAGAATAATAGCAGAATGATTTTAGATAGAGAGAACTTTTGTAGAATGACTCTTAATGAAGAGAATATTTGCGCAGTAATGATTATATAATCATATAACATGATCGATTATGGAAATTGTTATAAAGAAACTGTTTATAAAGAAAAGAATTTCGCAAAGCACTTAGAATTAGAATTTATATGAAATTCATGAATGATGGTACTTTGATCCTTTGTTAACAATGTAGATGAATAATGAATGAATCATGTAAACTTGCAATATTATTGGACGAACAATAACATTATTTGAATCATCATGTAGAATTTGAAAAATTTTATGACGAGAAAATATGAAATATATATCTCCTCCTGATTCAGTAATTTCGAAAATTTATATTTTTTGAAAGATTGTTAAAGAAAGGTGCAATTTTAATGTAAAAGCTTACTTTTCGAAAAACGATTATTTTTCAAAAAGATGTTGAAATTGAGTGTCTTCAAGCTTGACATCCCTGATATATATATATATATATATATATACATATGTAGAAGATGCCATTATCTCGAGCATTGGAAACGAAGCTATTGAGCGTATGATCCGTTTGAATAATTATACACAATCTGGATGCAAATGAATAAGATAGAAACAATGTTGCGAGTAATTTTCGATAGGTTATAATCAATAAAATATAAAATTGTCTCAGCGATTGGAATAATAGAATGAAATTTCAATTTGCAATCATCTTATCGAATATAAGCTGTTTCAACTAGAATGAAAAGAATATCTGTCAAATCAGTGTTTTAAAATATATGTTATTTATGACACATGTATTAAAAACAAGGACATTTATGTCAGCAGCAAATAAAGCTGACTCAAAAGTAATTTAGAGAATGGAATTATAAGAGATTTGATTTTTCGCAACTTAGTTGCAATACAATTATATTAATTAAAAAGAAAACAAAGGATTTCTGCTCATAAGATTATTAACAGTTCTTTGCTTAATGATCATGTTAACAATGAAAAGAAGATTCGAATAATGATTGAAAAATAAATAGCAATATATTTTATCTAAGTTATTTTAATATATGGGATTAGTTATTTTATATATATCCATAATTATAAGAAGAATATTTATTGTCAAGATTTTTATGTTTTTTTATTTCATTATCTCTGCATAAATTAGAAAAATTATATCTATGTATTATCGATATCTGATTTATTTTATCTTTGAAACTTACATCATAAAGATATTCGAGAATGAGCTTATTCTTACATAAAATTTTATATTTTATCTCATTCTCTTTCTAATATCATATTGATTCAAAATTGGTATTATATAGAATTTTATGCCTAACTATTATTTTAATCACATATGATATCATGTAAATGATTGTAAGTATATATATGTTCTCGGAAATATAAGTAATAAAAATGGATCGCAGATCAATCGCGAAAATAAGTTGGTGAAAATTTCCATGAACGAATTTATTAAAAATATTTCGCTCATAACCAATAACTCTTTTTGAATATGTTTAATTTTCATTTTCAATATATTTTCGAGAATTTTATTATAAGAAAGAAGGATTCTATTATGAAGTACCGTTATGGCCTGCTAAAATCATCGTATCTTTGGAATTTTTTAATATCGCCTTAGATGATTTTATTTTTGCATCAAGAATATTATCTTTATATTATTTAAAATCATATCAATATCTAAGTGTATAAATATATTCAACATATAGAGTATTAATATATTTATAACAACTTTTTTTATGTATAGTATATTATATTTTATGTATAGTATATAATATATATATATAATATAATATACAATATATAATAAGTTCTCTGTTTGATTTAGTTTTTGAGATATTTATAAAAAAAACATTGTTATTATTATATTATGCTAAGAATTTTTCTTTATGTCATTTTCTTATCTTTTAATGTCTGCAGTTCCATATGTATAAGCATATGACTTATTTATTCTCTATTAATAAATGTATAACTATAACAAGCAATTTAGACATATAATTAGTTAAAAAAATTTATTTCCTCATGGATTATGGTAAATTTAAAATGTTTCAAATCTAATGCTAAATTTAGACATTTTGTGAATCGAAAGAAAATCAAACCAAAATTAATAATATTCTGAATAATAACAATAAATAATTATTCGGAATAAGGATATCTTTATCAATTTTAATAATCTTTAAATATGTTATAAGCATATGACTTATTCAAAATCAAAATTTTGAACAATTTTTTTTTTTGTATATTATTGTCACATGACATTAATTTTCGTGATATTTGCAAAAAAATTATTACTATTTCTAGAATTTTTCTTATATATTATAATTGCGATTGCATGTGCATAAACCTTAAATATTGGTTTTAGCCAGCATTGTAAGTCGCAAAGACGGACACCACATCAGCTATAATATACAGTAGTATCATATATTAATTGAACAAAATTTATTTTCAAATATGTAATATATATGTAATGTATAATAATATATACAAAATTTATCTTATATATTAAAATTTTAAATTTTCTTTTTAAACGTTTTAAATTAAACAAAATATGCATACGTAGACAGATAACTAATCGATAATTGATCAATTGTATTTCAATATTTGAGAAATATTTTGTAAATTTATTAAGAAGCATTTAAATTTCAATTTTATAATGGATATAATATCTTAAAGCATCTATTTTAATTATAAATTATCGATAAGTTTTTTTTGTTTTTTTTTTTGTAAATTAAACTAAAAATTAAATAATTATTTCTTATTAGAAATTTACACAATATAATAATTTATCAATGATTTATTATATGTTTCGTTTCACGCAACAACAATTGAATGTATGAAAAGTAGAAACTTTTTACTTTTTTTTATTGTTATATTTGTAAAACTTTGCAAAACTATATTAAAATTAATCTTAATGTTTACAGCTGTTCGTATCTGAAGATTATCCACGTGCAATATGTACATTTGTGGCGTAAGATCTTGTTCAGTGATAGCACTTTGGTAAAGTATATATATCATTCGCTGCAATGATATATATATATATATATATATATATATATATATATATATATATATATATATATATATATATATATATACATATATAGAAACAATAAATAAATAATGCTTGTATCTTACGTTATAATATACGTATACGTATATGTATAAATTTTATGCAATCTTTTTTTGCAAATATTTTAAAAACTAAAACCAATAATATACAAAGGAAAAAGTTATTAAAAATCTTGTCCTCTATAATATATTTAAAAATCACCAGAATCGAGGACATCTTATTTGTAATTAGCAAAGAGGTGAAATAAAAGACAATATAAAAGAAAATAATTAATAATGATAATGACATACAAAATGAATTATAAAAGTAAATTATAAATATTAAATTGTGTTAGATGACAATATTATATTTTTTTAATATTATATTTTAATTATAAATTAATTTATAACATCTTAATGTTAAAATAATGTTATAATTTTTATTAATATTTATATATTTGACTAATAATCTAAATTAAATTGAGTACAAAATATATTAATTTATATGAAATTCTTTTGCAATTTTTAATTTATAAAAATTAAAAAAATAAATTATTAATGTGATTTTTATTATATAAATAAAGTTATTTTTTTAATAGAAATACTTATTTATAGGTTTATCTTATAATTTTACCTTATATTTTTAATACAATAAATGATTTATACGACAACTTTAGAAAAGAAATGGAATCTTATATAATTATAACATTTTTAAATTTGAATAATTTATTCTCTATTCTTTAAAATTTTGTGATACAAATTTTGAACAATAAGCAAATATATATAAAATATATATAATATATATATATTTTATAAATTAATAAATATATATTTAATAAATATTTAATATATATATATATATTAATTATATTTAATAAATATATATTAATAAATTGGAAAAAAGAAAAGATATTGTATTTTTTATAAATTTTGGACAAATGAATAAATGTTCAATTTATTTCAATCTATTTTAATATTTTAATATACCTTAATATTTTTAATGCACCTTATATAATATATATGTAATATATCTTATATATATAACTTTTTTTATATCTTATAATATCTTTTTTAATAAACTAAAAACAACAGAGCATTTTGTAGAGAATCAATTTTTTTGAGGAATAGCAGCATTTTTCTTAAATTTTTTTGAAAATATAAAAACAGAAATATATGAAGTTGTTCATTAGCTATTCTTCATGAATTTTATGAATTTAAAATATATTACAAAAAATTTCATTTATGGCATTTGTTTAATTTCTGAGTTATTCAAAAAAAATTTTTGAATTCGGTCTATACGTACATATCAATTCGTATATGAAAATTATTTCAGTTATATAACTGTATAATCTGCATTTTAATTTATTTTTTTGCAATAAGAATCAAATTTAATTTAATTTATCTTTTTGCAAAAGGAATCCTTTCACAAATCATTATTATATTACATATCATATTAAATCATTATATTAAATTATTCTTTCCCCTTTAAATTTTAAGAATTCCAAAATATGTTGATATAATTGATATAATTGATATATATAATATATATATATATAATATATATATATATATATAATTGACAATAAGATCAATTTATTACCTATTAATAAAAAATAAAAAATTTATTATATATATATATATATATATATAAAATATACATCATTACAAATTAATCGTTAAAATTTTCGAAGAATAATTGAAAAACATAAAGAATATTATTCAATAATTAAATTTTTCTCAAAATGCTTCAGAAAAATAATGAATGTTACATATAAAAAAAAAAGTTAAAAATGAATTAAAAAGAAATTCTTTATAATACATATATTCGCATTTAATATAATCTTATCATTTTTTTTTTATCTTTGCCAGATCTTCAAAATCCTTCATACAAGTCTTGTCATTAAAGTATTATCAAATTTGATAAAAGATTTAATTGGCAAATTATTAAATATTAATTATTATTTACAATTAACAAATAAGTATCAGAAATAAAAAAAAAACAAAATTTACAGAAATAATTGGACCAAAAATATGCCAAATTTTGCATTAAAGCTTATATTAATAAGCTTATATTAATATTATAAATATCGAAAACATATCAAATCTTGATGGCAAAAATATAATAAATTCTATATGTATTCTATTTTTTTTGGATTTATTATATATATATAATATATATAAATTATTATTATATATATATTATATATAAATTATATATATTATAGTTTAAGTATAAATATATTATATATAATATAAGTTTTCAAGTACTTATAATATATTTTTATTTTTTTCTATAATCATTTTTAATTTTTATTTACATTTTTTAATACTAATGGAATTGAATTGGATTAGAAAATATATAATTAATTTTTTAAATATTTATTTAAATATCTATTTTTTTCTTAAATTTTAATTAGTAATTCATATATTTTAATTTCAATTTTAATATTATAATAAATGATAATTTACTCGATTTATAATAAATAATTAATACTTTTACTATATAATTATCCAAAAATATAATTTCGAATCGATTTATAATAAATAATTAATAATTTTATTATATGATTATTCAAAAGTAGAATTTAATTAAACAATTAAACAAATTTATTTCAAAGTTTTATTGCAATTATAAAATCTTCTTCTTGAGGTTATTAATGTAGTTATTTAAAAAGTTATTAAAAAAAAATATTTAAATAATGTGTAAAAGAATATTATAATATGATTTTATATAATATATTATGATTTAATATAATATTTAAGTCTAATAAACTTTGATACAATCTTTGGCAATTAATTTGAATTAAAACTAATTATATGTACATGTATAATATTTATATTCATTCATCCCTATAAATTTTGAAAATAAAAATCTTGTAATTCTAAATATTTTTAATTTAATTTTTAATGCTCAGAAAAACAATAAAAAAATCATTTTGAAATAGATTCATATCAAAATCTCAAAAAAAGATTGATATTGTTAATGCCAAAAATGCTATGAAGAAATTATCCCAAAATTTTCAATTTTCCATAAAAATCTAAAGAAATTAAAAAAAATTAAAATTGATTGGAATGCAAAATGGATTAATTTTTTGCCATAAATAATAATAAAAAAATAAATTATTCAAAATAAAGCAAAATATCTATAAAAAAATTATCTTCTATTTAGCAAAAATAAAAGAAAAAATTTAGAAAAAATAAAAAGATAAATTATATCCACATATTTCCATATTCAGATTATACATATAAAATCTTAAGAAAACTTTTAATCTGTGAATTTTACAATTTTCATTATTTTCTATGAATATATTCTATTTGAATGTTTTAGTCTTAATATAATGATTATATAATGATTAAATTATAATATATTTAATAATCAGTTGTGATTGAATATTTTAATATTAATAAAAATATTATTTGAATATTTTCTTCTCCAAAATCTGTTTATATGTATAATAAATTATAATACTATAATACTATAATACTATCATACAATTTATTGATATTTAAGATTGTATACAATCATTATATTATATAAATTATTACAACATTATATAAATTATAATACAACATTGTAAATCTTCGTGATTTACAATAATTATGCTTTATAAATAAACAATAAAATAAAATAACAAATATGTCTAAACGTTCTTAAACATTTAATAACATTATTCTATACTTGAAAATTTTTATGTAACATAGTGTATAGAATGAAAGATTAAAATATGACAAATGCACCATTTTATTTTAAATTGACATTTAAAAAATAAAATATTAACTCTAATTATTGATAATGATAATACAACAAATATTAAAATTACAATCAAAATACTTGAATTTTTAATGAATATGCTTATAATAATAATAAATTATAATATATATTTAAATATAATAATAAAATATATTAATAATATATTTGATATTTATGATAAAAATTATAATAAAGCTAGCATTATAGCAAAAAAAAGTTGAAAAAAATACAGAAGTTTGTCAATATACTAAATCATAAATTGATAATAAAAATAAAGGAGATAAAATTCTGCATATCAAATGTTTAATAAACTAATATTCATATGATCGAACAGAAATCTATTATAATATTAGCTCTATTGATATTAATATATAATTTTGAATTATTAATAATTTTAAAATGGAATGCTCTTAATATAATTATATCTATTTTACTATATTTCCCATATTTATATTTACATTATATAATAATAATAATTATTAAAAAATAATGACTTTTTTCTATATTTCTATTGATAATAATAATTTTGAGACAAAAATTAATTATTAAATATAAATTAATTATAATTAAAAATAAATTATATGTAATTATTTTTATTTTATTAACAAAGATTTATTAGATCCTTGATTTAAGATATTACCTTTTTCTTTTAATAAATGTAAAAAATTTATATTACAATTTTACATAAGAAAAATTTATATTACAATTTTAAATTGTTAAGAAAAATTTACTTTAGACTATTGAAATCATTTTGATCACTATATATATTAATTGCATATCTATATTGATAGGATATATTGAATTTGTAATATATATATTCAATTGTAATTTTATATCGTATATCAAAATTTATGATTATAATGACTATAATAAATTTTATTATTATTATTTATAATTATATTATAATTATAACTGATTTATTTATAATATTACTTTTGTCTTTTATTTTTGATCCGGTCTCCTTTAATATCAAATACATGAAAAACATTAATTTAACATCAAATAAAATTAAAATAAAATTTAAAAAAATTTTGTTTATTATTTGTAATTTTATATAAGTTTTCAAAATTATTATAGAATTCAATGATAGTAGTATATTAAAATTCCAAAATAGTAAATACTTATAAAAATTTATTGATTCATTCTAATATTGAAGTACTTAAAAAAATAGAATTTCTAAGTTACTACTTATTCTAAGATTAAAGTTTATAAATTTAAATACTTTGCAAATAAATATATTGAATAAACATTATATTTTATAAGTAATATGATATTTATAAAATGAAATTTGAATATTCATTATCAGAGATTGTCATTAATTTGTCAATTTAAAATAATGATTTCTATTTTATTTTATTTACCTTAATTAAAGTATTAGCTAAAATTAAAATAAAAATAAACGGCAATTTTATGTAATAATGTTAATCTATAGAATTTTTAGATCAAGTCTCTAAGAGAAAAAAATTATTATATTTTCTTTACATAAATAAACCAATATCTGAAATCCTAAAATATAAAAAAGGTTTTTGATAAGGTTAAAAACTTTAATATTTAATTTATTCTGTATTTATTATTTATATTATTCAATATTTGATAAACTCGATAAATTGCCTATTTATTATTAATTAATGTCATATGAAATGTAAATAAAACAATTTTTTTCCTTGCTTATTGTTAAATCTTCTAGCTAAATTATTATATAAAATATAGCGATATACAGATATATAGAATAATATCATTCATAATTCACAATAATAATGGTTATGGTATTATTCCATTTTAACAAAATAATTATATAAACATAAATCACTATTGCTTTTAGGAACCAATTATTAGAATGCTGATATTCGTCTAATTAATATAATATTCTCTTTATTCTAAAAATTGTAAACCTTAATTTATTTATAAGTTTTTATCTGAATATATATTTTCATTGCACATTAAATAAATATCAGAATATGTATGTATTTTCATTGCATATTAAGTAATCTTAAAAATAAATTAGAGTAATACATTCTATTATAATATTGCTATTTACCGTCAATACGAAGATCTTTTTATTCCTAGATAAACTCATATTTCTGGACAAGTTACTACTTTATTTAATATTTCTGCATATCTATCTTTTTATTGAACTTTCCTAGCAATTAATTGTTTTAGAGAATTAATTAAGTTTTTTTTATTTATAGATACTTCTAGAAATTATTCCTAAATATATTCCTAAATATAATTGAATCTAAAAATTAAAATCTAAATATGTCGGTTAATTATTTATTAAAGTATAAACAATTTAACTTTGCATTAGAAAAAAATATTTTTAAATTTCTTAAATAAAAAATAGGCGGAAACAGATTATGACAATGTATAAAATGACAAATAAAACAATGTTATTGTTTTTCCGTTTTATTTTATTTAACGCAAATTTCAATTATTAATAATTTAATAAATAAATTTTAACTGACATTTTTGTATATTTTGTATTTATTTTAATCTCTAGAATTAACTCTCTAAAAATATATACGAATAATACAGAATATAATAATGAATATATATATATTAATATATAATATATTAATTATTTTATATATTCTTCTTTGGTTAAAAGAAAGAGATTGATTATCTTATTATCATTTGCTCTTAATCATAAATAATATTGAAAGTTTTGAGACAAATATCATTATCGTTTTAAGCAACAAGCCATAATATAAATAATTATGATTTCTTTTCAAATATTTAATTTTTAAATATCATTTTAATACAATTTTTGTAGGTTTATACATATACTAGCTCGAATAAGAGAATGTTTTATTGTTATTAATAGATATATGAAGTTTTTATATAATATTTGTGTAGCTTGATTAATTAAATGAATCAATGCTTCCATATTGAAATCTTGATGTGCAGGAACTAATATATTTTAAATTTTGAATTATTTTCCAATTTAAATTTATTATCTTCTAAATATATGTATTTTTGTAATAGGATTGTATTGTAATTTTCTCAATCTATTCTATCTATTTAATCTACATTTGATAATTTATTCAATTCTAATTTGCAATTTTTGTCAGATGATCAATTATATTTTGATTTTTTATTACTATTAAACTATCAAGCAGAATGAGAATAATCAGAATTAATTTATTTATTTTTTAGTTTATATTTTTTTATTTTTTATATTTTTTAGTTTAAAATTGTAAAAAATTAATTAAAACTTGCAAAGATTTACATTAGTTATTTCCAGATTATTCAAAAATTTTGTAAATTTATCATTCTAAATCTTAAACTCTTCAAAATTTATATATTTTTATATTCTGTATTTATTTTTAAATAATTTACATATTTTTTTAATGTTATCATTAATATCACCAGGCTCATATTCATTTCTTTGTTTAAATTATTTAAAAAAAAAACAAAAAAATTAATATTGTTTGAAAGTTTTCATATTTTTTTTTACAACTATAACCAACATGATCTTGATGAAATTAAATTTCATTATTGGATTTAAAAAAATATGATTAATAATCTAATTTATAATTTTCTCTTCTTATCTAATCTGGCCACTAAATTTCATTATTAAGGTGTTGAACTACTAGCTTACGAATCAGCTTTTTTTCATTTATGCAGAAGAAAAATGGCTCTTTCCATATCTAACGAATTTTTATAAAAAACTTTACTTATTATTATTATTTATTATATATACTTATTATCAACAGATTATATAACATTTCTTCACTTGCTTTATCGCTTACAATCACATTTTTTGTTAATTGTAATTTCACTGACTATGTAATAATGGCTAGTTTGATCTAACTAAAATAAAAAATATTTTTGATTCTTAAAGATTTGCATAAACATATTAACATGTATTTCTTTAATTTTTTTTATTTTTGAATCTTATTTTAAAAAGCATATATTAAATTTATTCTCTTGTATTTGCATTATAAAAAGCATTTCTATCTTTTATCTCAATATAACAATTTCTCAAGCTGTTTATTTAATTATAATTTTGATATACTAATTTTTAATATGTCCAATCAAACTAATGCTGCTTAAGTTAGTTAAGTTAATGATAATGATAATAATAATGAATTTATAATATTATTCTTCTATTATTTGATATATTACATTATAATAAAAAGTTTGTGTATGCTTTCCTTTTGCAAATTTTATTTATAAAACTTATATATTCAATTCTAGATTCTCTTTATTGATGCTTTTGAAATAAAAAGATTACATTTTAATTTTAGTATATAGAAAATATTTGACAAATGATTTTTTCAAATTTTTCAAAATCTAATAATTTTTTTTGCTATCAAAAATACGAATATTGATTTCAAATAACTGCCATTCATAAATACATTCATAAATTGAAAATATAAAACAAATCATTTCTGTGCATCATGTAACTTTCATAAAAATTATATATTATATATTTACATTTTCATTTGTTAAAAATAAAATTAAAAGTCTGCTTTATAATGTTTTTTGTTTGATTTATTCTTTTAGTTCAGAAAAATTATCTTTATTTTTATTGTAACATTCTCTAGCTTTGATTTATGCAATCTACATTTATGAAATCTGCCTCATTTTACTAGATATGAATGTATTTTTATTATATTCTTTTATTTAATTTTATTATATTTCTTCTATTGACAATTTTGATATTAAATTTTTTTTAATTACATTCAAGTTGTAGATTCCCATATAGTCATAAAATAATTACTTATTAATTAACTTGCAAATTTAAAATTAATAAAATTTTTATCATAATTAAATCGTTATCTATAATTTTCTCAGCAAATTTTCTTATTTTTTGTTTATGTATAATTTTCTAATTTTGCTACATGCATTGCTATCATTAAATTTTCAATTAAACCATTTTTTCTATAGCATATGAATCTTGATTTTTGAAGATTTTAAAATATTTATCAGGAAAAGATAATATAATAGATAATATAATAGATCTATTAAATTATATTTTTCTTATATTATTTGCTTCTTATTTGCATATAATTTCTTTTCAAATTTAAGATAATGAAATTTTGATTTCAGATCCATTGATTTTTATAAAACATTTTATCTGGAGCTATCTAGATAATGGATTTTTAATGACTTATTATTTTTTGCTCTAGTTATTATTATTTATTTCAATTCTATTGAAAAATAATTTTTTGATAATTTTTTGAAATAATTTTATAATAAATTTACATTTTTTACAGCATTTTATAGTATTCTTCTGATAGATATAAATAATGCATGTTTTCATTTCTATTATTGTGAAATTTTCAATGACAAAAAGAAATAACTGGATACTAAAATTTATGATTTCAAATATAATTTTGAAGTAATAATTTTAAATTTGAAATATAATTTTAAGCTAGTTAATGTTTATTTAATTTTGTCCAGAATAAGCATCGCTATATATTATTATATAATTATGTATTGTGATATTTTTAATATGTTCTGATAAAAAATTTTGCAAATTAAACAAAAATGCGAATTTCTTTTTTCTATTTTTTATCTTCCTGGATTTTTTAATTTTTTTTTTCATTATTTTTTAAATATTTTCTGCTTATTCAACTTTTATTGGATGTAAATCATTTTCTTTTAAGTTTAACATTTTATTTTTATTACTAGTTGTTTGGATTTTCATTTTTAAATTATATTTTTATATTTTTATGTAATATAAATAAAAAAAAGATGAAAATATAAATTAAATTGTGTATTATATAATATTTTCGCATATGCAATTCATTGTGTGTGTGTGTGTGTGTGTGTGTGTGTGTGTGTGTGTGTGTGTGCACACGCACGCGTGGTGTGCCTTTTCATTTTTTTCCTATACATTTTTTGATTGAAAAAGTTATACGTTTTTTAAATATTTAAATCAAAATTTAATAGTTTTTAAATGTTGGAAAATTTTAAATATATTTAATTACTCTTACTGTCTAAATTATATCTGATCTTGTGAAATGATTTTTCCTGTCATTTTTCCTTAATTGTTTGTTTTTATTAATTTTGCTTTAAGAGTATAGCTTAAATATTTATCAGATATTTTAAAAATATCTAAAAAATATTTTTTATATACACATTAATTGAATTAGAGTACTAGGGTAATATTTATAACTATATGTTTTTTATCTCTTTTATAATTTTTAAATCTCCTTTATTACAAATAATTATTTTGTTTATGAATCAACTTATATTAAAAAATATTTTGCTCTTTGAAGTTTTCCAATTTTTAAAAATTTTCAAAATTAATCTTGTATTCAATGCAAGTTAATAAATGTGTTTTTTGAAACAAAAGCAATTTTAGTACTATATTTTTTGTTATTTTTTTTTTTATTTTTCTTTCTCTTTATTTTTATTTCAATATTTTGGTAGTCTTATTTCTTCTATTTATTTATGTTTTCTTTCTTAATTTTCTTATTTGTTATATTATTATCATTATCTATGATTGAATTTTAATCTGATTCTTCTAACATTATTTCTATTTTTATATTGAAAAAAATTTCAATTATTTCCATCTTATTAAATCGAATCTGTGAAATAAATAAATTATCTTAATCTAAATATAAATTCAATAAATATTATTATAATGAAATTATATTATATACTATTTATATTATTATTATTAAATTTATATATAAATATATCATAATTCTGTATAAAGTTAACTTAGTTATTAGCTGATAACGATATAAAAATTTGTAATTATATTTTTTTCACATAAATCTTCGAATTATAATATAAAATCAATTGACTTATATTACTATTGAAATGAAGACGAATTTGGTCTGAATAAGTATGAAAATGATATAAAAATGAAATGATGAATTTATGTCACTGTTTACTTCATAGTTATTTGATAAAAAATTTTTTCCACAACATAAATATATAGATCAATATTACATAAAACAAATGAAAATCTCAATTTTTTTTTTTATATTACTTTTTTTATAATATTTCTTTCATAATTAGCGATACTATTATATTAAATATATAAAAATTATCATCATAGATAAAGATACATAAAGAAGTTAATTTTTATTACTATCTATTAGGATTGTTTCCCAAATTTCCTTTGAACATATGTTAGATGTTATTAAGAAGTTACTGTTTATATAGATAGGAAATATTTGTATTTTTTAAAAATTGTGTTAAAATTGTGAGACAAATTTGTTTTACTTTTTTAAATAATTTTACAAATTATTGCGTATCTGAATTTTTAAGATGTTTTAAGAATATTGAAAAATATTCTAAATATCTTCTATTAGAAAATAACAGAATTTCGGTAACTTTTTTTATATAGGACACCAGTTTTAACATATACATATTTTCTTTTTTTTTTTTTTATATAGTTATTTAATTTTTCAATTTTCATCTGTTAAATATTTAAATTTTGCGAATGTAACACTTAAAAGATTTGCTGCAAAATTTTCATTTTTTTAATATCTATAGTCTTTTGCATATAAACCAATTATATTAAATATCTTTGTTGCTTAGATTGTTTTTTCTGATTTACGAAAATATTATATTTATATTACATACAATATATTTATCAATTATTTTGAAAATATTATAGAAAATCAGGTCAGTTTCTTCAATTATCCAATAAAATATTAGAGATAGATTATAATAGAAATAGTAAGATTGCGAATTCATTTGATATTGTCTTTTTTTAATAATAAAATAAAATAAAATTACAAATGAAAAACAAATATAAAATTCAATATAGCGGCATAATATTAGATATATATAATATAATTTTGAATATAATATAATTTTTATATTTTGGACGATGGATCGATCAGTTGATAATTATAAAAGATAAAATTCTAAAAGATAATGATTGTTTTAGCTTAAGAATAAAAAAAATTTTTTGAAATTGATAATTTTTATGTTATAAGGACAAAGTTTTAATTACACTTCAAGTATATCTGTATTTCTGTATTAATGTATATTGTTATAGCGATATTTATATTCAGATGAAATTCGCAATAAATATTATAGAACATGAAGAAGATAATGATAGCATTAAATGTATCAATATACAATAATATTATATATATTAAAATTGTTATCATACAATGAAAAAATGCAAAATCTGTTATTAAAAATTTTCTGCATTTACTTTTCATTTTCAAATAAATTTACAATTATTATCACTTTTTTTCATTAATAATATTAGATTTATTCTAATTTTTTTATATATGTAAAAGATTCTTATAGTATATATAGTATATATAGTATATAAAAGATTATTATTATATATAATAATATGAACATATTTATATATTTGTATTAATTTTTTATATATTTTAATATATATCATATTTGTATTAATCTCATATATTTATATAGATATTCTATTACAAACAATAATATATAAACATTTGCAAGATTGCAAAGATAATAAGTTTCTGAATCAACAAAATTAAAATATAAATTTTATATTTATTCATGAATATGTTACAATATATTTTAATAATGCACTTTTTATTTGAAGAATAAATTCCTTACTGAATGAAGTATTTTTAACGGCAAATAATTAATTTTACTTCTATATTTATGCAAAAATTTTTTTTTTCTCATGCTAACAATTCATCGGCTCACAGCAAAAGAAAGGATATGAAACAGAACATGATATTATTTAGACTATGAATATATAATTCCTTGAATAGAATAATTCAAGAAAAAATCTTGAGGAAATAGTATAACATGAAATTGAAAAACTTAATTAAAAACTTTATGAAAAAAAACTTAAAATAAAAAAACTTTTAATTTGAGTTGAGTTATATGATATTATTATGTTTTTTTCATTTGATACATTAACATGATGATAAAAAATTTGTGTTTTTCTTTTGTAAATTTATTATAAAACTTGATTGCTTGATTATTAAATTTTAGTTTCAGGTTTTCATTAAGAATTGCTTCTGAAAAAAATTATATTTCAATTTTTACATATTTTACAATTATATATTTTTAATATATAATTTTTAAATATTCAATAAATGATTTTTTTTGTTATCAAAAATACGAATATTGATTTCAAATAACTGCCATTCATAAATACATTCATAAGTTGAAGATATAAAACAAATCATTTCTGTGCATTATGTAACTTTTATATCAAAAAATTATGTAATATATATTTACATTTTCATTTGTTAAAAATAAAATTAAAAGTCT
This sequence comes from Apis mellifera, assembly GCF_003254395.2. Lineage (NCBI taxonomy): Eukaryota > Metazoa > Arthropoda > Insecta > Hymenoptera > Apidae > Apis > Apis mellifera. The sequence continues at coordinate 429,143 of NC_037642.1, read as the reverse complement.
GTTTTATAATGTTTTTTGTTTGATTTATTCTTTTAATGAAAAGAAAAATTATCTTTATTTTTGTTGCAACATTTTCTAGCTTTGATTTATGCAATCTACATTTATGAAATCTGCTTTATTTTACAAACTAAATATGAATACATTTTTATTATATTCTTTTCTTTAATTTTATCATACTTCTTCTTCTATTAACAATTTTGATATTAAATTTTTTTTGTGCATTCAAGTTCCATAGATTCCATATAATTATAAAATAATTGTAACTTGCAAATAAAATTAACAAAATCTTTATCATAATTAAATCATGTTATTTATAATTTTTTCAGCAAATTTTTGTTATTTTTTGTTTATATATAATATCTTCTAGTTTTGTCTAATTAAAACAAATTTAAAACAAAATCACTTTTAATTTAAATCGAGTTAGAATCAAATTAAAAATTGTAATATTAATATTAATCTAAATGTTATATACTTTGATAAGAAAAATAAATAATTGTAAATAATTTTTGTACATATTTTAATTTAAATTATTTTATTTTGAAAGAGAAAAATTTAGAATTTTTTAATAGCATCACTATTTATGATCTCAAAATTTGTTTTATATTTAAAAATAATTTAATATCGATAATTATAATAATTATAATTTAATAATTTAATATAGTTTGATATTTATTAGGATTACAAATTTGTAATTCGAAATCAGCGCCAAATGGATGGTAGGTTATTAATTAAAAAGTAATCTATTTTTAATGCAAAATTACAAGATTTGATACTAAAATCGATTCATAATAGATATATATACTTATAGCCAAATTTTATAGAGATTTGATATCATTTTAACCATGTAACCAAATTCTTTACTAGGAAATTATAAAATAGGTAGAATAAAATTCACTTACATATATTTGATAGATTTATGAACACTTTCATTCATTTTAACCTACTTTATGGTAAGAAATTATTGTAACATAAATAATCATTAAATAATGAATTGCTTAAAAAAGAATGAAAAATAAAAATCAAATAAATTAATACTGTCATTAAATTGTATTGTGTAATTGCTATAATATTAAGTTTAATTCACAATATTAAATCTTAAATTATTGAATCTTTTAAATTAAGAGTTTTATTTTATAAATTTATAAATTTTATAAATTTAGTTATATACATAATATATATATATTTATATATATACATTATAAAAATTAAATTTTAGTGTTCTTTAAAGATTAAATTAAAACATTATTATTATTCTATATTTAAATTATGTTTATATTTTTATTATATTAAAATATTTTGAGTTTTTTATCTTTAGCATTATTTAAAACAATGAATAATTATCGAGATCCTTTTGGTTTTACTAAACAAACAGCCACTTTATTACGTGGTTTGAATGCATCTGAATTGATACCAGAATGTAAAAAAAGAAATATATCAACTGATGTGTTACATGAGCTCAGTGTGCAAGAACTAATTATGTTAGGTAAAAATTAAAAATTTTTTAATACATTTTTGCTAAGTAATGAAATTAAAAAAAAATGTTTCATTCATTTTTTTAAATTAAAGATTTAAAATTTATTACCTATAATTATATATTTATAATTATATTTATATGTTTATAAAATATATTTTATATCTAATCTAAAATTTTAATGTAGGCCTTAATTCTAAAAAAGCAGAAGAATTACAAAATATTTTAAATATTGAAAAAAGAAGATCCAATATTGTAATAACAAATGTTGAAGACAGGTCTTTATTATGAAAATTATTTTATCATGATATTTTTTAAAAACTATTTTTTTAAAAAATTAATGAAATGATTAATTTAATCATTAATCAAATTAATTTTATTAAAAAAATTAAAGATTAATTGGAAAATTATTATTTTTTTAGGATTGAACATTATCTTCAAATAATTAAACATGGAGAACAACAATTTTCTTTAATACAAGCTCTTATAGCATATTGTCGATTAAGATTGATAAAAGAAAAAATTAATATTTTTGTTGATCTTAATAAGTGTTTGAGTGCTTCTAATGTATTACCTATTTCTATTGATGCAACATTAACAGAATTAGAAAAAGCAAAGAAAAATCTTCTTGAACTTGAAGAATTAATTTTAAGGGTATGTCTTAAATTGACAATATATACATTTTAATAAAGTAATTTTCTTCTATGATATTTATGTAATAATAAATATTTTAATTTATTTTTTACAGTCAGAGATAAAACCAAAACATAATAATATCCAACAAATTTGTACTTTTACTAGTGTATTAGGATTAGTAATACTTATATTATTTAAGATATATGTAACTTAAACATTATGCACAATTTACAAAAAACAAATTATTTCTTATTATTTTAAAATTTTTTTTAATTTACTTCTAAAGTAAAAAAGTTTTTTTATTATAATGTTAATATATTCTATAGTTTCAAATGATATTAAATAATAAAATAATAAAAATAAATATACAATAAAAAATTGAAAATTAATGTGAAACTTGAAGATTGAATTAAAAAAAAGATAATCGATTTTATCACGAGCATATCAAGTTTTCAATTGATTCTGTTTTTCAAATCGATTATTGAATAATAAATAAAATTTTCATTAAATAATAAATAAGTTTAATAGTAATAAATAGTATTATATTAAGTATTATATTAAGTATATTACTTATTACAAATAAATTTATATAAATTTTAATCTTTGTGCAATTATTTCTATAATAAATTCTATTCCAGTTTTATCAATTTTATTAATTTTAATGATCATGAAAAATTAAATGAAAACTTAATAATACAATTTATGTACATAATTATGCTAATATATATATTAATGTAAATTCATATTAATTAAATTAAATGAATAATTTTATGATTGAATTAAATTTTACGATTCATCGAAAAGGATCGAATTCTCGATTAACTTACGTTTCATCCACCCGAAGCGCTCTTGTGAAAGGATCCACCCTAAAAAATCGAGTAGTGGAGGTAGAAAAGAGAATTTTCTCTCAGCGCATGCGCGCTTCCATTAGCTTCGAGCTTTCAAATTTCAGCTCAGTCGCAATAAGATGGACGGTGGAGCGTACGGTGGTGGAAAGGCAGGAGCCCCTTTCGATCCTATTGCCTTCATTCAAAGGCCTCAAGTTATTCTAAAAGCTATATGTTTGGTAAGTTTTTTTCTTAAACATATAATAGTTCGTTTTTTATTTCTATTGACAACTTTTTAAATTAAAACATATATCGATTTTATGCGACGAACATTGATTTTAAAGAGTAAACCACCCCCACCAGTTTGACACGATGGGGTTTTATTGATTTTTCGCAAATTCCTGCGATAGACCCCATAATAGAAAAAATATATAATTCCATATAATTTTCTAATGATTTTTGAATATATTTTATCTTAATTTTTCTGTTATACAATATATTTATCATCATCAGGTGAAAAATTAAAAAATAATTCAAATAAAATCTTTTGATTATAAGCTAAATTTTAGGTTTAAGTTATGAAAATATATAATTTTTGAGACAATTTAAAATTAAAAAAAAAATACTGATTACTTATGAGACATATTAAAAGTATATTTAAAGATGGATTTATTTAGATATAGATATGAAAAGTTTGAATGACAAGAAGAAGAGTGACAACGAATGTAAGATATCGATATTGGTATGAATAAAGAGTATAGATATAAAATGAAGTTTTCTCCGTGAAGTTTTTAGTGAAACTTGGAAAAGAATTAATAATACAAAAGTGAGCAAAAAAATAGATATTTTGATGGATTTAAGTAATTAATTCATAAATAAATATAGATTGAATTTAAAAATGATAAGCATATATAAGTTTATAATTATAACTCAAAATATAAAGAAGAGAGAAAAATTATGTTAATTGATATTTTATAACAAAAATAATTAATAATTATATAATTTTGATTTTTGAAAAAAAAATAACGTAAATAAACATAAAAGTAAAGTAATTTAAGAAATTTCATTATTTTTATAGTATATTATCCAGTTTATAAAATTCTTATTAGTACTAAAAATTAAAATAAAATTAGAGTATTAATTAATAATTGTAAATATTGTTAGGTAAATTAGTTAAGCTAAATTGAAAAATTAAAAAATTAGCGATTTAAAGAATTTTAATATCATTAAATATCTTGAAATTATAAATTTTATTAAGAATAATGTAAAAATATTAATATCATTTTAATATCTTATTATATATATGTATATAAAATATACATATATTATTTTAATCCTTATGTGTATCTTAAAGTGCTATTTTATTTATTTTCGTATTGTATTGTAATGTATTTCTTTATGTTTATTTATTTTTATTTAATTAAAATTTGTTTAATTATTAATTTAATTTTCAATTTAGTTTTATTTGAAATTTTTTAATAAATCAAATAATAATTAATTTATGAAATATGATATAATTTATGAATTTTTATAAATTTTTTATATAATTTATAATTATAATAATTATATAATTTTTATTATTTTTATAAAATAATTTATAAAATATTTTATATTGCGATTGTAATAAAAAAAATAAATAAATAAAAATTATCTTTTTTTTTTTCAATTATTTAATTTTGTAATTATGATATTTTTTTTTTTGCGATCTTCTTAAGTTATTCCTATCTCAAGACAGATCCTAATGAAATCGAAACTAAATTCGATTTTATATTAACAGTAAAAAAAAAAACAAGTATTTCATAAAAAATCAAATGAAAGATTCGTGAAAATTTTTATTTCAATACAATTAAGAAATTTCTTAATATTTAAATAATTTAAATATTTAATTAAATATTGTATTTTTGATTTTTATATTGGTACTAATTTTATATTATTTATTAAATATATTGATGTATAAATTTTTGATTAATTTTTGAAGAATTCAATTCTAAATATATAACAAAATATAATCAAAATATTATATGATCCATGTAAATTATAATTTAAAAAATAAAAAAAAAGAGTTAAATTATATTAAGTAATTTTTAATATTATTATAAAAAAAATAATATTGATTATAAAATTATATATTAATTATAAATATTATAATTGATAATAATAATAGCAAAAGTAAATTAAAATCGATCCATAAATTAATTGGATAATAAATTATTTCATCATAAGCAATAATCATGAATAAGTTATTCATTATTTAAAAATCATTGTTTTATAATTTATTATAATTCTTTAATTCTAATTTATAATTTTTTTTTTTTTTGCATATGTGAATTATTTCAAAATAGATTCTTTTCTTTTTTTTTGCTTACATATTTGTTTATAATATATTAATAAATTGAAAAAAATGATATATATAATAACAAGATATTTAATAAAATGTAATATAATATGATTTAAAAAAATAATTTTAAAATATTATTTTACAATAAAGATATTCTATGAAATTTTAAAAAAATTTAAAAAGAAATGAAGATTTTTTTGTAGAATATAAAAAATTAATTTTATTAATTATTCTATAAATAAAATTAATAAATTTAAAAAATTTTTAAGAAAAAATGTATAAAAATATATTTAATAATAAATATATATAAGATAATTCTAGTAATTGAATTATAACTCTGTTCCAAATAAAATTAGAAAAAAATTATAGAAGAAAATGTTGCGTAATTTAATATGCTTTATCATTATAATAGCCCAATTATAGAATCAACTTATATATCATATTATATATATTTAAATATATATAAAAAATACAATATAATTTTTATTAAAAATAATTTAAATTAGTTATTGTAAAAATTATTATTTAATTTTAATTTTAATTTTTTAGCTCTTCGCAATAATTGTATTCGGATGCATAAGCAACAAAGGATACATAAAAAAGGAAGGCGGAAAAGAGGTATGTCTTTATAATGAAGATCATAATGCTTGCAATTATGGAATAGGAATTGGAGTGCTCGCCTTCCTCGCCAGTATCGGATTCTTGGCTGGTGAATATCTTTTTGAGCAAATGTCTTCTGTTAAGACCAGAAAACATTTTGTCTTACTTGATTTAGGGTATGTATTTCTTATTCTAAACTATGTTTCTTTCTGAATTTGTTAAAACTAAATTGTATATATATGAATATATATTTATATATTCATGAGATTTTTTTCAAGAGGAAAAAGAAGAAAATTTTCTTCAGATTCTAGAAACCAAAACAAATAAAAATTATATTAGATAAAATTATATAAACAATCTTATTTTATCTCCAAATAGAACTTGTATTGTTTTATAAAAGAATATTGTAATATTGTATTATGATATTATATTATCATATATTATGATATTACAAATCTTTTCTAGATGGATTCATTTCCTGACTTCATTCAAATTCATCTTGAAATCTCTTGCATATTATATAATTAGATACAATGAGATTTCTTCCTTGAAACATAACATAAAACATTTTTTAAAATGACATATAATTTAGAAATAATTGCATTCAAATATTAAAATAAAATATTCTATATGCATGTATTTATAATAATTATTTGTAACATAATGCATATTTTCATAATTTTTTTAATAAAAATTAAAAATTTTTATTTTTTAAAATTGCGCAAATTGATATTTATTTTATTTTTAAATTATTTACAAGATTTTATAAGTATATATTTTTATAAGTATATATATATATTTTTTAAAAATATTTTTGGTATTTTTTAATTGTAAATAGAATATATTCAGTAGCTCATACATAAAAAAATAAAATTCACATTAATTGTATGATATATAAAAATACGAATTCATATTTTTACGAAATGAATTATATATCGATTTACTTGTTTTGTTATTAAAAAAAATATGTTATTATAAATATAAAAAATTTTAATGATAAATAATTATAAATGAATTTATAAATAAAAAAAATTTACGGAAATAGATAATTATTAATATTTTTTTTGTTTTTATATTTTATTTATATTTCATATTATATATATATAATTTACTTATTAATTATAACGTAAATTATATAATTTATAAATTAAACATATTTATATATGAACTGTTTTTTTGAAAGTAATATAATTATTCATATATTCGAATATTTAAGAGTTTGAATTAATTGAAACATTTGAATTAACTGAAAAATATTGACAAACATATTAATAAATTTAAAATATTTTTAAACATATTAAATTTTATATAATAATAAAAAAAAATAAAAAAGTTTTTTAGCTATAAATGGACTTATTTAACAAATTTTCAAAAACAATCAATTTATATAATTTATATTATAATATAAATATTAAATAAAAATATAAATAAATATTTATATAATTTATATTTTAATTGATGTAAGCTTTTTTAAAACATATTTCTTTAATACAAAAAATAATTAAAATGAAGACATAAACGTAAAATGATTTTATTAAGAAATATATTCAGTTATGTATAAGAATTTATAATAAATAAGTATAAAAAAAGAAAATACTTAACATAATTAATAATAAATTTATTCATATTTCAATTTTTTTTTTATCATCATGAAATTCATAATGAATAAGAAAGAACAAAACAATATTATCGTTATATATTTTTATTTATAGAATTTTTTTGAAATTTTGTAAAATGTTATGTTATTTTGTTAAATTTTTTAATTTTTCTTTTTTTAAAAACAGAACTTTAAATTATGAATTTTTTCCTATAATTTTTTTATTAAAAAAATGTTATAAAATTCATTACTTTTAAATCTCATCAAGCTATAAAGACTTTAATAGTTTAAATGCATAAAAAATTTGTAATAATTAATAATTAATGATTAAACAGTTGTTTTAATTATTGTTTTTAAATGTTGTTTTTAAATTAATCGAAAGTTCTTTAATGAATTAATAAGAAATTTATATTTTAAAATATAAAAATAATTAAAGCATTATATTTTAATGTTTAGATTCTCTGGTTTTTGGGCATTCCTTTATTTCGTTGGATTTTGTTATTTAACCAATGCTTGGAATAAGTCAGAAACACCGAAAGATAATTATGGAGTGAACAACGTTCAAAGCGCTATCGCTTTTTCCTTTTTCTCCATTTTTACTTGGGTAAATTAATTAAAATACTTTTATTTTATTAAATTTTTAATTTAATAAATCAATGTAATGATATAAATAAGTTTTCGAAATATTAATTACATTAAATTCAAATATTTATAAAATTAATAATAAATTTTAAATAATACAAATATTGTTATATTTATACAATATAAAAATTTAATTATATAAAAATAAAAAATTACAAAAAAAATTACAGAATTATAAAAATATTATTTATTCTTAATTTAACATCTATATTTAATATTTATATACATATAATAGGCTGCCTGTGCATGGTTCGCATTTCAAAGATTCAAACAAGGAACCGATGCTGCATTTGCACCAAGTTATGAAGCAGATCCTGTTGGTGGAACAGGATATACAAGTTATCCTGATGCGACTGATACTGGTTACCAAGAACCACCTTTTGGTCAACAACAACAACAACAACAACAACAACAACAACAACAACAACAACGGATGCCTGATTTTCGAGCTCCAGCTTATTAATTCTGAAATATAACTTATCACTATCGGTAAAGTAAAATTTATATTATTTTTTAAATCATTATTATTTTTAATAAATTATATTTATATTATTTTTTCAAATCAAATTCATCAAATTCAAATCAATATTTTATATTGATAATACTACAAAATTATTCATTTAAATTAATTAATATATTTTATAAGGAAATACTAATTTTTAATAATATTAATATTTAAAATTGTAAATTTTTTTTTCCAACATAGCAAGAAATAATTTTTTATTGCATGTTATCTTTTTAGACACAACGTAAAAAAACAATAGAAAAAGAAGACAGAAGTTCTATAAAAATCTATAATGATTGAGCAATGTTGATAGAGTAAGTTATAATAATATAAAATAGTGAATGAAAGAAAAAGAAAAGATGAATAGAAAAAATAAAAAAATTAGAAAAGAAAAACAGAAATGATACGAAGAGAAAAAAAAGAGCAAAAAAGAAACGTGTATGTATATAAATACAAGATATTAATATATTCGTGAGATATATATTTTTTGAAGAATCGATTTTAAAGATCAAAATTTATATAAAAATATTGGTTGAGATTATTTATTAAGTTTTAAGTAATTTAAATTCATAATAAATGAAGTAGAAGTAAAGATAAGAATAAAATGTGATGGCAATATAAAGAAGACAGAGCGATTTCGCTGTCTTTTTATCTCACTTCATTATACAAACTTCAATTGTTTATAATTTATGATAAAGAAATATTAACCGATTTTTATATACTAATTTTTGTGTTCATTTTGGCCTTTAGAATTGATTCTCGAATATCTTACTTTTGTTGAATATTTTACTATTGACAATGAATATATTGACATCTTGTATATGAGTATGTATACGTGTATGAATATGAGAAAAAATAAAAAGAATGTATGAATGTGTAGACGCAAGACAAGAAAATGTTACTTGTTAAAACTGTGCTTCTTATTGCTGACCACTTATAAATTTCACATCTAAAACTCAGTGGCGCAAAAATATTTAAAAAAAAAAATTTGGGTTACTGCCCTTGCATAAAATATTTAAGATCGAAAGATAAATAAAAGAATAGAAGAGAGAGAGGGAGAGAGAGGGGGGGGGGGGGAGAGAGAGAGAGAGAGAGAGAGAGAGAGAGAGAGAGAGAGAGAGAGAGAGAGAGAGAATGGATATTCACCATCCATAGAATTATATATAAATATAAATTCACATATATATACGCGTGCGCGCGCACGAATATATATATATATATATATATATATGTGTGTACATATTAGAATGTGCCGAAAATAGAATGGCATAAGCGAGAAATATAAAATTATTCGCCATTATAAATGTGAAATAAATGAATAATTTTTTATATAAAATATTTTTCAATTTTTCAATTTTTCAATTTTTTTCAAATAAAAATCTCTTCAAGCATGTTTACAATTTAAGAATGTGTCTGAGAACATTGTTTAATATTTTATGAATGCTCAGTATTTCGTTTTATTATAAATTATTATAAATAGTATTATAAAAATATATATAATAATAATAACATAAAAATAAAAAGAAAGATTATTTTAATAAATAAATCTTCAATCTTAAGGCGAGGAATTTTATATTTGTTATTTGTATTATTATTTTTAAAACATCGTACATACATACACACACATACACACATATATATATTTATATTTATATATATTACATATATGCAAATATATAATTGTAAACGATAAAGAATAGCGGTTCTGTAATAATTCTTAAGTAGTTATATGCACATATATTTTATTGTGTTGATATAACGTGTTCATAGAAAATCGCGAATACGACTGTATTACTGTTAACAAGACCTATATCAAAGAAAAGAAAAAAAATTACGATTCCATTAGAAATCAAATTATTCTATTGATTTCATTCTATCATTGTATATCATCTTATATTATAGGAGAATTCTTCTTCGCAATATTGCGTATTAATGTATCAACAGATTGTAAGTACTATTTTTAAGAAAGTATCGAAAGCTTATTGGTCATCATGACATGTTGTGCACTTTTTCAGTTCATATGATGATAGGTTTTTTAATTTTTTCAAAAAGAAGAAAAAAATAAAAATATATTAAAATTATTTTGTTAAATTTTATTAATATATTTTGTTAACATAAATTTCGTTATGTTTTTTATGTTATAATATTATGTTAATATTATAATTATAATTAATTAATTATATTAGAGAAATTGGGACAGCAATTATTGTTTAAATAAAAATATAATATATATAATTGGTATATTGAATATTGTAAAAAACAAAATAATGAAAAATATTTTTTTTTAGATAAATAAAACATTACTAATTTATTTTTTTGATATTATTTTGTATAAAAAATAATTTTGTATAAAAAAAAGTAATTAAATGATTGTATTTTTTTGGAAATTAAATTATTCTCTACCCAGTTTCTCAATGTTATATTAATATAAATATTTAAAATAATTTTAAGAGATATTTGCATGACTTAAATAGAAATTTAAGAGCAAATTTTTTTATAAAAGTAATTTTGTATCGCTCCGATGTTAAATTAAAATATTTAATTACTTGAAGAAATTTCTATTACGTTTTCACATTCATAAATGATTTTTACATTCAATACTTTTTTAGCATCATTCAAAATATATTCATTTATGTTTAGTAATATTGGAGCAAATAAAATTTTTTCTATAAATTACACGAATAATTTACAAACATTTTTTTTTCTTATAACTTTCTAAACTTAATTAATAAATTGCATGACAGTGTCGTAAAAAAAATAAATAAATAAATAAATAAAATTATTTTTTCGATATGTTGTATTATTTTTCCTAAGCATTATATTTATATCAATGTTATATTTAATAACTATTTGACGACATTATAGCTGTTATGTTTATTATTGTGAAACTACTATAAGATATGTAAATAAAAAAGAAATACATTAAAATATTAATATGTTATATTAAAAAGAGTAAAAAAGAATTATATTTATTATTTAAAAAAAATTATATGATTATATTAAAATTTTTCTATATTTATTTTCTAAAAAATCATGTTATAGAAACAAAAAAATGTAGTTATTATTATATAATATGTAGTACTATTTAGTAGTACTATTTACTATTATATATTTATATATAATTACTATTATATATGTATATATATATACTATTACATATGTATATTATATATATATATATATTATAATTATTTATTATATGTTATTATATAATTATATATTATATATATATTATAATAGTATTTATATATATATATATATATATATATATATATATAATATATATATATAATAATATATATATATAATATAATATATATAAATAATATATATATATATAATATAATATATATAATATATATAATATAATATATATAAATAATATATATATATATAATATAATATATATAATATATATAATATAATATAATATAATATATATATATAATATAATATAATATATATATATAATATAATATAATATAATATATATATTTATATATATATATATATATATAATATATATTATTATATATATATTATATATATATATTATATATATATATTATTATATATATATTATATATATATATTATTATATTATATATATATATATATATATATATATATAAATATATATATATATATATATATTTACATATTTACTATTGTTTTAAACAACTTTTCTTAAATGAAAGAAAATATTTTTGAACAATTGTATATTAGGATTTTCATTTCTAAACTTAGTTTTTGTAAAAATCTTTATTTATGTTACAATATAAATATTGTCCATACTAAAAAGGAAAGAAATATTTATTAAAGAAGTAATATTAATTTTATAATTGTATTATTGTAATTATACTAACTGTTTCATTGCAATAAACAAATTTACTCATATAAATACTAAATAGCAAACTATGTATTTATATGAATATATTTATAATACATTCAATTTTTGAAAAATTAATTTTATATGTAATCATCATATTATAAAATTCATTGTTTATTTTAATATTATTTCTATAATGCAATTAAATTTAATTTAATTTCAAAACTAAAAATATATAAATTTGAATATTGGTTTTAATATTTTTAAAGAAATTTTTAAAGATTTTTTTAATTTTTGACAATAATTTAAAAAAAAAATTAAAAATTTAAAATTTTTGAGATATCTTGTATATAATATACATTTGAAACAGTAAAAATAAGTATTTAGAAAAGAAATGTATAATTAACTATAGATGAGATATAATTATTTATAAATGAGATATAATTATTTATAGATGAGATATATATAAGTAATTATTTTGCAAGCTAAATATTTAAAAAATAATTAAAATCAATATTTTCAATTGATTTATTTAATTATATATGTATGTAATGATTTTATTAAAAAAAATTTTTTTATTTATATTTTATTTAATTGACAGTATGTCAATTTATATATATTTATATTTATTTAACATATTTATTTTTAATTAACATAATATTTATATTTTACATAAAATATACATTATGAATATCAATGAAAAGAATAAAATTAACTAAATTTTATAAAATTCTTACAAAAGATTAGAATATTTAATAAGTATTTAACACTTAAATAATATATATACTTTTAAATTAAAAATTTTAAAATAAATTATAATTTAAAAAATTAATAATAAATTTAAATATACGTAAATATTATATTTTAAATAAATGTATAATCATCTTTATATTATTACTTTTCGTTGTTTTTCACATATTTTAATTTGTAGTTTCTTTAAGAGCCATTATATATTATCGACTATTGGAAATAAAGAAAATACATATATATATAAGCTTATAAATTATCGTAGCAAATGAAGTATATTGAATAAATACATATTTACATGACAGACTTTGCTAGCGATTGTATCCATATTTGCATCTGTTATTAATGATTTTGTTATATTTAAAAGCTTATTGAATAATTTAATTAATGTTTTCAAGAAAATGAAGAATTTTCTAAGAACATTCTAATCTTTTTAAAAAATTCAATAAACATTCTTTTTTTTATAATAACATATAATATACTAATATTTATTTATTTTTTTTTTAAAGCAACATTATAATAATAAGAATTTCTTTTTTATTCGACAATGTATATGATATTGACAATTTTCAATTCGTCGAATTTGATCATGAATTTGATCTTATTTTTAGTTTCTTAGATCTCCAAATAATTAGTCGATAGTATATAATGATTTTAATATCAATGATGGAAAGAATATTTATTACTTATTAGTATTCTTCAGAATTAAATTCGTATTATTTTTTATATTTGTTGAAAGAATTTGTACTATCAAATAGCAATATTTTGTTGTTTATTAAATTTTTACTGCCTAATCTATAATAATTTTCAAATCCAATCTTTATAAAAATAGAAACATGTAAATATTTCTTTAATTTATATTATCATTCAATTACTTTAAATATCATATATATTTTATATGTATTTATAAAAGAATTGAAAATGAAAAGAATTCAAAAATTTTTTTTCTTATTTTTTCAAGAGAGGAATATTTTATATATTCAAAGTTTATAAATAAAATTACATTTATAAATATTTATAATTAATTATAATATATTTATAATTTCATTGAAAATAAATCTTTTAATTATATCAATATCTCATAAAAATTATTTAATGTATATAAAATATATATGTACATATGTAATTATATATAATTATATGTAATTATAATTTATTATAATCTTTTTTATTTAAAAATAATTTAATTAATAATTTTAAATAGTATAACTATAATTATAAATAATTTGTTATATAAGTAATAATATAAAGTAATATAATATATAATATAAAATATATAATATAATATAAAGTAATATATATATTCAAATTCTCTAAAATGTATCTTTTTATTTTTAAGTTAAATAATGGATAAAAATATATGAATTGTGATAGAGCAGTAAAAATTAAATAAATATCAATATCAATGATTTTACGAATAATCTAAAAAATTTCAATTTTTAATTTTTAAATTTTTTACAAGTTTGTTTTTTACAAATTGAGTTTATTCATTTTAATTATTATATTTTTTTCTCATTTAATAAAAAATAAATACGCAAAAAATAATGCAAAACGCATAATTTAAAGAATATGAAACCAGTTTACAAATCTGAGGCTTCATTCGGTCGATAGATCGATCGATGACCAATGAATTATACTGATTCCATGGCTCATCTGATATCAGCAACACCCGTTTCGATAAGCGAGTTACGAAGCCGCCCACATTTCGAATCGTTCCTCTGTATATTTTTCATTGTTCGTCTATAAATTAGTGTTCGTTTTATTTCAATCGGATATTTTTTCTACTTAAATATTAGAAGTAAGTTTAATTTAATTAAATTATTTTTACACTAGAAATACATTATATATAATCTAGTAGTGTATTTTAATAATATCAAAATTAATAAACAAAAATTAATGAAAAAATATTATTAAAATAATAAATCAAAATTTCTACTATAAATAGAAGTCACAGAAATAATATAGTTTAATATAACATAAAAATCAATTTTAATAACAAAATTGAATTAAAATTTTTGTTTTTAAAAAAATCAAATTTGAATATTTATCAAATATATGTGAATTTGATTATTTGCTAACTGGATAATTAGTAAAAAATTAAATTGAAACATATTGATGAACACTAAATAATAATAATAAAAAATTATTAATATATAATTAAATAAATGCATTATTGATGAATTCCAATCTTATTTTCTCAAAAATAAACTTCAAAGAATAAAATTTTATTCTATTTTTATTCTATGAATTATTTAGTGACATTTAGTTGGAAATAAGCTATTACTTGATTAATTTCCAAAATAAACAAAACAAATGTAACTAAATGTAATTTTATTATTTTTGATTTTTATTTTATTTTGAACTTATTACTTCCCTGATTTTGATAATTGTGAATTTCTACAAATTTTCATCTAAAATATGCAATATATGTAATAATCTGAATATTAATATCTTAGCTTAATATAATATAATATAATAATATTATATAATCGTAATATAAATATTTTTGTATAGTTACCGACGAAAATCATTATTGAGAGATCTTCAATATCGGTAATTTTGAAATGAAAATTTTCGATAAATTATTTCATCATGGAAAAAAGAAGAAAAAAAAACATAATTTAAAAAAAACATCATTAAAAAAGAAAAATTTCCTACCTGAAGATAATTTCCTTTTAACTGGAAACCAACCGAGAAAATATAAACCGAGAAGATACAAGGTAAGCAAAATATTTGTAAATAAACGCAATTAAAATTACTTATTTTTAAATAATTTCAAAGTAAAATTAATTTTACCAATGATAATATTTTATAAATAAAATAGTTTTATAAATTAAATATTAATAAAATAAATCTATTTTTATTAAATATTTAATATTAAATTAAATATAATATTAAGCATGTAAGAAAAAATATATGCATATTTAAATAGATTGAACTTTTTTTTGAAAACATAAAATTTTTTTACTTCTCCTTTGTATTATCTAATATTTAATTTCTTTTTATCTTATAATACTTAACAAATAAAATCTAAACATATCCATGTTAAAAAATCATTTTATTAAAAATTATAAGTATTTAAAAATATGTATTTTATGGCTTACTTTAATAATTGTTTCATATACAATTAATGTGAATGTATAATTGGCTATAGCGATGACATAGACGTAATAACAAAAATAAATGCCAATACGTTGATAATGCAGATTTCTAGTTTCCTATATGTTTTATAAGAAATATTATTGTTAATTAAACTTTTGTTTATTGAAATTAAATGTTTTAATTTTATCAATTTTATCAAAAAATGTAAAAAGATACATCTAAGGAATAGATCTAGATTAATATTAAATTATGTTATAATTATGGTATATACTTATAATTTTTAATAAAATGATTTCCTGATATTAATAAACTTATATTTTGGATATAAATGCATTATCAAAAAACAAAAATAAAAAATTTTGTATCTTTTAAAGCAAAATTTAATTTTTGAATAATATTCTCTAACTTAAAAAAAAATTTTTTTAATTTTTTAAAATAAATTTTTAAAAAATGCTATTTTAAATTGATTTTAAGCCATGAGACTTAAAGTCATTACTAAAGATACAAAAGAAAGTTAAGTTTCAACTGGAATATGACACAAGCAATTAGAATGTGTAATTTTAATTTAATCATTTATTATTATTCTCAATCATTATTCTTTTGTACACATTTATTTTCTTTTATATTTACAATATATGTATTAAAAAATTAAAATATATAGATATATATGCATATATACATACATTTTTAAAATAATCACAAATTGATTGAATAACTATAATATCTGATAAAATTACATACATATTTTTATATAAATACAATATATTATATACATAAATATTTATACTATACTTTTCAATTAAATTAGAAGCAAACTAATTAAAAGAAAATAATATGATTGAATATTGTAATATGAAATATTTATAATTTAAATTCTAAAAAAATAATCTTGATTAAAGAATTAAATATTAATTAAATTAAATGTTAGATAGAATGTTAGATAGAATGTAGATAGAATTAGACACTGTTTTGTTAATACTATTTTATTAATTATATAATACTAATTTAGCTATTTTCAGCAATTAATCATATTAAATTGCTTATAACATATGTATTCATTGATATGTATGTATATATGCATCAAATATCTTTTATATGATGAAAATTTTTCTTGAGTTGTCTTACAGTTAATACAGTTATACAGTTAATACAGTTAATAATACTATATCGAAATAAGTTTTACCATGTAAGAAATATAATATTTATATATAAAATTCGAAATTATTCCAAGTTATTTCGATAATATTATTTCTTTCACTGTAATTAAGTATTTATATTTCAACAATTAATATTATTAACTTATAATATTAGAAATTTATATTTTATAAACATTTCAATATTAATAGAAGTATTTATATTCTAATATATATTTATATACAATATTATTTTATATATCTGATAATCTTACATTATTCTCATATTATGATTTTTATAAATTATATAATCTCTATAATTAATATAATATATATAATAGAAAGAATAAATATATTATTTATCTTAGTAATACTACTCCTAGCATTAATAAATATTGTCAAAACTATTTTTATTAGATCAATGCAATATGAATATTGTGTCTATAATATTTTATTTCATATCATTTGTAAAATAATATATAATATTTTTTTTGTTCAGTACAAATATATTTTCTTTGATTATTTATAAAATATATTATTAAATATAATTGGAATAAAAAATGACTCTTATTGAAATAAAAATGATCCAGTAAAAAAGTACTGAAACATACTAATTTAACTGTAATAAAAAAAGATTTATCATCTTTTAATTTCATCTTTTATATAAAATATCAATAAAAAATTATTCACTTGAATAAGAAATATTGTACAAGTTATTATATGAAAAGTTATATATTGCAAAAGATAAAACATTTTTTCAATATACTAAAAATTTTGTACTATCTTAGAAAATAATAAATCCCTAAAACTAAAATTTTAGATCTAAGATCCATTTTTTTTTTCTCTATTTTAAATTTCGTTTTGATTAACGATCAAAGGTTTTCAAAAATATAGTTTTATTTTTTGTATAATATACTATTATATATTAGAATGTTTATATTTCTATGTTTTTTTATGATATATATTTTATTATTTTTATGATATATATTTTTACTATGCAAAAATGTTCATAAGAAAAGAGAATATAAAGAAATTATATACAATGTTTATACAACTTTTTATTTGAGTTTTCGAATAAATCTTTAAAAAATTTTCAACTACAACAACTGAAACAAATGAAATTGATTTCTGAATTAATTTCTGATTAAATACAAATGAATTATTGATAAAAATATTTCTATATGAATATGTATAAAATTATTTTGCATATATAAAAAATTTATTCTTTTCAACATATTAATAATGGAATATTCCATGTACTATAATATTATATTTATAATTATTATATATTTTTATCTCTTTAATAAATATTTTTACATATATATATATAATTTAGATTAAATGTATAAATATGATTAGATCATTTATTTTTAATCAACAATAATATGTACATAATAATATGGAAAAGTCAAAACTAAGATGCATTTGTATTAAAAAATATGAAGTTTAATTTTTGAAGTATTCAATATTTGATTAATTTTTTATTTATTATTTGAAAATATAACATATAATAATATAAGGACTATTTTTTTAAAAATGTTTTCATATTTATTGAGACATTTATTATATATATTAATACCATTTTTCTAATAATTACATAAATATTTAATAATTTATTTTTAATTTGTAAACAATAAATTATTAATAATAATTTGTTTGTCCATCGAAATTATGTATTTGATTTAAAAATTCTAATTCTAAAAAATATGAAAGTTATAAGTTGCAAAGAGAAAAATTTAAATTGTATGAAAGATTTTATTATTATTTTTCATTTTAATTTTTCCTCAAAAAAGAATAAATCATATTCTGAACTTTAATTGAAAGACTTCAGTTGAAATTTACAAAATTTAAAAGGTAATAAATAAACTTTTTTTTATAAAATTTTATTTCATTCACATTTCAGTTTCAAATAATTATTAATTTTTGAATTGATAAAAAAGTTTCGGTATTATACATTGAAAATTGTATATTAAATGCTAATTATCCAAATTGTTACTAATATACAATAATTACATTATAATAGCAGTTTTTATTGTAATCGTAATGATCTGATTTTTTATTTTCAAAAAATTAAACACATTTGACTTATCAAAATTTTAAGTACGATATATTATATAAATGAGAATAGAAAAAATCAATTTGGAAAAAAAAACATTTGATATGATAATTATAATAATTATTATTATATAATTATTATTGATATATATATAGATGTGATAATTATTATTATTTTCAGTTCGCTTTGAATACAAATGATTCTATATTCGGTATTGGATTAATATTGGATATACTTGCGATTTTTTATTAAAATAATTAAAAATTTTATATACGATACCCTATAGAAATCAGTTATCAGACGATAACTGATATTTTTACAATGTATTGACTTTTACAATGTATTGATGTCAACTTTTACAATAAATTTTAATCATGTCTATATAAGTAAAATTCAATGTATAATATTGGAAGTTTTTTATTAATATTTTAAGAACTAATAAATAACTAAAATGATAATAAAAATTTAATAATAATAATAATAAAATTTTAATAATTAAAATTTTAATGGAGTTCTCTGAACTCCATTAAAATGTCAATTAATTACTTGGAAAAGTTTTCAGAACTTTATCCAAATATAAAATCTAAACATAAATATTTAAATTAAATCATAATAAACTTGATAATTGGATCAATAATAGTAAGAGCCTTGTTATTAATTTAAAGTTACTGATTATAAATAGATATAAAGTTAATCTTTTAATGTATAAAATTATAAAATTAAATAAAATCGAATATCATCATTTATAATATCCATATTAAGAAAAATAAAAAATTATATTAATTTATTATTAAGTATTTAAAAAATATAATAAAATAACAATATTACATTAGTCTTAATTTTTACAATAAAAGAAAGATTAAAAATAATGAATAGTTATTAGAAATGATAGAATGATAAAATAATATTAAAACAATATATTTAAATACATTTAAAACAATTATTTTATTTTATATATCTTGTTTAATATTAAATTATATAATTATATAATATTATAATTATTGTATAATAAACAATATAGCAAATTATGAATTTATTACAAATATTACACTTATGAAATTAATGAATCAAAATATTCAATACATCTTTATACTATGAAATCGGGCCCATCACTATAATCACTAGTGAAGCCGAAAACCGGTGTATAGGCATGCACATACTGTCTCCCCCACTATTCCCCGGTCCCCTAGTGCAGGTCCGTCGTGCAGTCATGCCCCTTCTCCATTTACCACTATCCGCGACACATTCACTCAAGAAAGCTCCATACTTTTCTCTGCAACCGCCAAGCCCGTTTCTCATCCGATTTGCGTCGACCTACAACCTGCCGTAGCCAAGCCACATTCGAAACTACGATCTTCAATACAAGAATTTTTCCATTTCCCGATCTGCATATAATTTTTTAAATTAATATAATGTTTAGTATGTTTTCGAGTGATCTGAAGTGAAGTGAGTAATTGTAAGTGTTAGTGCTGTTTTTCAATTTACGTGTAACGTTAATGTTTAGTGGATTAAAAGTGTAATTTGGAATATCAATAGAATAGAAGAATCGAAGAACTTTTGTTACAAGACATACTGTGGAATTTTTGATTTTTGATTTTTGGATGGATGGAAATTCTATATTTAGTTATGATAGTGAGATGTTTGAAATTTTTATCATAGAATATTACGAATCTTTCTTTCTTTTATTCCGAAGATTTTAATGGCTCCTCAGATATTTGATGAAAAAAATAGAGATTTTTCTTAACTTTATTATGAAATTTTCATCAAGTTTTTTAATATATAAAATTTTTTTGTTTAATTAGAATATTAATTGTAAAACATGTTATTTCCCGATGCATTTAATATTTTTTTCTTTCTTCTTTGCATTATTCGAAAATTATTAAAAATTTCGAATAATTATTTTATCAATTTTTCAATATTTCAAAATCAATTTTTTTTTCAATATTTCCCAATATCAGTAATCGATTAAATACTAACTTGTAATAAATAATAAATTTTATGAAATCAATAAATATTTTTAATAATTTGAAAATTCTCACTAAATAATTTATAATAAAACATTGCTAGTAAAGTAAATGATACGGAAATTGTAATGCTTTCTTGCTTTTCGAAAACTTTTTCAATCATTCTTTTTATTAGTCGAGGGTGACTTGGATGATTGGAATTTGTTCTCCATTGACAACGTAATGATTTTTTGAATGCAATTCGACTTCTTATCTTCTAAAATTTTTTATTTTCAATATATATACATGTATATATATATATATATATATATATATATATATACACATTTATTTATATGACTCAAGTTTTGCTTCGTAAATTCAAATTAAGTTTAGAAAATGGAAATTTCATTAATATAGAAATTTAGAATTTTGTTTTATTAATAAGAATCAATATTCGATATTAATTAATCTTCAATAATATTTTAATGAAAAATTTTAATATTAAAATGATATAAAAATGTAATTAAAATTTAAAAAATTAATTTCGATTTAATATCCTGTGATGATTTAGCAAAATATGGGAAATAATTTATTTTTAATTAAAAATTTTGCTTTGAAATTTGAAGGAAAGAAAGAAAAGAAAAATTTTTAATAATAAAATTTATCATTTTAAATTTTTTAATTCGTATATATTTATGATTTATACAAATTTATAATTTTATGTAAATAGCATATAACGGATAAACAGGCTAAGTAAAACTATAGATTAGAAATTTTTTTAAGTTTTATTGAAAATCAGCAAAGGGATTACTAAAAAAAAAATTATATATTTTATAGTAAAAATAATTACTATATTAAATTTCAAGGAAAATATAATTTAAATCAAAAAAATTTTTTTTTTAATTTGAATTTAATATTAAAATATAAAACTATTAATATTATAGAATTAAATAATAATATTATAGAATTAAAACTATTAATATTATAATATTAATAGAATTAATAATCGAAAGTTATTTTATATCAAGAAAAAAGATGTTTATATGGAAGAGTCAAATAATAAAATTTTTAAACATTTTTAAATGAATATTAAACATAAATAATATTCTAAATGATAAAAATTATCATTAAAAATATAGCAATTTCAAACATATATATAAAACGAACCAAAAAAAAATGATATTAAAATTTGGTTCAATTAATCAAAATGTTCAAGATCAATGAAGAAACTCGATTTGCAAAAATATGGAATTAGGACGATGAAGAAAGTGAAGGTCTGACTACTCGAAAGGAAAATGGAATTCCATAACTACATGTTGCTTTGGATTATTTGTATGTTGCGTCCATCATATACAGAACAAAATGCAGAAAAACTCCTTTATTGAAAATGAAGTCGCGCAATTTTTTATACAATATCGCAAAATAACATATATAACTAGAAGAATATATCAAAGAATATAATTAAAATATAAGAAAAAAAAGAAAAAATATAGAACGGAAGTATCTACAAAATATATGTGAAATTCTTACACTACTGCTTAGATATATACTGAAAAATTCTGCTAAAAAAAAGACACTTGATTGACGCCAATGAACAAATGAATCAAAAATATTAATTTTTATATGATTACATTTTTTTCTTTCTTTCTTTTTTAATAAAATAAGACAAAGTTTGTGTAAAAAAATTTTATTATGATATTTTTGAGAAAATTTTTAATAAAAGCGATTATTTTACAAAGAAAAAATAAAAAAATATCGAATAAAAATAATTAAAAAAGTGTCTATAAATTAAATAGAATTTTTATCAGAAAAAAGAAAAAAAACATGAGATGAAAAGAGTAAAATTTCAAAATAAATATTTTTAAATTTTAAAATTAAAAACTGAAAAATTGCACAATTATATTCATATTATTTATTTATTAAAAATATTACATTATTATACATTAAATTTGTGTTATGTAGATAAAGAAATTATGAAAACATGACAAAAAATAATAAAAATAAAATAAACTTATGTATTTAAATATTTTTAATAAAAATTCTTAATAAAATAAAAATGCATTTAACATAAGAATGCATCGATCAAAATGATACTTTAATAATATCAAGAGAAAAAACATTGGATTCTCAAAAACAAAGTTTTCCAGCATACAAGAATGGATAGAAACGATAACAACATGAATGTTGGAAATTCGGGGAATTCTCCGAATTCACCTTCGACGACACATAATATTCTTCATAATACTTCCAGTGGAACTGATGCACAGGTGGGAATTAGAAATATTATAAATATTATTATAAATAAATGAAAATCCTGAAAATATCACTATTCTTTAAAAAAAATAAATAAAAAAATTTTGAAAATAATTTTGTTATTATATTTATTATTAAAAAATCCAAAATTAAAGAAAGACGAAGATTAAAAAATATTTCTAAATTTTTTTAAACATATTCATAATATATTGTTATAATTTTTATATTTTGAAAGATATTTTTGAAAATTAAATCTGTATTTATATTATTATTATAAGATCTAATTCAAATTCTAAAATAATAAATAAATGAACTACATTTGGTTTAAAATAAAACGTAGTTTTAAATTGAGTTCAAGTTAAATATATGTTAAGTATAAAAAGAATCTTGTTAACGTGAATCCTTAGAATTTTCATCCAATTATTTATTCCACTGATTTTTTTTTCGAATTCTTATTATCTAATAAATTAGATTTAATAAAATTTAATATAAATATGCTCCAAAATAATTATATATATAAATTATATAAATAATTATAATTAATAATATAATATGCTATATCTATATGCTATAATATATAAATCACAAAAATAAATTTAATTATAAATTAAATTTCATCGAATTTCAATTGAATATTTTATATAAAAATTTTTTAGAACGGAGACAGAGGATGGGAAATTCATCATGTTACTGTTACTAGAGTTCCCGGTTATGGGTTCGGTATTGCTGTTTCTGGTGGCCGAGATAATCCTCATTTCACTAATGGCGATCCTGCTATTGCAATTTCTGATGTTTTAAAAGCTGGACCAGCTGAAGGAAAATTACAGTAAGAATATTTATGAAAATAATTGATAAAAAATTAACAAAATTTTTTTTTGATTAGATATTTCTTTTGATTTTTGAATTATTTAAATATTTTTCTTTTAATTGTTTATAATGAATAATATAATTATTTATTAATCTATTTATATTTTTATATAATTATTATTTCAATATATTAT
Source organism: Apis mellifera (assembly GCF_003254395.2). NCBI lineage: Eukaryota > Metazoa > Arthropoda > Insecta > Hymenoptera > Apidae > Apis > Apis mellifera. The sequence continues at coordinate 404,460 of NC_037642.1, read as the reverse complement.
TATTATATCAATATTTTTCTCGTTACATGTAATATGTAATATAATGTAATATTAATATTTATATGTAATATAATTTATATGTATATAATTGTGACTCAAAATTTATAAAATAATAATAAATAGTAGATATAAAAAATTTATAATACTATTACTTTTTAAATTAATAAAATTAGATTATATAACAATATATTTTTTATTTCTTAGAGTAAATGATCGCATAATATCCGCTAATGGAATATCATTAGAAGGTGCCGATTATGGAGCAGCAATTCGCGTTCTCAGGGATTCCGGATCAACAGTTTTATTAGTTGTCAAACGTAGAGCTTCATCAAATTCTTCTGGAAATATAGGAAATTTTACTCTTCAAAGTCATCGATTGACTTTAACAAGAAATAATAAAAAAGATGGTAATTAATGATTATGATCTTTAGTAGTAATAATATAATAGTAATAATATAAATAATAATATATGTAAATAGATATTAGTAATATACATTCATTATAATATTTTAATTTTATTTAAATTTAAGAAAGTTTTTTAAAATTAATTTTTAATTATTTAATATATTTATATTAAGTTTATTTATCATATATATTATATATAATAATATTTGTTCTAAAATATTTTTTTCTTCAGATTTTGGAATTGTTCTCGGTTGTCGTCTTTATGTCAAAGAAGTTACTCGAGAAAATATAGCAGTAAAACCAGGAGATGTTTTGACAAGAATTGGCAGTGTAGCTACGGATAATATGAGTTTAAAAGAAGCTAAGAAATTAATGGATCAATGTAAAGATAAATTGTCTATTGTAATAACTCGAGACAATTCCTGTTGCCATATACAACAGCAAACAAAAAATGAAACTGGAGAATATCTTTCTGGTACGACAAGTTATAGTAGCCAAAATTTATATGTTCCACCACCAACAAGACAACCAATAGAAGATAAGAGCAACCTTGTTCCTAGAGGTCGCGCTAGAGGACCATTGATGGATGTTTCTCTTAGCCAGTTAGATCTTCCTGCAACTCCTACAGTAGATCCTCCTAGACCACCACCTCCCAGACCAGAAGGTATGATTTTATCAGAAAATTTATTTATATAATTTATTATTAATTATATAATAATATATTATATATATATATATATTATATTATATATTATAATATTAATATAATATATAATATTATAATATTAATTTTTATAATTACAATATACATACAAATATACATACAAAAATATTATGAAATTTTCACTAAAATTTTAATAATTAGTTTTAATATTAAATAACAATATTTATTTTGTTCATTTTTAAATTATTTAAATATTAAAATATTATATATAAAAAAAATCCATTTAGATTATTATAGCACAAGAAGACAATTATATGATGAAGATTTAACTAGGAATAAACTTCCAATGTAAGTTATATCTTTCAAATAGTAATTGTTTATCAATATTTATAAAAGATTTATTATACAAATAATATTAATTCAAATTTAGGCCTGATCCTCGATTTATTACTTTTCAAAAAGAAGGATCAGTGGGTGTTCGTCTGAGCGGTGGAAATGAAACCGGTGTTTTTGTAACAGCCGTTCAGACAGGAAGTCCAGCCTCCCTTCAAGGTTTGCAACCTGGAGATAAAATTTTAAAGGTAAAATTTTATTGATCTTTTTTTAAAATAAAAAAAATTCACATACAGATTTTATATATAAATATATATAAAATCTTTATTTACATTATATTTAATAAAAAAAAATTATAGATAAATGATATGGATATGAAAGGAGTAACAAGAGAAGAAGCTGTTCTTTTTTTACTTAGTCTTCAAGAACAAATTGATTTGATTGTCCAACATCGACGACAGGAATATGATCAAGTAATAGCATCTGGAAAGGGTGATTCTTTTCATATAAAGTAAATATTAATTAAACCTTAAATAAAATAAAACATAATATATATTACATAATACATAATAAATTGATATTTATTTAAAGAAATTTCATACAATATTACAGAACTCATTTCCATTATGAACAACCACAAAAAGGAGAAATGAGCTTTCGTAGTGGAGATGTATTTCATATTATAGATACACTACACAACGGTGTTGTGGGTTCATGGCAAGTGTTTCGTATTGGTAGAAATAATCAGGAAGTACAAAAAGGAATTATTCCAAATAAAGCTCGTGCTGAAGAATTAGCAACTGCGCAATTTAATGCAACAAAAAAGGAAATGAGTGCCAGTGAAAATAGAGGTAGTTTCTTTAGGAGAAGAAGAAGCAGTCATAGACGTTCTAAATCTCTTGGTAGAGTAAGTTTTTATTTGATTAATAAAAATCTTAAAATAATTTATTGAATAATTAGTTATTGACCATTACATTTCTTTGTTATTTATAACTTTTAGGATCATTGGGATGATGTAGTATTTTCAGATAGTGTTAGCAAATTTCCAGCTTATGAAAGAGTAATTTTAAGACATCCAGGATTTGTGAGACCTGTAGTATTATTTGGTCCTGTTGCAGATCTAGCTAGAGAAAAATTGTTAAAAGATTTTCCTGATAAATTTACATCTCCACGTAAATTTTCAATCAATTAATAATTAATAATTCATCAAAGTTAATTTTAAAAAATTATAGAAATTATTTGTTTATTTACAGAAATGGAAAATCAATTAGATGATAATGTTGGGAAGAATATGAAATCATCAGGTATCATTCGACTTAGTGCTATTAGAGAAGTTATGGATCGAGGAAAACATGCTTTATTGGATATCACTCCAAATGCCGTCGATCGATTGAATTATGCGCAATTCTATCCCATAGTTATTTTTTTAAAAGCTGAAACGAAACAGATTATCAAAGAAATGCGTGCCGGAGTTCCTAAGTATATGTTTATGAAATAAATATTTCATATATTTTTGTTTGATCTATTTTCAGATATATAAATAAACAATTTTAAATTTTGACTTCAGATCGGCACATAAAAGTAGTAAAAAACTTTTGGAACAATGTCAAAAATTAGATAAAATTTGGAGCCATATCTTCAGCGCAATGATTACATTAACCACGCCGGAAGCTTGGTATCGAAAATTAAGAGAATTAATCGATCGACAACAACAAGGATTACTTTGGATGAGTCAAACTAAGGTAAGAAAGTTCTTTAATTCCTTAATTATTTTTATCATATACAAGGAATAATTTTAAGTAATTAATTAAATTAAAAAATGTTTATTAAATTTTATGCTAATTTATTATTTTATTCTTATACATATAGAATATCTAAGGATAACACAAATAACCAAAAAGGTAATTCTACATATAAAAATTAATTGAAATATAATTTTTTCTTTTAAAAGTTTATTTTTATGCAAATAAAAATTTTTCAAATATAAATAAATTTGGTTAATTTTCAATTGAATACAAATAAATTATTATAAAATATTTGATCTAATATTGAAAAAATTTTTTATTAAGAAATTCAATTCATATTTTAAAAGTCTAAAAAAAAATAAAATATTATTATGTAATATATTTGGAAATTTTTCTAAATATTTTTGAATATTTATAATTCTTTGATAAAGAATTTTCAGATTTTAATTTATATAAAAGTTTAAAAAAAATTTTTTTTTAAACTTATTTATTTTTTTTACTTATTTAATCTCATTAATATTAATAAGTTTTGTCCCAATTTTTTTTTTTTTGATATCTTATATATTTCAATATATCTTAATTTTCTCAAAAACTATGATTTAAATGATAAAATTTGATTCAATATTTTTTTATATGTGAAATAACTTCCAACAGATTATTTATTTATATTCAATTTGAAATTAAACAATTTTATTTATATTTGAAAAATTTTCAAAGTTGATTTAATTGAAAAAGAAGAATCCAAAAAAATTGTATTCTTTTTTTTTCAAAATTATTATTACATGTAAAATTACCTATTTGCTTGTACAATTTGTATATAAAAAACCGAAATTGTATATAAAAAACCAAATAAGATTCTTTATTTTGTTTACATATAAATGTTGAGAATAAGTTCAAACATCGTATAAATGAAAATTTTGGAAATGAATAGAATTATATTGGTGAAATTATTTTTTAATAATTTATTATAGCCATTATATGGTCGACAAATGACTTGGGAGCCATGTTATTCATCCAGTGACCCTCATGATTTATTTTCCCCTCCTGTACCTCCAATTTTTAGGGAAACCATATATCATGACATAAACGAAAATGATACATATCACACGGATAAGTTATTTTCATTACCTTCTTATCCGTCTTTAACTTCTGATGTTGTCCGTGAGCAATTTTTCGGCTATATTTAAATCCTGCTTTTCCTAATTAGGTGTCTTGATTATCATTTTTCAAAAAATGATATACGACGTATATTTTTTTGAATATTCAGTACATTGAATATGAAAAAAAAATTTTGATTTATTTTAAATATGCAAATAAAATATTTATTTATACATAAAAGATATAAAATATTATCACATAATCAAATTTATTATTTCAATTCATGAAAAACTTTCTAATTTAAATTAAAATATTCAAGATACCTTATATTTTATGTTCAATTTAATTCGCATGAGCTGAGTTTTCATAGCTTTAGCATAAATCATTATAAATTATTATTTTAAATGAATAATCTTATAATATGTTACAACTTTTATAATGAAAGATTTATGAAAAATTTATGAAAATTATTAAAAACTAGTCAAGAAAACATTTTATAATTTGAAAAAAAATATTAAAACTTTGAAACATCTTTTTAGCGAAATCAAAAGAAATAAACATTTTCAATTCATGAAAATTTATTAAATGATATAATTAATAATGAATATAATACATCACTGTTAACATATATCTGAAAATATAACTCATTTTTTCAAAAAAAAAAAAAAGAAATAAATAACTATATTATATAATTTATTATGTTTTTTTTAACAAAAATTGATTATAGATTTGAAATATTAATTAAGAATAAAATATAAAAATTATATTGTTTATTGTTGTTTATAGTAATATAAAAATTATTATTGTTTTTTAAACAATTATAAATTTTTTATTAATTTAAAAATAATAAACCATTTCTTAGATTTAAATTTTTAAATTATAAATTTTTAATTGATATTTTTTAAATATGAAATTTATAAAAACAAATAATTTTAAAATAATATATAAATAATGTGTTAGATTATTATAATTATAAAATTAGATGACTCCATTTTAAAGAAATTTTTTTCACCAATCACCCATTTGCAATACTAAAATGTAATTATTAAATAATTTATTATTTTTAAATAAATTAAAAAATAATTTTTTCATTGAAAGATATTTTTGTATATAATATTTTTTAATAATTGATATTTTTTTAAACAAAAGCAGTATAAGTCAGAGATAAATTCCATTGTCATTTATTTGATATTGTAATCCTTTTGAACAAATGTACAATCTCACTGCATTATACATTGAATACATTGATACAAATATCTGCATATCAATTTTAAAAACTTATATTTTGAAAACGATTATTAAAAACATGTTTAGATGATTTGAAATCGTAAGCTTTAATATAGTAAAATAAACAGAATTACTATATTGTATAAATTTTAATTTAAAAATTTGATATTGATTTTCATAAGTTTGATTTGTTCATGAATATTGAAAAAATGATAATAGCATCTGTTCTTGATATCAGAAATTTTATTTCAAATATTTTTTTTTGTATTTTTAATATTTTTTGACATATTTATCTGGAGAGATTAAATTAGAACATCTTTATAATACATTTTATATTACATTTTGTTTCATTTCTTTACATAAATCATTTTCGTTATAATCTGCTTTATAATTTTCAAAATATCTTAACTGAATTTCAGAATTAAGCTTAATGGCAAGTATTTGTTTTTCGTTTCAATTTTAATCTTTTCAGACACTCTTTCTACAAAAAATATTTTTATTAATTTTGTTTATATGCAAATAATATAATTAAAATATTTGATAATTTTTCAATAAACTAAACAATTTTTTTTAATAAAATATAATCAATATCTTTTATAAGTTATTAATTATAATTAAATATAAAAATGTCTGAAAAGATTGAATAAAGCATATACCTCTGTAACGTGTTGTCCTCTGTGTCCTGCGATGATAGCCGGAAGAAGCACTCTCGGATGACTTCCTATTCCCGATGACTTCTCGCCTCTCCTATGCTTCCTCTCCGGAGAGTGATTTGGAACTCAGCCCGGCACCAGCATTACCGGGTGCTCTAGGTGCACCATCTAGATTGAAAAGCAATTCTGATCCAAGTATCGCGACACAAGATGATATTGCTGCACCACCACCACCATATTCGACTACTTATCAAGTTAGTTATAAGTTATTAGTTATAGTTAATTTTAATAATAACTTAATAATAATTATTTTAATTAAAATATTGAATAAAAATCTTAATAATTTTAAATTGAATATATAAATTTCATGAATTATAATAATTTTTTAATATTTAAAATTATATTGACATATTATATATATATTATATTATTATATATATAATATAAATATCTATATTAATAAATAATATTAAATAAATATTATTAAATAAATTAATCTTTTTTTAGCAATCTTTCGAACAACCAAAAAGGAGATCACAAGGAGGAATAGGAGAAGGAAAATACGGATTTTCGTTATCTGGACAAGTAAGCAATCAATCGGGATCACCAGAATATTTGGCTGGTTCATTTGAACCACGATCTTCTCATCATAGTCCTCCTGATTTACCTCCACGAGTAGATCGTAATGCAAAACCAAATAATCAACAGCAAAGAAACACTATTGGAAGAACAGCCCAAGAACGATTGCTGAATAAAGCAGATTCAATATTGGATGTTGCAAACTATATCAATGCGACGCCTCTTAAAGCTAATGCCACATCTTCTCTTGAAAGAACTCAACCAAAAGCAGTAAAATAGCTTAAAATCGTTCTATTTTTAATTAAAATAATAATTACTATGATATTTTTATTAATTTTTATTATTGTTTTACCATGTGTTTATAGGGGAGTTATGATAGTATGTCTTCTTATGATTCCTATAACAATACAAATGGGAATAATAGCTATGGAACACCAGGATTAAATACATCTACTGGTCGATTAGGTCCTAATGTTCCAGATGATTTAAAGAGTAGTGCACCAACAAGACCACATGATCCTTACAGATTCACTAGATCAACAGCACAACCAATTCCAAATCATGATTCACAACCAAGAACTGATTATGCCAAATATAGGTATGAATTTATTATGAAAAACAAAGATTTAATTATATATATATATTATTATATATTATATTATTATATATTATTATATATTATTATTATATATATTTATTATATATATTATTATTATTATATTATTATATATTATTACATATATTCATTATATATTATATATTATATTATATATTATATATATATATAATAAATATATAATTTATTATCTTTACACAGAAAAAAATTCAAATATGAAAATGTGCTCATTTTTTAAACAATTTTTTCTTTATTTTTCTTCTTTATATTCTAGAATGATGATGCGAAAATCTCGACCACTGAGGAGAACTTATAGAATTTATATTTCTAATGAAAATATTTTAGTTTGAATGCTTAATTTATATTTTTTTCTTATCTTTAATTTTATGCATAAATGTCATAGTAGAAAACATAGATAGTAGAATACACCTATATGTGTTATTATTTACTATAAAAAGATTAATTATATAATTATTCTTAATTGTTCTAATGTTATTTTGCAAATTTTTTTTATTTTATATATTTTATATTATATTACTTTATTACTATATTATTAATTTATTCTATATTAAATTTTTACGTTTAATTATTATTATTATTATTTATGTATCTATTATATTTTTATATGCTAGAATATTTTACTTTGTATATTATAGCCGCACAACTGATTACAAATCGATAACATTACCACAAAATAATAAATCAGGAGGATCATATAAGCCTATACCACCTCCAAAACCAAAAAATTATAGACCACCACAAACAAATTTAACTCAACCAGAAAATAATGGAAATGAAGGAAATAATACACATCAACATTCAAAAAGTTATTCTATTGCAACTTCTCATGTAAGAAAATTTATTATTTTTTAAAATTTTTTTAAAGATAAAAAAGAAATGAGAATTTTTTACTTTAGGTAGAAAATATTAATAATATTCAAAGAAATAGTGGACAATATTATTATAATATTCCATCTCCAAATCGTCATGATTCAAATCTTGGAAATTCTCACCATAATTTAAATCTTTCTACGCCTGCACACAATCATAATTTAAGTCATACACATGCACATTGTACCCCGCCAATGTCGACTCATAATCATAGTAATAGTACCAGTCAGTTAAATCTAGGTCTTTCGCATAATAGAAATAATATTAATCACAATGGATATGTTGTAAACAACAGCCATAATGCATCTGGACAAAATTTTCCAACGAGTCCAGGTCATAATAGAGAACCAAGTGGATTAGATCTTGCTGGAAGCAGGGAACAAAGAGGAAGTGCTTTTGAACTTTATCGCAAACCTGTACATCATTATAATGCAAGGTAAAGTTTTTTTTATATAATATTACAATTCTTAAATTGTTAATAATTTAAAAAAAAACAAAATTTATATTATCAATATTAATATTTATATTTATTTTAACTTATTTTTAATTTTTAAATTTCAATTTTACTTAAATTTAATTAATATTAATAATTTAATATTTATAATATTAATAATTTAATATTAATAATTTAATTAAATTTAATATTATAAAATTGTTTGAAAATTAAATAATAAAAATATATATTTATTATACTTTACAGTTAACATCTATGAAGATTTATAATTTTTATTAAATAAAAAACGAGATAAGAATTATTATTTTTAGTAATTTGATATAAAGAATAATAAAAATGTTAATGTTAATGTTGTGATAAAGTAGCAATGAAGATATATTCATAAAAATAAAAGTTCAATTCCAAGCAGGATTAATAAAACATTAGAAAATTGAATCTATTTTTTCTTTCATTTTAATTTTGTATATACAAATTTAATTAAAAAAAAACATAATAAAATTTTACAAATCCAAATTGTTAAATAAAGTTTTGTAATAAATATTGTATTAGTAAATAAAACATGTTTGTTCTTTTTTATGTATAAAAGAAATTTGCTAAATACAAAAAAATAAGTTTTATTATTTTAAGAATATGTTTGAAAAATAAGTCAAGATTTATACAGGACAGATTTACTTTTGTACAATATTAATATATATTAATATATTTTTATTAATATTTTTATTATATTTTCAAAAAATCTTTACTAAAATTAGCAATAAATTCCTATTTTATAAACTCTCTAGAATGTTCTCACAAAATTTTTTAAAAAGAAAAGTGAAAGAACAATTTCTCTTAATTGCTATGATTTTTTTGATATTTAAAACATATTTGATACAAATATATAAATATCTGAAAATAAATAATTTTAAAAAATAATATAGAAATATAATTAATTAATAAAACAAAGAAAAAAACTATATATTAAGTTTTTAAAAAATGTAAAAAAATTATATTTTCTATTTTTTTATTTTATTCTTAATCATATCAATTAAGAGTTATTTAATATTATTTCATTTTACAGTTATAATAATCTTTGATAAATTAACTAAAATTATAAGTAAAATTAAAATCTTATAAATTAATTAAGTTTTTTTTCATAATATATACCAGTGTTTCCATTATTACAATATAAATGTATAAAAAATGTTAATAATGTTTAATTGATTTTTTGTATAATTATTTAATATTTATTAACAATATTACATATTATACATTAGATAAATAACACTTTATGCATAATTTTATTCATTTCAAATATATATGAAATGAAAATAATATATAAATTCTATTTTATCTTTATAAAATTTTAGCAACATATATATATATATATATATATATATATGTTTATATAATGATATATTGTAAAACATAGTGTAAAAGTTGAAAAAAAATGTTGGAGACACTGGTTTTTGAAGAAATAATTTATATAGAAAATAGATAAAATAAATAATATGATCGCAAATTATAGATTTCATTTTCATTTTCAATAATACTAGATCAGACTCTTTTTTATTTATAAATATTGGCTTAGCTTTTATATAGCTCAATAACCTTGATTATCTGAAGAAATAAAAACATATATAAAAATAAAATAATAAGATTAATTTTTGAAATATAATCATAATGTATTTTTTCTTTTATTTATATTAAACTTATAACTATATCTTATAATTTAATTTTAATAATCAAATTTAAAATTATATTTTAAGATATTATGACTTTTATTATTTTGATAAAATTTAATTATTATATAGACATTTGTATTTTGATTATAATTATCAAGTTTATTTGATTTTTTAATATTGCAGTATATAAAAAAAAATTTAAAAAACTTATAAATAAAAAGAAAAAAAAGTTATAATAATATATACATGTTAAAATTAAAATATTAATAAATAAAAATTAATAAATTTATCGAATAAATCTTGAATAATAGTTTATATATATCCGATAACCAAGGTTTTCATATAATTAAAGAAAAATACAACTTCAAAAACTAACGAACCATATTAAGCGAAAAAATATATCTATAATGCGTCAGTTATTGTCATTTTAATCCCAGAGTATTTAAGTATAGGAAAGTAGAAAGTGATGTTCATTTAAAACCCAATAGCCATTCTGCAACACCGAGGTAATAAACAGTTTGTGCAATCCCAAAAAGGGGTGCTATCACGATCATTCTGCATGCTCCACCTTTGAAGAATGCAATTGGACCTTCATTCTTCAATGTTTTACTATAAAATTTATTATTAAATGTATTTTTTTTATAATTTATTTTTTATTTGCATAATATAATGAAACTATGTATGTAATAATATAATTAAAATAGCTTATAATACTTAAAATATTATTCAAATTCTTTTATTTATTATTTTTATATAATTTTCTAATCATGTTATTTTAATATTTTTAATTATTGTTCAGAAAAAAAAATATGATGAAAATTTATACTTACGTTATACAATCTAATACACCATTATATGTTGGTTCACCAGGAGCCTTTTTGATTACTTGTAATCTAGTTTTAATTACATCAAATGGATTCACTGATAATGCAGCTATAGAACCAGCAGTACAACCAGCCAAAAATGAACACCAAAATACAGCTAAACAAAAAAATAGAAAAATACTCAAAGTTTTAAATTATTAATAAATTTTTAACATGGAATATATTAGATACTTACAGGAGCCATCATCTCTTTTTGGCCCAATATTATTCAGTCTAGCAAATAATGGGAAATAAAGAATAGAAAATGTGACATCTCTAAGTGCTGTTGCACCAGTACCTTGATAAAGTCCCAGAATACCTCTTTTTCGTAATAAATCTTTCGTTAATGATAAAGCTGATATTTTTGATATAGTTTTACCTGCTGTAATGAAATAATTTATTTTTATTATTATATATTATCATTTATTAGTGACAATAGATTTCAATATTTTATTAACTGGTTATTTGTATTTATTTTAAATTGGACGCATGCGCGCATATTATATCTATATAAATTGAATAAATATGAAAAAAAAAAAAACTTTAATACTCTGAGTAAGAAAATATTAATGTAATAAAATATAATGAAATATTTTTACATAATATATTAAATTTAATTTTTTATTTTTCTAAAAATAAAATTTTAATCTTAAAAATATTAAGATCCAAACTTATGCTTATTTAAAATACATATTTTTAATGCTCTCATGTCTCATGAGACTAATTATTACATAGATAAAGTATATCATCTCCAATGATGATAAGAAACAGATGTCAAATCATTGGTGAAATCATAAATGAAATATTCATTTTATTAATTATTAATTAAATTTTTATTTATTGAAATCAAGTTTGATTTATTATTCGACTTATAATATGAAAAAATTAAAGATTATTTTATTAATTTTACCTCTTGAATATTTTGTATATTATGGACAATTTAAACCAACATTGGATTATGTTACACATTCATTTTTTATGTTTAGACATTCAGATTTTTACTATGTATATAGTAAAAATGTATTTCTATAGTAAAAATATATTTCTTAAAATTAAAACTGAAATTTTTAGAATCTATTTATCAAATTCTATCAATATATGGAAAAATATAAAAATTTTATATTTGGAAAATAAATAAATTTTTATTAGAAATTTGAAAAATGTAAAAAATATATAAATTATATACATATATTAATTATCAATATATAAATTATTATATATTTTTTAATTGAAATTATATTATACTTATTTCACATATAATTTAAATTTTTACAATTTTAAAAAATTTTTTTTAATAAATTTATATTGAATTAAAAATTGACATTTCTAAAAATAAGTAATATTATGAAAATCATAACACATTTGCTACTATTAAATTCAATTTCATTAAATACTATTATTTGTTTACTAAAAAAATATATTTTTATATATTTATTATATTATATTTTTTGTTACCAAAAATATTTTTATTAATATTATAAATATAATAAATAAATAATGATTATTTTACATTGTTCAAAAATCGTTTTATTTAAAAAATAAATTTATTTATTATATATTATCTATTATAAATATTAAATATCATTTAGATCAAGAAAACTGATATTCATAAAAGACATTTGACTCTTTTTCCTACCTATTTTATTAAGATAGCTATATTTTAGAATAAGAATATAGTGATATATATATAGTGATATATATAATGATATTGCTGATACTTGCTGATTGGGAAAAAAATTAAAACAATTAAAACAAATGCGCAACAAATAAAATGATAACTAACACCTACATTGCAACTGTAGCTTATTCATTACATCTTTATTCTTGTCCTAGTATACCACACCATTACAAGATACATGGAATGATTGATATTGTATGATTCAATGACTTACAAGTCATGCCAGAGGAAAAATTTGACAGCCCTGATTTAAATAATTGAATGGACATAAGAATGGACATATATCAATTGCAACGAATGTGTTAATATATTGTAATCCATGGTTAGTTATTTTATACTGAAAAAAAAAAAAATGATTATTTATAACACACAAGGAAAACATTTTATATAAAAAAAAAAAAAATACTTTATAACAAATCAAGCATAAAAAAAAATTGAATCGTAAAAATTTTATTAGAAACTTCAATTAAGAGAAACTCAATTATAGAAATTTATAAATAAATTTATTTATATTTAAAAATTTAAAAACTTGTGAATTAATTTATATTTATATTTACAAATAAATGTTAATAAAATTATAATGTTAAATTATATAAATAAAATTAAAAATGAATTAATTTTTTTTCCATTTTTTTTAAACAATATTATTCGTAAAAAATTATTTATATTATAAGAAAAAAAATAAAAACATTTTTTTTATAAAAGAATAAAAATTATTAAATTTTTTTTTAAAATAATTCTTTATAAATAAGTCAAAATTTCAAAGATCATAATTTAATATTGGAAAATTCATTAACAAAATCTAAGTATTCTAATTTGGAAGCAAACGCAATTCTTTCAAACTGTTTACCAATTTATATTTGACAATGCTGTCATCTATCTGCAACTAAATCTTCCTGTCTCTAATTTTTATTGGTTATCGCAGATGTCACTGGCTGTAAATAATATCAATCGAACGAATATGATATATGAAATTTTTCGATTCAAATTTTTATTATAATTTATTACAAATTTTATTGGCTGTACTTTAAAAATTATTCTCATATATTAAAATAAATTAAATAATTTTAAATATAAAATATATTGATGGAAGAATCATTTTTAAATCATTTACAATTATAAATTTCTTAAAAACAATTTCTTTTTAATATCAATAATTGCTTTTTCCTTCCTTTTTTTTTTTTTTTTTTTTTTTTTTTTGCTTAACAATAATCTTAGCTTAATTGTTTCCTAAAAATCAATTTGTTTTTTAAAATAATAATAAATTTATATTTACCTTCTTTTGCTGCTATTGCTATTCGTCCAGCATCTTGCATTTGAATTTTGAGTAATTCCATTGGTGTTGTGACAATAATTTGACATGCTCCAGCTAAACCACCAGCTAACATTTCACGTTCTAATGGCAGTTTCTGTCTGTGTTAAGAAAATTAGATATTAACTTTTAAATTAAATTTAAATTTATTTTTTTGTTTATTATTTTGTCTAAATATAAAATCTTATTGATGTGATTCAGACATTTTATTTTTAAAGTATTATTTTAATTTTTGACTGGATAAAATACAAAATATAAATGTATATATATATATTTTTTTACTATATAAATATTATATTTACTTTTAATTTCTTTGAGAAAATAGCTTCAAAGATTCAATAATACAATTGACTCAGAAATAATATACAAACGATAAACAAAAATATTAATTGTTATCTACAATCTACAAGATCAATTTTAAATAACGATTAATAAATATATTATCAAGATTAATATTTTGAACAATTTTTTCTTATATATATATATATATATATATATATATATATATATAATCGCTAATATGTTTTTTTTAAATTTTTAATATTGCACTATTTTATTTATATATTTATATTCATGACAAATATATAAAAAAAAATTATATATATAAAAATTTTATAAAAAGTAAACATATAATATTTGTGTAATAATCTATCATATCGATATGTTCATTTCAAAGCATTTTAAAGCAAATATCATATTAAAATATAAATATTAATATTGATATTTATATTAATATGGAATTATTACTGTTAATCCATTATTGTTATTAATACTAAAACAAATGTAATATTTAAAATAATGTGATATCTAAAAAACTACTAATATAGAATATCATAATGAAATGAATAATGAAACAAATGAACTTATTATATATGAACCAATATTTGAATAAAAATTATAATTTTAGTATTTCTGATTTAATCTGCAGAAAAATAAAATATAGATAGATAGATAATAGATTTCCAAAAATTTTTCAACACATATTCAATTGTTGAAATCATATTAAAAATATAATCAAAAATTTAAATTAAATCATTTAATCATTTTATTTGCATTTTAATTTTATGATTTTATAAGATTTTTGAAATATTTTGAAAATATAAAATATAATATAGAATTTTTAGGTTTTAATATTGTGTTGCTAATTCAAAATATTAAAGATAAAATAATTTAATATGGAATATTCCTAGAGTTATGTTATTCAGATTAATAAATAATAAGAAGGCATCGATTAATTAACTTATAAATAAAAAATGATCACTAAAAATGACTTTAACAAAAATTTTGAACTAATTAATTATGTTGTAGTAAAGAATAAATTTTATGGATTAAAAAATTAAAAATTAATATATCTAATAATACCTATATTGTGTTTTTATATTTAATTAGAATATGATTCTTTACAAAAGAAAATGATTAATAAATATTTATTTTTGTTTAATTTTATAAAATATAGAAAATAATTTAAAATACTGCTATTTCAGATTATCTGTATAATAATAAAATTCTTTTATATCATTTAATTAAATCAAAATATTAACCATTTTATGTTTTTTTTAATATTATTTAGAATTTGAAATATAAAAATTTATCAATTTCCCTATAATTTTATATTCAATCTTATTTATTTCTCTGAATAATTTTTTATTCATCTTAATATTTCAAATATGCTGCATTTCCATAATATATTATATTTATAATATATATATATATATATATATATATATATATATATATATATATATTTAATGAAATTGGAAAAACAATACCCAGATCCAATAGATAAATAGTGACGAAAAGTATCATTGGCAGTGAGTTTAATTGCTTTTTCTGGTGTAATTAAAAGTATATTCACACCAGATCCTTTATACATGCCAAAATAACCTTCAGCCTTGTAAGTTTTGTTAAAGCAATCAAACCTGAAATTTATAATTTTTACATTTAATAAAAAAAGTTATATAATTGTACATATTTTGTTTTGTTAGAAATTTATTAAATCTTGTATTGACTTACATAGATTTATACATTCTTTCACCATTAGGAGCGATAATTTGATTCTGTAATCGTGTTTTAACTAAATCTAATGGAAATACAACAGAGACACCGATAATACCTGCGATTCCGCCATTTATAATTTTTGGAAGAAGTCTAAAATTTAATTAGAAATAATATAACTATTTCAAACTTTATTTATATACTAATAATAATAATTAATTATTAATAATTATTAATTAAATATAAATTAAATATAAATTTTATTTATGCATTATAATAATAATAAAATTTAATATTATATATTTTGTAATTATGATTTTTTATATCAAACAAATTACTTACTTAAACTCATTTTTAATTTTTTTCACACTGCCCTTTTCCATTGAAACTATAAATTATAATTTCTTTCCTATTAGAAAATTATAAATTATTATATAAATAATATATATATTAATAATACATATAAAAAATAATACATAATAATAATAATACATATAAAAAATAATATAATAATATAATAATATATAATAATAATTATATTTATATATAATTATATTATATATAATTAAATAACACAATTTTATGAATTATATTTTTTACTGCATTATATGAGTAAATATTGCTTAATAAATAAGAAAATTAATACAAAGTTTAAAAAATCTTAAACATAACTTTATCATTCTATTTAATTTTTTCCATTTTTTAATTATTAATTTCATTTTTATTTTTATAAGTATAAATTTACATATATATATATAAAAATAATTTTTAAAATTTTTTAAAATATTTATTCTTTAAATTATTTTTTAAAATATTTATTGGTAATATATATATAATTTTTTATATTAAATATTAAATTAAAAAAATTATATTAAATTTTTATATTAAAAAAAAATAATTTATTTTAAAAACTTACATCTATGATTTTTATAGATAAAGATTATAAAAAAATAAGTAATTTATATGCATATAATATATGTTTAATCATATGTATTAAATATAAATAGAATAAATATAATAATTTTTTTTTATTTTAAGCATTAACATTTTCAATTATAAAAAAAATTGAAATCAATATTCAGAAAGATACTAAGAAATCATTTCTCTATGTATTTTTAATTTTATAATTATTATTATACATAATTTGTATATAATTATATTGTTTATTGTAATTTAATTTTAGTGATTATTTTTTAATGTATTTATTATAGTTATAGAAATATAAATTGTACTTAGCTATTTATGTACATAGTTTTCTTGCACAATGAGCGATAAATTAAATAAATTAAATTTTAATATTTGGACATTTAAACAATTTAAATTAAAAAAAAAATTTTTATAAGTTTTAGAAAAATGCAATTTTAATTTATTATAATGTTCGAATATATTGCAAATAAATTAAGATAATTTGTTTTTTATAGTCATATGATTTTTTTTATATAAATTAAGAAAAAAATATTATTATTAATATTATATATATTTAAAAAAAATGATAAATTTGTCTGAAATAAGAATAAAATTATTTATCAACAAAATAATTTTTAATACATTAAATTGTTTAAAATATTTTATAAAAAAAAAAGGAAATATCAAACATAATAATATTGTTTCGTTTCAATTAGTTATATAATTATTGTTTTGTTTCAAAATAAAATCGTGATTATCTTTACATTACTTATTTCAAGTTACCCGCAAAATGAAAAATCTGAAAACAAAGTCCTTGAATGTCAGAAATCATAAATCTTTAAATTTAAAATCATTATTTTATTCTTTTCTAAAATATTGTTACTTATTGATTTCATGATTTGCCGCTATTTTGAATTCCTCACTCATTTTTCATCTTTTTTCTTATCCATTAAAAAATAAAAGCATTTTTACTAATTACAAATATATATTATATAATATAATATATTTATATAATATATATTATATAATATAATATATTAATATAATATAATATAATATAATATATAAATATATATTATATAATATAATATATTTCAATATATTAAAAATAATATTTATCAATTTATCAATTTAAATTATAAAAAATAAATAAACAAATATATAAAAATATATAATTTCTTGTAAACTGTAGTGTCCGAATATTAATTCGAATTTATTTTCTTGATGAAAAACAAAATCTATATATCATCATTCATTTTCTATGAAAGCTAGCAAATATAGTAATTTGATTAACAACTAACATTTCAAATATTATTGTGATTAGTTAAAAATATCAACTGTAATATTACATATGAAATATTTAATTTATTATATACATTAAAAAAATTTGTCAACTATATCTATATAAAGTTATTAATTCACAATTATTTCACCAATTTAATAATCAAATAAATTTCAAAAAAAATAAATCAAATTTAATTTTTTATTATAAAACAAATTAATTACAATTTTTTAAATAAAAATAAATAAAATAATTAAAAAAAATAATTTAATTATATAAATAATTAAAAATAAATAATACGTAAATAATATTTATATATGATCTTTTTTTATTCTTTTTTCTAAATTACAATGAACAATCAGCAGATTGTAAAAACAAAGTAATCTTAACTATTCTTTTTAATATCTTTAGCTATTTGTAATAGATTGCAATTAAGACAAGCATCGATCGATTTTTTTTTAAGAAAATCTTTTATCCTATTAAATTCTATCAAAAACTGCGATAGTTTCATTATTATTATTCTTCAATAAACAATTAATAATAATAAAATAATTTTAATATAGAAAAAACACTTATAATATAAAAAAAATATCATAAATTTCCTGTTATTAATGTTATTAATAATTTCTATTTATTATATTTAACTTGTGTGCACTTGTAATTCCGATATTAAATTAAAAAATTTAATATCTCTGCAAGGATTTTTCATATGAATCTTTATTATTTATTTACGCAAAAATTTAGAATTTAATATTGTAAAAATATATAAAAATTATAAATTGTTTAAGTCAAGTGCATTATTATTGCATTATATTATTATTAATTTAAATCTTTAACTTAACTATATTTATAATATATATTAATTATATATTATAATATAATATATAAATAGTGAAAATATTATATAACAGATTTATATGAATAATTTTATTTTATTCACAAATGTTCAAAAATTTTGTAATATTATATCTTATTAAAAATTTAAAAAAAATTTTTTAAATTAGAAAAATATAAATAAAAATGCTTATATAAATATATATGCATATATTGTATATATTTATATATATACATATATATATATATATATATATATATATATATATATATACATAATAATATTTCACGATAAAATTTGTAGATATCGATTTGGATAATTTTATTTCAATGAAAATTACAATATTATTTAATGCTATTATATAGTATCATGAATTTAGGTTAATTTAAGAATTAAATATTAATAAATATATTTTGAAAAATCTTTAAATATAAATACAAAAATCAATAATTTATCATTTAAGTACATAAATATAGATAAATAAATAAGAAAATAATAAAAAATAAAAATAAATTCAAATAATAATAATAAACTATACATAGCATACATAACATAAAAGAGCATTCAATAACTAATAAAGTATGTACTTAGGTTAGACAACAACCACATCACCTGAAACTATATGATAAAAAGGTTAAATTTTAATTTACAAAATATTCTGCTAATATCTCTTGTCTTATTTAATATTCTTTTCAATCATTCACATTTTATAGAAATAAAATTTTCAATTAAAGAAAGACTTTTAATCACAAATCTTAAAAAATTATTGAATATATTGACAATCTGATTAATGTTCATGTCTAAGTAAACAATTTAAAAACATAAAAAAATATAAGTGAAAATAGACAAATTGTTATTGACAAGTTATTTTTCATAAAGTTTAATAAAATTTTGGAATGACAGTCAACCGGAAATTTAGCAGAAGACATACTCACCGATTGAAAATGGAAAATCGTTGCTTATAATATTCCGTTAGGAAAAAATAATTCTTATCATCGAAAACGATAATAGAAATAACGCATAAACTTGATTTTAAATAGGCAGTGTAACTAGCATGAATTTTCGAAGATTTTCGTTTCACTGAAGATCTTAAGAGATAAAAGAGAACTCAATATGGTCCACAGGTAAAACTATCGTTAACTTACGTCACCAAGTTATGCACCAATCGTATTTATTTAAAGAAAAAAAAACTTTTTTTTAAAGAATTCCTTAACAATTTTGAAAATTTATAAATTAATTATTGTTAATATATTTGTCAAAATTAAAATATACATTTAATTTGAATATAATCTAAATATAAATCAATATAATTTATATTTAATTTTAAAATAATTATATTATTAAGTCAAATATTAATATTGTTTTAAAAAAAATATTATTAAATATATATATGTGAAGCATAATTTTTTATTATTATAATTACATTTTTAGAAAGAATTGTATGATATTTCTATATATTTTTCAATTATTAAAATTTGAATCTTATAAAGCATATTGAAAGTATATAGTATTAAAATATTAAATAATGATATTTAATAATAGAAAGATTTAATCAAATAATAATTTACATATTAATTATTGAATTAATTTTTCACATTTCTTTTTATACGAAAAAATTTATTTTTATCAAACAATATTCGATTAAAATTATTCTCTGGAGATGGCAGTACAATCACAATTTAAACTAGTGTCGAGTAGAAAAAATTTATGATGTGAAAATTAAATGTGTTTCATTTTCTACATTTCTTTAATAAATATTATTCATTTTATTTTTTCAAATAATAATATTAATTATCATTATTGTAATTTACATTTATATTGTTTTTTCTTAAAGGAAGTTGTTTTTTCTTAAGTAACATATAAAAAATTTATATTTTGAACTATTCAAGAGATAATAAATTTAACCCTATTTTTTCTACTAAATAAAAGAAATTTAATTTTATTTTAATCTTTTCTTTGTAACATTTTAATAATAAGTGATATAATAAAGTATATATAAATTACATAATGGAAACAGTGCAATTAAGTTCATCTGAAGATGATGATGATATATATTTAAATTCTGTTGCAAAATTGAAAGGTAAATATATAAATTTTCTTTTTATTTTTATTTCTTCTTAATTCTTAATTCTTAAATATTGTTAATTTAAACAAGGAAATTAAATTATATTATATTAAAATTTAATTCTATAGCCTTGAAGAAAAAGCAGACATTACCACAATGTAAGGATCAAGAAAAGGAGGAGGAAAAACAAGCAAATAATGAAGAGTTGAAGCACGTCTAATACATATAGAATAAAGTTCATAAAAAATTAGTTTTTATAAAATTTTATAATTTTCTATTTCATGTATTATATTTCATTAATTTTTTTTTTCATTGTTATAATAAATATAACATTTTTGATACATATTTTATATAAATTATTAATTTACAGATCTAAAATTTTTAATGATACTGTTTTAAAACAAGGAACAAATCGAAAGATAAAAAATAAAAAGTATAGTTCTAAGCATCGATCAGCAAAACAAAAACAAGTAAGTTATGTCATTAATATCTATATTATATATATATATATAAATTATATCTATATTATATATCTAAAAAGAAAGTTTATTGTTTTAAATAATGACCAATAATTTTTTAACTAAAATATAATTTTTTTATTAATTTGTTCAATTAAAATATATTCTATATTAATATTTTTTTATTTCATATTTTTAGAAAAAAAATATATCTGAAATAGATTCAGATTTAGAAATTGTTTCTATAGAAGAGAAAAATTTATCAGAAAATGATTTATATATAGTTGAAGATAATATAACTGAATATCCAAATCCAAATGAAAATGAGAATTATGAAATAAATATTAAAATCCTTTGGCGATCAAAAAATATATATCGTTTGAATATTTGTCAAGTATATACAATATATTTCATAATTATATATAAATTTTTATAATCATGATTTTTATAATCATGAAATTTTTATATTTTTATATTAATGATTTATTTTATATAAAAATTATTTTATATCTTAATTTTTATTGTTTAATGCATTTATCTTAAAAATAAAATTAGATGCATTATTTCAGAATGAAAATTTTGGACAAATTTTTAAATATTTTGCTAATTTAGAGCAAGTATCAATTGATGAAATTTTAATAACGAAAAAAGATAAAATTATTAAAAGAAATGATACTCCAGTTTCTATAAATTTATCTGTAATAGACATACTTGGTAAGTTAATTATTTTTTAATATAAAATTATAGTTTATTTTAATATTTTTTTCAATAAGAATAAAATAAAATATTTTTATAGAAGGAGGTATTATTAAAAAAGACAATAGTATGATTTCAAACAATGTGATGGAAAAAAATGATAATATCTGTATGATAAAGATACAAACAACAAACAAGAAAAGTTTAACCATTTTTGTTAAACGAAATGAAAATTTCAAAACTTTATTAGAGAAATGTGCTCAAGAGTTCAATATTGAAAAATCAAAAATTAAATTGTATTTTGATGGAGAATTAATTGCCATAATGGATACACCTGATTCTTTAGAAATAGAAGATGAAGCATGTTTTGACCTTCAATTTTCTTCCTAATTAACATATTATATAATTAATGTTACATTTATTTAAAAAAAATGTATTTGATGAACTTATTTACATATATAAATAACATATAATTAATTACATTACTTTAATAAATTATTTATTTTAAAAGAAAATATTGAAAAAAATGAATTACTTGATTTCAAATTGATTAATTTACAATTTTTTGTAAAATATATAAATATTGACCATGAAATTAAAATTATAATAAAAAAATGTATGATATCCTAAATTTTATTAAAAAATTTTATGTTAGAATTAATGGTGGTCCATCTGAAGGTGGTAATTCCATAGTTTCTTGCGCTTCAACAACTCGACTTCTAATTATATTTCCTTCTGCATCAGTTTCATCAATCGTTATCAAAATATTTGAAATGACAGGCATAGATTTTCCTTCATTATTTTCTTCCTTTGATTTTTTTTCTGTTTCATTGTCTTCATCTTTTGACTCAGTTTCATTTAAATCTTCAAAAATCTAATAAATAATGAATGAAGTTATATATATATATAATTATTTATCTTTTATAAATATCAAAATATTATATCAAGTTTAAAGAAAAAGATTACCTCAATTTGTGGTACATTAGAATCTTTATTTAATTTAATTTTAAATTTTTTATTTTGTATTTTTAATTGATTGATAGAAGGATTTAATTCTTCTTCGACAGCTTCATATCTAACCATTTGTAATCTGTAACATCCATCTTTATCATGAGTATATTGAAATCTTGTATGACCACTAGGTAATTGCAATTGATGTGTTTCAATTAAATGTTTTGTTAATCTATAACTTTTTCTATATTTTATTGGACATTCATGACAACAATACCATCGCACTTGCATACTATGAACTCGTTCAACATGCCTTAAAATGTAGTTTCCTTCATTATTAAAAAATAATGCAAATTTTTTTTATAAATAATAAAAAGATAGAATTTTTTTTTGATCTTTTTTATTTAAATTTTCATTAAATAAAAATTTCATTTAAATACCTATCAAGAGTATATGCACCCTTGCATTTATATAGACATCCTTCAAAATGACATGAAAAATTAGGTCCATTTGTATGAACTGTCATGTGTGAATCTAAATCTTGCTGAGATTTAGCAGCATGATTGCAAAGTTGACAAGGAAAACTTCTGGTGGAAACATGTCGATATCTAACATGTTTAGCTAAACTTGCTGGTGATTCACAACTCATATCACAAAGACTACATTTATAATTAAAAACATGCATTTGCATGTGATCTCTCAAAATTCCTTCAGTTGGGTAAAACTTATTACAATGAGAACACTGGAATCCTTGAACTAATAAAAATTATTTTTATATAAACTTAATTTTTTAATATAAATTATTATAAATATTAAAAATAATTTACTTATCAAATCTTAATATTTATTCTAAACATTTTAGTAATTAAAAAAATTACTCATAATATTTAAATTGTAATGTATAAGTGAATAAAAATTTTTTAAAATTTTACCATCAATTGGAATTTGTCGTTTGCAATGTACATGAAATTTTGTATTAGAAGCAAAAGTAGCACCACAATCAGGACAAGCAACAATTTTTTCCTTTGTATGATGTCGTATATGATCTCTCAATTTGTATAAATTAGGATATAAATTACTACAACCTGTCCATTTGCATTCTAAACCTCCTTCAACTTTGTTACCTCTTGGACCTTCCTGAATATGAGCAGCTACATGATATAAATATAATTGATAATTTCTAAAATATTTTAAACATTCTTCCCAGCGACAAAGAAGTGGTGCTGGAAGATCTACAACATTTTTCCATTCAGAATCTCTACAACATTTCTGAAATATATAATCTATAATTTATATGTTATTATATATATAGCTACTTTTTTCTTATAAATACTTACATATATAATTATATATAATATATATATAATTATATAATTATATAATTATATATATATTTTTATAAATATTTATATACTCATATCATCCCAATCATATTAATCCTAATTGATTTTTAAATCAAATAAATTGAAAATAATATAAAAGTAAATTTTTAAATTTTATTAAAATTTAATTAAATTTAATTTAATTAAAATTTATATTTATATTTATTTATATTTATAATATTATTTATATTTATATTTATATTTATAAATAAAATATTTATATTTAAATAATATCGTTTTTTATTTCAAATAAAAATAAAATATTATATTATTATATATATTATATAATTTTATTTTATAAAATAAAATTATTTATAACATATATTAAAAAAATATAGTAGAAATAATTACTTACAGGTAATTTAATTCTAGTACGAATATTTGATCCAATGCATTTTAATTTAGTATGATAAGCATGATAATTAACATGTCTAGAAATCTCATCAGGATCATTACTTTCATATAAACAACCACTCCATTGACATACATAAACATTAATGTCTTTTTCATTAATTCGCGTATTTAAATCTGACACGTGCGTGGCCACGTGATTTATAAATTTCTCAACATGATTGGCTTCATATTTGCAATTAATCCATTCACAAGAGAGATGATAAACTTCACGTTTTACTGGTAAACCAACTCTTCTTCTTTTTGCACCATTTTCTGATACGGAATCAAATTCAGAATCAGTATTATAACTATCATTGTCATCTATCTGTTTCCTTTTAAATTGTATTTCATCAGTATATGTAAAATTTTTTTGTGATTCTACCCAATCATTACACTGTTTTTGTACATCTTTACTAGTTATTAAGTTTTTTGCAAATTCTGCCATTTTCTTAATTTATTTTAACATTTATATTATAAACTTATTACGCAATTCAATTATTACAAATTCAACTTTTGATTTTGTATTATAAATATTTATATTAAAATGAATAAAACACTTAAGAAATTTTTTTAATTTAAAAAGAAATATTTAATTTTTATATAAATTGAAAATATTAATCTAATTTTTATATTCCTGTCAATGATCTTGTTCGACATACTTATACTTAAATACCTAACCTTATGTGAAAAAAATATAAATGAAATACGTAAAGTGTCATATCACATTTAAAAAGAGTTTAAAGTTTATATATTAAATAATCAAATGTTACGAATATTTTTAAATAAAAATATTTGGAAGTTAACGACTTCAAAAATAACGAGACATACAATTTTTATTCCACATCAAATTTTACATCAAAAATACTTTGATGAATCTAGATCATCCACAATTTACGCACTTTCTTCTGGTTGTTTTATTTTTTTTTTTGTATCTTTTGCAATATTTATATTTTCATTAAATTAATTTTACAATTGTATAATTTTATACAATTGTGTAATATATATGTAATTTTAATTTAAAATCATCGACATTATTTTTTATGACAAACATTTTACATTTCGCTAATTTATTTGCGCACGCGCTTCATAATCATAAACTTAATTATTTAAAATATATTTAAAATATATATATATATACATGTATATATAAATAAAATATTGCTTATATATATATATATAAACAATATCTTTTTATTTATGTTATATTTTAAATTATTAATTCGATAAAATATTTTTTAAAATAGAATAAAAATAAAAATACTGCTAAAATTTTTATATCTATTATTTATTTATATTTTTGTTTAATTTTTATATTTATTTATTTATATTTTATTTAAAAAATTATTTTGAATTCAATATATTAAATTATTTTAAATTATTATAATGTTTTTATT
Source organism: Apis mellifera (assembly GCF_003254395.2). Lineage (NCBI taxonomy): Eukaryota > Metazoa > Arthropoda > Insecta > Hymenoptera > Apidae > Apis > Apis mellifera. The sequence continues at coordinate 377,921 of NC_037642.1, read as the reverse complement.
ATATGATCTCATTAATATGAACTTATTAATCTATTTAAATTATTAAATAATAAAATCTTTTATATTAAAGGATATGGGAAATGTGGAGTAGCAGTAATTCGAATATCTGGTCCAAAAGCATTAATAGCTTTAAAAAGAATGACAAAAATATCTAAATTAATACCTAGAATGGCTCTCTTAAAAAAAATCTATGATCCTGAAACAAAAGAAATGTTAGATAGAGGTCTATGTCTTTGGTTTCCAGGTAATGATAATATAATTTAAATAAAATTTAAATAAAATAAATTTAAAATTATATATGTGAATTAATATAAAAAATAAAATTAAATATGGACAATTTAGGACCCAATTCATTTACTGGTGAGGATTGTATAGAATTTCATGTTCATGGTGGTCCTGCAGTAATTACATCAATCCTAAATGCTCTTGCAAAGCTACATTTTCAGTTAGCATTTCCTGGTGAATTTACAAGAAGAGCATTTTTAAATGGAAAATTAGATTTAACTGAAGCAGAAGGTATAGGTGATTTAATCGAAGCAGAAACTGAGAAACAACGTAAACAGGTAAAAATAAAATCATAAAAGTACTTTTTTATTATTTCATATTATTATATTATATCATATATTAAAAAATTATATTTATATTATAATTATATTATAATATAATATATATTATATTATTTTTTTTTACTAAAATCTTAACAGGCTTCTAATCAAACAATTGGTTCTCTTTATCATATCTATGAGTCATGGCGTATTATTCTTTTAAATATTCTTGCTAATTTAGAAGCTTATATTGATTTTGCTGAAGAGCATAATGTAACTTCTAATATCTTAGAAGATACTAAAATTAATATTCAAAAATTATATGTAAAAATACAACAACATCTTTCTGATGAAAGAAAAGGAGAAATTTTACGTAGTGGAATACATGTAGCAATTCTTGGAAAACCCAATGTAGGAAAAAGCAGTTTTTTAAATCTTCTTTCTAAAAAAAATGCAGCTATTGTTACATCTTTGCCAGGAACAACAAGAGATATTATAGAATTAACAATAGATATTTGTGGATATCCAATGATTCTTGCAGACACTGCTGGGATTAGAAATAATCCAGAAAATGAAATAGAAATAGAGGGTATTAAAAAAACAAAGGAATATTCAAAGAAAGCAGATTTTATTATATGCATAATTAGTGCAGAAAATAATGTAAAAACATCTTTAGAAGATTTTCTAAAACAATATAAGAATTTTTTGGAAATCGATAAAAAAAGAGTTCTTTTAATATTAAATAAAATAGATTTGATTAAAGAAGATGAAATAGAAAGTTGGAGAAAACAAAATGTTATTCCTATATCATGTAAAACACAAGAAGGTTTAAAAGAACTTATAAATGCATTGGGACAATGTTTTGAAGAAATGTGAGTATATATAAAATTGAAAATTAAATAAATGTTATAAATAATTTTAAGCGTTGTAATAAAACATTTATATTTTTATTTTTTTATTATAATTATTATAAATAAAACTTGTTTATTTTATTAATTTATCTTTAATTTCAGATGTGGAAATCCATGTAAAGAAAGTCCTGTTATCAGTCATGCTCGATATAGAAATCATTTATTGCACGTTTTAGATTATCTTAAATATTATTTAGAGAAAACTAAAATACCAAATTATGATATGGCTATATCTTTACAGGATATTAGAAATGCAGCAAGAGAACTTGGCAAAATAACTGGTTCTATTAATAATGAAGAAGTTCTTGATATTATTTTTAAAAATTTTTGTATAGGAAAATAAAAATGCATACATTTAAAAATCAGTATTTATACTTGGTATTTATTAATGAAAATGAAAAGTCATAATCATAATCATTATTTATGAAAAAATATATAACACATTTTTAATAAAATATAAAAAAAAAATTCTGTTAAGGAATTCAATTATTATTAAAGACATAATTGTCAATTTTCAGTTTTCTTTTCTTGTTCTGTTCCTAAATGAGTTATATTTATTTCATCCAAATTTATGTTTTGATCTTTCATTGCTTGCTGAAACATAATAATATACATTTTTTAAATTGTACCAAAATAATTGTTTAATGGTAAAATAAGTAATAATAATATGTATATTTAAAATATTTATAAAATATAACATAACACAAAATAATTATATAAATTTATATTGACTTTATATAATTTCAAACATAGAAATTAATAATCACAGAATTCTTAAAATTATTGAAATTTTGACAAAAATTAAATTTTTATATTTAATACATTTATTAATTTTTATTATAGTCTATTTTATCTAGATTAAAAGATTTTAAAATAGTTCTAAGGTTTATAATTTTAAAATGTAAAAATTAAAATCTAAATAATCACACATATTTCATATAATTTTTTTATAGTATATATTTATCATATAGTCTTTTTATAAAATAAAAACTTTATTTTAAACAAATAAAAGGTTAGAATTTCAAAAATAAAGTTAATTTTTGTCACTGTTTAACTTACCGCTACGCACTTGGTATAAACTTTAAGTAATGGTGCACATTCACTATCATCATAAATTCCACGTAAAAATTTTTCAGAAAACCAATCATTAAAACAACGATCATACTTTGCTTTTAATTCTTTACAAGCTTCCATAATTTATTGTTAAATTTAATTAATTGCACATTAATTTAAATAGTGAATTGAAAATTAATATTATGTTAATAATTATAAAAATTTTGTTTGGTTATTCATTATGTATTCAAAAGAAAATAAAATTGTGCAATCCATACATTCCATGCATTACAAATGATTTTCATTATTACTGTGCACAACACATATTGCATTATTTTACATATTTTTAAAATTTAATTTAAAAAAAAATAAATATAATTATACTTTTACAATTATTTATATTTTAATTTGTAATTGTAACTGAATCCATTTTTAATTAAAATTTAAAAAAATTTCTAAAAAATTATTTTAATTTCATTTCATGATACATACATTTTTATGATATATGTAAAATTGTAATTTTTTTATTTTTAAACTGAACATTTAATTCAAATGGAATTTTATAAAGAGAAAAAAAATTTGATTACCTGAAGACATTGATTATACAATTTGAAATGATTTGAGCACATTGAATCATCTAAATCTCCTTTAAGAAATTTTTCGGAAAACCAAAGCTTAAAGCATCCATCATATTCTTTTTTGAGATTATTGCAAGCTTCTGCAATACTATTCATTTAATATTTTTATTTATTATTAATTTCAAAATATAATTTTACTCAAGTTTTTTTAAATTTTTTATATAATTAGTAATACCTATAAAAAATATATTTTAAATGAAAATTAGAAATTAATTAAAGTAATTTATTTAAATATTATTAATTTGATTGTAATTATCGATTCTATAATATTTAATATCGATTAAAATCGATTAATCGGATTGTGTTTATTTATAACTATGTACTTCATAATAATAAATTATCTTGTTAAATTTTATTATAAAATTCATTTAATCGAATATTATAATTTAACATTTCGGAAAATGATTATAAAATGAATTGAAAAAATTTAAAGTAACTTACGTCGAAATAGTTTTAGATTACAAAATTTTTAAATTTTAATAAACGAAAAGCACAAAAGTAGTTTTTGGTTAGTAACGTATCAGGTAAATCAATGATCAACGGTTCTCAATTTGTTTTTCTTAATATATGTTAAAATAATATATATTCATTATTTGCATAGGGAATTTCATGAATGTATGATTATATATTTAATTTAAAAAGATAAATTATATAAATTTAAATATAAGCGAGAACACATTTTTATTTAATTATTTTAATAAGATTAATTAAATTTTATACAATTAAAAGATACATACATATTTAAAAAATATATAAATATCTAATATATAAAACCGCACTAAAAACACAATTTATAAATGATAAAGAAAATGATGTAAAATGATATTTTTGAACATAGTTTGTTAAACAACTTTAAATAAAATAAATAAATTGCAATTAAGATAAAGATTAAAAGTGAAAAGGAGATACTTTACAAATAATAAAAATAAAAAGTTGAATTCTTTTATAATAATAATCTTAATATATCAATTGGAACTTGCATTGTTTGATCATCAACTAAGACAATATCAAATTTTTCCATATATGAAGCTAGACTATTTTCAACCTGTAAAAAATTTAATTTGTAAATTTATTAAAAATAATTATATATTACATATATTGTATATAATTATATATTGAAATTGTAAGATTATTTAAGACAAATCAAATTATATTATATTCATAATTTTATTTCAAATTAATTATGTATATATGTTAATATAAACAAATATAATAATATATATTTTAAATAAAAAATATATAATTATTATTATTAATTATTTACACATTATTTATTAATATATTTGAATATACTATAATTATTTTTCATAATATTTTTTAAATATGAATATATAAATTACTATATGAATACCTACATTGTCATAAAGAAAACCAATTTTTAAAACAGCACAAGTATTTAACATTCCATCAACCATTGATGCATCACCTATAGTATCACCCATTAAAAGAATATTTTTTCTTTTTTCAAAAACTTTAAAATATTCTTGTTCTATAGCATGTTCGTTTTTATTAAAAACATGAATTAATCCTTCATTTTGAAATCCTGCTAATTTCCCATCTTCATACTTAAGAAAATTTGAGATTATCTAAAAGATTAAAGTAATTTTTACTATTATGTTTACGTTTATGTTTATTTATATTATTATTATATATTTTTAAAAAGTTACAAATTTATAAAAAGAGTTGTGTTTAAAATATCATTACCTTTACATTATTAAATAAAATTTCTTGGTTTTCTAAAATAGCTTGAACAATATCTCCTAAACCAGCACTAAAAACCAGTACTGGAACTTCAGCAAGATATAATTTTGTTAAAAGTTCTTTTGTACCATCCCTTAAATTTGTTCCATAAATCTTGCTTACTTCTGATATTTCATTAGGATCAAAAGGTATTCCTTTTAGTATTTCTTCTGCAGCTATCATCCAATCTGTCATTGCCTCTGTTTTTATTTGAATTGATAAATCAGGATCTATTTCAATCGGCCTATACTTTTTATAAAGACGATTTGATTCTTTTGTATATATTTCTGGAAGTTGCTTGCATTTGCTAAAAATTCCTATTTTTTTTTAAATTACAAAAAAAATTGTATTTTATTTACTTTATTATAATAAAAATTATATGTATATAATTATACTTATATTTTTTATTACAATAAAATATTATTTACATACCAAAACTACTAAGAACTTTTTTTCCATTTACATGTTGTTTTGTTAATGTTAAATCAAAATCTGTAACTATCTGAAATTAGAATTTTTTAATGAAATTGAAATCAAGATGATATATTATGAATTATTTTATTATTATTAAATTACTAATAATATATATATATATATATATTTAAAATAAAAATTTATGAATATAAAAAATTAATATTAAAAAAAATATTAAATAAATAGTTTAAAAACATTGTACCTGTAAAGAATTACATCCATCTGTCAACATTGTGTTTATTATCCTTAATAAATTTTTTTTGTCCTTGATATGGACATGTTTTAATTTTAGTGTTGGGAACTATATAAAAAAGAAGATATTTAAGGAATTGCTAAAAATATACATATAAATATAAATATAAATGTAAATATAAATATACATATTTTAAATCAATAATTAAAGTTTAAAATTTTCTAATACATTGTATTCATACATAAAAAAAATTTTATATAATTAATACATTTAATATAATTACATAAATAATTACATAATTATAAAAGAAAATTATTCTTAAAAATTATCTCATTATGATGAATTCTGTTATTTTTTTAAAATATTATTGAAAAAGGATTTTAATATAAGCAGATCTCTTGAAAAATAATATTATTAATATTATTAGTATTATTATTTATAATTTTATACATAATATATATAATAATATTACATTTAATTTAATATAACAAAAAATTATAAGAAAGTTTCAATTAGTAATATATTATCAATTATATTATTCAATTAGTATATATAATTAGTAATATATTATAATCTATTTAAGAATTAAAAACTTACAAATATAATGAAAAAATATTTAATAAGAATTTATAAATATAATAAAAAGAAAAATAATTTCAATAATTAATTAAAATTTGGAAAAAAAATTATATTATATCAGATTTATAGTATTAATTTATATAATAAAAATTTATAGTACTAATCAATAAATTTTAATTTTAATATTTTATAACAATCAAACATAGAATAAATTTTTTTTTTGATTAGCTCATTAAAAAACTTTTTGAAAGATTTTTAAAATTTTTTGATTACATTACTTGATATTTAAATGTTTAAAAATTTATGATTATATTATAAAGTATATATTTTTAAATAATTTGATTTTTCTAAAAAAAAACATTTTATGTAAGAGATTATTAAGCAATTATATTTTTTATTTATTAATTTATTAATTACTACATATAATATATTATTTATAAATTTAAATTTAATTTCATTCAATTATTTTTTCATTATTGCTACATATCTATATAATTTTTTATTAGTTTTATCTGTCACTTTATATGTAAGTTTTTGAAAATAGAATAATAAAGTATAAATAAATGCATTGATTAATATTAACAAATAAAAATTAATATATACTTATTTCGATAATTAAATTTATGCATAGATTAATACTTTTATTAATGTTCTATTCTTTTTGTAGAAAGCATTTAGACATGTAATATAAATGAAAATTATTATTATTTTTATTGCATTTTTTGTTTGTTGTTTGAATATTAATTTTTTTATTAATTAATTTTTTAATTTGCTAATAAATTATTTTTTTATTATTTTTATTATTTTAAATTTTAATTATAATTATTTTAAATTTTATTTTTTATTATATTTTAGATAATTTCTTTATCACAAAACTTTTGATAAATTTTTTATATCTATTATTTTTTTATAATAGACATATTATAAAAAATATTTATATATACATTAATAAAGATCTAAATAACTATAAATCACTATATAACTACTATATATTTTAAATTATAATAAAATATTAACTATTAATTTTTTAATTCTTTGATTTTTGAATTATAACTAAAATATATTACAAAGTAATTAACAAAAAAACAATGAAATTAAGGTTATGTTTCAATACAATACCGCCAAAATATTAAAATAATATAATGTTAAATACAATAGCTAAATAGAAAAAACCGCGAAAAATTTAAATTACTCACATCATTTAAATCTATTTCAGAAGTCATGTTTTTTTTTTGCGATGAAAATAAATTTTTTATGGTAGCTAACTGTTTTTAAGGTATTGAAGAGCCGCCACTCATTCGATTAACCAATTAGCTACAATGTGATTTATATAGATATAACATTATTATTTTTTTTATTGAATCTGAATTATGTAAGTTTTTTAAGAAAATATAAATTCAAATATCTTCTTAAATAATATTTATTCAAGATTTATTATTTTTAATAATATTTATTTAAAAAAAGAAATAAGATTGTAAAAATATGTATGTTTATTTTTTTTATAAAAAAGATAATATATTATATTATGGAGAATTCAATTTAAATATATAGGATATAGGTATTTAAATATATAAGAATAATATAATATATTTGAATTTTAGATTAAATACATCATCTTCCCCTTTCCCATTTTTTTTGTAAATATTTGTGCATTTTTCATTGTAAATATTTTCAATTTATTATTAACATTATAAATGAATTATTTTTTCAATTTTCATTAATATTATAATTTATATAATGAAATTTGAGTTCCGTCAAAAATACAAAAATATTTTTCAATACAAAAAATTTACCATTGTAAAGATTTAATGGCAGAATGATAACTTGGACTATGTTGCGAATAAAATTGAGCATACCATCTACGATAAGCAAGTATGCTTTTATCTTCTTTGACCAAGAGGGGTTGTTTTTCGAACTTCTTTCGATTCCAAATAGCTACATCTCTTTCAAACATTAAGCATTCTGCTAAGAATAACATACTAGCATATGGGCCAAGCAGAGGAGGAGAATATAGTAAATGAGTCACCTAATAATAAAAATGATAATAACAATAATTATAATAAAGAAAATATTTGTATGTAAATTTGTATGTATGTAAATATTTTTTTTAATAAATAAAAAAACAATGATTCAAAATAATGCAGTAATTAATTTTTTTACTGAAATTTAAATCTTTTCTAAGAAATAAGTTTATTATTATTATTTTTTAAAGAAAATTGTATTCTTAATAAATTAGTATATAATTAATAATATATAATATATAGTTAAAAAAATACAAATAAAAAATGTAAAAAAATTTTAATAATGTTATATATTTAAAATTTTAAGAACCTTTTGTAAAAGGGGTTCCATTGGTGTTACTGTTTGAAAAATACACATTGATCCCAAAGAAGTATGCATCATAAGTTCGACATATCCCGGGCCTATTTGTTGAACATTTACATCCAATTGTAAAAGTTTAAATTTCTCAAATAGAATTAGACTGTGTCTTAAAGTCATATATGCTCTATGCCTTAAGTTTTCATCATCTTGTTTTATTGCTTTGATTTCTTTAGAATCTTGGGATTTTAAGAAAGAATTATGTGGTGTCCAATTAACGTTCGTCCATGAATGTCGAGCAAAAGAAGAAAAAAAATTTGCAATTTTTGTAAATATTGCTGGACCATGTACTGCACTAAGATGTGCTGAATCAGCACCATTTTCTGCAACTTCCTGAAAATTATAATATTTATATTATAATATTTTGTCTTACAACTTTATTTTTGATTAAATATTTTATTATTACCAATTTTTTATTTTTATTTAATATTGAATAAAATAAAAATCAAATGGTTTATCTATAATTTTTAATAATTTTTTATAAAATATTTATTTTTGTATATTTAATATAATTGTATAATATTTTTATTATTTTTTGCCATGTTAATTTTAAAATTATTTTTACTTTATTAATTAACATCTTAATTTTGCTTTAGTTTGAGAATGATAGTTATGAGTTATTTCTTACCTGTTTAAACTCAAAACAACGATCATCATTCTTAGAATTCATCATGGAGGCTGCAATCAAGGAGTCCAAAATCCATTTCTTATTTCAAATATCCATCAGCTTTATTTAACACATATCTAAAAAAAAAAAAAAAAAGAAGAAAAAAAAAAGAAAAAAAATAATACTAAAATCACTGCCGATTTAAATGTTAATGATAATTTGGTTTCCTTGATTTTAGTTTCCATGATCGATTGAAATCTTTATTTTAATTATTCTTAATCTTCAAATATAAAAACTTTATTCTCTTTATATATATATATATATATATATATATATATATATATATATATATATATATTATAGATAAAAATTTTAGAATAATAAAAACAAAATTTGACTTTTCATTCAGTATTTCATATTATTATTTATATTATAAAATAAATAAGTAATGAAATTGTATTTAAATTAATTAAAACCTGACCTGTATATGACAATTAATAAGAAATTCATTTCGGCCATGATAACGCCATGTTCGATTTAAAACATGGCTAATTGTTTGTGGTTGCCAATTTGGTTCTAATCCTTCTGCATGATACCAAACGAAAATAATTTCGTTAGCTTCACAACTTTTCCAAGTTTTAGTTCTAGCAATATGTGGCACTAAAATAAAGTATACAGTATAATTAATATACAATATATATAAATAGCTTTAAAATTAAAAAATTAAAATTAAAAAAAGATAAAATATAATTAAATAAAATTAAAATTAAGATACAATTAAATAAAATTATAATTTAAATTACCTTTATCAGCATATGGGATGTGATTGCATTGTCCATCAGAACCACGAAATTGCCAACCATGAAAAGGACATTCTAAGCAATCACCTTTTACACGTCCACCCTCAGCCATATTTGCACCCAAATGAGGACAATAGGCATCTAAAATTCTTACTGTCCCATTATCTGTTCTTTAAATAAATATTATTATTAAATATTATTATTAAATTTATATAAAGATCAATTATGCTTTTAACAATTTCTTGAATTAAAAACAATTATAAAATAAATTTTTTAATTTTTTAATCATTCATTTTACATTTTAAAAATTAAAATACCTGAAAACTGCAAAATTTTGTCCAAGTGCAGCTACATGTTTCACTTGACCTTTATCTAATTGAGAACTTTCTAACAAGGCAAACCATCCGTTTGGATAAACTGGAGGAAGCTTACCCAATTTTCGTTTCTTTGATTCTAAGTGATTAGCTAAAACTGTTTTGTTATCGCCTTCTAGCCTTAGATCCTAAAAAAATATTATATTTTAACTTTTGAATTATTATATTTATAATAAAAAAAATTAATTGAAATAATAGTTATGTAAACTTAATAATAGTTTTTTTGATATGTAAATATTAAAATATCAATGAAATTATTATTTTTTAAGAAATAAGAATAAAAAATAAAATTTTAAATTTAGGATTATATAATATAAAGTTATTATATAATTTATATATTACATAAATAATTAAACTTCTTAAAATGATAAAATTAAAACTTTTAAAATTTGTTATAAAATTTGTATAAAAAAAAGAGAAATAATAAAATATTATCTAAAATAAAAAAAGAAAAAAATTGGAATCTTTTGTTAATTCTTTTAATTATTTTTAATATTTAAATAGATATTACATAAATATTATAATATATAAATATTTATAAAAATTATATTTATATTATATTATTATATTAATAAATATATATATATTATTATGTATATAATATTTATAAATATATATATAATATTTTTATTTTTTTCATTTTGAATTATTTAATAAGATTAAATTATATTATGCTTTCCTTTTAAAGATTGAAAGAATCGCTGACATGAAGAAAAAGGATTCTACGACGTCAGAAAGAACGTCAAGAAATCTTTCACATTTGTAAACATAATGTTATCGTGATGTTCATATCTGTGCATATCGTTTATGTTAAAATTTGAAATTAATTTGTATGAAATTAATTTAATAAAAATAAAAAAAAATGCAAAAAATTGAATTTAAATAAGTTATTTTTATTTTTTATTTTATTTATATTTTTATTTTTATATTTTCTTGAGAAATGAATATTAATATTTTAATAAAGATATATGTAGTTTATATAAATAATAATATAACATATTTAAATAAATAATTAATAATTATTTTTTTCTTTGTAATAAATAAATTATATATAATAAAGAATATTTTATTTGTTTTTTTGTTAATTTAAAGGAAATTAAACTATTAAAAACATCATAGTATGAATAATTAAATCAAATCATTCTCAAATTTAATAATTATTTTATATTATAAATAATACATTATTTATGTAAATTTATATAAATTTATTTTAAACTTAATGTAATATGTTTAAAATTAAATAAGATTTTTTGAATTTTTTTTTCAAAGAAATTTTAAAAATTTTATACTAAACATATGTAAAATATAATTTTTATTAATATTTTATTATTTATTACTGATTCATTTTATATTAAATTGTTAATAATATATATATCACAATAATTTAATAAATTAGTGTAATTTTAATTATTTTCTTATTTTTTTTTTTATAATTAATAAATGTTTGTTCAGTCAATTAATTTGAATTTACATTATTTACACTAATAAAAAGAAAAATAAAAGATGTGATATAAGTAGGTAAATCGGATAATGGTATCAAAGAAGACTCACCTTGATCCAGTTGATCTTGTACAAATAGGAAACAAGAAGAATACCAAAAAACAGAAGAAAAGCACCACCGAAGCTCCACCATCCGGCCATCGTTGTCTTCTTCACCCTCTGCCCCCGAACGAAGAAAAGCAAGTGCACTCTAAAAACTTGTCCCTCTGGAACACCTTCGGAACCACCTCTCTTATTCTCCTTGTTCTCACTCCTCTTCTTTCTCTCTTTATTTTCTCCTTTCCTTTTCCTTCCAGTCGATCTTTTCTCTTTTTTCTTCCTTCCTTCCTTCTTTCTCTCCTGTTGCTCTCTTTCTCACTTTTTCCTTTTTCTTTTCCTTCTTTTTTTCTTCTTCACTCTCTTCCTTCTTTTATCACTCTTCCGTTATCTTTCTTCTTCCTTTCTTTCTTTCTTTCTTCCTCTTGTACTACTACTTTTCTTCCTTCTTTTCTTCCTCTTCTATTTCTGCCCTTTTTCACATTGCTCTTATTTGTTTCTTCCTCTCTCCCTTTAATATTTTTCTACACCTGTTCCGATGCACTTTTTCAAACTTTATTTAATCCTTCGTTCCTATATTCTATAATTTTTCGATATTTTCGAAAATTCAAAATTCAAAATTCAAAATTCAAAATTCATGTTTTAAAAAAAAATACAAATCAATTAAAATAAATATTATTTGTATTTCTTTAGGTATTTAATTATTAATTGAAAACATTATTTAATTTAATTAATTTTAATTATTATTACTAATTATATTTAATTATATATGCTTTTCTTTATATTGCTAATTATATTGAGCTTCTTTTTTAATTGAAATCTAATAACCCTAATGATGAAAATGATAAAATTTATATAATGAATGAATTATATATATATAATAATATATAATGAATGAATATATATGATGAATTTATATAATAGATATTCAAAAATTTATATAGAATTGAAGAAAATGAAGAGTCTATTAGATGGATTTTGAACCTTTGAGTATTTTTCGAACGACTGAGTCACCTTATTCTTAAACAGAGTCTTTTATACTTTTCTGAAGTATACTAAAATATTTATTGCGAAAATTCAATTCTTTAATCATATATATTTCCAGTTTTTATTCAAATAAAATATTTTTTTCTAAAAAAATATTTATTATTCATTTCAATATTAATTTCATGAAAAATACTATGTAATTTAATATTTCTTATATTGATTCTTTGATAATTCTCTAATCTAATAATCTATATTTTAAAATAGTTTATTTCTAAATTTTATTATTTAAATTTTCTTATTTTATTTTTATATTTTTATATATCTATAAATTATTATTAATTTGATTATCCTTAATCAAATCGATAAACATTTTTTTCGATAATCGATAATTGATAAACATTTTTTTATTTAACTTTTAATAATCGTTTCGTAAATTATAATGATTAATTATTATTAACATTGTTTCATTTATAATAATTATAGTTTCAAATAAACCAAATTATGAAATAAATTATAACGCATTATTGAATATTGAGTAATATTGTGTTATTTACAAAATATGTACATTGTCTTTCCAATGGATATCGATCGAATGATTATATCAGCATTACTACATTTTTCCGTTTAGAATTATGTATAGAAATACAACTGATTTTCAAGTCCTTATTGCATATCTTTTCTTCTATCACGAAATGTTCTGCTTCTATTTACCCTCCTTGCCTTTTTCAGGTTTTGTTTTATCAATACTGTAGATCGATTTCCGACAGTTTTTATCTTTAATTTTATATATCTCCCTTTCTCGAATTAATTTTTTATTCTTGTTAAATTCTTTTCTTTTATTTCTTTTATTTTTTTTTTTTTTTAATTGAACATTAACATTCATATCGTGCGATTTGTATCTTTTAAATCAAAATTGAATTAAAAAAATATATATATGTTCATTGTGAAAAATATTAAGAATATGTTTAGAAACGTAATTTGAATTTTACCTGGTAACGAAAGATCTTCTAAATAAATATCCACAAAATTTAAAGGTTTAGAGAATTTAAAATCAATAGGAATTTATGTATAACGCAAGTTCTGTCTTAAAATTATTTAGAAAAGAAATAAATTATCAAATCTGAGAATATTTAATAAATTATTTCAATTTATAATAAGAAGAAAAAAGGAAATAAAGAGAAAGATTATGAAAAATTATAAAATAATTGAGAAAATAATTCGAACAATTATATAAATATGTTTTTTATTTATTCAATTAATTCATTAAATATTATGTAGTAGAATATTTAAGATATTGAATTATATAATTATTTAATTATTTAATTTTATTTTTATCATTTATTTAGTTTAATAATGAATTTTTTTTTCATAGTTTATTAGTATTCGCAATCAAGATGTTTATATCAAAATCGAAATATTGAATGTTTTAAAATAATATTAAAAAAAATCATTCACTTATACTTATACTTGGTATTTAAAAATAATTATATGTAACTAATTATAGATAATGAATTAAATATGTATTTTAATTAAAATTTTATTAAATATAGATGGTATAATTACACAATTATACAATTTAAACATGTAATTATATTAAATGAAATAATACATAGAAAAAATAATCAATAATCAAAGAAATCAATCAATTTTTATCATTCATTTGTTGATATGAATAATACATATATAAATAAAAATACGAAAATCTTAAAATTAATTCATTAATTTATGAATAAATAAATAAATAAATGAATTAAATAAATAATTAATAAATAATTAATTTTATATATTATATTGCATAATATAATTTATATATATTTTTGAATCATTCAGAATTTTTTAGTAATATGAACATGTAATTTGCGTAAAATCAATTAAGCAATTAAAGATATGTAATGAAAATTAAAAAAAAAGAGAAAGAATTAAAAATAAACAGAAATATAATAACAAAAATAACATAATAAAAATAAATAAAAAAAAATATACGAGATAATGTAAATAATATTTTGATTTTGAATGTTTGAATTTTTTTTATTAAATTTAAAATGATTTTTTTATTTTTTTTCTAAATGAAGCATTAATTTTGTTTTTAATAAAATTCAATAATAAAAAAAATTTGTTTTCTATAAAATAATGGAAAATAGATTTTTTTTAATTAAACTATAAAATAATATTAAATGTTTGTATGAAATTTGGTTTAAAAATATAATAGTTTATATAAAAAGTATTATTGATTATTTTTGTAGAACTTATTTTTAATATTTTGTACGTAAACATTTGAACTATATTTAATATTAATATTACATTTAAAATAATTTGTTTTTTTTCTTTGTTTCCTTAATTTTTAAATATTGAACATAAATATACTTCTGATTAATGTTAATTTTAATTTTTTAAACTTAAGTAATTAATATTAACTTAACAGCTGCTATTAATTAATATTAATGAAAATAAGAGAGAATGACAAACTTAACAAAAATAAAAAAAAACTTAAAAAAAACATAATTTTCTTTTTAACAAAGAACTAATTTTTGTAATATCATTTTAAAATAATCAATAAATGAAAAAAAAACATAATAAACTAATTATAACAAACAAAAAACGAGAATAATTTCAATATTATGGAACAAAAACAATCTTTTTTTATTTATTTCATTATTATTATTCATAAAATTAGAAATAAAAATTATAATTCAAAAATATATTTGAAAGAAAAATTATTTTCATCAGTATATTTTTTATTACAATTCTTTATAAAATTAATAACTCAAAATTAATTTTTGTAGTTATTAATTTTAAAAAAGACAGATAATTTTGATTATATATATTATTATATATATATGTATATAATTATATGATTATAATTATATGATTATATATATATGTATATATAATATATATAACCAAATTATATATTTATTATACATAGCCAAATCAATCCTACTATTTTCAATTGAATATTTTGTTTTTGTATTTTATTTTTCATATAATATTTTATAAATTTAACAATTTTAAAAATAGCATAATAAAAAATTGATTGATAGAATAATTAATTTTAAATTTTTTCTTTTTATATAATTTAAAATATAAAACTAATAAAATAAATATAAAAAATAATAAATTAATTATTTCCATTTATTATTCTTTTTATTATTATTTTATATATATATTTATTTATTATTATTTTTTTTTATATATACTATAATTTTAGCTAATAATTTTAACTTTAAACTTTAAATAGTTTTAAAAAATTATTCAATTTTTTTTATCAAAGTAAGTTTTTCTATATTATTTTTATTTTTATACAAAATTTTAAATAAATGCTAGTTTAATTTTGAGTTTTTCTCTTTCATATGAAATTTCGTTAATATATTATTTAATAAAATAAATAAAATGTATATAATGTTAAATGAAAACTATATTTAGAATATTTCTGTTTAGATTTAAAACTAATTTTTCAAATTTTTTTTCTGTAGAATTTTTTTTAAATTTTTTTTAAATTTTTCTAAAATAATTTTTTATTTAATTTATTATTTATTTATTTTTTTTTATTTATATTTTTTTTAATTTTTTCATTTTTTTAACTTCTATTTTTAATTTCTTTAAATATTGAAATTGTAAGTTCCAATTCTTCAAGTTTTAAATTTTATAAGAATGAAGAGTACTTTGAATTTTGTACAATCTTTAACATTTGCTTTAATTTTTCTATTTTTCATAATAACTTTTTCTTTTTTTTTAAATAATTTAAATTTTATTTTAATTGATTAATTTTATATAATGATATATTGTATTAATTTGTTTAGTCTTCCAGATTATTCATCTTCTTCAACACTTATTGATACTTTGCATTCGTCCTCAATGATTTTTAATATTTTCTTTTTCAAGCTGATACTTGAAACTTAGAAAAGTGTGAGCATTAATGAAAACAGAAAACTAAATCAAACATAAAAAAAAAATAAAATTTGAAGAATTCAATAATTTAGAAATTAATAAGAAACATATTTAAAAAAATGAAAAATAAAATATAATGAACACAATAAAATTTAAAAATATTAAATGAAAGTACATTATTAACAGTAAATAAATATATATATTTATTTTTGAATAAATATTTAAATCCAATTCCGATTTTTTTTATATACTTTTTTTATATATTTCTTTTTTGTACTTTATATTACATTTTTAGGTACTAAGAAATTGAATTTAAATAAAAAAAATTGTTACAAATTATACAAAAAAAATATTATTTAGAAATTTTTTTTTTCTTTCATTTTAATGATTGAAAGATTTTTTTACTATACATGTTTTTTTTTAATAAATTTGAGATCCCTTTTAATCAATATGTATTTTATGTTTTATTACAATTTTATTACAATTTTATTAATATTTAAATAAAAATAAATTCTTTTTAGTATTTTTTATTAATAAAAATATAATGATAATATGATATAATGAATAAAATTTAATATATTTTTTTTACAAAATATATCTTTTTGTATAAATTTTACATTTTGCAGAAATATTGCAGATAATAAGTTTTTATTTTATAGCTTTTTAAAAAGAAATCTAATACAAATAGTTACATAATAGTAAAATAATTATTAGAAATAATATTTTATGACAAGGAAATAATATTTCCTTGTAATTATAATTTTTTCAATTATAATTTTATATATATATATATAATATTTTTTTTTCTATATTAATCTTAAATTTTTAGTTTCGAATTCAGATTCTAATGTGCAATTATAAATTAAACTAAATTTTTATATATATTATAAATATATATAATAAAAATAACATTTTTTAAAAATTTTGATTTCATAATATTTTTGTACAGTTTTGTATAATATATGTATTTCATATTTCATTATATTTGTATTTCATGATATATTTGAAATTTATAAATCTGATCTTATTTTATATTTTATTATTCCATTTCTATCATTATATAATATTTTTTAAACAAATCTTATATCAAATGAGAGAAATAATAATTTAAAACAATAATAATTGTCATAATTGAAGGAATAAAAATTGAAAAATTGCTTAAAATAAAATTTATATCATTGTTTATGATATCTTTTTTAATAATGTCATTTTATAAAATGAAAAATATAATTTTATTTCAGATTAAATATAATAATTTGAAATACATTAAATCTATTTTATATCACAATGATAATATATTATCAAGTTGTTAATATTTGAATTTGTTAATGTTTAATAATGTCTTTTATATGAATATGAATAATGTTATATTACTAATTTTATTATGAATAATATTAAAATTATTTTAAATTATTATAGTTCTCCCACTTTTCAAAGAAACACTTCATTAAATTGATTATGTATTGCCTTGGAAAATATTTCTAATAAATAATATTTTTGAAATTTTCTAAATTAAATATGTAATAGATATTTATAAGTTATATATAATATATAATAAATAATAATAACATATTTTTATGCTTTTTTTTATTTATGTGCATTTTATTTTTTAATTATTTTTTTATTTTTATATAATAGTGAAAACATTTAGATCACAATTAAATATACTATTTCTTTTTTTAATTAAAATTTTATACACTGAGAAAATATTTAGATATTAAACATATTTTTATTGAATATTTCAAAGATATTCTTTTCAATTTATTTTGAGTTAAAAATTTATTAATTTCATTCAATTTGTAATAAAATTAGTATCTAAATAATTTAAAAATTTTTTTAGATAATAAGAATTATTTTTTTTTATTTTTTATCAAAATTATTAAAAATTATTTTAATATTATGAAAATATTATAATTCAGTTTAACTTACTTGAAAAAATATTTTTTTTTGAATTCAAATAAAAAAAATTAAAAAAAAAATTTTTAAATTATTATCATTCAATTATGTCCTTCAATTATGACAATTATTATTGTTTTAAATTATTATTTCTCTCATTTGATATAAGATTTGTTTAAAAAATATTATATAATGATAGAAATGGAATAATAAAATATAAAATAAGATCAGATTTATAAATTTCAAATATATCATGAAATACAAATCATTATCATATTATTATTATTCATCGTTATTATTATCATCATTATTATTATCATCGTTATTATTATTATTATCATCATTGTTATTAATATTGTTGTTGTTGTTGTTGTTATTATTGTTGTTGTTATTGTTGTTGTTGTTGTTGTTGTTGTTGTTGTTGTTGTTGTTGTTGTTGTTGTCGTCGTTAATTATATATATACTTTTATATTATATATTTATATATTTTATTTTTAAAATATGAAAATAAAATATCAAAATAAAATCAAAATAAAAATTTTATATCAAAATAAAAAAATATATAAATAATAACATATAAAAAGTCTTTTAGAAAGAATGGATAAATACAAATAATTTATTAGAGAAAAAATATAATTAATGAAGAATTAACAAATTTTTTTATTTTTTTTAAATTGTTTATTTATGTTTCATTAATAGTATTTCAAAATATATACATTAATTATAATTTGAAAAATTTCATATATATGTAATTAAATAATGAAATTTGCATTTTATGTATTGCCTTAAAAAATATTATTATAATTAATATTATTAATTATTATGCTAAAAAAATTAAATAGTATTTTACTTTAATAAAATATTTTATCTAGCACTTTAAAAAATGACTATCATATAATAATGATAATCATATAATATGATAATAATATAATAATTAAATATTATTATATTATTAATGATATTTATTTGAATATTATCCATTTCAAAAAAAGCACAAAGTATGATATATTGAAATCAGAATTTTGTAATTATGTATTTCATATATTTAATTTTAATTTTGTGATATTATAAAATTGAACAATCAGTGATTCTTTATAATTAATGAGATTATTTTTTAATGAATATATTGTTTATCTTTTATTAATTTACTCTTTAGTTTTATTTGTTTATTTTGAATAAAAATTAGTATATTGTCTATATAAAAAAGATTCTAGATTCAATTTCTAAATTTATATGAAAAAATATATAATCCTTAACAAATTATTTTGTAATTCATATAATATACAATTTAATAGTCAATTTATCATTTATTATCTATTATTTGAAATTTGGAAAGAATATTAAAAGAATTGAAAGAAGGATAAGATATCATTTCAATATATAAAAAAACAGAATATATCTTGAATATTAACATTAATATTTATAAATTTAATCATTATTTATAATATTATATATAAATAGTAATTATAATATAATATATAATTATATATAATACTAATATTTATATATTTTATCATTAATATATATTTTAATTAAAAACAAGATTATTGGTTATGTTCTTTCTTAGTTTTAGTTATATTAATATATTATATTTTATAATGTTTTTTATATTAATGTTTTCCAATCTCTTATGTTTCATATTCTGTATCTTATACTCCATGTTTCAAACATTTTCTCTTTATAATAATGAATTAAGCTCTGAAAAAGTATAACTAAATATTCTATCATATCTAGCATTTTTAAAAATATGAAATGTTTGTGATTTGAAAATGTGAATTTTTTATTAATTCTTTAACTTTGAAATATATTTTGTAAAGATTTATTGAATATGATTGAGATTTATTGAATTGAAATCGATTAATATATTTTTTGTAAGAATGATGAAAAGAAAATTATATGATAATCATTTTTTAAAGTGCAAAATAAAATATTTTATTAAAATAAAATATTACTTAATTTTATTAGCATTCTAATAATATTCAAAATATTTAAATTGCAACTTTCAAGTTTTATTTTCACATTTCACAAAATTCAAGTTATTATTAATATTATATTAATATAATAAATTTATCTTAAGTGTATAATATTAAATATCAAGATTAAATATGCAATTAGAAAATTATTTATTTTCTTTTTTAATTACTTCATGATAAGATTTTGTCAAAAATAAACATTATTTTACAGATTTTTATTTTTGTCACTGATACAAATAAGTAAGTAATATATCGAGATTTAATCGATAAGAAATTTAATAATACTTGTTATTAAATCATGTGATAATAAAATTAATGCTTACAGACATTTGATTATTTCTATTTTTTAATGATATCTTCTCAATACATATGATTAATAAAAAATTTCTCAATTCAAAATTGTGAAATAATTTAACGATTATTATTTTATAATATATTCGAATTATATTTATAATATAATAGATAAATTGTAATAAATGTGAAATGTATTTGTCAATTGTTATTTCGTTTTTAAGATTTAAATTTATTTGTAAGTTTAATAATGTTTTAAATTTATAAAATTATACAATTGATTATATTAATTTATAATTATATTTTATAGTGTATTCATTCAGAGTTTAATTTATAATACAATTATTAAAGAAATAAAGTTCGTAATAATAATAACGTAATAAAATAATAATTTTTTTTTATTTTTAAATTATATTATTAGAAAAAAATTTAATTAAATAAATTTTTAAAAAAAAATTAAGATTAAATTTAAAATTTAAAAATTAAAAATTTTGGAAATTAATTAATTCAACTAATTATTAATTGAGAACACAATAGAAAGTATGAAAGTTTTAATTAGATCTTAGTGCTTGGATAGAATAAGACCGATCAAAATTGATTTTTAAGAATAAAACAAAACAAAAAAAAGAATATTATTACTTAATTGTTTTGCTTTATAAAAATAATTTTCAAATTTTATATTAAATTCTTAAATTTAATATATTTAATATATAATATATTAAATTTAATACATGTGCATATAAAAATAATAAACATTTTATTAATTGAATTCATCATTAAATATTAATTAATATTTTATCATTAATATATATATATTTTTAATTGTTAAATTAATTAATATTATTTAATTTAATATTTATATTTTAATTAAAAACAAGATTATCGGTTATGTTCTTTCTTAGTTTCTTTTTTTCTTAGTTTTAGTTATATTAATAATTAATTTATTAAAATTAATAAATTTAGTAAAATTATTTAATATTTACTATAATATAAAAAAAGAAAATTAAATTATTTATATAGTATTATTTTAAAAAAATAAATTTTTATTAATTTTATATGAAATAATGTATATATTATAAAAAAATAAAATAATTTTATTTTTTTAAGACATGAATATAATAAATAGTTTAATTTTTGTTTATTATTTTTTATTTTTTAATTAATGTTAAATGAAAAATAGAAAAAATTCTTTCAGTATTACGTAAATATTAATTTATATTTTAAATATCAAATAAGATAATTAATAAATTAAAATTGAAAATAAAGTATTTTACGTATTTATCGTATTTTTATACGATAATATTATAGTATCGTATTATTAATTTGATTCTTTGTATTATATTTATTATATCATTATTATATCATATTTATTATATCAATACATTTTAAATATTAAATGAAATTTTGAACATTTAAATATATTAATAATTCAAATATATTAATGAAGTGGAAATATATGTTATTGAATTTGAATATAAATTTTAAAAAAAATTTTTTTATATAATTTTATCTGAAATATATGATTATGACGTATGATATTATTTATTTTTTATATTTAATCATTTTTAATTCATAAAAAAATTAGTTTTATATATTTCAATGAAAGAATGAAATTAAATTATTTTTTGATCGAATTATTTTTTGATTTTTGATATATGATTTTATGAACTTGTATTCATTTATTTATTTTACCAAATAGAGGAACCTATTATATGCAGAAATTGTTTTATGTTTAATTATATTTTTTTATATATTTTAAAATTTAAGTTTATAATTAATTATATTTATAATTAAGTTTACAATAAAAGTTTATAATAAATAATTTCGAAAAAAACATAATGAATATTATTATATATTATCAAACATAATAGACTATCAAAACTATTTTTTTTAATTTTTATTTTCCATTTTTATTATTATCAAATATTTTAAAATATATATAAAAAATATTATTTTTAAATATAAAATATAAATAATTTATTATAATCATTTTTCAAAATATTTCAAAAACAATTTTTCAAATTATTGATTTTTTATTATTTTTATTATTTTTTTTATTTCAAATTAATAATAAATTGCAATTGTTTATTATTATAATTCATATCTAGAAATTTATGTATTTGTTAGATTTATTATTTATATTTTTATTGACTTACATTTTCAAATAATTAGAATATAATATGATGTAATTATTTATTGTTCATAGAGTTTCAGAAACCAATCAATTTAAAATTTATATGATAAAAAATTCATGTCTATTTAATGAAGATTAAAATTAGATTAATTTTTTTTTTTGTAATTATGAATAAGTATTTTTTCTTTTATCTAAAGAATTATTCTAACTTATTGTTAAAGAAATTATAAAAAAAATTTTTATGAAAACAGATTTAATAAATAATTTCTTTCAATAATATTAAATCAATTATTTTTTGTATTGTAATAAATATCATAAATTCTATAAATATTGCTTAAATATTAATAGAAATTGAAAATTTCTTCATTAAAGAGAAAAATTAATTTTAGAACTTATTTTAAACTTTTTAAAATAATACAGCATTTTTTAATTATTTTAATCAATAATTTTATTTTATTATAATCATGTGTAAAACTATTATAAAATTTTTAATACTTATTGTTATCATTATTATTAATCATTATCATTATTTTTAAATTTATTACTTTATACCAAATTTACTGAAATTAGAAAATTTTTTGAAATATATTATATGAATTTTTTTTATTCGATTTTGTTTAATAATTAAATGTTATTAAAATATTATATTTCATTAATTAGAAAATGATTAAATTAAAAACGATAAATTAAATTTTAAATTATACTTTCATTTATAATTCTTCGAATCTTCATTTCAAAGATAACAGAACAATATATAATTAATAAAATTTTTAATTCATAAAAAAACAATATATACATTTAAAGGAAAATTTTCATAAATTTCATTTTTATTTTTTAACTTTTTAATTTATTGTGTTTAATTTTCTTAAAGACGATAAATGTCGACAAAATAAAAGAATGAAACATAAAATAAACAAATAAATTAAAAAATGAAAATGAAATAATAGAAAAAGGTAATCCTAAACAATGAATTTGTCCATCGAAGTACCAAAACCATGTAATATATTAAAAAAAAGACTTACCATTATTGGAGGATATTCTGAATCTTCTTTTAAAATATTTTATGACTCTTCTCATTAGCTTGTAAAATATTTCTACGAAATGGATAATTAAAAGCAGCCCTAAATAGTCATTTCAATGGATGTACACGCGTGAGAAAATTATTCAACATAATATATTTATTTCTATCCTATAAGGTCAAAGATTGCACAAATTTTTACTTGGGACTAGCAAAAGGGAATGCTTATTATTCAGATACGTTGCGAATAAACGAATGATTGTAAAAAAAAGGAAAGATGGTAACGATCGTTTCCTTTCAAATATCATGACGAAAGGATACAAGTTTTGATTCGTGAGAATTGAATTATATAACAAAATTTGAAATTCTTATACATTAAAAAGATGATGTATTTGATATATGACAAAATTATTTTAATAATGATGAATTTTTTTATGTTTAATTTTTTATGTTTAATTTTTTATTAAAATTTACAATTTGTTTGAAAAAACATTTGATAAATTATTTTGATGTATTATTTAATTGTTTTATAATACATATATTATTATACAATTTATATATTATTATACATTATACATTAATAAAACAAAATTATAAAATAATTTACAAAAATGTATTATTAACTATTTTTCTAACATTTTTTTCATAAATGATTATTAATGATTTATGAGACAAATAAAAAAAAATAATATTTCATATTTTTTCATATAATATAAATTAATGATTTCTCTGAATAAAATTTTTATAAAATATAATAATGAAATCTTGAATGATTTTAACTTAATATCTATATATAATTTTGATTACATTAAGATGTAAAATAATTATTGAAACAAATTTTCTATATAATAATATATAAGATATATATAATAAGATCGAAATTTTCAAAAATACTAAAATACAAAAATTCATAAATTATGTGATTTACATATTTTCTATTAAAGATAATAGAATTATATTTCTAATAGTTTACTTTAAAAATAATTTTTCATGTTACTTAAAAATTAACAAATTATATTTAATTATAATTTGTACAATATAAGTTAATTTTAATTTTTAATGAAAGATGTAAATTATTTTATATATATAATGATTATAATTATAATTATATATGATTATAATTATATATAATTAATAAAATATATATATAATTTATATTTTGATTAGAGATAAAATATTTCTATTTTTTTTCTGAACATTATATTTAAAAAGACAAAAAAAAAATATAAAATTTTTAAATTTTTTCTATGTATATAATTAAATAATTACTATTTTTTATATAAGTAAAAATAGTTTTACTTTATTTTAAGATTATATTTAGATAAATTTTTTTAAAATAAATTTGAAAAAATTGATATTTTCATAATTAATATTTTATAGAAATCATGTTTTTAATAAAATATAATAAAAAAAAAGTATAAATTTTTTTAATTAATAGATAAAAATATAATACAAATATATACATATGATGGTTAATATAAATTTAACATTAAGTAATACTTAATTATAATTTTATTTCTATTTTCTTTACCAACTTTAGTAGTTATAATAATATAAGTTAGAATATAGTTATAAGAATATAGAATATATAGAATTATTATAAGAAAATATAATATATAGAATATAAGTTAGAATATAATTCCTATATTTATCATTCTTAATTATATAGCATGCTAAATACTTTGGTTTTTTGCTATTTATAATTGTTATTTCAGAACATAAGATAAAAAACAGATACACGTATAATATATGTTCTTACATTTAATCTATAATAAAATGCAAAAAATTCTATCTTATTTATGCTACTTTATATCTGTGCTTATGCCTGTGCTTCTCGTCGATATTATTTACTACAAATGATATTGTCTAAGTCTTCTTTATCGATGTATGATACTACTTTTGAAAGAGTACACATCTTTAACACTATATCTTTCATACTATATATTTATATACATATATTTGCTATATTTATTTTTTTTAAAACTTACATTTAAGTTATATTAAAAAAAAATTTAAATTATCATTTAAATTATTATTTAAAAATCGTGTTTATAAAATATCTAATACTATAAAAATTTTATTATATTCTTTTTTTAAATTTATTAAAAATGCACTTTAAATATATTAATAATACATATGTATTTCAGCTGGGAGCGTGGCGGCTCCTGTAATCCGGCTACTCGGAGGCTAGTTATGACGGAGGGTCTGAGAGCGGGGGTTCCTGTTGGTGCGGGACTCACGTCGACTGGGTGTCCGCGCTAAGCTCGCCATCAATATGGGCATCCTGGAGGAATCCTGGATGGCCAGGTTGGCTAGGGAGAGGCGAACCGGGCCAGAGGGGGACACCCAGCAGCCAAAAGTCTCCGTGGCGGGCAGTAGTGGGATCGCGCCCGGGAGTGGGACCGCAGTGACAGCCTGGTCAATATGACTCGACTCATAACTTTTTTTTAATATTTTATGCATTATTCTATGTTAAATGATATCTAATATATCTATTTTTATATTTATTTATTACAATTTTATTATAAAATTTCTTTTCAATTACATAAATCAAAATGTAATAAAAATGAATTACTATATAAATTTTTCATTTTTTTTATATTTATTATTTTAAAATGCATTTTATTTATCACAAATATTTCATCAATATTAAATATAATAAATATTACATTATATACTTTATGAAATCATCAATTGGAAACTTATACCTTATACTTATAACTTTCTATTTTATTATTATGATATTATTAATATTTATTTTATATTATAGTTTATTTTTTATGATATAATTATTTTAGCATATTTCAACATATTATTTATATATAAAATAGTTAAAAAAGTAAATAAATGATATAAAAATGACATCTTAGAATAAATTATAGTTATAGTGAATTAAAATATTAAATTGAATTAATTATATTATTATATTTTCTATATTTAACATATTAACATAATATCAAATTATTTTTGTATTTTTAATATTAAAGGAACTTCTTGTTATATATAATATCATAAAATTGTATAAATTTATCCCAAAATTAATTTATTATCTACATATATCTTAAAAATAATTTTATGTATTATATATAATATATCATAAAAAATTATAAAATAAAGGTTTAATAAAAATCATTTATTAATAATATATAAATAATATAATATAATATAATATATAATAATATAATATTCAAATTTAAATATTAATGAATGTAATGTAATAATGTAAAAAATGTAATATTTTTATATTATAAAAATATTTATTATTACTTAATATTATAAAATATTATATATTTTTGCATTTAATATTATTATGATTCCATTAAAAATATTTAAAAATAAAAAATATTTATGATTAATCTCAATAAATTTTTTGTATTATTAAAACTAATCTTATTTTAAATAACATGTTATTCTTGTAAAATTAATTAAATAATCATGTCTTCAAATTTTCTTTTTTCTTTCTTAATCAGAAATTTAATATTATAATAATATAAAAATAATATAATTCGATTATTCCATGATATTTAATAAAGAATATTATAATTATAATCATAAATATTAATGAATATATTTGTATAAAAGGATTTAATTCTAGAAACATATAGGAAATCTATTTATTTTTATTTTTTTCTTATATTCACATTTTATAATTTTTCAACATAAAATTGTATACAAAAAAACGTAGACTTTGTTTTTTTATGTTCCATTGAAGAATTAAATGTTATATATAATGTTACATATAAGAAAATTGATAGAATTTTATGAAAATATTATAAATATAAGAAAAATGCAAAATATACATATTTTTTTTTTTATAACTTCTGTTTTTCTTTTTTAGCTTGTTCAGCAAGTGCTTCTAATCGATCGTGTTCTGCAATCAAAGCATCTACTTCACTCATAGGAAGAATTCTTGTAATAGTTTTACCATTTTCTCTTGTTAAAGTAACCATTTCCACTAAAATGAAAAATATATAATTAAAAAATTACAAATAAAATATTTTTTTGTTGTATTTCTCTTTTAATTGAAATTAATTATAATTTTATTTAAATTAACTCACTCAAATTTTATTTAAATAAATTCTTACCTTTATCTCCAGATAATTTATTAAGATCTAAAGTTTTAGAAAGCACTTTTATAGCCAATGCTTTGGCTTCTTCTAAAGTAATATTATTATTATCATATTCCTGCTTTAATGATGATACTGCAGCAGCAGAATTATGTCCAATACAAGTTGCTTTCCAGCCTCCATAATTTCCACTAGGATCTGACTGATACAACTGATATCCATAATGTTTATCCCATCCCATATATAAAATAGAAACACCAAAAGGTCTTTTTCCACCATATTGTGTATATGCTTGTTTTACATCACAAAGCCAAGAAACAAGTTGTTCACAAGGAATTGGTTCTCCATATTGTAATAAATAACGTTGTGCAATTAAACGTAATTCATTTGTTAATACATTAGCATCAGAAGTAATACCAGCAACAGAGCAAACAATATCATCATTGAGTTTATAAATTTTTTCAGAATAATATACTTCATCCAATAATTTATTTATATTGCGTCTTTCTGCTACAAGTAGAATACCATTAGTTGCTAAAATACCAAGGCAAGTACCTGCATGACTTATAGCTTCCATTGCATATTCTACTTGATAAAGACGACCTTCAGGAGAAAATATTGTTGTACGCGTATCATATCTACGTGCCTGTAATAACATTAAAATATAATATTTATATAATTATAGTTTATGATTTTTATTATTGAAATAAGACACTTAATATTAATATATTTTACAATATAGTTTATTTATATATAATATAGGTTATTTAGATTTATATAGATTTTTATTAAACTTAATTTTATCAATATAAATATATTTTTAAACATTATAAAAATTTATATTGTTAATTCAATATAAAAATAATATGGAAAAAAATAATTTTTTCTAATTATGATATAAATAAAAAAAAATTCATTAATTTAAAATAATAACTATTCATATCTTACACAAAGAATGATTAAACTCGCATAATGCAATTAATATATAAATAATATATAAATTCTTATATATATTTTATTATATTTATGTAATTATAAATTAAATAAATGTATTAAATAAGTCTACGTACAATAATTTATTTAATATATAATGCTACTTTATTATTATTATTATTTAAAGAATTAATTAGTGAATGACAATGCAATTTATATAATTTTTCAATTGTAATTTTAATAAAAAATAATTTAAAAAATCAATGATATCTAATAAATAATAGTAATATTGAATTAATTATTAAATTAATTATTTATAATTACCATTATGAAAAATCTTTATTGTAGCAATAATAATGCTATAACAGAAAAAATTGAAGAAATGACACTAGCAATTAAAAGTAATTTGTATAAGACTATTTTTTGAAAGATTTCTGAATACACTGGAGGAATATATAAATGGTTTGTTCCGAAACTGCACAAATTTTTTACATCAACATAGGTATGTTCTATTATAAGACATTTATTTTCAAGATTTATAAATTATTATATACGATCAAATACTATTAATTTTATTAACATTAAATACTAATTAATCTAATTGAATATTGATATTAAATAGTATTTTTAATTTAGAGATATTAAATGGAAAAATTTATGTTGTTAACAATTGATTGAATTGATGAAATTGTAAAATTTAATTATAAATTTAATTATATTCATTGTTTAAAATCAAATCTATTTATTTAAAATTATTTCGTTCATTTAAAATATTAAAGAATTTAAACTTAAAATTAATCATTATTTTCAATTATTTCATATATAATCATTTTTTTTAATTATAAACTATACCATTCAAACAAAGTTTTAATTATAGAAATATGAATTGTTAGTATGAATAATATAAATATATTGTAATTTTTCTCATAAGAAGCTATTGCGATCTATTTGTCTAATTTTCTCAATAATTAAAATAGCGCAAAATTTAAATATGAACAAAAAGTTTAACATTAAAATATAGATTAAAATTTTCGCAATCTATATTCATTATAAATAATAATTATAAAATAAATAAATTACAATAATTGTCAATCCTATTATTAACTACAATCTATTACTATTTATGAATTTTATAGGAATTTATAGGAAAATTTTTTTTAAATAATTTTTTAACATTTTCTACAATCATATTTTTTTAACATTGATTTTGAAATATTAAAATATATATATTTCTATGTTATTATATAAATTCCAATTATAATATAATTTTTTTTATATACTATTGTATTCTAATATATTTTTATTAAATAAACATAAACAAAATAAGTAAAAAATAGTAGTAGTAATGATTAGTTATATATGCTAAAAAAAATTATTTTTTATATTATTTAAATATAATCGATTTTAGTTATTAGTATCATTATTATTATAATGAATATCGATATTGATTTGATTTATTGATTTCGAAATTAAATGAAGTCATATTTTGTTATTCAAATGAAGCTTTATTAAAGATCCTATTTAAAAATATGTTGTTTATTTTTTATTTATTTTTATATGTATCATCATAATAGACATTTTGTTTCTGATGTTGATAATCAAAATTACGATGTAAAATCTGGCCATTGAAAAAGTGGAAATAGTAATATAACTTAGAAATAAAGTTGAAAAGCAACGGATATTCTATTATATATTGTTTAGTCTTAATCTAACAATATAATACAAATAAAACATCCGTTATTTTTCCCTTCTTTTCCTAAATTTCATTAATATTGCTACAAATTTCTTTCATTTTTTTTAATAGTCATACTTTCGCAATGCTGCTGACAAGTTTAGAAGTTTGGATAAAAATTCTGGGCTTAAATTTTGAGTGGGTTTCTTCACATTTTTTTTCGCACTTATAGTAATGATTATAAATAAATTTATTGCACATTAGAAATAATTTATCACTATAAAAAAAATAATTTATATCATTATGGTAAATATGATTTTTTAACCTGTTTTATTGATCATATTTTTATTCATATTCATTAACAAAAACATAATAAAAACACAATATAATAACAAATCAAGTATGTAAAAACAAAAAAATCACATATTGTTATTTAATAATTATAAAAAAAAATTTTTGAAAACTATACATATGTAGTTTCATTAACTTTTTTAATTATTTGTTATTGATTCAAATATAAATATATATTCGAAAGATTTAAGGAAAAATAGAATAGGAAAAAAATTGTAAGCAAATTAACATTGTTAAAGTATTCTTACGTATTGTTAAGTAAGCATTGTTAAAGTATTTTCTAATCTTCATCATAACCATAAATATAAGAATTTCCATTATCTTCCAATTTTATTTTATTCAAAAAAGAATTATAAGCTATAGTGAATCCTCTTCCAGTACTAATTTTCATTCCTTCTGTAAAAATATTTGCTGCTATTCTTGATTTTAAATGAATATTATTTTGAGATTCAATTTTATTTTGTTTATGCAAGTTTAATTGAAGATTATTATTTTTTCCATAATTTGTTTGCATTTCAGAATTATTTTTTCGAGAAATACATACCTTTGTTTTAAAATCAGTCTTCACTTCTAAAATGTTTTTTTTGATCTTAGAAATATTTTGAGATGATACAGCTATATTACTTTCTTCTTCAGAAACATTTTCTTTTTCTTCTTCGTCAGAAATATTTTTCAAAATTAAATTTTCCTTTTTTGATAAACTACTATCTATATTCATAGAAATTCTATTTAGTTTAGAAATATTTTGAGATAACGTAACTACATTGTTTTTTTCTTCAAAAACATTTTTTTTTTCTTCGTCAAAAATACTTTTCAAAATTAAATTTTCTTTTTTTGAAGAATTATTATTTATTTCTACAGAAATTTTATTTATCTTAGATATGTTTTGAAATGATGTTTGAAATGATGCAGCTACATTATTTTCTTCTTTAGAAATATTTTCTTTTTCTTCTTCATCAGAAATATTTTTTGAAATTAAATTCTCTTTTCTTGAAGAACTATAATTATTATCTATATCTACAGAAACTTTATTTAGTTTAGAACTTAGTTTAGAAATAAGATAATTAGTAAGATCTTGATTACATAATATTGCCTTAGATAATTGTTTAGGAGCTTTTAATGGTTCATCAAAGTCAGTTTTCTGTTTTATAATACTTATTTTACTATCATTATTGCTTATGTTACTATTATTTTCAAGAAACAATATTCGATCTCTTTCAAGTTGCCGAAATTCTTTTTTTTCTGATTTTGACATAGCAATTGGTAATCTAATTATATTTTTATCTTCTGTTTGTTTTACTGGATTATATGTTGGATTATTTCCAGACCAGTCTTCGTTAGATATATTTGGTTGTACATTACATGCATCTTCTAATGAAATTATTCCAATATCTTGCTCATCTTGCCCAAGTACATATTGTTCACATATTACATTTGCTCTAGATGGACACATTGAAAGATGATGCTGCAAATAAAAAAAGAAAAGTTTTTAATTTTTTTTTTTAATTCTTAAATATGAAATTCAATTATATGATTGAAAAACTATCTAATTAAAAATATATTTAATTTAATTTACCTCATATTCTTCTGGTTCTAATAAATGTGATGAATTAAATTCACAATTAATTTTAGTGTCTTTAGTACATTTTTCATATTGTTTACTACATTTTGTGAGGTGTATTTGAAATCGAGACTTTAAAATTCGATGTGATTTGTTATATGGGCATGTAACATAAGCCTCAAAGTCATTCATTTTTCTATAAAAAATAAAAGAATAAAAGAATAAAAAGAAAAAAAATAAAATATATATTTTTAAATATACATTTTTAAACTAATATCTTTTTACTAATATTTTAAATGTTCAATTTTGTCTTTTATATTTTCTTTTGTTATTAAACTAATTTACAAAATAATTTATAAAAATATTAAAAAATATAAAATTTTATATCTTTTATTGATGTTAAAAAAAATTCATAATCAGAACTAAAAAAATTAATCAGAAAATCAAAATTGAGATTAAATTTTTATATTAACAACGAAATTTATTATATTCAAATATATAAAAAATTTGTATGTTTCTTAATCTTACAATTCAAATTAACATATAAAATATTGTTTATGTCAATATTCTTGTGATGATTACAATTATTTAAAAATTCATAGTCAATAATATTCTATACTTATAATTTATTCATTCTATTAAATCGCATATAATTCACACAATTCGCACAACCAACTTATACAGATATTGCGGCACAAATATTTACATCATATATATACAATAGTTAACAGAATGTTTCAATAACGTCCTAAAAGAAAAAAAAAATTATTTAAATTTGTAACTAACTTATACTATATGTATTTCTTATCAAATTAAAACAATTTATATATATCTTATTAAATATTGTAATTCACAAATTTATATAAATTCACGAATTTATATGAATTCAAGAATTTTAATTAAATTTATTTATTAAATTTTAATTAAATTATATAAAAAAAATAGATTTTATGATTACATAAAATATTTTATTTTACTATTAATTTTACTATCAATTTAATTGAATTTTAAGTTTTCAAAGCAAGTTGTGATAAAATATAACAATATTTAATGATAAATAATTAATATGCAAATATTGCATATTAATTTTATAAAATTTAAGTTTTTAATAAAATGAATAAAATAAATGAATGAATGTAATAAATTCAATAAATAATTATAAAAAATAAATTTATATATATTTCTGTGTTTTAAAATTTATAACCTTATTATTGAACTTTTTATTTTACAAAAAAAGAAAAAATAAGCAATAATAATCTTTTTTTAAGTAAATCTTTTTTCGCTAAAAATTATTGAATTATTATACATATTTATCATTTTTATAATATTTATTTTCATTATAAAAATTAAGAAAATAATAGTTATTTACTTTAAATAATTGCTATGTTTGATATTTGTTTGAACATGGAGTATCCAATCTTGAACGTATGTAATTTGAGTTTCACCACCACTATCTTGCAAAAAAGGCACACGCTTTCCTCGCGCAGTATGGCTCGCTTGATTCTAGTCGTGATCTGTTCGACCACGTTAGTTCGAAGAGATTTTGTTTCATTTATAAACGAAATCGTGCGCAAATAATCCAAAATACATCATGGATGATGAATGGGGTACGTGTAAATTAATTTTCCATCATTTAATTATTAAGTAGCCCATGTTTTCTTGAAACTATGAAACCATTTTAACCTTCAACTTTACAGATGTCGAAAACGCTGAAGCGAAATTTGACCTCGCTATTAGATCCAACAAGTGGGAGGGTGAAGACGAAGATGAAGATGTCAAGGTTCTGTCTTATTGACTTCCATTTTAATTTTGCATAAATTGTTTGAAATTTGTCATTAATGCAACAAACCATAAGTATGGTTAACCTTTCATAAAACTAATCAACGTGAGTCGAATAACGTGATAATTGATTATTGTTGATTGGTTATTGTCTTCGAATCTAAATTAATTAGTAATTAATACGAATGAAATGAAATTGTAGTTATTTTTTTATAATTAATAATTATTAGCTTTTAATTTATTATTAATATATTACTTATTAATTTATTATTAATATATTAATATATTAATTAGTATAATTGTAAGTCGAATTTTATATATATTGAAAATTAATTAAATTTATTTTAATTTTAAAAATTATAAATACATTTATAAATACAATCATATTAGTTAACATAAATATATGTTAAATACTTGCATAATATTTAAATACATTATTAATTTTAAAAAAAATAAAATTTAATTATGTTGCAATATTTAAAATCATAAAATTTAAATTATTTTAATAAATCCCTACAAGATTAAAATACATTAAATATATTAAATATATTAAAAAAGATTAAATGTTTATATAATAATTTAAAAAAATTAATTAACAGGATAGTTGGGAAGATGTTGAAGAAGAAAAGAAAGATGTAGAAAAACCTGCAGAAGTGCCTAAAGCTAAGCCAAAGCCAAAGAAAGCTTTGGCAGAAAGAATTGAAGAACGTGAGGTATAATTTTTCTTTTTATTAAATTATTTTATTTAATAAAATTATTTGATTAATATTTTTTTCTTTAGTATTTTATTTATATACAAATACAAATTTTGTTATCTATTTAATTCTTTATTTGAAGTTATATTCTGACATTTTGATATTTATTTTATATAATATCATTACTATATCATTACAAATATCATTAATTTTTTTAATTATAGAAAAAGGCAAGAGCAGAAGCAGAAAGAAAAGCTAAAGAAAAAGAGGAAGCATTAACACCTGAGGAAAGGAGAGCAGAACAATTAAGACGTCAAAGGCTCCAAGAAGAAGCTGATCTACGTCTT